>NC_089847.1:36099602-37299602 GCF_035609145.1 Eleutherodactylus coqui | reverse complement strand
GAACACAGCCTTGCATTCGTCCTGGACATGGTGTGTTTTGTGTTTGCGGCTAACACGACCGTACCTTCAACTTTATTTCTTGTCATCTGCCAAACATCCTTTATAGGTATAATGTCAAACTACAAGACGTCTACTCTGAATCAGGGACATCTCTTTCTGCATCGCTTACCAGCATTTTCTCTTGCTATTGTTTGTTTCATGTAGCATGTAGTTAACCTGATGGGGAATGGACTCATTAAGAAGATTCCTAATTACAGAAAGACTGTTACAGTGCGGTTGAAAAGATTAACATGTCTGGACGACAGACCGGTATTTCCGAAAGACAGGTAGATAATACATCCAGTACATCCTGATTCAAGGGGCCATAACAGTAAACAACCAAGTAGAGAATCTATGACTAAGGGCGCCTTTACACGGGCGCTGCAATTTCCGTCCGGCCGTGTCACGGCCTCAGCACGGCTGAAAATCGCATGGACAAGAGGCAGCCGTGACCAAGTCACAGCTGCATCTACTGTTTATGCGCCTGTTCAGACGGCCTGGGGCGGTGTACGCCGCACCCGGAATACCATTGGACGGAGGGAGAAAGTTTAGCCCTCCTAAATTCCTTCCCCCTCTCTGTCCCTTGATGGCTGCCTGCAAGGGGAGGTGGTTGGGGGGGGGGGGGGTCGGGCGGGAGCTAGACTGCTAATCTCCCACCCCAATCCCTTTGCCGATAGCTGGTAAGGGGCGGAGGGAAGGGGGAGGGAGTTTAGAAGAGACGCTGCTAAACTCACTCTCACCTCCCTTTTCCGGCAGTTCTCATTGGCTTCCATAGGAGTCTATGGGACCATCTGGAATAATCCGTCTGGAAAAGATGGGTCCAGAACTATCCTTCCCAGCCAGTGCGAAAACAGACGGACGGAAGGTGCACCGTATTAACTACCTCTGCTGGCCGATATATGCTTGTGTGAATCCAGCTTCAGGCCATATTTACCTGGAGGAGTGCGATATTTGTCTAAGATACGTAGACCAATATCGCACTCTTAAACAGGCGATTTTATCTGCGAGCGTAATGCATTTTCTCTGAAGAATGTATCACATCGATACACATGATTTTTCATGTGTGTGAAAATCACATGTTTCAGTAGGGAGAAAAAAAACTGTATTGCACTTGCCTTATAATGGCATCTGCATGCGAGTGCAATGCAACTTTTTTTTCTTTTTCTGGTTTCCAAAGAAAATAATGGTCCAAAAAATAGGACATGCTGTGATTTTTCTATCTTGGGCTCATAATTTTAGAGAAAAATTGCCCACATATAGAAACACATAGGAAAAAAATGTCCCTTTATTTTCTGTGAATTCCGTCCATTTCGTAATTGGTCAGAACTCGTGCAAGGAAATCGCCCATGTAAATATGGCCTAATATTCTATTCCTCTGATAGGGCCTGTGCAGAAGCCTGGGCCAGAGGAGGACGAGACGCTGAGGATGAGGAGAGGGAGCGATGGGAGACCAAGGAAAGGAAGAAAATCCAAGACGGTATTAATGCCTTATCTGAAATCAGGAGGCAAGCTGAGGAGAGGAAGGAGATGGAAACAGGAGGTATAGAACATTAATATTTGTGTAAGGCTGCTGTATCTTACAATGTAATCTAATAGGCTCTAAAGAGCGGCCCAAGAATTTCGCAATGAGCGATATCGCCAAAAGAATGAACATGCTGCGATTTTTGTTTGTTTGTTTGTTTCCTGTACTACTTTTATTTTTCTTCGAAGATATTTAATTCTTTTACGTTTTCTTTTGCCATCTTCTGACAGCCATAACTGTTTTATTTTTCTGTTGGCATAGTTGTGCGAGGGCTCATTTACGAGAAGCCCTGTAGTTTCTATTGGTACCGTTTTTTTTAAAAAACATACAACTTTTTGATCGCTTTTTGTTGCATTTATTTTCTTGGAAACTGGATGACCAAAAATGCAAAATTCTGCTGTTCTTTCTTTTTTTTTTTTTTCTGACGATGTTCACCATGCGGAGTAAATAATGCATAACTTTGACAGATTGGACTTTTATGGACGCAGCGATACCAAATATATATTTTTGTTTTATTTGGATTCTTTTATCATAAATATGGCAAAAGGGTTTTTTTACTTTTTTTTTATAATTAGTAAAACTGTTTAAAACTTTTTTTTTTTTTTTTTTTAGTCCCTATAGGGCAGGGGTCCCCAACTTCAGTCCTCGAGGACCACCAACAGGTCATGTTTTCAAGATCTCCTATAGTAAGGACACCTGTGGCAATGTCTGAGGCACTGACAATAATTACATCACCTGTGCAGTGCTGAGGAAATCCTAAAAACATGACCTGTTGGCGGTCCCTGAGGACTCGAGTTGGGGAACACTGCTATAGGGAACAAGGACTTGCAATGATTTGATCGCTCTTGCAGTACTATGTAATGTCATAGAATGCCTGTCAGATCGTCGTATGATATAATTCTATGAAGCCGCGCCACAGGCATGGCTTGATAGGAAGTCAACAATGGCAGCCTTGGAGCCTTTCAGAAGGCCCCGGCTGCCATGACAACTGCACAGCAACCCATGATCTGATCGCGGGGGGTTGTACGGGATCCGCAAACATCGGGTGAGGCATTTAAAGGGTTAAGTGCTCCAATGAGTCGGCACCCGCAATGTATGGAGCGGGGTAGCCCCATGATCCCCTTTCATACATGCCCCGTACCTGTAGGACTAGACTGTACATCCTGCATCGTTAAGGGGTTATCAAACACAAAATGGGAAATTTGATTGTTTTGAAGAGGCATAAAACAAAGCAAGACCTCACAAAAACCCTGGTTTACTAAGGCCCTGCTCACATAGGCACTTGGATTTTTAGTGTTCAGCTCCATTATAGTAGCTAAATAAGAAAAATCACAGAAGGGCCGGATCCAGCACTTCACTGACATGAAAGTCACCGGACAGACCCCATTGCCTATAATGAAGTTTGCCAAGTTTCCATCACGCCGCCCAGCACTTTACTGGCCAGAATAATACAGCAAGCTCTGCTCTAGGATCTTGGTCCAGATTGGCGATGGATTCTTTGATGCCGATGTGAACAGAGCCTAAGCCATGTATGTTATGCCAGTCTAAGTAAAGTAGCTATGTCATTATTTGCAGCAAACTTATTGAGACGCTCCCCTCTTAATACATTTCATTCACAGAAGAGGACCCTAAAATTATAAATTCTTTATTATTAAATTATTAAAAAGTCCAAGGACAAGGGACTAGAGAGACAGAAAAAACACATATAATGACCTAATCCAGCTGTGTGATACTGAGTGTGTCCCACTGATAGATGTGTTGACTCCCTTATTGCATGCTCGCATCTAACACTGGATAATTAGGCACTAACCCTATTGTACAGGGTCTCCCAATAGACAAAGATGGCTTACATGCCATAAGAATAGAACGAAAAAAATAACCAGATGTATATAAACTTTTGATATTTGGACTAGATTGGCTCACCCAGGGGCGTAACTAAAGGCTCAGGGGCCCTGATGCAAAAGGTCAGCTGTGGCCCCCCCCTCTATCTGTACCCGTACCCATACCTAAACCATGCTGCACAGAGGCATAACTTGAAGCTTCTGGGCCCCAATGCAAAACCTGTAACAGGGCCCCCAACTATAATGCTTTATTCCTAGTACTGGGCTCCCTATATGGAGAAGAGAGGCCCCCTAAGGCTCCTGGGCCCAGGTGCAACCGCATCCCCTGCACCCTCTATAGTTACGCCCCTGGGCTCACCTCAAAAGAATAAGTCCCATCCAATATCGTTTGGAAACCACTATTCGTATATTCAGTACGATTGTTTAGTTCAATTGATTCAATGCATTTCAGTTGGACCGAACAAGTTTTCAGGAACCAGGTGGTCAGGTTACGGAGAAATTAGAAGGAGGAGGCCAAATTGGTCCCTAAACCTTCGATACACGACTCTTGTAAAATGACACAGAGTCGTGGAGAGTTAGAAGAACAGTCAATACTGTCAGAACGACTAGTAGGATGTTGAGTAGTGATTGCTAACACTAGGTTAACTAATCGTAGGGAGGTTCGAGATAGTTGGAACCTCAATGCTATTGGATAACTCCCAGAGAGTGGCAACTAAATCAGATAGCTGTAGATAATGTTCATACATGCTATAATAGATGAGTAGTGGCTAGATGAACCCCAAGCTAATAAATTTATAGTTAGTATTTCTGCATGTTCCTAGTCTCCTCTTCATCCCTCTATGGAAACTAGACTGTCCCCACTTTCTGCACCTTAGCTGCTAAGTTCTAGCGATGGACGATCAATCCCCTACTAGTCTACTTAGAGAGGTAAAGGACAGTATCCTATCCCATGCCCTAGTGTAGCAAAAAGTCAAAAAGAAAAGAAAAAAGAGCAAGACTGTCAGTCCTGATGGTGGAGTGGCGGCTAACATGCAGAAATACTAGCTGCAATTTATTTAGCTATCTAATATTTATTTATTTAGTCCTCTTTAAAGGCATTGCAGCATATTATAAAACGGGGTCTTGTTTTTTTCACCAGAAACCGGGCCATCTTGGGTTGTGTCTGATATTACAGCTTCTTTCTCCTTCCTGCACTTGTATTTTGTGTAAGCTCTATCACATATTGTTCATCATTCCATTCTACAACGAATCACATTGTATTTTGTCTTTAGAATCGGAGGAGGAGATGAACAAGGAAGGTTCTCTGACCGCTGGACTGCTTGATGCTGAAGATGTGGAGACCCTTCCTCTGAAGACTACAGAAAAGCTGTATATAGAGGTATGTAAAGCTGAGCCGGAACAGCTCCCGTCCCTTACCCGTCGCCTAGCAAAACAGCTCCCGTCCCTTACCCGTCGCCTAGCAAAACAGCTCCCGTCCCTTACCCGTCGCCTAGCAAAACAGCTCCCGTCCCTTACCCGTCGCCTAGCAAAACAGCTCCCGTCCCTTACCCGTCGCCTAGCAAAACAGCTCCCGTCCCTTACCCGTCGCCTAGCAAAACAGCTCCCGTCCCTTACCCGTCGCCTAGCAAAACAGCTCCCGTCCCTTAACCGTCGCCTAGCAAAACAGCTCCCGTCCCTTAACCGTCGCCTAGCAAAACAGCTCCCGTCCCTTACCCGTCGCCTAGCAAAACAGCTCCCGTCATTCTTCCTTTTAATTCACTTTGAAGTGTATATCAGAAAATTGCATCAGTTCAGATATTATGAGGTTTCCATCAGCCGTGCGAAGAGTGTCTAATGAAAACCTGCGTGAGTTTAGAGGGTGTAGGGATGTGCTACAGAAGATGGCCTGTAGGGGGCAACAGACAATCAGTCTGATGCCTGAAACAAGAGGGAAAACACCCACAGGTGTGGTCAGTGCTATAAAAAAGGGTTGTTCCCACTGCAGAAGGAGACAGTGTCTGGCTGAGAGCCAGAGTGCTGGGCTGCCAGGCCCAGGGCGACTTCCAGTGTGTCACTTGAAAAAGGCCTCCCGGCCGAAACGCGTTGTGTATACTTCAATTGCACATATTAAAAGTTGTGGAAATACCTCCGCTGCCGCTGGTATTCATCTCCGTGTGACAAGTTAACCCTGGATTGGGAGGCGCCTTGGCCATAGGCGCCTCCACTAAGTAAGTCCTATCTTTTATCCATTTCTGCATATACATATTTGGTGTGAGCGCTGAGGATTTTTTCCTTTTTATTTTGTCTTGCCATTTTATTGTCTCCTTCACTCTGTGAATGGAGTCTCCTCTGGCTGCCGTCTCACTAATGACATGAGATTTCTTCGGAGCACCTTTACATCTTTGGTTTGATCTGAGAAGATTGACTCTCTGACTGTAGAAGTATCTCGTCAGACAACTGTATCCCTGGCACCTTTGCAGTGAGCGCTCTTCTATATATATTCTTCAAGTAGAAGAAATGGCGCAGATCTTCCACTGTGGAAAATCCTGCATCATTTCCTCTTCAAAATCTGCGCCGTTGGTGGGGAGTTTGCTGCAGGTCCACAGCTGATTTCACTGGTTCAGCAGAAAGGGTGACGTCTGCTGCAGCGCCAAACCAAAATCTACATAAAAAACGCGAAGTGATGCAGATTTAGACACGTTTTTTGTTGCAGAAATAATCCAGATTTTGATACAGATTTTCCACTACGAAAAATCCATACTACTTCCAGTATGTGTGACTGTATCCTAACAAAGGATATAACTCAGGTTAGTGGAAGGCAAGTAATGTATGCACAGAACTGCCAGTCCTGTTTAGGGTGGTCTCACACTGGTGATAAAAATCGCACAATGTAAGTAAAAAAACAAAATTATGAAACCAATGATTTTCAACGGTTTTCTTCACATTAGCGATATTTTCACTGATACGATGATGTAAGGAAAAAACATGACCTGCAGAAAAAACAATAATTTGATTAACGCTGTAAAAAAAAATTAGAAAAAAACAATGGCAGAATTAATTGTTGATTGTTTTCTCTCCCTGCTCTTAAAAAATAAAAGTTTTACAATACATTACCTGCACCCAAGAATTGTACCAATAAAAACTATAGTTCACGACGCAAAAAACAAGCCCTTATACGGCCGTACCGACGGAAAAATAAAAAGTTATGGCTTCAAAAAGTGGGGATGAAAATCCCCCAAAAATCCTTGCGTCCTTATGGCCAATATAGGTGGTGTCCTTAAAGGAGATGTCTCGAGGAAGCAGTTAATTTTTTTTTTTGCCCAGTCCCCCCCATTAAACACACATTACTAAGCCCCCCTGTAAATGACATTTCTAGCTGGTTCGTACTTACCGTTCCAGCGTTTCAGCAAGTTATAAAAGTTTCCTCAAGATGGCCGCCGGCTCTTTCCCAGTCGCTCGCTGCAGCCCGACGTGCGCGCTCCCGAGACGCCGCCAGCTGTGTCTCCATGGCAACCGGACGCATCGCAGCCGCCGACCAGACAGCAGGTAACCGGCGCTAGCCCCCGGCTCCCCAGCGCTAGCTCCCCCGGCGCAGCGACAGCCCCCCCCCCCATCGCAGCGACAGCCCCCCCGGCCTAGCGCTAGCTCCCCCGGCGCAGCGACAGCCCCCCCGGCCTAGCGCTAGCTCCCCCGGCCTAGCGACAGCCCCCCCGGCCTAGCGACAGCTCCCCCGGCGCAGCGACAGCCCCCCCGGCCTAGCGACAGCCCCCCCCGGCCTAGCGACAGCCCCCCCCGGCCTAGCGACAGCCCCCCCCGGCCTAGCGACAGCCCCCCCCGGCCTAGCGCTAGCTCCCCCGGCCTAGCGACAGCCCCCCCGGCCTAGCGCTAGCTCCCCCGGCGCAGCGACAGCCCCCCCGGCCTAGCGACAGCCCCCCCCGGCCTAGCGACAGCCCCCCCCGGCCTAGCGACAGCTCCCCCGGCGCAGCGACAGCCCCCCCGGCCTAGCGACAGCCCCCCCCGGCCTAGCGACAGCCCCCCCCGGCCTAGCGACAGCCCCCCCCGGCCTAGCGACAGCCCCCCCCGGCCTAGCGCTAGCTCCCCCGGCCTAGCGACAGCCCCCCCGGCCTAGCGCTAGCTCCCCCGGCGCAGCGACAGCCCCCCCGGCCTAGCGACAGCCCCCCCCGGCCTAGCGACAGCCCCCCCCGGCCTAGCGACAGCCCCCCCCGGCCTAGCGACAGCCCCCCCCGGCCTAGCGACAGCCCCCCCCGGCCTAGCGACAGCCCCCCCGGCGTAGCGCTAGCTCCCCCGGCGCAGCGACAGCCCCCCCGGCCTAGCGACAGCCCCCCCGGCCTAGCGCTAGCTCCCCCGGCGCAGCGACAGCCCCCCCGGCCTAGCGCTAGCTCCCCCGGCGCAGCGACAGCCCCCCCGGCCTAGCGACAGCCCCCCCCATCGCAGCGACAGCCCCCCCGGCCTAGCGCTAGCTCCCCCGGCGCAGCGGCAGCCCCCCCGGCGCAGCGGCAGCCCCCCCCCCGACCCATCACTTACCTGGGAGGCTTCTCGGGGCTGCTGGGCTGGGCTGGGCTGGGCTGGTCTTCTCCGCTGGGCAGCTCCAGTTTCTGCACCTTCCTCTAACAGAGGATGGTGCAGAATGGCCGCTTCAGCGCGCTCCCGAGCAGTGACAGCTCGTCTGCGCATGCGCAGAAGAGCTGTAGCGGGGAGCACACTGAAGCGGCTCGTGCTGAATGGAGAAGACCGGACTGCGCAAGCGCGTCTAAAAAAGCAAGCTGCCAGCGAATTTAGACGGAACCATGGAGACGAGGACGCTAGCAACGGAGCAGGTAAGTGGAATAACTTCTGTATGGCTCATATTTAATGCACAATGTACATTACAAAGTGCATTAATATGGCCATACAGACGTGTATAACCCCACTTGGTTTCGCGAGACCACCCCTTTAAGGGGTTAAATGTAACCTTTTGCTTTCTAATTATTTCTCATATAGGATTTGCCAGATTTGGAAGCTGTGGACGTTAACGAGCTGCTCCCAGACGTGCGGGAGAACCTCACTACCAATCAGGCAAGTATTTGGGCTCAGTCACAACATCATTGGGCTTTGTAGTTCTCTGCTACATTATGGGAGCAGGAAAACCGCATTCCCTGTATGACCGGATCCAGCTTACGATGGAGACGAACGGCACTTTGTGGACCATATTAAATATAATGGGGTCCGTTCAGTTTCCTGGATGGTAACATAATTTGGCAATGGAGGCAGTGAACGGCGCCTCCAATGGGGATATGAACAAGTCCTTACTGTTAGAAATAGGTGATAAATGCTAGACCAATGTGATTTGTGTCTGCCTGCTTGGGCCCCCATTAATTACCAGAGCAGAGGGCCCTGGTCCCCCCCTCTCCCTAGTTGCAAAACCACAATTTGGAGGAGTTTGAATGGAGCGGCCATCAAGTATTCAGAGTTTTTGGTACCAAGTAGAGATGAGCGAGCGTACTCGGAAAAGCACTACTCGCTCGAGTAATTTGCTTTATCCGAGTATCGCTGTGCTCGTCCCTGAAGATTCGGGTGCCGGCACGGAGCGGGGAGCTGCAGGGGAGAGCGGGGAGGAACGGAGGGGAGATCTTTCTCTCCCTCTCTCCCGCCCGCTCTCCCCTGCTCCCCGCTGCGACTCACCTGTCAGCCGCAGCGGCACCCGAATCTTCAGGGACGAGCACAGCGATACTCGGATAAAGCACATTACTCGAGCTAGTAGTGCTTTTCCGAGTACGCTCGCTCATCTCTAGTACCGAGGGCTCAGCTGTTCCATCGGTGGCAGTGCCATAGACTTTGCTCCGTGCAGCTTCATTCAAACTCCTTCTGTTCTTCCTCTTTTATGACTTGTTTACCCATTATGCCTTGTTACAGGTGTATCGCCCAAAGATTGAAGTGCTATCTGGGGACAGCGATGAGAGTGACGGTGAATGGGAGAAAGAAGCCATAATCCGGGACATTGGGGACAATGAGCAGCCTACACACCATCTACTAAGTATAGTTAGTGAACATCCTGATGAGCTGTCAGTGACTACAAATATCCAACCAGAGGCTGCGACATTCAAGCCTAAAAGACCTCTCATCCAGGAAATGGTTAATGACCATGTAGATGAAAGAGACCACAAAGACCATCAGAATAGGAACTACAATCTGCATGCCCCACCATCGGGTAATTAGCTTCTATTTTATCTTATATTTAGTTTGACTTCTCTGTTAGGCATCAAGTTAAAATGGAAATGTGCAGCCTTGCAGTATGGATACAGAATGGATCATATGGTAACACGACTGTGTACATTGGGCGTCCACAGGGCTAGCATGGTTTCCTTCTGTAAGCTCTATGAACTTGCAGGTAGAACTTCTGGGGGGCATCATTCCTTGGAGACGAGGGGCACATTTGTCTGGTTCAGACACTCTTCAAAAGGAAAGGCAGATGAACATCTGTCTATCCAAGTCAGGAATCCCCCATTCCCTTCTAGTGAGGGATTACAGGAAGATGGACTGCTGAATACTCATAGTATTTGCTGCCTTATTGACTCACTGACCAATGAATTAATAGGTAGTTCTAAATCCTGATTCAGTGACTAGAAATATAAAACCGGTTTTGAACAATAGAAAGACGTTCACTTTTGGGCAGCGCCGCCTACAATGGAATATGCTCCTTTGTATACTTACCCTCTAAGGAACAGAGGGACTTTACTGTAAGTGTTCGGTCTTCTGGATTTTCTCTTTACTTTTTAATTGTTTGCCTGTGTCGTATGTCATTTTATTTGGTCGTCTTTAAGTATTTGTACGGACTGCGTATTTTAGTGTTTAAGCATAAAACTTTAAGCTAGTCCTTGATATTCTGAATCTATAGCCTCAATAGTGTTAACCATTTTAGTGGTAGCCGTGTGTATCTGGGTTGGTTGGACTGTGTTGGGGTGCGATTTATGCTCAGTGGCAACCTGAGTGGAAGGTGATTGCAAGTTTGAATGTAATTCGATTACCTCCTTCCAAACTGCACCCGCGTCACATGCTGGGAAAGTGCGTATGGAACGGCAGGCGGTGCAGTTCTGTGTGGGGCTAGATATTTCAATAAGTTTTCCTGTAATGGTATCAAATGGGAAGGGAATACTGCAGACTTTACACCAAAATTAGATGTGGAAAATCAGAAGTATTTACAGTACAAACATTGGGGATTGGATTTTAACCCCTGAAGGACCAGGCTGTTATGTGCCTAAGGGCGTATTCAGACGACTGTATGTCCCTCCCACTCCCATTGCTGGTTTCGGACAAGGAGCGGTGAGGGGGCAGGAACATAACCTAAGAGCACTGAAAATAATCTTTCTAGAGGAAGCTTGGTCTGACACATGGCATCTGAGGGAGCACCTGCTATTTTTATGGGAACCTTGTATACTGCCATGCTTTCAATTAAGATCCGTGGCGGGCTTAGGGCTTAGTCACACGAGCGCATCAGCGCCCATGTTACTGCAGGAAGAAGATGGGCATACTTCAAGACGGACATCTCTCTGCAGCGCCGGAAGAAAGAACATGTGACTGGCTTCATTGCCGGTCATGTGTTCTTTCTTCAGCGCTGCGGGGAGTCGTCCGTCTTGAAGTATGGCCGTCTTCTTCCTGCAGTAAGGGCTCAGTCACACGGGTGCCGATGCGCCCGTGTACGAGTGCCAATGCGCCCGTGTGACTAAGCCCTCATTGTGTTATCCATGCACATGAAGCCTAAGGATATACATTTTACAAAAGCGTATTGAACAGGTTGAATAAATCGGTTAAGTTCCTTTGTTTTTACTGAATAGAATAGTCTGGCCATCAAAGAGGAACAGAAATATTGCAGAAAAGAATAAGAGATATGACTTGGGCCTTACTTAAAGTGGTTGGCTGGATGCTAGACAGTTTTTCTTTTTTTTTCTAAACGTAGATCCAAGTTTATTTAAACAGTAAAACCAGTAGTACTTGCCTGTCTTCTTCCCCGGTAATCCAGCGCCGCAGCCCCTACTGTCCTCTTGGCCCTCGTTTTTTGAATGGAAACCACCTGGTAGCTGCAGCCCATCTGAAGCCGCGGCGGTCAGGTGCCATCCTCCTGGCATCATGGCTTTCAGCATCTGACTGTTGGGGCCACAGTGCTGGATCACAGAGGCCGAGGATGGTAACGTAACACAACTTTCATTGTCTTTGCAAATTTGGATCTGTTTAAAAAATTGTATAGCATCCAGACAATCCCTCTAAGATAGTCTTTCAGAGTTGTAAAAATATCCTAAATTAATATTATATTAATATCTATCTGTAGTTGGTAAACTTTGAACATTTCCTCCACCTCGTAAAGTAATATTTAACGCATTATAAACTTTATATTTTGTTTTCTTTGCAGAGAATTGCTTTAATGTGGACAAAACCGCCAAAGACTCTTCAACTCCCGGGAAGGAGACTGCAGAAGCTTGTATCTATGATTTGGATTAAAATGCTAAAAGCAAATAAATAGCTTTATTTTATTACTTTCACATAGAGACCTTTTGTTTGATCATCATCCTCTTGGTTAACAGTAACAATGGTGATTGACTGATAACTGCAGTTATGCAGGCGCTGAACATTTTCAATACAGTAAGGCCCAATATCCACATGTGGCTTTGATTTGTGGAACCCACGCGTGTGACCCGCAAATCAAAGCGGACCATAGGGATGCATTAGCATCCGCAAACTATTTAAAAGCATGCAGAGGCCATTTTCTCCCGGCGTGCGGATCACACGCAGTGGGAAAAAATTGCAACATGCTCCATTTTGGCCAGAGATTCCTCGGGACTGCTTCCACTGAAGTCAATGGAAGCAGTCATATCCGCGGCACAGCCACAGCTATCATTTTGGCTAGGCCGCGGATTCCGCGGGAAAGCAGGACATTCAAGAAAGAAAAAAAGCACTGCTCATGCATCCGGCAAAGAAGATTCGGCCGGCGCAAAGGAGATCCGCACGGGAGGCGAGGAGGTAAGAAAACCTTTTTTTTCTCCCCATGGCCTCTGGCACGCAGGGATTCTGCTGCGGGATTCAGCAGTGGAATCTGTGTATGCAAGTGGACATTGGGCCTAAGAATAAAACTCCAACTCCTTTCTAAAACATAAAATTGGGACAGAAATCATCTCCAACCCGAACCATACAGAGATTTGATAGCTGGAGTTTGTTAGACTGAAAGACATCAAGCCCAACTACTCCAGTGACGTGTATCTACAACTTCAGGTGACACTCCTCTCTGACCGCAGGGGTGTATATATTGGTGACGGAGTGTAGCTATAGGGGTGCAGAGGTATTAGTCACACATGGTCCCTGGTGCTTCAGTGGACCCAATGATTCCTCTGGCATATAAGAAGACACCATTATAATAAATGGTAATAGGAGGGGGGGGGGCCTTGTTACAGATATTGTATTGGGACCCAGAAGATTCAAGTTCCATCTCTTTCCCATGTTAGGTGGGGCTAGGGGATTGGAGAGATCAAGTAAATGGAACCTGTAAAATCCTTATTTGCCTGGGAAGACTATTTGGTCCTATAGACTGTAGATTTTGAGTTGAACTCAGGGGCGTAACTATAGGGGGTGCAGGGGATGCGGTTGCACCCGGGCCCAGGACCCTTAGGGGGCCCATAAGACCCATCTTCTCCATATAGGAAGCCTAGTAGTATGAATAAAGCAAAGCATTATAGTTGGGGGGCCCTGTTACACATTTTGCATTGGGGCTCTGAATCTTCAAGTTACGCCTCTGGTTGAACTCATGAGAAGCAGCAGGATCCTTTGATTACCTTTACCGTGCCTTGATTCATTATGAGACAAGCCCCACTACTTTAATGGCTCTGGGTACAAATCCCAATGGCACCTGACCGCTGCGGTTTAAGATGGGCTACATAGGTAAGACAAAGGGGCGCGTTCTAACAATTGGTGGAGGTCTGAAGACTGACAACTCCAGACATGTCTTCATGAAAGTGACACTTTACTCCTGGTTGTTGCAGAAAAAGACAGACAAAAAGCCCTAAAAGGGTTAACCACTTTATAGCTAATCTTTACAAATGATGCATTTCTTTCTACTTACTAATTACATCCTTTATTGAAGTTGCATCTCATTTTTTTATTACTGAAGGCAAACTGTCATTTAAAATGCTGGTCTTAAAGGGCTTCTACAGTTACTGGACAACTCTGCTTCAGTACGGCTGCCTGTAAATAAACTAAGATATATTTACCCCTCCACGGCCACAGGATCCAGCACTGCAGCCCAGCTGTGGTCCCAGTGATTGTTGTGACAAATGATGTCACAAGAAATCAGGAGACTGCTACAGCCAATGAGAAGCTGCTGCATCACTGCTTATTTTCCTGGCATCGACGCTCCGATCCTGGGTGCCAAGATGCCAAGGGTTTGGAGACATGACGCTATCATCTCATACTGGGGTAAGTACATCTCAGTTCATCATGACTTTTCATATTTTAGGCACCTCCGTGCACCTACACTAAAATGTATACCAAGTTTAAGCATCTGCAAAATTTTGTAACTTTTTTTTTTTTACCCTAGAAACTGGCATAAAATGTTTTATAAATGTCCCATCAAGTGAGATTTTGGTATAGTATAGTAAAAAGACAGATTTTGGCTCAGACTCCCTGTTAGAGATGAGCGAGCGTACTCGTTAAGGCAAAATACTCGAGCCCGCTCGTGCCAAAAGATTCAGGGGCCGGCGGGGGCAGGCTAGATCTCTCTCTCTCTTTCTCTCTCTCTCTCTCTCTCTCTCTCGCTGCCCCATGCTCACTCACACAACTCACCCCCGCCGGCCCACAAATCTTTTCTCACAAGCGGGCATGTACTTGAAAATGGCAATACTCGCTCTAGTATTTTGCCTTAACGAGTACGCTCGCTCATCTCTACTCCCTGTCCTTTTACTATCCAGTTGACCTCAATGTGAATCCGCACCGTAGTTCATACAATGCACATTTTTCAACATACGCATTGGAAATCTGCATTGTAGAAGAAGATGAATTGACGTGTTATTGCTTGATGTGCAGCATCTTCAAATTAAAATTACTGCATCTCAAATCCGTGGTAACAAAAATTCGGCTGCAGAGTAATTGTCTGAAGGAGCCCTAAGGGCAACACTAAACAAATAAACCACGCATATTGCTGATACTGCACTAAAAAGGATTGAAGCGTATTCACAGATGACCACAGGATATGCCAGAAGAATGTGATAGGTGCAGGTGGTGATAATCCCCGGACCACCTCCAGGGGGCGGTAAGGTATTACCGGAACAGCTGATCACGCTGTGTAACACAGTTTTCCTGACTCTCATAGAAGTGAATGGGAGTTACAGAAACACCATAACACTGCAAGCTGTGTTGCTTCCATTACACCAGAATTATTGGAACAGTGTAAATCGCTGTGCTACGCTGTTTGCATTTCTTGCCTAGCCGCCATGCTCAGCTGGTTCCATCCTCCTCCCACTTTGTAACCAGCAATGTTCCCACTACGTCCCTGTTTGGCCAAGATGACAACACCCCATTAAAGTTTAACAGATAGGCAATGATAAACATAAAATCACTTGTAGAAGTCCATAGCCCGGAAGGGTCTGACGACGACGACGACGACTACTACTACAAGACTGTTCAGCTCCAGAATGTGGAAATCTATACAAGTCAATTGTTGGTGGCTATTGGAAAGCTGCGACAACTGAGAAGACTGCGACAATTTTACGTGGCAGTACTTCCTATAGACCATTAGTTGTCCATCACGTTGTATTTAGTGGGAATCCTATTCTTGTCTTTGGTGAATATCCAAAAATGGCCACAAGATGTCAGTGGTTTCCATAGCAAAAAACTCGTGGCGACGTCGATGACGCCCCATGGATGTAAAACGCTTTCTGACAATTTCAAATCTATTATCCTCAGAGAGATATGTGGCTCATTTAGACATAACGATTCTCGCTCAAAAGACATCTACCATGGATACGGTTGAAACGTTGCCTTGCAAGGTGAGCCAGTGCTCAGAATAAAGGACCTGTTTTGATGTCCCTGGTGTGAGTATCCTTTAACACAGTACCTCAGGTGCTGCTCTGCATCTTTGCTATATTGAGTGTGGCTATATGGATCCTTCTGTCTGGATCCTTTGACAGAGCGTGCAAGATATTGGCCAGAATTCTGCTCTCCCATTTGGGATCTATTTGTAGTGTCGCTGTATCATTTTTGGATTGGATCTCACCGCGTGGGGTGGGCTGTATGGGACCCCCAAACATCGTCAGAATTGACAGCGGCATTTAAAGAGTTAATAGCCGCGAATGTCCGATTGCAGCTATTGCCCGTGGGTGTCAGCTGTAGTAAACAGCTGACGCCCGCCCTGTACGAAGAGAGGTCGCCCCGCTACCTCTCTTCATACATACCCTGACGCTCCAGAATTTAAATGCACATCCTGGAGCGGGAAGGGGTTAAGTTATGACTAGCAGTCAACAATCTCTCAACTACACAAAAGTAGCCTCTAAGAGCCTTTTTAACCCCTTCCTGCTATAGGACGTACAGTTAAGTCCTGCAGCATCAGGGTATGTATGTAAAGAGATCGTGGAGCGACCTCTCTTCACGAGTGCCGGCTGTTTATTACAGCCAGCACCCGCGGGCAATAGTAGCAATCAGCCACGCAGCTGATCGACGCTATTAACCCTTTAAATGCCGCTGTCAATTCTGGCATCCCATGATGAGATCGTTGGGAGCTGTGCAGTTGTCATGGCAGCCAGGGACCTTCTGGAAGGCCCCAGAGATGTCTTGGCAGAATGCCTATTAAGCCGACCCGTGGGGTGGCTTTATAGACTGCCTGCCCGATGTTATGCATTACATCATACTGCAGGAGCAATCAAAGCATCGCTAGTTGTGCCCTGTGGGGACTAAAAAAAAAAAAAGTAAAAAAAAAAACCTTTTGCCATATTTATAATTTAAAAATCTAAATAATAAAACAAAAATGCATATTTGGTATTGCTGCATCCGTAAAAGTCCGATCTATCAAATTAATGCATTATTTACCCTGCACTGTGAATGTCGTCCGAAAAAAGAAAAATAAAGAATGCCAGAAATGCACTTTTTTTGGTCATCCTGTCTCCCACAAAAAATGCAATAAAAAGCGATCAAAAAGTCATATGGATTCAAAAATGGTACCGACGCAAACTACAGGACGTCTCGGACAAAATCAGCCCTACCACAACTATGTGAACGGAAAAATAAAAAAGTTGCAGAAGATGGTGGCAAAAAAATAATTTAAACAATGTAAATGTCTTTGAAAAAAATAAAAGTAGTACAGCAAAAAAAAAAAAAGCTATATAAGTTTGATATCATACAAATAACTCCAGCAACACTCTCAGAACCCTTTGGTATTGTAGTAATTGTACTGACACATAGAAGAAAGTTATCATTATTTTTGTTACAGTTTGTGTGCTGAAGAAGCAAGACAGCGAAAAATGGCGGAATGTGGGGTTTTTTTTCTTTCATTTTACTCTACTTAGAATTTTTTTAAAGTTTTTCAGTACCTTATATAGTACATTAAATAGTACCATTGAAAAATACAACTTGTCCCGCAAAAAAAACAAGCCTTCATACAGCAATGTCAATGGATATAAAAAGAAGTTACGATTTTTTAAAAGGGTGGAACAAAAAACGAAAATGGGAAACAAAAAGGGCTGTGTCATTAAGGGGTTAAAGATCGATGCGCTCAGCCTCTCCCAAGTCTGATTTGGCTACTTACACCGGACAATAGAAGGAACAGTAAATGTAGAAAAAAAATACACTAAGTTTAATATCCCTTTAATAAAAAGTAGTAAGAAACTATTCTGAATCCAGAGGGATGTTTGCATCCTCAGTGATTTTTTTTTTTTGCTGATGAACAGGTAGAATGGTTTCTGACTTGAGCTTCTTGGGCGATTAGGGCACAAATCAGGATTACCATTTATCTGCCAAAATCCAGGATTAAAGAGAACAGCACAGACTGTAATACAGAAGACTAAGCAGAGACACAACACAGTCTGCTAATCTTATATGGAGGTAAGTGGAGTGGCTAAATAAAGGTTGTGCTCCAGCGGTCTCTGACAGAACTTCCGTCTCATGAGGGAACTTGGTCATCAAAAGTCGAAATCGTCTGTAATATTGCTCAATACAAGAGTTGCATTGCGTTTCTATTGATGACCTCTCTTGAGGAAAGGTCATCAATACTTAATTGCTGGTGTGGTGACCCATCGCTCGGGATCTCTTTAGATCCGCTGATCATCAAGTCCCCTATCAGGGTCGGAGACAGAAGTGTCATAAAGGGCTTCACTCCCAGTGATAGTAGTGTCAGGGTAATTCTAAGTACAGCACCAATCGGGCCCACCCCACTTGCCCCGCTGCCGGCGGTAAGAAGAAAACACCACACGGAGGTCTGGTATAGTTTCTCACACGGGACATGGCTCTGCTTTATTACAGATTACATGAGATCTTATACCCTTTGTCTCATCACCAGCAATGGGTGATGGGCTTATAACCATATATGGGAAGTCCGGATTTCCGGCCTGAGACAGTGAAAACAGTCGTTATCTTGCTACGGCGCCTCTGGCTTATGTACAGAAAATCACGTATTCAATTAACTCCAGTGCAAAGAATCACCCACTCAATTCTAAGAAAACGGCCAAGCATGCATTCTCCATATATGGGAAGTCCGGATTTCCGGCCTGAGACAGTGAAAGTTCAGAAAATCTTGATATGGCGCTTCTGGGAAAGCAGCCAAGTACACGCGGCCTTCGTGTCTGGTTCGGTATCATCTCTGAATTTTTAGAAACATTTCTCTCAGCCTTGCAAAGCCTTGGAATATCTGATGTTAAGGCGACAGATTAAGTTTTTTCTTATTTGGAATTGAATAGAACTTGCATATAGGTATAAAAGTATAAAGAACATATGGCAATATATATATATCCTCACAAACCCCCCTAAAAAACTTAATATGGAGATCAAGTACCAGGCCTTGCCCTCTTCCTCGGTCGTCTCTCCCTTGCGTCAGGGTTTCTCCACTTGCCCGTAAGTCCCTACTCCTAAGAGGGGGGGGATCCCTACCTCACCTCAGAAGGAGGCCATGGATTCCCTGGGCTTATTTCCGGGCATCCATACCCTCTATCTGTACGAGTTAACACCCTCGCCGGAACCTAAGGTCTTCTGCACTTTCCCTAGGCAAATGGGAAGTCCACTGACAGTCCATCTTATGAGACCGGGGCAGGCGCAGTACTAGTACATTTCTCCATTCTTCTGGTAACGTACGTGGTTGGCACTATCGGAACTGGCTCTTCATCTTTTTCAAACAAGGGAAATTTTGGTCACATTATCCAGTCCCTTACTCATACTCTTTTTGATCAAAGGGATAATACACATACAGGAAATTACATACCCCACCTCTTTCTGCTAAAATCATATCCAGGGCCACTCTAGGGCCATGGATGCAGTGGGCCCTAACTGGTCGTCTAACCCTTGTAAAGCATCTCTGGTGCAGTTTACAAACCTCTGCCGATTGTAATAGATATAATTCATCCAATCTACATTATTATTAACAGTGACAATAGCAAATAAGGACTCAAAACCTGCTTTAACCTGATCTCTAGAATTAAATTAATCTCGCACCCCCCTTGGCACTCCTATTGTATCTATGTATACATGTGGATCAAAGTTACCACCTTGAACGTTAACTTCTTAGCATGATGCGGTGTTGGATTCTCACCCTCAGTGTAGTCTTCATATTGCACATTTGATTGTATTAATTTGTTCTGATCCCTGAAACACGGGGCTAGTGTACAGTAGTCAAAGGTGTGTGTTAGAGGAATTGTACCACATTATAGCATGTAAAGGATATACAGGATCATGAGTTTTTTCAGTGCGAAGTGTGGATCCAAGTGGGCTTTCTTTCAAGCTTGACTGCAGTTGGGGTGGTAAGCAACATCTGGTAAGGACATTCAAACCGGGTTTCTCTCTCAAACTTTTTCACATAGACCCTGTCACCTGGTTTAAGATTGTGACACTCATCTGTAGGACCTGGGAGAAAAGCAGAGACTGCAGAATGCATTATTGACAATTCCTTGGAGAGGCCTATGACAAAATTAACAAGAAAAACATTCCCCAAACTCAGCTACTGTGGCATGTATTCACCTAAGAAAAAGAAAAACTAATAGAAGACACTCAATTCAAAATTTGCCCATTTCCTCCATTGCCTTTTGTATCTACTTTCCCGCTACTCCGTGGATGGTAGGGTGTGTGAAAAGCCTGGAATGTACCTAAACAGACATGATGTGTTGTATTATTTCACCTGTGAAGTGTGTACCTTTGTTTGACTCAATCACTTCCGGTACCCCGTATCTGCGGACTACCTCATTCATGAGCTTCTGTGCGGTTACCTGCTTATTTACTTTGGTAACAGAGTAGGTCTCCAACCTGAAAAACATCAACAACAACAAGCACATATTCATGCTTCCCAACAAGTAGGAGCTGAGTGTAGCCAATTTGCAATCCCTGAAATGGGTAGAGTGGTCTAGGCAAGTGTGATGTGGCAAATTTACTTCTGCCCTGTTGCTTACGGCAAAGATCATGCAAAATTGGACAAATGATGCAGCAGCTACAGAAAACCCAGGAGCCACCCGTCCTCGTTCAAGCGTCGACACCATTACTGCTTTGAGAGGTGCGTCTTTCCGTGCGTCAGCTGGGCCATCATGGGGCACAGGGATCGTGGTAGGCAAGTGCTGTTGACTGTTCACCATATGCCGTCCCTTTTTAGTCCATTTTTCCTTTTCTTCCTTGCTGGCTTGTAACTGTAAAGTCTTTAGCATATCAAAGTCCAAGTTTTTATCAAAGTCCAAGTTTTTATCAAAGTCCAAGTTATTGTTAAATTCTTCTTTTCTTCTTTTCTTCCACGGCTTGAGGGCCGCTGCCTTTGCTGTGTGGCCTGTGATGGCATTACCTCTCGCTTCTCCGGTGTAGGAATTGGTGTGAGCTCTCCACCTTGTCAGGTAGAAGTAGGGTCTCCATGAGACTCTGCACCGCTGCAACATTCTCAATTGGCTGTCCTGCTGTGGTAAAAAACTGTCTGGCCTTCCATGTTGGGCCGTAATCATGAGCTATGCCAAATGCATACCGGGAGTCAGTGTAAATGTTTACCGTCTTACCTTCTACCACTCCACACGCCTCAGTGAGGGCCTTCTTAGTTCCGCTTCTTGTGCTGCGACATGCGGAGACATTCTGCTTTTAGGACATCTTGTTGTGTAACCACTGTATATCCAGTGTGGAGTCGTCAATCACCCTGGGTACCATCTATAAAAAACAACTCAAAATATGTATTGTTAACAAGGGCTTTCAGTAACTTTTTAAAACTTAAATTTTCTTGTTGCATCACTGCTAGACAATCAGGCTGGTATTCTATTTCAAAAAGATCAGAACCTTGTTGCAAAAAATTAAAAAATTAAAAAATGGCTTGCAAAAAATTTAAAAATGGCTGACTTGCAATACCTAGATCACCTATGCCTTCTCCTCCCCCCCCTTTGAACCCGGGTACACAATTGGAACAATAGTAGCCAAGTTCAAGGTATTATAACATTGTAAAAAGATTTGATGGATGCAGATAAGGCCTGTAAGATGTTAGCACCAATAACAGACATGAGTTACATCGGGGCAGAATAATCTACAAAACATCTACTAATATTGGAAATGTGATATTCCTTTAAGTGAATTCATTATTAGTCTGTTCCTGCCTGCAATGTCTTATCAAATTTGAGACAGGAGAGAAAAAAAAACAAAACAAAAACTTTTACTAGCTGCTCAAGCTCCTCACCCCTCCCTTGTGCAAGAGGGATGAAACATTACATACTATTACATCATCTAGCTCCACCCCTTCGATATTGGCTGCGTGCGTCTTTCTTCACAGCTCATTTCAGCTTAACAGTCTACACGTCCACATCTCAACCAAGTAAAGTCCCATGCATGGGGTGGACTTTTATCCCCAGTCATTACCTGCATCACACATTCCACACAGCCCGAACACGGGTCACTAACTCTCATCCATCCATGCTCTCAAGTTTGCTCCGTCACCCCCTATTGAAGGTGTCCCAGTACATGCAGATGCACGGACAAAAAAAGTTTGACATACATACATCAGTTGAAAAACATTGAGGTGAGTGCTTTTAATGTTATAAAGTACATGATTCTATTGAGATGAGATTGTGAATGAGCGCTATCTTTGACAAATTATGTGAAAAAAGTTTGCTGAGTGACTGAGACATTCTATATTTTTTATTTACTGAAGCTATTATATGCTGTATTAAACGCTGAAGTATTTTAGAATGCGTGGGTATTTTTCAGCCCCCCTTGTCTTTCTTTCTCTGTACTTCTCTGTATTTGACCCTGAACAAAAAGTGAAGTCTGAAAGCCCCCACCTTTGTAAAACAAACTGTTATCTCTCTACGAATATGAAACACAGACTGCACAGCCCTGCATTTGAACTCATAATTAACACATATCCTGGGACCTTGCAACATTCATTTTCAACCCCTGTATAAGTAAGAATATACCTTAGAAATTGCTATATTTCCTGCCTACTAAGACAGTATAATTAATTAAATTTATTTCAAGCCTTCATTCCTTTACAGCAAGCAGAGATATTATCCAGGGTTATTATTGCATTTTCTCTCGCTTTGTTATCTTCTTGACCTTGAAAAGCTTACACAGACTCGCAGCTACATGTAAACAAACCCTTCTCCCCTAAAAGCAAGCTCAGTTAACTATTTGCACATACAGTATATATATATATATATATATACACACATATATATCTCTATTATCTATCTTGTATTATACACCTTTTCTTCTTTCTTTGCCAACAAATCACATGCATTGTAACTTTCTTCTCGACTTGCTTGTTCCTCATACTTCTCTCCCCTACCTAACTGCCAATATAACCTTCAATAGACACTCTCCTGACGCCCTCTTGATCACTTACTGTACTTTTCAACATTTCACTTACGGATACTTTCTTAAACAAATAATGTGTACATACCTAACTTTCTCTGACTGTCTCTCTCTCTCCTAGCAAACCTTGGTCTTTCAAGGTGCCTCTTGGTCCTAAAGACCTCCCTCCCAGACACCATTTTTGTAATCTATCGTGTGGGTCGGTGTCACACATTTTCATAAGTTTTGTTACATTTTACAGATTGGGACTCTCCTCCACCAATTGATCCGCACGGCGGCAGCCCTTGAGGGGCTCTATCTTCTTTAATAAGGTCTTACGCATATTAGAACATCAACAACAATAATAATAAAACGCTCCATAGAATGCATCCCTCTTAATTTTCAAATTGTCAGCCCCTTATATACCGGCAAAACAACCGAGGGTCCCTTCTCCTATGGAACCAGCCTCATAAAATGCATCTCTCTGAAATCAAATCGTTAGCCCCATATATAAGGCAAAACAACCGAGAGTCCCTTCTCCTATGAAGCCTGTCTCACAAAATGCATCCCTCTTAATTTTCAAATTGTTAGCCCCTTATATACCGGCAAAACAACCGAGGGTCCCTTCTCCTATGGAACCAGCCTCATAAAATGCATCTCTCTGAAATCAAATCGTTAGCCCCATATATAAGGCAAAACAACCGAGGGTCCCTTCTCTTGTGAGACTAAATGAAAAGAAAGAGAAAAAAAAAAAAACTTCTGCAGATACAACAAACAACCTTCACTATTGCTAGAACACTACGGACTTCAAAGTACAAATAAACTACAGACTAGTTTCTGGGTGACCTATTGGTGCGCATATCACGGTCAGTGGTCCATGACGGCAAACCCGGAGCCCACACGAGTTACCGTGTAGAACTCTTAACCCAACCCGTCCGGTCACAAACCACAGATAGTCAGTCCTGCTGCAAGACTCTCAGCGTAAAACACAACATAAATATATGCTGGTCTTACCTGGAGTTCTAAGTGAGTTGATCAGGCCCGGTTTGCAGCAGGACGGCTTCTCAGTGGCGTGGATCCGGGTGGAATGCGTTGTAGGCTCTGGCTTTGTCGCCCCACGTTCGGGCGCCATTTGTCAGGGTAATTCTAAGTACAGCACCAATCGGGCCCACCCCACTTGCCCCGCTGCCGGCGGTAAGAAGAAAACACCACACTGAGGTCTGGTATAGTTTCTCACACGGGACATGGCTCTGCTTTATTACAGATTACATGAGATCTTATACCCTTTGTCTCATCACCAGCAATGGGTGATGGGCTTATAACCATATATGGGAAGTCCGGATTTCCGGCCTGAGACAGTGAAAACAGTCGTTATCTTGCTACGGCGCCTCTGGCTTATGTACAGAAAATCACGTATTCAATTAACTCCAGTGCAAAGAATCACCCACTCAATTCTAAGAAAACGGCCAAGCATGCATTCTCCATATATGGGAAGTCCGGATTTCCGGCCTGAGACAGTGAAAGTTCAGAAAATCTTGATATGGCGCTTCTGGGAAAACAGCCAAGTACACGCGGCCTTCGTGTCTGGTTCGGTATCATCTCTGAATTTTTAGAAACATCTCTCTCAGCCTTGCAAAGCCTTGGAATATCTGATGTTAAGGCGACAGATTAAGTTTTTTCTTATTTGGAATTGAATAGAACTTGCATATAGGTATAAAAGTATAAAGAACATATGGCAATATATATATATATCCTCACAGTAGGTGCGCTGCCTCCTATTACACTACCACATCCGATCCCGGTGTTGGAGGAGGAAGTGATAGTAGTATAATAGCCCCCAACCCTGATGACATTGTTCGCCCCCCCTGCACTGACAATGGGCTGGGCGGATCAGCTAAATGCCAGGGATCCAGAGCAACGGGTCCCCGGCCATCAACTATTAATGATCTATCCTCACATGAAGTCATCAATAATATTTGCCTGGAAAATACCTTTATAACTAAATAATATATATCTCTGGAAAAGTACACACAAAATCAAATGTATAAACTTACACAAAAAAACTTGATAGCCTTCCAAGACAATAACTGGAACTTATGAGAATCAATCCTTATTCACGCAATTGATTTAGCATTGGGTTCCTAATGTATTCATTCAGATGAGCGATTTTTAGGCAGATAAAAAAATTGCACCAAGAAAAATAGGACATCAGCGACCGAAAACGGTGATCGATTTTATGTGGCGTGTAAGAAGATAGGTCTTTTACCGGGATACGCTGTAGGCTTCCATAGACTTTTACGGGGGCTGAAAAAAAGTGAAGGGGAGGGAGTTTTCTGGCATCTGGAAAAAGATTACAGCTGGCTCTATGTAAGCATTTGAAGTAATTCCGAGGACTTCTACCGACCAAGGGATTTCCACGCTGCAGTGTATTTTTTTCGCTGATATGGCGCAGCCGCCCGTGTGAATGGACGAGAAAACGCTAATTAAGATCAGGACTTGTTCAGGGATATTCTTCATTCATGCAATTTTTAGTCGCGATCGGCAGAGCGTAAAAAACCCATAGAGCTGTGTAAAGGAGGCCTCAGCCTCATCATTTGGGAACTCCGAGGCACATTTGTATATTTTTCCAATAATCATTGCATACAAATTGAAGCACTGTGCACATTTCTGATTGTACTTTTGATCAACATTATGAGAATGTGTAACAAGAAAAACATTTTCCTAACAATTGTGGTGCAGATTGTGGTGAGATCTGTTTGTGTTAACCCTTTTCAATCCAATTTTGGGGATTCAGGGTTTCCTAGGGGGCTTCTTCTGCCATTATACAATGGCGCCATCTGCTAGCCAGAGCCAGTACTGCAGTATGGGACATGCTGGAGAGGCCCCCGACAACAGAGCGGCCAGTAATTTACAGTAAGAATACCCTGCCGGATGCCTTCCGCCATCGGAGATGTACAGCCTTCAATCAGAATGTCTTTAGACGTCAGACAGTGGACTGGAAAGGGTTAAAAGACCTAAAATGTATTCATTTTCTTTCTTGAATCTCTAGAAAACTAGTTGGCATCTTTGCCTGTACTTCATGGGAGGTCTTGTGAAAGTCAATCCACCATCTCTCAAAAACGTTTTGTGTCTCAGTAGTGAGCAGATGAGAATGGTGAAATAGGCATGAACTTCTAAAGCAGGAAATCTGCTGTCCTTTCGAGCATCGTTGAAGGTAATGTGTTTGAGGCGTGTACCAGGGTTGCTGCGGTCTGTGTTGGAGTGGGGGAAATACTGCTTTGTCCAGGGCACTTTTTTCAAAGTTATACTATAGTGTTCAGCCACCAGATTGGCACAAGAGAGTTAAGGGTTAAAAAAGTAAAGAAAGCTACTACCACTCATCATACTACTGCAGACCATACAATGACTACAGGGGTATTAGTGTAGTATGTCTCCGCCAGAAAAATAGGTGGAGATATGGGTTGGCTGCCCTGAATGAATGAGAACGCCCACAGCTGCTGATTGGCTGCCACAGATGTGCCCTCCTTACGTCTTGCTCCTGCTGTGTCCTACAGCACTCCCCCCACCAGAAATGAACCAAACTCCTGGAAACGGCTTTGGCACTCCAGTAGCTGCAGCTCCTGGGCGTCCAGCTTCTGGAAACAGCGACGCCACTGCCGCTGCAACCACTCCAGCTCCTGGCAGGGCAGCTCCTGAAAACGGCTTCGGGCAGCAGTACCGCTGCGGCCGCTCCTGCTTCTGGCTGACCAGCTCCCGGAAGTGGCTCTGGCAGGGCCGCTGTGGCCGCCCCTGTTCCTGGGCAGCCAGTTCCTGGGTGTGGCTCCGGCAGTCACACTGCAGCTGCTCCTGCTCTGTCAGCTCCCCTCTGCCCCAGCGCCGGATAACACATACCGCTGCAGAGCTTCTGGTCCTCTGCTGACAGACGGGGACGGGAGACAATCAGGAACTTTGGGGCGTAACCAGGGCAGTTACTGTAACTCACTATGTCTCCACGCATAGTTCCGGTGGCGACATATTGCACTAATATCGACTACAGGACTGATCAGACACAGGCTAGCTTCACACTGGCGGATTCCAATTGTGGAATCTGCGGCAAAACACGGGTATTGAATAGCATGCAAATTTACTTTTTCGCTCGTGGATATGAATTGCGTATTCTGCAAACAGAGGAAAAATTGCAGAATGCTCTATTTTAAAATCTATGGATTTTACTTCAATGGAGGCCATCCAGGTACCCGCATCATCGTTTAGGGACGACGCAGGAAATCCAAACAGTCAAAAAAAAAACAACTACCGCTCATGACCGACTGCTTTACAGCTGTAATTCACTGCGGGCGTCCCACATGTGGAATCCAGTCCACACGTGTGAAGCCAGCCACGGCCTGAGGCGGAAAAAGCACTTATATTCAGTAAGTCACAGGTGACATATCTGATTGGAGTCGTTCTCATTCCTTTCTTATTCATGAAGATGACTTCCCTTCAGACCATGATGATGACTTCCCTTTCTTCAGACCATGATGATGACTTCTCCTGGCTGTTTAGCTGTTTTTCTCATCAAAAAATACTGGCCAAGGTGTAAGGGGATAGCATTGAATAGCGCCCTCCTTACACAGGTGCGGTTCCCAGCTGACAGATATGACAGCCGTGAGTAAGGCTCCTCTCCCAAGTGCAAGGATGGAACACCGACTAAACCCTTGAAGCACCCCACATTGCATGGGGGAAGAGGGAGTCTCCCTCCCCGCAGCGCTGGTCACCAAGGTCTGTGGTCTGAATATTGCGCAGACGAAGGGAAAAGGGAAACTGGCAAAAAGGATCCAGACGAGTGTGCAACCATCCCCAGGACTGTTTTATGTATAATCCTTGGGCAGGGTAGGGGTGATGGATTCACAAGATTGTGATAGCATTAACATAATGTAGTGAAAATGGCACCATAGTTTATCAGGTTAATGCAAGGCATTGCAGAGGTTAATGCTATCCTGTAAATGTTATGCATAGAGTGTAAAGTAAATTGTTAACGTTTCTGTGATGCAGGATATGACGTATAGCTTGACGTATATGCGCTATGCAGGACGCGGCCGCGTGCGGTTGCCCATAGCGTGTGAAATTGCTGTAATATGAAGCCTATGTATTTCAATGCCTTCCTTCACATGTGCAATGTTTCAAAAAAAAAAAAAAAAGTTGCGGCATGTGCTACCTTGCGATAAGTCTTTTTTTAATCCATAGGGCCATAAACAAACGCCATCCCTGTGGATTAAAGCCATGGGGGGCTGCGATTGTGACAGCTCCCTGCTATCGGCTGCCGAAGGTAGCCAACAACCAGGAGCTGTCATGAGGAGCCGCGAAATGCGACTCCAGGTCACGCGATTGCCATTATCCAATGGGTCGCATGAAACTAAATAAAAAGTCAAATAAACTTAAAGTTTCAGCTTCCCTCACGGATCGGATCCATGAGGGAAGTTGAAACTACTCGCCTCCATCCTCCGTGATGTCCCGTGGTGATCTGGTCTTTCCAGGACCTGTCACTGTGTTCTGTGCATGCGCGCCAAAAGAAAAATGACAACGCAGGCACAGAAGACGGGAATGGACCAGGATATTTGAAATGTCACCGGTGGTATGTGGTTCCCGGTCACATGATCGCCGTTATCTATTGGATAACAGCGATTATGTAAAGTAAATAAAAGTGAAAAAAAAGTTTGTTTCATCTCCCCTCATGGATTATATCCGTGAGGGGAGATGAAATTATGTACCTAAGGCCCCCGGATTTATCCGCATACCTTACTCCGGCTTCTGCGCACGTTGCCAGAATGCCGGACACATGCGCAAAAGCCGCGGATTGCTAGTTAATTTAAAATCTCCCTGCTCCTGGCTACCAAACAAGAGCCTGAATACTTCACAGGGGGGAGGGGCTGTGGTATGCGGCACCTGGTCACGTGATCGCCATTATCCAATGGATAACAGCGATCATGTAAAAGAAAAAAAAACGGTAAAGTTTTACCTCCCATCACGGATCCAATCCGCGAGAGGAGGTGAAATTACTGACCTAAGGCCTCCGACAATGTATCCCAATGGAATCCGATCTGCGGACTTTTCCCCAGCTTCAGCGCATGCGCCCATCGACAGAATAACGGACACAAGCACAGAAGCTAGGGAGGGCCCGGGAAATTTGAAAATCTCCTTGCTCCCAGCTACCAAAGGTAGCCGACAGCCTGGAGCAGTGACCGGTGGCCTCCTTGAGCAGTACCCGGTCACATGATAAACAGGATAGACATTGCAGATTCCACATGCGTCTGATCCGTGGTAATACGCAGATCAATAAAATGCATTGAATTACAAAATTCCACTCACATTAGCGGGTCGGAATTACGTAATCCACTCGCAGAAAACAGAACGCAACATGTTCAACTTTACCGCGGGTATCCACAACATAGAGCCCATTGTGCTCTATGGTCACAGATATACCTGCAGCCCATACGCTACTACATTGTGTACGGGCCACGGGTACCCACGTCATCGCTAAGCGACTGTGTGAGTACGCAGTTATACACAGTACATTATGCGGCTGTACAGAGGCCTACGTCCGGGCTCACACCTGAAATCGGCTGCAGACCTCCGCAAGCAGATTGCACATACGGCCGTGTGAGCCCGGCGGTATTCAGATCGCTACCTGTTGTACGTAATTTACAAGAAGCCCTGGGAACACTCGCCTTCCTGCAGTTCCAGGGGTAGCTTGGTGAGCGCCTTCTGTGTGAGACCGCCAGACCTCAGCAAGCTTACGAAGCCTCACAGAACGCCACTTTTTACACTCCATCCCTGCCGCTGAGGTCAAGAAATACCCCCCCAAAAAGTGTCGGGTTTACAGTAAGCATGGGAGAAGGAGGGATACCCAGTTTTATTGCCCCATGTGCCCATCCCAACCAGGCCTCGTAATTACCCCTGTTTTGAGACATACCACACAGTTTACATTATTACTTTTATCTATGATATATGGAATGCCAAAAAGGGCGTGGAGGGGGCGGGGATTATTTTTAGAGTCACTTTTTTTCAATTTTGCAATGGGACCTGGCATGTATTCAGTTGTGCCCTGAAATCCAACGGGTGTTCCCTCCATTATAGGCCTAACCATGTGTCCAGTAAGTAGATTAGGGCCACAATGGGTATGTTTCTGATCACGGGACAAACAGGGGTATCCATTTTGGGGTGCATATATTCATTCATATGTGTGCTGTACTGTTTTTAAAATGACCTGATTGCCAAAAAAATTAAAACTGTAATTTTTTCTTTCTGTTTTGCTTAGATTCATTCAAAAACTGTGGGGTCAAAATACACAGTACACCCCTAGGTGAATTCGTTAAAGGGTTTAGTTTTCAAAATGGGGTCATTTTTAGGGGTTCTCCTTCGTTTTGGCAGCTCAAGAACTCTGCAAGTATGCAATGGGGCCTGAAACACCTTCAAGCAAAATGTCTGTTCTGAAAGCCACCGGCTGCTCTTTCTCTCGGTTTGGGCCCTGTTGTGCATACAGACATAAGATTAGGGCCACAATGTGTATATTTCTGAACACAGGAAAAACAGGGGGATCCATTTTGGGGTTGCAAATCCTCATTTTCATGTGAACTATAGGAAAAAAAAACTGTCTTTTAAGGGTGACTACCCACTACAGTTTTTTTCACTGCGAAATTTGCAGCGTTTTTTTCCTGCAGGGGTCTATGGGACTTGTAAAGCTAAAATCGCGATCGCGCAGTAAATCGCGATTTTAACATTACAAGTCCCATAGACCCCTGCAGGAAAAAAAAATGCTGCGAATTTCGCAGTGGAGAAAAACGGTAGTGGGTAGTCACCCTTAAAATGACATGTTTGCAAAAATATGAAATTTTATTTTTTCTCCTCTAAATTGTTTTAAAAAGAAACGTTGGGATCAAAATACTCATGGCACCCCTCAGTGAATACAGTAAGATGTGTATTTTTTAAAATAAGGGCATTTGTGGGGTATCTATCATTCTGACATCTATGAGCCTTTGCAAAGGAAGACAAAAGGTTCCTCGTTATTAATGTTAAAATTTGTACGTCTCCTAAATTGTTAAAAGAAACTAGTTTTTCCAATGTGCTTCCAGAATAAAGTAAACTGATGGAAATATATATCTTATCAAAAATGTGTACAGTATGTTTGCACATATTTGACATATTGCAGTTGAAAATGTGAAAAAAAGGCAATTTTTTCAAACTTTTCCCATTTTTGGCGATTTTAATAAATATACACAAAATCTATTGGTCTATTTTACCACCTAAATTTAGTACAATATGTGGCGAAAAAAACAATGTCAGAATTACTTTGATATGCAAAACCTTTACAGAGTTATTCTATGTTAAAGTGACACATGTCAGATTTCCAAACTGGCCTGTTTTCTTAGGGCGCAAACAGGCTTTGTCACTAAGGGGTTAAGAGAAATGTGTAACGTGGGAATAGAGGTGCCAAAGTTGTAATAGCGTGATAAGTAAGCCATGTCTAAGACGTGTTCTGAATTGATACGGTGACCAGATTTTCCCAAGCTCAAAGCGGTGTGGTCAGGGGGCGGGGCTTATCACGACGTATTTTACCTCCATCATTACAAAAAGTACAGGGCCATTTAAAAAAAAACAGGGAGCGAATTTCACACCATTTATGCATTCAAAAAAAGTCAAAATCTGCAGTTGATTTCACACTATGCAGCTCGCTCTCTCACCTCCTCCGTAGGTTTCCCGCTGGCAGCGCTCCCCAGCGGCCTTTAATGGCCTCACCTGACCAGCAGCACCACACCTGACCAGGTCGCTGGGACTTGGAAGCCGGGGAGCACTGACAGCAGGAAGCCTTCGGAGGAGGTGAGGGGGAGCGCTGCATAGTATGAAATCAGCTGCAGATATGTGGCTTAATTCCAGTCAAAATCTGCACTAATGGTCCAGATTTTGACTTTTTTTTGGATGCGGAAGTGCTGCGGAATTCGCCACGGAAATTTTCGGGTGGAAAATCCACAGCATTTCCGCCATGTGTACACATACCCTAAGTCAGCTTGAGGTATGCTGCCATGTGCAGAGTGGCCTCAGTAGTAATAGTGTTCTCTATATCAGCCCCAGTAGTAATAGTAACCCCCTACAGTAGCCCCAGTAGTTATAATGACCCCCAAAGTGGCCTCAGTAGTAATACTATTATTAATAGTGTCCCCTATATCAGCCCCAGTATTAATAGTGACCCCCCAGTAGCCCCTCTGAGACCAATATACTTACCTATTCCTGGTCTTCTGCCGCAGGTGGAAGAGTGTGCAACCTGCAGGAGGAGAGAAGGAAGGAGGCATCTGGGCGCACACACGTCCGCCAACAACAATGGCGAGCATCCGTATGTGCATCTCGAAGGACCGCACAAATTACCAGCCGGGCAGCTGCGGCACCCTGGCTGGTAATCACTTTAATGGTGATCCGATGTCTTGAAAGCGTGTCAAAAGACTGCCCCGCTTAGGGACCCTGGGGAAAGCGGCACACAGAGTCCCAAAGTGGGACTGTCCCACCTAAATCGGGACTCCTTGTCACCTTAGCATAGAGGACGCTGCCTCTATGGGGTAGTTGAAGTCAGGGCCTACGGTTGTAATAGTGATGATGTATGTAGTGGTTATACCGTTTTAAAGAGAGGTTGTAAAATATTCTTATAAAATAGGAGTAAGGTCATGTGTCTTGTTCCTGACAGGAGGAACTAATGAGAAACTGAGATGTATATACTGTTGAGGAATGAAAACCTGTGCCATCTTGAACCTGTGTTGTACCATGACCCTCGAGAAAGGTAAAAGGGGTGTGCTTGGGGGAAACTTGGTCCAGGCATGGCTTAATATGATGTGAGATTTTACCTCTGTTATTCTTCCTGGAAATGAATGAATAGATTGACAATCGGCTGTTATCCTAATTCTATTGTAGCGCTATGTTTTAACGCCCTTTGTACTAAGGTGCTAGCTACCAATCTGTATTGTAGTGTGCCAACAACAGACGATAACCCTGCCGGCAGCAGATGTGCCCCTATATTGGGTCAGTAGCCAATGACACCTTTATAAAAAAATGCACAGGTGATTTAGGGTCTCCTTATGACCCATTATAGTCAAGGATGTGCATAGAACATATAAGACTCCATGGCAAAACAAACAGAATTGCCTCCCCCACTTCCAAAAAAAAAAAAAAAGAAAAAAAAAAAAAAAAGGAACAGTACCCCACTGTGGCTTTATTTAGTAATAATGCCCCCCACTTAGTAATTTCTGCCCCATACTGTAGCCCTGGCTGCTTTATTATGACCCGTCTCTTCCAGCCAGGCAGCAAAGTGTTAACAAGCAAAAATTCACTCACTCACCCCCCCCCTTCCTTTTTTCTTTCTTTTTCTCCTTCACATTCTTCCTCATCTTTTCTGCTCATTTTCTCTCCTCTTTGTTTATCTGGTTTGTTTAGTTGGTTTGGATAAATGGTTTGCTGTGACCTCAGGTGATAAAGTGCTGAAGGATCTACTCAGCAGAACTAATGAGGTCCTGCTACATTTTGGTTAAACCCTGGGCCTCTAAACTTGATAAGACAACCTATAAGAAGGTCACGTAAACTGAAGGTTTCTTTCGGCACTTAAGTCTTTATGGAGGCCACCACGACTTGTCTTGTCAATGTACAATGGGCTCCAGTTTGTTATATTGGAATAAATGGAAAATTATATAACAAAACAAAAATATCACTAATGCTTATTACAATGTCCAGACATCAGGTGCTCTATGTAGGGGATCATCTGACTCCTCCCCATATCCTGAGTATACAGCACAGTAGAGCAGGAGAGGAGGGTGAGCAGTCAGGATATGCGAGCCATTCCAACCCTACCCTACCGCAGCTTAATTATTTTTTTTACTGGCAATTAACTATTACTATTCCTGGATAACATATACCCTGTTTACCAAAAAATAAGACCCTGTCTTATATTCATTTTTGCCCCAAAAGAGGCACTAGGTCTTATTTTTGGATGTCGTGGTGGGGTCTTATTATACTTGCCTAACAGGCTTGGTCCAGGTCCCTTTCATTGCTCCGACACGCGATTCCCTGCCATCCTTTGTGCTTGTACATCACGTTTTGGTTACGGGATTCATAAATCTCACCTGCAGGAAGCAATGACTGATTGATTCTTCGGATGTTGCTCAGCCAATCAATGTAGCGCTGGATGAACCAATGTGATGGCTGTGCAGCAGTCAATGAACCAATCACAGCCATAGCTTCATGGAGGCAGGGTTTATGAACTGACGACGCGGCCAATTCATAAATCTCCCCTCCATGGCTGTGATTGGTTCTTCAAGTGCTGCTCAGCCAATCACAGCCATCGCTTCCTGGAGGCGGGATTTATGAATCCCGTAACCAAGAAGTGATCTTCAGTCGGCAGCCGAGGACTAAAGAAAGCGCGCTAGAGCTCTGGAGAGCAGCGGGAGGACCCGGACCGTGCCTGACAGGCATAATAGACAACTCCATGCTTCTCATCCCCATTACCTTCCACCACGGTGCCCACAGCCTCCTCTGCTGTGCAGGACCCCCACCCACGTACCCTTTAAATGTCTTGCATTCGCCCTGCTCTCCTATCTAATACAACTCAAAATCAGACAGTTAATTTAGAATTCTTTATTATCAAAATAAAGATACAAAGTTACATGGAAGTTTGTCCAGACTTTATACACATACTGCATTGATATAATCTGTAAATCTACATACAGGGCATATTAACAGGTAGCACTTCAGCAGGTCACTTGCAGCAGCTGCAGGTATCACATCCTTTTGCACATTCGCAGCCCTTGCTGCATTTACTGCAATCTGCTGGGCAACAAGAGCAGCAACCTGTGAACAAAGAGAATCAGGAAGTTACTGCCAGGAACAGATTATGGGATTGTCCCCAAAAAGTGCCCAACCAATCGTTTTAAAGCAGATTGTGGAAGACCACCAGGTTCATTAAAATCAATATACATAATAATTGTAGTTGTGTAACACTTAATTTGCAGTTCCCCAATCCTTCAGACTAAGGGATTATTTACATGAGCGTATATCGGTCGGTGTTTTCACGACTGGCCAATATACGCTACAATCTGATGTATTGGATTCCAATGCACCAGATCACACAGGCATATTTCCGAGGCGTAAAAGCGTTCGACCGGGCGCTTTTACGCCGGGCAGGAAGGATAGCCCTGGAACTATCTTCCTGGCTGGACTGTGGCCGCTGCCATAGATTTCTATGGGAGCCAATGACAGCGGCCGGAGAAGGGAGGTGGGAGGGAGTTTAGCAACTTGACTGTTAAACTCCCTCCCCCTTCTCTTCTTCCCTCCGGCTGTTTGCAATGGGAGGGGGCAGAGCTAAGCTCCACCTCATCCCCTCCCATTGCTGGCTGCGGACAAGGGATGGGAGCCTAGCACCGCCCCTCCCATTGCAAACAGCCGGAGGGGGGAGAAAGGAGGGAAGCCGGCAAAGGGGAGGGAAGGGGGAGACAGGGTAGCAGAGCTACCCTGTCTCCCTCCGCCCGACGGTATATATGCCAAGCCTATGCATCACATGATAGCGTATATCGGCCGAGCTCACACAACCGTGTCGGTAAAGCGTATTCGTGGAATAAGCTGTACCAATCTGCCATGGGCCGCTCACACAAACTGCGCAAAAGCCGCTCGCAAGAAGAATCGCAGCTTGTTCTATCTTGGTGCGTATTACACCAAGCTAGGGCGATGGGTGGCCCTGCACATTTAGGTCATGTAAAAATATATCCAGCATGCTCTATTTTTCTATCCATTTCTGCACCAAAGTTTCCCATTGAAGTCAATGCGGAGATGTAAATGTGCATCCAATACACTAAGAGATGCATCATACGCTGCGGAATTCTAATTGAGAAAGAACACATCTGAAACGCCTTACCATTTAAATCGGTGCGTCTTAGTTTGCTGTGCGCAAATGAACATGCACTGCGGGCGCAAAAAGTCTGTAAAATTTGCAGATCCATGTGCAAAAAAACAAAGTTCATTCTGCAAAAACGCATCGCTCAGGCGCACGCAATTACGCATACGCCTGTGTGACGACGACCTTAGAGTATGTTGAAAGCCACGTTGAAGGATTGCTACTTCCCTGAAGTGAGCTGTTTTTGACTCAAAAGCGTTTCGAATCCGTGGGGGAAGAGGGTGGGGGGAAATCAAGAATCAAAAATCACACATTCCCAGGCCAAGTTTAACGGTCCAATATAATGCTTGCCTGTGAGAAATTAGGCTAAGAGACCTTTAACACAGGGTAGAATTAGGACGCACCACAAGTCATGGTAAATTCCGTGCCAAAATCCCCAGGCTACCTGAAAATTTTGGTGTGGCAATCCACAGCTGCGGATTTGGGTACATCGTGTGTCCCAATTCCAGCCAGTGTGAAAGACCCCTTATACAACTGGTAAATATGTGGGGCTATACCCGCAACACATTTTAAAGGGCCATTCCCAAAACTATCTTTTCTCACTTATCCACATTATAGGTGATGGAAGTCTGAGACCCTCAGTCACCATCGTGAGAATGATGTGTCCCATGTCCTCCTCCTTGCACTTGCCGCAGGGAGGCTGAGATTGAATGGAGCAGCAGCCAAAAGTGCATGGTGCCCCCTCATTTATCTTCAACGGGATTTCCAGAGCTAGCCGAGCACTTATACTCTGCCATTTCTATCAGCCTCATTGAAATAAATGCTGTGGCACCATGCATGCTCAACCGCTACTCTTTCTCACTGAATGGGGTGCAGTGAGAAAGAGGGGTACTTGGGACCCCCTGTTCTCAGGATTGGTGGGTCTTAGCAGTGAAACCACTGCCAACCAGACTATAATCTCCCCTCTAAATTAAGCTCCACTATTGTAGCCACTTATGATTGCATGAGTACATATTCCCCAATTTCATCCTCCAGTCCTGCAGGTTTTCACACCTAGCTGAATACAGTAGCCAATTGACTGCAGACATCTGCCATCTGCAGATCAATCCACATGTCACATGTAGATCTAGCTACAGCCGTATCCCAGACGTCCCCCCTTACATTGTAGAGGGTGAAATCTGTAACATAGCTCATGCTTCGGATTCTAAAGTCTGAATTGCACCCTAAATTGCCTCCCATCCCCATATGAATCAGATTTTTCATTCACTTGCATTACACCAGATGTTCAAAATATGCACACCAAAAAAGGGGGTCTACCTCATATGACCATACCCCAAACGCATGTACTTACTTTTCTTGCATGACTTGCATTTGCAGTTTTTACACTTGCAGGAATCCCCACAAGTGCAGGAACCACCTAGGAGACATAAATATAGTGAGTCCATCATATTTCACAAGGCATTAAGAATCCGAGTTTATGCCTCATCGGATCTAATAGTATATAGGATATATACATTCTTATATAGACCACTATAGTCCGGCATTTTGGGTTGTACCATATATTTCTATGCAGTTTCTATAACAGCAGGTTCCAGATCTTGTATTCCCAGACAGCCCATGACGCAGCATTACCAGCTCTCCATTACCTCCCTCCACCCCCCATCTCCCCCCAGTCCTAGCATGCTCATAGAGCCCCTCCATACCTTCAGCACAGTTACAACTATGAGGGTCCATGCTGTCGCTTCCACTCAGCTGGCTGCGGTTACTTGCTGCTCAGATGTGTCAGTGCTGCAGTATGCTGTCAGCTTCACCGCCGCCTCCTTATATACACATCATCCTGAGCGGAGTGCAAAACCCAGCCAAGTGCAGAGCACATCCCCACCGTGTGAGCGACATCCACGTGTGCAAGGGCAAAACATCAACAATCGTGTGCAGCGATGACCAAATGCTTTCATACAAGCCTTGCCTGGCATTGCAATGAGCAAAAAAAATAAAATAAAGCCCATTGATTGCAATGGGTGCGTTCAAATGCGTATATTTTCCAGCGCATTTCGGGCGCACAAATAAATATGCAGCAAGCTCTATTTTGAAGTCAATGGAGGGTGCGCAAATGTGCGTGTAATAGTCTAGGAGATGCATGAAACTCATTACCTTTTACATTGGTGCGATTTGTTTGCTGCATGCCAGAAATTTTTTTAAAGAGACAGAACACTAAATATCTGCTGGGACACAATATGTACTTTTCGGCATATAGCGTCCCTGGCTGACACGTTCGTAGCTTTCGCTTCTCCTTGGCGGAAGCACATTTCCCAGGCTCCCTACTTATGCCCTTACCTCTATGCAGCAGTTGTTAAGCTTGACATTCTCCTCCATCGATCCGACCTCTTTCCCCCCATAGGAGCCGTATCCTTTCCACACAGTGTTTTACTGCTGTGGAGCTGCCAGTGCCCCAGCCAATCGCCGTGTATGGTAGTGAAATTGTACTGCATATGACAGTTTATCTCGCGGTCATGCGCAGTCCACGTTTTTTTAATTTAGATTTTCTGCGCTGTCACTTTGTAACGTAATGTAATTGTGTATAGGCGCCATTGATTACACGCACATAGAGAATAATGCGCTCTCTTGCGCGTAATACATGTTCTTTTTTGCATATTATGCTATTCCTACATGCAAATATGAGTGGAACTGCTATGACAATGTATTTGATTGACTGCAAGTTACCGCATATCACACACGCGTACATCCCACGCATAATATGCAGTAATCATACGCTCACATGACCTCTGCCTAATTAACCCTGCAAGGCCTTGTATAACCTGAACTACGGAGCTGCGACTACTTTACAATCAATAATCGCAGTGAGTCCTCATGGCCAGTGATTTCACATCTTTGGCCATTTGCATTTGCTTCTTTCTTCATCTGCACGGTCTCTGTTTCATAGACCTCTTGAAGCGTGCATCGCACCTCTGCCTTCAGGTGGTTGCAGGGAAGGAGCCTCCCACTCTTTCCACCTGCTATGGTTATCCTTCCTCCCAATGGTCCAGTTGATTCTTCATCAGATGTCGCTTTTCGGCCTCCAGGTTGTCAGGGCACTTGGTGGTCTCCGCACTATGTTGTTGGCTGCTAGCCTGGAGAAATGGTCTCTGCCACTTTAAGACAGGCTTGTGCTGCTCCTGCTCTCCACTGCTGCACTCTTCACACTCAGTTCTGCTGCATGACTCGCTGCTGTGATGCAGCTACAATTTATCTTTTTAGGCCAGAGAGGGCTCCTAGTAACTTCTAGGATTTCTTGAAGGACTAGGCTTAGCCCTCTGGTCTTTGCCCTTGCTAAGGGGCCATCTTCAGGGCCCTGACATCACAGTGGGCGCAGAGCCTGACCTTCCCGATTCTCATATGCATTTCTCTGCACTCTGTATTTGGCACCCTGTGACTATTCCACACCTCCCCATGCCAGCCATTTGCTGATTCGCTGGTGGGGTCTTTTACATAGTGCTCCTAGCATTATAAATCCCAGACGGGAGGGGGGTGGGGCTTAACTGCGCGACTCCTAGCCGCTTGTGACAGTGGCTGAGCCACTATGTATTGTCAGGGGAAGGTGGGGCACAGCTCACCCCCCTTACTTCACAGTGAAATGCATGGTGCTAATGAGCCTCACCTGTGCTAGCCTCATAACCGTAGCAATTTGCAGTAAAACTGTGCGCACAATGCCAAAAACTGCAGCACAACTGCACAATGTGAATATACACTTAGGGAAGAGACACACTTACATTTGCGCAAATATGTTCATTGCAGCGCAGTGTATTTGTGCATAAACGAGGTTTGAAGAGCAACATAATCAGCATTTTGCGCACTTTCCTGCGCATATTACTGTAATTTTTGCGCACGCTAGGCCAATTCCCACATGCGTGACACACCCTTTCAGTGGATTTAAATGGCTATTTAAGCCTAATAAGGGCCAGCTGTCTTCTTTTGCTGCGTTTTGCGCAGTGTTTCACGCATCCCCTTGCACACATACCATAGACGTCTACGGCAATTTCGCTGTGCAAAACGCGCTTATAAGAACGAACCCAGTGAAATCAATGCGTTCTATTCTCCGTGTTAGTGTGTGCAGATCCTGCGTGTGCAAACATGATCGTGTGATGCCGCTCTTAGGGCTCATGTCCATGGGAAGTTTTTTTAACTGTGTGTTACGTATGCGATGTAGTGCCGCGCAATACGTGGTTAATGGAGTCAATGAAAGTCAATGGACTGCGTGTAGATACGCGGAAGAAATACATCGCAGCGTGCTCTATATTTTGGCATACCACACAGCGTGAGCCCTGTACATTTGTATAGGTAGTGTATACAACGCTGTCCATATGCAATAAATTGCATATGGGCGGCGTTTTTATACGCAACCCCACTGTGAAACAGAGCAGGGAATAAAAAAAAAGACCGAGACACCATGCAAAAAATTGCGCAGGAGCGAGTGTATTGCAACATACACTCGTGTGTTTAAGACCCAAGACTCTATACAAGTAGAATGATGACCCTTCCTATTATTACAGTGCAGCTTCTCGCACTTCACAACGTCACGGAATCCAAGAGATGACTGGTAGATAACTTATATTGCACGAGCGGTCCAGTGTACCCTGTAATAATCCGGCAGCTTCCTCTAGTAGCAGGTGAATGGGGAAGAGGTGGCAGGCTGTGCACACGGCTCCTGCGGAGACCGAGCCAAAGCTTCAGACGTCTGCACACGGCTCAGCAAGCAGTAAACAACCCCAGCACAGATCCCAGCGGTCCGCGCAGCCGCCACAGGCTCCTAGTCTTCTGGAAATGTCTATTACGACTCACAATTAGTCAGTCGGATATTTACCATCATTCTATATTACTATGTATTATTCTCTATTTGTGTCCTACACTCTAAGGCTGGGTTCACACAGGGCGGATTCCCGCCGGAAATCCCACTGTTTGGCCGCAGCAAAAACCACGAGATTTCCGCCAGGAGAACCACCGCGGAAAAACCTGTGGCGGCTTTGAAGCGGCCCGGCCGCTCGCTCTTCCACTGCGGCCGGCACTCCCATAGAGGAGAGCGCAGCCGCAGCGGAAAGAAAAAATAAATAGACATGCTGCATATTGTCAAGCCGCGGCTGCGGTCGCCGCAGCCGCAGTTCCTGCCTGACTTACCGCAGCGGATTGGCCGTCCCGCGTGGACGAGATTTCTCAGAAATCTCGTCCACATGACTGGCTAATCCCGAGATTAGCGGCCACAGGCGGATTTGCCGCGGCGAAATTCCGAGGCAAATCCACCCTATGTGAACCCAGCCTAAGGGCTCATTCACACGACCCTATGCTTAAAACGCTGCGTGAGTCACACAGCGTTTAACCAGTCTGGGAGGGCTCATGAGTTGGGAGACAGTGCACTGTATCTCACACACGCTGCCATGCGCCATGTGACACAATGTATTGCGTATGTACAGCGCTGCATATGCTGCCTATAGAAAAGAATAGGGCGAACGCTGCTGGAACGTGGTGAAATAGGGCATACTGTGATCTCATGCGCGTACATAAACGTAGGGTCTACACACTTATGTGAATGGAGAATGGAAAGGCTATGTAGTTTCATTGACTTCATTCCCTGCCTATCACGCAGCCATGCATCACGTGCAATACGCACCAAAAGCTTGGTCGTGTGAATGAGCCCTAACTTATACATAAGTAAATGCATAAAAAGGAACTATATCCGAAAACTTGAGCTGTAGTGGCAGTCTCACCGGATTTAGAGAGACGCGGAAAGCGGGTTTCTGCTCCTTACATGCTAATCTTCAGCTTTGCATTTGGGGTTTACTCCCTCTCTCTTACAGGTGCCACAGTACAAAATTGAAATCCATGTTCTGGGGCCCCCAGGAGCCCGTAGGCAATCCTATCATGTACTATTTCCACGTACGCTATTGTTACTTCTATATAGAACACCTGTAGTGAGATATAGTGCTGAGTCAAACTTCTGACCACACGTGGTGTAACAGTAGCCTAAGGCCGTTTCACACGGCCGAGAAAATAGTGCAAAATCGGTGCGTTGCAAGACGCACAAATCTCGTATGAATATGAAACACATTCTTCTGAATGGGGCCCTACACAGGAGCCATTTTTAATTTTTTTTTTTTTTTTTTAATTTTTCCGCATCACGGTGGGAAAAAAAATCACGGCATGTCCAATCTTTGGGCATTCCCATTGAACGCCTCACATTGTCCATTGTTTTCAATGGGGTCAGCACAGCATCGCATGTAGTACAGGGTGCACACGAGTATGAAGCATGGTTTACTCAATGAAAACAATGGTAAACACTCCACGATCCTCCGCCGCGGCTTTTAGCACGTTGGAGAGCGTGATATTGGGTCGAGTATATCGCACTCGCCTGTGTAAAACTAGCCTCAGCATTACATTTGAAGTGTCCAGTTTTTGTGGTCTTCTTTACCAGAGCAAGTCTAAGGCCGCGTGCACACGGGCAAGTCGGATTTCGCATGTGGGAGCCCGCAGCAGAATCCACCCCTGGCAGAAGCACCGTCCGCACGTACCTATTTTCTTGAATCTTCATCTGTTCTGCGGATGGTCTGCACGTCAGAAGTGCACAGTACAGATTTTTTTCTTAAACTCCTAGGTGATGACGTGGAATCCGTGACCTTTCCACAATGTCAATTGTGGAGGGGCTGCAGATCGAACAGCTTCCATTGACATCAATGGACACAGTCCGCGGAGAATTTGTGCAAAAATGGAGCATGCTGTGATTTTTCATCCTCGAACGGAAACCGCAATTGTGCAGAAAGAATCACTTTGCATAGCATGCTATGGGCGGTACTTGCTCCGGATTCTGCAATTCAAATTTGCCTGCGTGCATTCACCCTATAAAATATCTCAGTTTTATGGACCCTAATTGTACTTATCCATAACATGGGACCCATAGAAGTTGATGGGCCTATACTAAACCTCTATGCCCTTTTATTCCATCCTTAATATAATACAGGCGACGTTTCGGCCATTATAAATGGCCTTTTTCAAGCATGTATCAACTCATCACTACCCCCCTTAAATAAACAATACCCCCTGCCTGGGAATCCCACTTTTTTTTTATCCACTACAGTGCGTACAAGCATATCTTTTAAGTTTTTACCTCTTTTATATGCCATTATAGGAAAAGATTGAAATTCCCTAATCTCATCACAACCTCTTTGTACTATATTCCAGTGCTTTTTTAGTATACCGGCTACTTTCTGATGTTATTATAGGACATAAGGCAAGGAATTCTCTCTGATGTATTGTTTCCTCCACGGCGGGGGTAACTACCCCTGCTTGGGTTGCGCCAGCTGTGGCAATTTAATAAAGGGTAACTCCTTTAGACACCCGTTAACGGGCCAAGAATTCCCAATTAGAGGGAGATTTATGTGTAACTCTAGCTATGTAGTACACCTGCTAACCTGCCCCTGCGGGTTGGGTTATGTGGGAGAAACCACGCAAGAGGTGAAAAAAAGTATTTGCCACCATAAGAGTACGATCCGGACGAAGAACAAAGAGTTACCTGTCCCTAAGCACTTTTTAGAACATGGTCATTCCGTAAACCAGTTGCGGTTTAGGGTTATCGATCATGTCCCTGAATTAGACAGAGGGGGGGACAGGGCAACCCTATTAAAACGGAAGGAGTTGCAGTGGATACATACGCTAGACACAATGGCACCGAGGGGGTTAAATATTGATTACAGCTATCTGCCACATATTTGAGCTATGATTTTGAGTGTAAATTGTTTTTAACTATGTGGGTACAGACATTGATCCTTTGTCATTAATTCTGTCTCCTTATTTTTGTAGGTGCGGGGTCCTTCCTTCTGTGTGCGGGGGCTACATCATCGTGGCATCCAGATTCTCCATATTGGCACATTACGATTCAGATTGATGCATATTGCGCATTTCCACCTTAAAGTGCTATGTTTTTGAATGGAATAAAGTATTTGCATTGATATTGGAGTTTGTCTTGATGGCTGGTACCTTTGTGCTTTAGCCCAGTATTAACCCTTGCCAATCCAATTTGTATCCTGGTTTTCCTAGGGGGCTTACTCTTTTTCTGCCATTATACAACGGCACTATCTGCTGGCTAAAGCCAGTACTGCATGAGGTGACACATTGAATAGGCTCTTACAGCAGAGAGGTGTGCAATATACAGTAAGAGAACCCCGACAGACATCTTCCAACATTGGAGCTGTACAGCCTTAAATCATAATGTCTTCAGACGTCAGACAGTCGATTGGAAAGGGTTAACATGGCTGCTGCATAATGAAACAGTAGGAGGAGTATTGCTATGACCAATGGTGTATCTGTATTTCCTATGTTTTAACTATTTAAGGTGATGAGTTGATACATGCTTGAAAAAGGCCATTTGTAATGGCCGAAACGTCGCCTGTATTATATTATGGATGGAATAAAGAGAAGCCTGTTTTAATGCACTGGAGTGTGTCTGCTGCCATTCATATTGGACTTCATGTACACAAAAAGGGGAGAGAGCTGTCACTCCGCATGATGCAGGTGAGGAGAGTTCGGTGCGGCCCGCCTCTGTGACTTGGAGTACAGTTCCGACTCAAATCTCAAAGTGTGTTTATTCTGAAATGCTGCGGCCGTGGTTTGGGCAGCATGAACCTGGTGACAGAATCCCTTTAAGGGTGCATTCACACACATTTGTTTCTGAACCATTGCAAACAATGAGCGAGATTTCTGCGGACTCACAGAAAAATCACACATGTAAATAGACCAATTGAAATCAATGGGTCGCTCACCCTTAGGGCAAGCTCACACAAGTGTAATTTCACCGCGCATTATGCACATTGTGAATGAAGTCAGGGCTTAAACACATAAACAAATTTTTCTCCCGTTATGCAACTGTGATAATCATGGACGCATAATGGGACAAAAGTAAACCATTGATTTCAGTAGTTTCATTTTCACTATCGGGATTCTTGCCTGTTAATTGTACGTACAACAAAAGATAGGACCGGCCCCATCTTCCCACTATTTTTTTTAAACTCCTGTGTTACAACACCGAGTTTGAGAAGGGGGATAAAAAATGCCGTTCATGAGCAACTACGTGCCGCTGAGCGTTGTTGCGCATACGGCGGTCTGAAAGGCTGTACATGCGCAATACATTCCGTATGTGCAGCGTTTAAGACGGTTAGAAGTGTATTTACACGTGCATTTGTGCTGCGTATTTCCGCGCTGTGTGTTACGTTTTTGTGTGAGCATTTTTCTGGATTTTTTGCGTGCACATGTATTTGCAAAAAAAACCACACACAAGCATGCTCACACTGGGGGAGTAAAGTATAACCCTTACTTCCCCGGTCTCAGCCACTCAGCTACTTTCAGCTCATAAGCTTAGCTTATAGGACTATAAGTAGGTAACAGAGCCTCTTTAAGGCCAGATCGCCATGATGATTCCTCCACCCCCTAAACAGGATGACTTTTACTAAATAGAGTTATAATAAGATGATTGATGACCCTTCCTGTTATTACAGTGCAGCTTCTCACACTCCACAACGTTACGGAATCCAAGAGATGACTGGCTGATAACTTATATTGCCCCAGCAATGATCCGGCAGCTTCCTCTAGTAGCAGGTGAATGGGGAAGAGGTGGCAGGCTGTGCACACGGCTCCTGCGGAGACCGAGCCAAAGCTTCAGACATCTGCACACGGCTCAGCAAACAGTAAACAACCCCAGCACGGATCCCAGCGGTCCGCACAGCCGCCACAGGCTCCTAGTCTTCTGGAAATGTCTATTACGACTCACAATTAGTGAGTCGTAATAGACATTTCCATCATTATATATTACTATGTATTATTCTGTATTTGTGTCCTGCACTGTGCAGCGCCATGAATGTAATATAAGTGCGCTCTAACTTATACATTAGTAAATGCATAAAAATATATTTATATTGTTACTTGTTTGGTGTCTGTATATACAGGGTTGCCAGCACACAAACTGGTCGGATTCTGCCTTTCGGGAACCCGCAGCGGAATCCGACCCTGTGCCCGGCCGGCGTCCACGCAAACCTGTATTTAATCTGTATGTTGATGGTCTGGACGGCTTTTTTTTTTTTATTTTCTAAATCCCTGCTTTTCCCTCACCGTCACTAGGTGATGACACGGAATACGCACCTTTATGCAATGTCAATTGTGGAAGAGCTGCGAGTCGGATGGCTTCCATTGACTTCAATGGAAGCCGCCCACATGGAATTTTCACAAAAATAGAACATGCTGCAATTTTTTTTTGGCAAACGGAAATTGCAATCGCTGTCAGTTCATGTGAACGGACATGCAAATGTTCTATTCTTGCTAATGGATGCGGAATTCCACGGATTGTTCGCATGGTGATTAGGGATGAGCGAGTATACTTGCTAAGGCACTACTCGCTCGAGTAATGTGCCTTAGCCGAGTATCTCCCCGCTCGTCCTGAAAGATTCGGGTGCCGCCGCGGGGCGGGGAGCTGCGGGGGAGAGCGGGGAGGAACGGAGGGGAGATCTCTCTCTCCCTCTCTCCCGCCCACTCTGCCCCGCTCCCCGCCGCAACTCACCTGTCAGCTGCGGCGGCCCCCGAATCTTTATGGACGAGCGGGGAGATACTCGGCTAAGGCACATTACTCGAGCGAGTAGTGCCTTAGCGAGTATACTCGCTCATCTCTAATGGTGATGATTGCGGATTTCGCAATCCAAATCTGGCCGCTTTCTTCTTCTGTTTGGGGAGCAGGAAAGGGGAATCCCTATGCCCCATGGCTCCATCTCAGAACGGAACCGAACAGTACCAAATAGATCACATGTTCTGCTCAGTTTCCACCCAGCTACCCGTTTTTTAGACACGAGAAAAAGTACTGCATGCAGTGCTTCTCTTTGAGTGTTTTGAGTCGGATCTGCAGCGGAACCTCCGACCGGAGGCTGCAATGCAGATGTAAGACCGGCCTAACCCAGCGCTATATCTCAATACTGGTGTCCTATACAGAAATAACAGTAGTGTTCTTGAATAGTAAGGTATAGATGTGTGGTGGCCCAGAGTTGGGGGTCCCGTCCAGCACCTATATTTTTATGTTTGTCTTGTGCACTGTCTTGCCTGTTGAATAAGTCAGATTTATGTGTATTGGATGTTTGCAGGCATGAATGGGTTAATGTCTGGTCATATCTGGAAAATGTATAGTTTTGTCCTGTGTGTCATATAAAAGAGGGGTCACAAGCTTTTGTAGAGATGAGATGAGATGAGATGAGATGAGATTAGGAGAGAGGCATGGAGGAGGCCGAAACGTGGTCTGCTGCTCTGCTTGGGCCTCTCCTTTGTTAACAGACTCCCCATACCCTTTAGCCCCAAAGAGTGCATGATCCTGGATGAGGTTAAAAGCCGTGCAAGAACCGCGGGTGTACGGAGGGAAAGAGAGAAACCGCCAGAGAGCGAGTAACAAGTGAGTGACTGACAGGAGAGTTGCAGGGAGAGAAAGTTCCCACAGATAACTGCGACTGTGGATGTACAAATACCCCGAGAATCCTCCCACCGTCACCACTGTAAGAACTGCTTTATTGTTATTTAACATCGTTTAAGAAAACGGACAGAACCAAATGTTCCCGGTTCTCTTTCAGAAAAGACACTCTGTGTGCGTGGACTATTTTATTCCATCTGAAAGATTCACAGCAGAGAATGGGATGTTGGCGTCACAAGTGACAGAGAGGACTTCAGGTCCAACTATAGGCCTCCCAGGACGAACCTAATTACTCACCTTATAATGACGACCAAATCCCTACAATGGCTCCAACCTGCCCCTCCCACTCAGTCTATTGCTAAAGTTAACGAAATTTGTAGGTTTGAAGAATTGACAAGCTTCACCTTCAGATCACATGATAAGTTTAAGTCTATGTGGAAGCCTTGGTAGTCCACAGTTTTACCTAGTGATGCCACTTAGGCTGCCTGTTCACGGGTGTTGCGAGATCCACCGCGGGAGCCGCCGCCCGGGAGCAGGAGCCAGCAGACGGATCTCCGCGGTGAGCCTTTCTTCTATCAAACATCTTCATTGAAATATACATGCAATGTAATCTCAAGTTTGTGATATCAGTACTGCTTTGAAACTGTATGCTATATTTCCTTTTATTAAAAAAAAGTATTTACAAAAAAACTAACAAAAAAAAGCAAAACAAAAAAACTGGACTTCAGGTAACCACGGTTGCTAATACGTGATCTCCCCGTCGGTAACGAGGTCGGGTCCCGAGCAACCCTTAAGGCCTCCTTCCCACGAATGGATTTCCGCCGCGTAATTCGCGGCGAAAATCCGCTGCGTTGCCCGCAGCTATTAGGTTCTATTGTAACCTAATAGCACAATGCTCACGATGCGTAATTCCAGCGCGGAATTACGCACCGCGATTTCTCCCGTCCTCACCCGCAGCATGCTCTATTTTCTGCGGGTGAGGACGGGCTGTACGCACTGACGGCTTCCATTGCAGTCAATGGAAGCCGTCCGTTCACGCTATCTCCCGCTGTAACCAGCGGGAGATAGCGTGAAAAACCGCTTTCCCGCCCACCGCCGCGCGTCATCTGACGCCAAATGACGCGGCCGGCCGCGTCACGTGACACGCTCGGTGACGCGGCGGTGGTGGGCGGTGACGGGCGGTGACGCGGCGGTGGTGGGCGGGGAAGCGATTTCACGCTATCTCCCGCAGGTAAGTATAGGGGCTCTGGGGGGCGCCGTGACGGGCTTCACTGCGTAATATTACGCGGCGGACCCCGTCACGCTCGTGGGAAGGAGGCCTAACCCCTTCAGTGGCAGGTTTATTATTTCCATGTCAGCGCAGCAAACCCCGGAGATTTTCCTGAGGTACTTCGAAGTGGCAAACATGTACATTGGCACAATAACTGTGTCCTGGCCAGCATTTCAGCTGTCCACAGAAATATTCTGGGGTTTAACTGCATGGTCAGAGCAGCAAGCCCAGGAAATTTTCCAGGCGTGCCACTAAATGGGTTAAGGGAGGAGATGGTAGAGCCCCGTGACAAGGTATTTCTCTACCCCGCTGTCTCCTTGACTGAGGGCCTGCTCCTCGGATGCTGTAGATGCGCTACACAATGATATGGCGCACAGGTCTCATGGGGCCCAAAAACATGGATTTCATCAGGCCTCTGTAAGAGAGAGAGAGAGAGAGTTCAAAGTTAAAGAGTAGCATGTGAGAAGCAGCAATCGGGTTTCTGCTTCTCTCTAAGGGCTTATTCACACGGTCGTATATCGGCCGGGTGTTCATGCCCGGCTGATATGCGCTGGCCCTTTGATGCATTGGTTTACAATGTATTGGTGTATTTCCGTGGCGTAAAAGAGCCCATTCGGGCGCTTTTACTTCAACGGCAGCATAGACTCCTATGGAAGCCTATGTTAGCTGCTGGAGAAGGGAGGTGGGAGGGGGTTTAGCAGCGTGACTGCTAAACTCCCCCCCCCCCCTTTTCTTCTCCTCTCCGCCCCTTGCCGTTGTTTTCAATGGGAGGGGGAGCGAGCTAACTGCTGGCTGCGGACAAGGGATGGGAGCTAACCTCCACCCCCTGTCCTGCCCCCTACCATTGCAAATAGCCGTAGGGGAGGAAAGAGGAGGTGAGCCGGCGAAGGGGAGGGATGGGGGAATGTCTCTCCATGCTCAACTGCATTGCGGCCTCGGCGTATATGCACCGGGCCCCTGCCATTCAAGCGTTTTTACAGTGCTGGCGGGCGCATGTAAAAACACCTACAGCCGTGTAAATAGGCCCTAAGGCTAAGTGCGATATTGGGCTGTGAAACTCAGCACAATATAGCGCCCAGAAACGTGTTATGTCCCCACAGAAGTGGCTTCCGTCTGCTACAATACATGCATGGAGCTGTTCAACAGTGCAGTTCAGGATGCACGATCAGCGCTCCATCCCTTTCAATGGGAGTGGCAGAAATACCTGAGCAGATGCCGCTCGGGTAGCTTAGCAATTTCACTGAAGGTGAATGGAGTTCTGGTGCACTTTCCTTTCAGTCTGGAGAAGGGGTGCAGTAACATAGCAATGAGAAGGACGAGGAGCAATGGATCCGCATTCTTGAGATCAGTGGTGGTCTCAGCAGTGAGATCCCCACCAAGCAGCAAGTTACCCCTTATCCTGTGGAAAGGGGATACCTTGGAATATTGGTCCATCTCCTATTATGGGGATGAGCTGCAATACCAGACACAGCCTATAAACAAGAGTGGCACAGTTTCTGCAAAAGGCAAACTCCAAAATCAGTGCTTGCTATCATGAGATCTTAAAGGGTTTTCCAGAGAAATATTATTGATGACTTATCAGGATAAGTCATCAATAGTTGATTGGCTGGGGTGCGTCGTTTGGCAGTTACAGGTGCCAGGCCACTATATGAGCGGTCGGCATGAAGACTTCTGCTCCAAATACACTAAAGTCAGAGCAGAAGCCTCCGCGCCGACCTGCCATGTAGTGGCTGGCGCTTGTAAATGCAGGCACAGCTCCCATTGACTTCAATGAGAGCCATGCCTGTAGTTACAAGCGTCGGCCACTACATAGAGGTCGGCGCGGAGGCTTCTGCTCTGAACTGTGTTTTTGCAGCGCTGACAGCATGCGCCCGCTCAGCCGATCGGTCCGAATCCCAAGCGGCGGACCCCAGCCGATCAACTATTGATGACCTATCCTGATGATAGGTCATCAATAGTATTTTCCTGGAAAACCCCTTTAAGACCCATTTATACTCGTATAGTATGACTTTTGGGCACATTAGCACCTGATAGCTGTCCCCGCGACTATTACTCATGTGCCTTTTTTTTACACAGGAGCGACAGTTGTTCAAGTGAATGGAGGCACAGCGATTGGGGATCGTTCTGGCCACCCGCTTCCATTCACACTAATCAAGAGTCACTCATAATACGTGGTGGATGTAGGCAGTGAAAGTCAACGGGCTTTCACTCTTCCATGCACACCAGTGTGTGGACACTGTGTTTACATATGCAAGAGAAATAAATCACAGCATGCTCTATTTCTCTGCGTATAATAAGGGGTCCTTCTATGGGCTCTGTATAGAAACGCTACTGCTGTGCAGGCATTACAACATTGAACATAGCAGAGAATTAAAAAAAAAAAAATCACACTGTGCATGTCCATGACGCCAGATTCCCAGACATGCGCAGTGCATACTCAGCCCAGACACGATCTCTGCCAGCAGAGCGAAAGGGCTGTGTATGTGTAGAACAGCGCGGGGAACCCACACTGTTTTACGCATATACCCGTGGACGTAAGCCAAAGATTGAGCGACTCCTGTTTACATGGCCTGACAGTCGCTTGGTTTTTAGTTCTACTCACTCTGGGTATCCTGGTGGCTCTTCGGATTCATTCCATTATGCCTGATGAAGAGACCTAAGTAGGTTCGAAAGCTCACTATAACATCATGTATTTTTGTTAGCCATTAAAAGGTATCATATCTACAAGATTGTTCTCAGTAAGAGAAACCAAATAATCACATTTTGCTCTACTGGCTAACACGGTACCAAACTTTTTTTTCTTTTTACCTAATAGAGAATATTTTCCTGGCAAACCCTGGGTCCTCTGATATCTACCAAAGGCTACCCGAGCAATCCAGGACTCGCAGAACTTCAGGCGTGCTCTAAAAACGCACCTCTTCAGGGAGGCATACTGCATTCCCTAAACAAACCCCTCTGTACTCCGCCTGATAACATGCTCCCTGACCTACTGACTGCAATCCCTGCTAGCCATCATAAACCGCTCCTGCAGTCATACCGTTTCTGCCGTTACACGGCTAAATGTCTGACCATTGTCTATGTGTATAGCATCCCTCACTCTCCACCCCGCCATACCGTGTACATCTCCGCCATACGGTGCACATCTCCAGCCCCTTTACCTTCTGTATCACCCCACTATTCAGAGTATGTAAGCTCGTTGGATCAGGACCCGCACCCCTTTGTATCAATCAACTGATTACTATGTAACCGTGGTTCTGTAATGTTTGTACTTTTGTCTCTCTGTATTCCCCCTGTCTATGTAAGCGCTGCGGAATATGTTGGCGCTATACAAATAAAGATTATTATTATTATATCTGTGGATGATACTACAACAAATTTCTGAAAGCCAAAGAAGATCCAGTATGTTACTAGATGGGGGTCTCTAATAACTGGCTATTCAGTGTAGGTCACAATACAAACCCTACAATTATTGATCTGTTTGAAACCCAGTGATTTCCCAACTCCTCTGCACCCGGCTCTCTGCTCAGAGTCTCTGCACACGGTTCCTGTGGCAATGAATCGTCCACAGTATACTGTCACTAGGCAGCAGGGAGGAAGCAGGAAGAATGCCGAGGGCTGAGATCATGGCACTGTGAATCATATGACTGAATCACCAGCAAGTCTCTAGCACTTTCTCACCCTCTAGAGCTGAATGGGGACAAAGAAGGACCAGCAGCGTGTGGAGTAATAATATAGTATGTGTGAAGTACGAGAGAAAGTAGCAAAACTATCAAAACAAGTAACAAAAACGTGACAAGAAAAATCAACATAGCTAACAAATACACGAGGAACTGTGCATTATGGGAGTTTTTTCATGACAACAATCCCTATCCAAATGCCCTATTATGGCATATGTACATCATATAGTGGGCCTCCAGTGACGTACCTTATAGGCTGTACACTGAACGACGACTGCATTAGGAACAGCTGGCACGTTATATCTTGTGATCAGTAATGCCACCTCACGATCTGCTCTCAGACATTATGCTGACCTCTCCTCTGCGCAGCAGAAGTCAACATTTTGGTAGTCACAGGTAAACATGGTGACTTAAGTGACTTTGACTGCGGACAGATTGTTGGTACCCGGTGATGTGGTGCCAGGATCTCTAAAATCACAGCAGCAAGAGTGTACCAAGACTGATTGAACCATGGACAGACATTCAACAGATCATACAGTGGCAGGCCATGTGTGGTTGATCCCAGAGGCGAACGTCAGGTGGCACTTCTGGGAAATCAGTAACGATATGCCAGTGCCACAGTGGATCAAATGACCCAGCAAAACAACAGTGGGACGGTTAGAAAAAATGCGTTGACTGGGGTTTAGTATCCAAAGACCAATAAGGGTGCCACTGATAACCCCAAGTCATGGCCAACATATGCGCCCAGGAAAGCCATCAATGGACCTCGGACACATGGCAGAAGGTCGTCTGGAGTGATGAATTCCATTTCCTGCTGAAACATCATATGGATAACCTGGTCTGCATCTGGCTTAAACAGAATGAAGCTGTATCTCACTGGTGCACCATTGGGGTTCAGCAGGCTGGTGGTGGTGTCATGGAGTGGAGAGTGTTTTCTTGGCATGGCCTTGAACCACTGGTCATCATGTCACAATCCTTGAATGTTAAGTCTTGTAAGGACCCGTTAGCTGGCGATCTGCACCCATATCTTCAGAAAATTTTTCCTGACCACAATGCCATCTTACAGCAGGACAACGCTCCGGGTCATTGAGTTTGGATCACTAGGAAGTAGCAAAATGGTTGGAGGAACACAACAATGAATTCTCCACACTGTCTTGGCTCCCAAACTCATCGAACTATAACCCCAACTGAACAAGCTTGGGATATGCTGGAAAGGTCTGTGAAATCCACTCCCACTTATCCTCAAAATGTCCCCAACTGACGGAGCTGCTGCAGCGGGCATGGGTCGAGCATGGAGGATGTTCTCCACCTCGTAAAATCTGTTCCTTGATGCCTGAAAGCTGCAATCGCCCCACAAGATCAGCAAACTATTGGGTAGTGCAGTGATTGGTCATTGTATAGTAAATCCACTGGGCTGTTGGGGGCACCACTCTTTCTGTCTTGCCTGACAGTAGTGACCTTAATGGGGTTCACCAGAGTTTTAATATTTTTGATGGCAAGAATAGCTCTCTAGACCACCCTGTTCTAAGACCTCGTTCACATCAGCTTTGGAGGTTCTGTTTGGAGTCTTCATCGCTGAATTCTGTTAACCCTTTAATGCTACAGGACATAAGTTTACGTCCTGTCAGGGTGGTAGTTAACGCAACAGGACGTGAACTTACATCCTGCAGATGGCAGGGGCTCGGAAGTGAGCCTGCGCCATCCAATATCAGTAGCCAGCTGTGACTGGCAGTGGGCCTCCCGTCACAACAGCGGGGTCATTGAGAACGTTGATCCTTGCTGTTTACCCCTTACATGCCGCAGTCAATGTAGATCGCAGCATGTAAAAGGTTCACAGAGGGAGCAATCTCCCACTGTGATGTCATCATCCCTCTGCTATGTAATTGCAGAGGGCCAATGGGTTGCCATGGCAACTGGATGCCTGACACTGATGTCCAAGCCTGCTATGGCCTATGATAGTTACTGTGAGCGATAATACATTTCAGTACACAAGTATCACAATGCATTATCATAGCGATTATAGCTTTTATGGTTTAATGCCCCTACAGGAACATAAAAAAGTAAAAAGAAAAATAGTGTTAAATAAATTACAAAAAACAAACTTTTGCGTACCTCCTCTCTTATTTAATTTAAATTAAACCTCCCATATTTTGTATCATTCTATCCGTAATGATGTGTACAACAAAGTGAACACACTATATCCTGCATTGCAAAAACTGTAAAAAAAAAAACAAACCTAAGGGCTTATTTAGACATGCGTGTATCGGACGAGTTTTTACACCCTGCTGATATACACTGTCCCTCCCACTCACCGCCTCTCTGCTTCTCTCCTCCTCTCCGAGCGGTTTGCAATGGGAGTAGGCAGGACAGAGCAGAGCTTAGCTCCGCCCCTCCCGCCCCCAACCCATTGCAAATGCAGGAGTGGAGGAGAGAAGCAGAGAGCCAGTGAGTGGGAGGGAAGGAGGGGACTGCTTAGATGGAAGCGTATATACGATCGTGGGAATAAGCCCTACAAAACAGAGGCAAAATGCCTATTTTGTTCATTTTGCCTCCCAAAAAAATGCAATAAAAGTGATCACAAAAGCTGTGTGTACCCCAAAGTGCTACCAATAAAAACTATGGCTCGTCAAGCCATTATGGAAAAATTAAAAAGGTTGTGGTACTTTGAATGCAACAATGTAAAAAATAATTTAAAAAAAAGGGGTTTTATTTTGCTAAAATGGAAAAACATAACCAAAAAAAAAGAATTTTGGTATCATCGTAATCATACTGAGATGCAGAAAAAAATGTATCGGGTCATTTATGCTGTAAAAAAAAAACAAAAAACAATGGCTGATTTGATGTGTTTTTTTTCTCCCTGCCCTCACATTATACATCCAAATTCGTACCTTAGGGCTCCTTCACAGGAGCGCAGAGAATAGAAGCCATTGATTTCAAGGGGTTCATTCTCATTTCTTGATTTTGCTCGCTCATTTCTCCCGTGCACAAAAAAATAGGGCATGCTCTATTTTCCTAGGCAGCAAAGGTCCCATAGAAGTCTATGGGAGGTGGGCAATACACTCCGCAAATCTGCGGGACTTCATTAGACTATAAAGCCATTTAAATTGGGGCGCGTTTGTCTGCCGTATGCAAATGAACATGCTGTGTTTGCGCTAAAGAACTAGATTACAAATCACCCATACGCACACAAATCACCCTCATTCATCACGCAAATATGTTGCACTGAAACGTGTGCATTTGAGCATACGCCAAAACACCAGCCGTCCACTAAGAGAACTGACCCATTTATCTGTTTGGTGCTGTTCGGTTGCATCATATGACAGTTCCGTTTGGCCAGGCGTGCCGTTTTCTGCTCCGCGAACAGAGTAGGACACTGTAACCCCCTAGCACTGACTCTTTGTGACCTATAATGGGGTCCGTCAGGCTAGCATGATGCGCTTTTTTCTTCTGGCAAATCTAACAGGATTTGCAACATCTCCAACTAGGGTTGCCACTGAGCCGGTAATCAAGTCCAAAGGCTGGTGCTGGTACTTAATACTTACTGGTATGTCAGCTGAGAGCATCTGCAGCCAGGCAGCCACCCGCACCAACTAGTATGGCACTCACTCTGTCTACACCGCCGCTATTGTAAACCCTGACCTCTCCTCCTGGTGTCTACGTCCTGTAAGCAGAGCAGACGCTGGGAGAAGAGGTCAGGGGTCACAGCCTTGGGGACACTACTACTTGTGGGACCGCTGTTACCATTGGGGTCGATACTGGGGCACTAATACTATTGGGGCAACTTCTTGGGGGCACTTTTACTATTGCGGCCACTATTCCTATTGGTGGCACTGATACTTTTGGGGACACTCCTGGGAGCACTACTACAATTGGGAATACTACTGGGTCACTATTATTATTGGGGGCACTATTACTATTGGGGCTACTTCTTGGGGCACTGTTACAATTGGGGCCACTAGTGGGAGCAATGTTACGAATGGGGACATTATTACTATTGGTGCCACTTCTTGGGGCGCTATTGCTATTGGAGACATTATTTGGGGCACTATTACTACTGGGGCTACTACCGGTACTGGAGGCACTGTTATTGTTGGTGCCACTATTGGGAGCACTATTACTTTTGGGAATACTACTGGGGGCACAATTACTATTGGCGACACTTCTTGGAGCACTATTATGATTAGGGCCACTCTCACTACTGCAAGCTCTGTTACAATTGTGGCCACTATTACTACTGGCGCCATTGTTACTACTGGGAACACTATTACTGTTGTGGACACTTGTTGGGGCCACTAGTGGGGGCAATAGTACAATTGGGGCCACTTCCTGTGCACTATTACTATTGGAGATGTTATTGGTGGCATTATTACTACTGGGGCTACTACTGGGGGCACTTTTACTGTTGAGACACTATTGGGAGCACTATTACTATTGGAAACACTACTGGGGGCACTATTACTGCTAGGGCTAGTTCTTGGGGCAATGTTACTATTCGGGCCACTATTAGTACTGTGACCACTGTTACTATTGGGGGCACTATTACTACTGGAACCACTGTTACTATTAGGGCCACTATTACTATTGGGGATACTATTAAAATAGGGGCTAGTTCTTGGGGAAATGTTACTATTGGGGACACTATTACTACTGTGGTCACTGCTACTATTAGGGGCACTATTACTTCTGGGAGCAGTGTTACTATTGAGGCCACTATGTCTACTAGGACCACTGTTACTATTAGGGCTCCCACACACATGCGTTTTTTTAACGTTTCATTTTTTTTTTATGTGAATGTCCGTGGGACTTTCTAATGTTAAAAATGCATCGCAAGTTCGTGCTTTGCGATTTTTGTGTGATGCGTTTTTAACATTACTTCTCAGGAATTCAATATACAAAGGACATATACCATAGTGACCAATAAAAACAGCAATGAACAAACACACCTTCACCCTCCAATTGCAATTGGCACAGGATCATGCAGCACAGTTGATAGTCAACAAAAGGAAATCCAGAGTTAATGAGTAATACACAGAATGGATGAACTTGTCACATACCTCGGTGTTCATAACTCACAACTGCGCATGGACAAGCCCAATCCAATCAGAGCTCTGCCCTAACCAGCAATGGACACTCACAGACCACTGCGCATGCGCAGACACGGCAGTCGCAGCGCACAACTGCGCATGACAAACCTAGTCCAATCAAACAATTGCCCACACCAGTAATGGGCACTGATGGACTACTGCGCGTGCGCAGAGCCAACTATTGCGCAAGGATTTGTTACGTCCCAGTATTACAATTCCCTAAAAAGATAAATAGGTCTGTGTATAATAGCGCGTGCGTGTATATATATATATATATATATATATATGTGTGTGTGTGTGTGTAAGTGTAATCCAATTAATTGTGAATGGCACGTGCATCTTAGGTATTATATTTAAAACTTGGCATTGTATTATTGAAATTAATCAAGTTCAAACACGGTCACCATATCAGGGAACTCAATACAAGTCATATCAGATGCTCAACCCAATTTTATTAGATTATAAGAACCCTTTAACAAAAAAGAATAATAATCATATATTCTATAAATAATGTACATTCTGGATCGTACGTGGTTTTTAATCATTCAAATTACAGAGCTTTTAACATTAGAAAGTCCCATTGACATTTGCATTGAAAGAATAATGACATTACTGCTAGGATCATGGTAACTATTGGGGACACTTTTACTAATAAGGCAACTGTTACTACTAGGGGCAGTGTTACTATTGTGGCCACTATTTCTACGGGGATCACTTTTACTACCAGGATCACTGTTACTATTGGGGCCTCTATTACTACTGGGAGCACTAACTACTGCAGGCACTGTTAATATTGGGGCCACTATTACTAGTAGGGCCACTGTTAGTACTGGGGATACTACGGGGGGCACTGATACTATTAGGGCTACTATCACTACTGGGGGCACTATTATTACTATTAGGGCCACTACTACTAGTATGGGCGCTATTATTACTATTAGGGCCACTACTACTAGTACGGGTGCTATTATTACTATTAGGGCCACTACTACTACTTGGGGCACAATTATTACTATTAGGGCCACTGTCACTGCTGGGGGCACTATTATTACTATCATTGTCACTACTACTACTGGGGGTGCTATTATTGCTATTAGGTCCACTACTAATACTGGGGGTGTTATTATTACTATTAGGGTCACTACTACTACTGGGGGCGATATTATTACTATTAGGGCCACTATCACTACTGGGGGCACTATTATTATTATTAGGGCCACTATCACTACTGGGGGCACTATTATTACTATTAGGGCCACTATCACTGCTGGGGCACTGCTATTATTACTATTAGGGCAACTATCACTATTGGGGCACGATTATTACTATTAGGCCACTATCACTACTGAGATACTATTATTACTATTAGGGCCACTGTCACTACTGGGGGTACTATTATTATTATTAGGGCCACTGTCACTACTGGGGAACTATTATTACTATGAGGGCCACTATCACTACTGGGGCACTATCATTAGGACCACTATCACTACTGGGGCACTATCATTAGGACCACTATCACTACTGGGGCACTATCATTAGGACCACTATCACTACTGGGGCACTATCATTAGGACCACTATCATTACTGGGGCACTATCATTAGGACCACTATCACTACTGGGGCACTATCATTAGGACCACTATCACTACTGGGGCACTATCATTAGGACCACTATCACTACTGGGGCACTATCATTAGGACCACTATCACTACTGGGGCACTATCATTAGGGCCACTGTCACTACTGGGGCACTATCATTAGGGCCACTGTCACTACTGGGGCACTATCATTAGGGCCACTATCACTACTGGGGCACTATCATTAGGACCACTATCAGTACTGGGGCACTATCATTAGGGCCACTATCACTACTGGGGCACTATCATTAGGGCCACTATCACTACTGGGGCACTATCATTAGGGCCACTATCACTACTGGGGCACTATCATTAGGACCACTATCACTACTGAGGATACTGTCGAGGATGCAAATACTAGTTGCAGTTACTAAAATAACAAACATAACAAACACACTACTGCTGTATAAGCACGACATGCAGACACAGCTCTGCTACATGCACTCCTCCCACACATGTGACTAGTCACATGGTCCTGACGTAATCACAGGTCCTTTAGCCCCCAGGATCCTGCGTCTGTGTGCGGTGAGTTATGGGGTGAGGTTATAGTGCTGCGGTGAGATGACGGGCAGGTGTGATGAGAGATGAGAGCAGCAGCAGTGGGCAGCCTGGAGGACATAGTGACAGGGCCGGGAGGGGACGAGGGCGCTGCCGGTCTGGTTGCCATGGAGACAGGAGGACTCTGCTTTATCTCCTAACCTGCAGGCTGAAGCCTGGGTCACGTGACTGCGGGAGACAGTTGTGTATATATAATGTAGCAGAGCTGAGGAAGATACTAATGGGTTATATATATATATATATACTGCTGTATATCCACAGAGCCCATATCATATCTTATATCCTTCTCCCATAGGATAGGTGATAGTAATCTGATTGGCAGGGTCTCAGTGGTGAGACCTCTCACCCTCTCGTCTCAGAAAACCAAGATGGCCCTCTTACTACCTGCTATTGGCCAATCCCAGCTGTGCATAGTGTCTTCGCCTATCCGTTCCCTACTAAAGACGGCGTGCATCCGGTAGTCGGAGAAGTGGGGCCGCCATATTGTTTTGTTGGGACTAGTACGGTGTACATGGGGTGCCATTATGAGTCCGCGACATACACAGCCAATGTCCGCCATCTTTGACAGCTGACACCTGCCAATGGGCGTAGCTCCAGTTGCGACTGTTAACCCTTTAAATGCCCCAATTGTTTTTTGGGGATCCCGAGCGTTAACTACTCTCCTTTGAATAGATCGCAAGGTGCCGTCCGGGTGTCATGGCAGCCTCGGTCCTTCTCAAGGCCCCCCAGCGCTGCCATGAGCGGGCTCATCTTAACAGAAGGAGGGTCAGAACGCAGTATGACGCAATACTATAGTACAAGCCATCAGCCAATCACAAGAACAAGTTCCCTACGGGGCAAAAGCGAAGTCTGAAAATACTTGGGAAAGGTTTTTTTTATTAATTAATAGTAGAATTAAGTGCAAGTGTCATAAAAAACCCTTCACCAGTCATCATCTCGCGTTGCTCTGTCCGTAAAAGTCCAGTTTTGTAAAACCTCACATTATTAATCCTGCAGGACGAATACCCTCAGGAAAAAGCCTTCAATGCCAGAATTACGCTTTTTTTTTCCTGCCATCTCTTGACTCCAAGAAAAAATGTTGCCCGTACCTCAAAATGGCATCAATAAAAATTAAAGGTCATGACGCAAAAAAAAATGGCCTTTACAGAACCTGGTCCGCGAAAAAATAACGTTACGGGGGTAAAATGATGGCAGCAGAAGGCAACTTTTTTTTTTAAAGATATTTTATGGTTATTTCAGCAGTCCTATGTAAATTTGGTACCCTTGTATTTGGGCTGCCCCGCAGGATAAAGATAAAATGTCATTTTTACTGCAATGTGAACATCGTAAAAGGGGATAGAAGTATAATCGCGGGGTTCACGAAAACCTAAAAGTCCTATAACCAAATTTAAATTCTGGGATTGTTGAAGTGCCAATTTACTCTGCGATGTTCCCCCATACACTGCATGTTCTACCATCATCTGTGAAAATGGAGGCGATTAGGAAATCTACAGTTTTTTGGGCCATCCAAATACTGGCGCAGGCTATTATGGGGCGTGTGCTGACCATGGAATCGCGGCCGTCTGAATTACCCCTAAGTGATATAAAACCCACAGGCGTATGAAAAAAGACAGAACTGTGGCGGTGACTAAGAATCTGAAACGCGTAAGCTTCCTGTCCATTTTTCATGTCATGCCTTCAGAACGGGATACGGCTCTCTGGACTTGGCTGGTTTATACTACTTATTTTAGAAGTAGTATAAACTACTTAAAAAAAAATTAAAACACTTCTTCTTGTGGAGGAAGAGCCCAGGAGAATAAGCGGCGGTTGCAGACAGTCATGATGGTTGTGCCCTGCCTTGTCTGTCCCCAAATTCCTGCTTTCTTTATACCATTTGTTATCTGGCCTTCTAGCAGCGTGCATACGAATCGGTGTCCATACACAATGTTAATTGTGCATGCACTGCGGATCAAACGCATCCATAGAGATCAATGCAGCTCATATGCACAGAATCCATGGTAAAATAGAGCACACTGCAATTTCCATTTCCTACCCACAAGTTTCAGCTCACTGAGGGATCAGGTTACATACTGCCCGTAGAAGTCTATGGAATGGAGAGAAGGGGCTGCTTCAGACTGTGTGAATGGAATAGGGAAGAAGAGACCCTGCCCCCCTATGTGTGCAGCATATGGGAGACATCATAGTAGCTAGTGTACACCCTCCACCTCGGGGAAGACTGAGAATTAGAGATGGAGCCTGCAAAGGAGAAAACTGGTGATAAATGCAGGATACACATCATATAATGGCCAGAAGTAGTGTTATTCCTCATGCACTCACACGGCATCTTATTCTGAAAAGTCACCTGAAACAACTGGTACACTTTAGGCCTCCTTCACACGGCCAACAAAGTCGCGTGATTTTGTAGCGTTGCTACAATGCTGCAAATCGCATGTATGAGAAGCCCGTGGTTTCCTTTGGGTTCCTTCACATATGAGATGTTTTGTAGCATGCTCGTACCTCGCAGGTCCGGTGATATGCCCGCGACACGCTAGGTTTTGTAGCCCATGTTTCCCTATGGAGCCTTGCTCTCTGTTGCATCGCATCGCACGAAAACGCGGTTTGCATGCGATGCGATGCAACTTTGACAGTAGGAAATGCTACTGTCAAAGCTATAATCTAAGCCCTAACTGCCGGAAAAAAGAAAAAAAAACATCTACAATCGCCTCTCCCGTGCTGTCAGCCCGGCCGCATCTTCTCCCCGGGTCCCAGCACTGATCTTCTTCTTCTCTTTTGCCCAGGGATTCAAAAATCGCACAGTGCAGCGATGCGATATCTCTGCGATTTTCTCGCAGCGATGCGGTGTCGCCCGTGTGAAGGAGGCCTTAAGGTTTTGTTCCACGTTATGACGTATCGCAAGGGCAGCTCATCATTTACTGCCTGGACTAATGATTGCCATATACATGAGTTAAAAGTTGAACTAAAGAGACAATCTTGCCAAAAATAATGTTTTTTCCAGTGAAATTTAACAACAAATGATCTTTTTGGGTGACCGGTGACAGACTGGTTGGTTGCTAGAGCTTCAATGTATATAGTGTAAATGATCATTTGTGAAAGATCTTCATCGTTCGCCGGGCTTCATTGGACATGCTTGTTCATTTTGAACGACTGTAATGGCCAGAATGAACTGAAATGAATGTAATTACATTGGGGTAACGATTGTTCTATCCAACATCTACGGTCGACTTTAGACCTAGCCTTAGAACGAAAAACAGCAGCGACGCCTGTCCATATTTTGTACGGAGGTCTACAAAGAATCCAAGTCCCATTCGCTAGTATTTTTTTTTTTATAAGGAGCTAAGGCTGGTTGGTCTGTGGAGGTAGGACAGCACACAGATGATAGTCCATGGAGGTGGGGCAGCACACGGATGGTGGTCCATGGAGGTGGGACGGCACACAGATGATGGTCCATGGAGGTGGGGCAGCACACGGATGGTGGTCCATGGAGGTGGGACGGCACACAGATGATGGTCCATGGAGGTGGGGCAGCACACGGATGGTGGTCCATAGAGGTGGGATGGCACACAGATGATGGTCCATGGAGGTGGGGCAGCACACGGATGGTGGTCCATAGAGGTGGGACGGCACACAGATGATGGTCCATGGAGGTGGGGCAGCACACAGATGATGGTCCATGGAGGGGGGGCAGCACACGGATGGTGGTCCATAGAGGTGGGACGGCACACAGATGATGGTCCATGGAGGTGGGGCAGCACACGGATGGTGGTCCATAGAGGTGGGACGGCACACAGATGATGGTCCATGGAGGTGGGGCAGCACATGGATGGTGGTCTGTGGAGGTGGGACAGTACGCGGATGGTGGTCCGTGGAGGTGGGACAGCACGCGGATGGTGGTCCGTGGAGGTGGGACAGGTGGGAAGCTCCCCTATCTGATGCGTTCATACAGAGCTGTTATTTATGGGATTACTTTACTTGGTCTTCAATGTGACATCAGGCGGACGGATCCTACAAGGCGTTAGTACTGTAGATGCAGGCATGTTCTTTCAATGGGTGAGGCGCAGAGTACATACAGATATTAGTCCTAATTCCCTGATATCCTTCTCTTCTGTAATTCCATCTGTTGCACATTTTTCTCATATCTCTTCATCTTCTTGTTGCTTTTCCCTGAGCTCCTCTTTATGGTGAAAGCCTCCATTATATGTGTGCCCACTCCTCACTGTTATGCCTGGCACGATGTCACTAATTTTTTGGCATTTACAGAAAGGCCGCATTGTTCTTAGACATTTTAGAGTATAACCCATAATCACCCAAGCTGAGCTGCAATAAATGACACCGCCACCTGTAACCGTGGGGTTTGTGTTTTAACTAATAAATTACCCTCATTGGATTGGACTCCTCCACTATCTGTTCACAACACTCTGCCCCCTTAGACTGTGTGAGGGGGGTGTCTATGGGTATCCACGCAGACCCCCTCTCTTAATGTAAGTGTCACTTTTAGAACACAACACTGGTGAAGTTGCACCCTAACAATTACCACTGTTCTCGCCCGATATTGATATCTCGGAATTCTCTGTGCCTGCTCTCCTTCAGATCTCCCCAAGATAGGGTGTCACCTCCATCAATGACTACCCCTACCTTTTAGTGGGCTCGGACCAAAGACGTGACAGTTAAGCCTTCCAGGTTGGCCATTAATGCCAGGTTAGTCCCTTTCCTGTACATTCATGTCTGTTATCAGCATCCCATACCCCTGGCAGAGGCGCTGTCCTGATAACCTGTAGACAAGAGTGGCGCTACTCTTTTAAATGGACTAGTAATTATTAGGAAATTATAGTATCAGTGTTTCTGGTCGTGCAGCTGTGCTACATGCACGTCACACAGACAGCTCTGCTACATAGATTATTCATCCATACAACAGGGATCAGAAGCAGAACGACCTGTGATAATGCCATGCTCCGTCCGTGATTATATGACGGTGACATCGTCACAGGTCCTGCATTGTTGTGCAGGTTATGGGTGAACGACAAACCTCCTGCATCCTCAGTTGCTATGGAATACTAACAAACACCTACAGAACATGTGATGATGTCACCGTCTTGTGATCAGGGGCGGAGCATGTAACTCTCTCACTGGGAATGAAGGACCTTTAATGACGTTACCATCATGTGATCAGGGGCGGAGCATGTAAGTCACTCACAAACCCACTCACGCACAGACGGACAGGTCGTCGTTAGTAGTTTGATTATATGGAAATGCCACAAAACTTGTCTAAACAGCGTCAAACCCCAATGCAGAAAGAAATCCAATTTCATCATTGTTCAACAATCCCAGTGTAACATGGTGAAACATCTGGGGTTGGGACAAGAACTTGAGCTTGCTCTGTACACAAGTTCTATGATATACCTTTCTCTCCTGCTCTATACTCCCATCAACCACTGAGCTCATATACAGTTTAACTAGATATCTTCTAGAGCCGATGTCAGGGATCCTGCCCCCTAGTGGTCAATTGGTATGGTAACAAATTGACAATATGGGGGAAGGAGTATCGTTCTCGATTATATGCAGTAAAAGAGCTGAAAGACACGCTCTTAGGATCGCTTCTTCCCCAAAGTGATTCGTGGCATTTTTGACACAAAAACGACTCGCATCTGCGGGTAAATTGCATATTGGCCCAGTGCGATATTGGGACGAGTTTCACAGACCGATATCGCACTTGACAATGTGAAATTAGCCCTAGTGCCAAAAAACGTTCAGTCATGGAGAAGCAGTTAATAGGCAGCACAAAAGAGCGATCAGAAATCATCCAGTAGTCTGGTATCATTGGGATGCTTTGGAGATTGAGCTGCAATACCAGACATTGTCTAAGAGCCAATAGTGGCGCTGTTTCTGAGGAAAAAGGGAGAACGTTTTTTCTACTCATACATCCCTTTGCAAATACTTTAAGGAATTTATTTCTCAACTAGCAATTCCCCAATTAGTACTGTTATTGTACCTTTAGACTGTATTTACATAGGCTAGTGCGATATCAGTCTGTAAACATGCAATTTTTTATGCAAGTGCAAAGTGTTTTGCAAGAAAACTGCACTGATGCACATGTAATTTTTTTTCATGCTTCCCTAGAAAATAATGGATGATATTACCCCAAAACAGGACATGCTGCAATTCTCCCATCCTGGACTCCGGGTCCGATAGAAAAGAACATGCAAATAAATTAAAACCTTTTAAGTTAATGAGATTTTTTCATGTGCGATTTCTGTGCGTCTCACAACGCAGTGACTTAGTGAATACCTTCCTTCAGCTTTTTCTGATTAGTTGTTTTCCAACGTCTCCCAGTAATCCTATATACGTTTTATGATGAATATTTTGTTATCTCTTTGCTAGGAGCCATCATGCTTGTTCCAATATTTACCCTGAAGTTGAATCACAAAATCAATCCTCGCATGGTGGCTGTCGGGAAATACGATGGGACGCACCCATGTCTGACTGCAGCCACCCAAGCTGGAAAGGTATGACCATGGGGTGTAAGTCACAGTGTCACAGGGTAGGTGTGACACCACGGAGCACCATGCCACCATCTTCATGGATCATTTTGTTGGTTTATTCTGCCATTATAGACATTAATTATTTCCAATCCAATTTGTATCCTGGTTTTTCTAGGGGGCTTACTCTTTTTTTGCCGTTAGACAACGGCGCTATATGCTGGCTAAAGCCAGTACTGCATGAGGTGACACGTTGGATAGGCTCCGACAGCAGAGAGGCTGGCAATATACAGTAAGAGAACCCAGACGGACGTCTTCCAACATCGGAGCTGTACAGCCTTAAATCCTAATGTCTTCAGAGGTCAGACAGTGGATTGGAAAGGGTTAATCCAGGCCTTGTCTGCCTCTACTGTGTGAGACTGATTAGTCCAACATATTATTACGTGGTGGCCATGTACTACATTGACAACCTGAGTCGAATCAGAATGTGTACATTTCATACAAGGGGGTCCAGAGCCGAGAGGGATGGAAACCTTGTGGAGACCAGAGAATTCTCCACCTCTATGATTATGTCCCGGTTCCTTTAAGATTTCCACCCGTATGCAGTTTTCGGAATAGAATACAAAAACTCAAGATGGAGTCAGCGCTGCAGAGAAAAACAAAGACGCCTTAGAAACGCATTTACAGTAAATTTGCCATAAACTTTGTTGGCAATCTAATGTGTATTGGGACAGCTCAGCTATGGAAGGATCAGATATGTTGGATTCTCACTTGCCCATTCTTTGTGCCCATGGGAGATGGATGGTCAACAACCATTTTATGACTATGGCAGCATTAGTTCTTCTATCCTGTTTTCTTCTGGGTGTAGGGAAGCTCTGTCTGTCCTGTGGGGCTGGGATAATTGTAAGGGGCGCCAACTCTAAAATGCCAATCGTCATAGCACTGATTTCGGGAGCTAGAATAGGTGTTTGGTGTGTTGTACTCTATATATGTGACAGTGTTTCTATGTCCTTCCTACAGGTTTTCATACATAATCCTCATGCTCGGAGCCAGCGTTTTTCCACAAACCGCTTAGTACAGAGCAGTCACGACTCGGATATCTCTCTACTAAACATTAACCAAAATGTCAGCTGTCTGACTGCTGGAGTGCTGGACCCTCAACTGGGCTGCGACTCGCTGATAGTGGGAACCCAAACCAACCTCTTGGCCTATGACGTCCATAACAATTCTGACCTGTTTTTTAAAGAGGTAATTGTAAAGAATTGATTGTATGGTCAGCGCTTTACCAGCTCTGAGCGGAGTTTAATAAACCTTTAGGTTGTGTTCACACAGGGAGGAATTTGCTGCAAAGTAACATACATAGTAAGTTAGGCTGAAAAAAGACAAATGTCCATCCAGTTCAGTCTGTTTCCACCCCTCATGTTGATCCAGAGGAAGGCAAAAAAAAAACCCAATGAGGTAGAAGCCAATTTATCCCATTTTGAGGAAGGGGGGGGGGGGAAGGGGATTCCTTCCCCGACTCCTTAGTGGCAGTCAGAATGATCCCTGGATCAAATCTATGGCAAATCCACCCCATGTGAACACACATGTTGTGGATTTTGGTGTAGATCCGTACCAAAATCCGCAACAGATTTCAATTGAAGGGAGGAAGTCTGCTGCATTTATAGTAGCAGCAATGTGCATGAGATTGATCATCCACACCCTTGGTGAAAAATGCTCTGTGCAAGTGGACATGCGGTGCAGAATTACTCAAATGTGCAGCACACCAATTTTAGTATCAGAGTGGTGGTGCGGATTCCACCGCTTCAAATAAGGGGGTGAATTCCACTCCAACTTTCGCATCAGATGAGCAGATTTTGAGTTGTGGATCTGCTGTGGAATGTTCACTGCGGACACTCCACAGCAAATTCCGCTCTGTGTGAACATAGCCTAAGGGCATGCTCACACTGGATGTATTTTCCAAAGCAGTAAATCCATGGTAAAATCCACATGTGTTAGAAGGATTTGGTGTGGATTACACCCTGGAAAGTGCAGCGGCAATCCACAGTATACATTGACATGTTGAGGATTTGAAATCCGCACTAAGAGCCAATTTGCACTACAGATTTTTTTTCTCAGCCTGTGTATGAGATTTAGTACAATCCCACCTACTGCTACTATGAACGCTGTTGGTGAACACTTTACGTTTGTAAATAGTCCCCATTGCGCTATTCTGTTCACGGAACTTCATTCACTTCTATTGGTGTTACAGAAACAGCCTAGAACTGTCATTTCAGCTTCTTTTGTAATCCCACCCACTAGTGATCATAGCGAGCAGACCTGTTATGTTTGGATGAGACCTGAATACCTTTTTAAAGCGGTTGCACCAAAATTTCAATTTATGTGCTATCCACAGGATATGGATAACTTTCTGATCAGTAGGAAACTCACCACTGAGACCCCCACCGATCCTGAGAATGGAGGTCCCATGTGCCCCGTCCTCCTCACTGTAAGATAAGTGCATCCACCTGCAGTGCAAAGGAGACTGAATGAAGCAGCGGTCGCACATGTGCACCAGCACTCAATTCACTTTCAGTGGGACTGCAGGGATACCTGAGCGGCACCCACTTGGGTATTTCCATCAGCCCCATTGACATGAATAGAACGCTGACCGCACATGTGTGACCAGTACTCCATTTAGAGTTCTGTCACTGTGGTGGGTAGGGACTCCTGCAATGACAGAAGAGTGGGACACGGGAGTCCTGTTCTTCAGATCGGTGGGGGCCGCAGTGGTGAAAATCCCACTGATCAATCAGATAGAAGATAACTTGAAGTTCAAGTACAACCCCTTTAACTGTTGGTTACTTTGCTTTTAATATAACTTCCTCTTCTATCTGATTGGCCAAAGCAACTCAAGGTTGCTAGCCATATTTGTATTTTTGTTTTTTTCTGGATAGCCTACATGTTTTACAAAAAAAGCCTAATACATCATAAAGGTTACTAATGATATATCTGTTAGTGAGAATACCTGTAGACACATTCACAGATACACAACACATGTACAATGATACTTAGTATGCTAATAACCTGCACAAGATCGCGGACACATTACATATATCTCCAGGCTCTTTATGGCTGGTTGGCAGCCCCGGAGGTGCGGGATATGTATTATATGCTGATACCAACATCTCTCATTTTTGTCTCTTTCCAATTGGTTTAGATTGCAGATGGAGCCAATGCAGTCGTCCTTGGATCCTTGGGGGAAATTCCTTCTCCCCTTGCTATTATTGGTGGTAACTGTGCCTTGCAAGGATTTGACTGCCGCGGGAATGACGTCTTTTGGACGGTAGGACAATACATAGTCTTCTGTGTTATCAGAAATGGCAGATGATGGCGGTTTGCTTAGGTTTGTTGCCTACATATAAATGAATCTACTTAACAAACTTTACAAATGCATTACTTGTCTTGTTCTTAGTCTGACCTAAGCTGTTTCTCCCGCTCCCCTATACACATGACTGATCGGTTTGTCCGTGCACTAATATGTTTTCCATGGGAACAGGGAAGAAAACTGCAGCCAGACTCCTCTGACAGAGACTTATCTCCAAGGGGAGCAAAAGGATCAGGCATTGAAATGCATTGTGCCCTTCCTTCCTCCCTCCCTCAACATCATCTGTTAGGGAAAAGTCAGGAGGCCCCATACACATCTGATGGTTGGCCGATCCTGCCAAAGTCTGCGTTTTCAGACAACTTTTGTATAATAGGTATGGTGATCTTTACGGCCCTTTTTATACTCCAGAACTACAATCACAGTTCTGAAAACTTCAAAGCTGAAATCTCACAGAATTCCCTGCTTGATCAGTGTCTTTACAGAGCTTGGTTTAGTGATTTGCCTTATGGGAAGTGTAGTCTTTACACCAGACACCAGTAGCAATAAGTAGCTTTCCTGCCTCATTATAAAATCTTATTCAAGCTGATAACAGTCTTGTTGACTGTATGTTATGACAGCCAGCAGAACTGTGAATGCAGCTCTGAAGTATAATAATGGCTGTAAAGGTGGCTTCACGCGGGAGAACTGAACAGTCGCTAAAGCAATTGTTGTTCAAATTTCTGATCATTGAACAAATTGTTGGGAGCATTTACATGGGCTGAAATGTAATTTGGTGATTAGTTTGGGGGTGTAAGGTGTGCAGAAGAAGTGCACACCTCCCTGCAAAGTTGTTGACGAGTCCTTGATAGACAGTGATTAATGTACCACCAACTATTTTTAGAGGAACTGAAACAAATCGCCTAGTGAACACATTCTGCTCGCCAACCTCTTGGCGGCTGTATTTATACAGAACAACTGTCGCCTACATTCATTGTATTGAGTGACTTTTCGGACAATGGCTGTGTTTGTAAACCCACCCTTACTCAGGATCAGTTCAAAGTATTCCGCTTTTTTCATAGATTATACATCAATCTTAGGCCTCAATAACGCAGGCGTTTGTAGAAATGCAGCGTTTTTCAACACTGCATTTATTGGGGTTTCAGCAGCACTGGCATGCCTCTTGACAGCGCATATCTTGCTGGTAACAGGGTTTGAAGACCCCGCCTCCAGCAAGCGACTGCTTTGATTGGTTCATCAAATGCTGGCTCACCCAATCGAAACCTGTGCTCAGTGCATTCTGATTGGCTGAGCCAGCGCTTGATGAACCAATCAGAGCAATCACTTGCTGGAGGCGGGGATTTCAATCCCCATTACCACTAAGAGATACTTTGTCGGCGCTGATAAGTGCAGGGAAGCCTGCCCGGAGCTCTGGAGAGCAGCGGGAGGGAACCAGACGGCGCCTACTAGGTGAGTATTGCTTTTATTTTTTTCATCTAGTGTAGCTAGGGCTGATTTCTGGGTTAGGGCTTATATTTCAAGGCCCCCTCCTGGTTTTCAGCTACTCTTAAACTGTAGCCCATTCATATCAATGACTGACGTATAGCTAAAAATGGCCAAAAATAGAACATACATCACTTTCAAGGCGCAGCATTGAAAACGTTGTGTTTTGACGCTTGCGTGAGCGGACCCAATTACATTAATGGGAGCGTTGTACAGCGTCCAGCGCAGCGCTGAAAATGCAGCGCTAAACGCTGTATAAAAACGCCCGTGTGAGGGGGACCTTAATCGTAATGGGTTCCAATAGAGACGTAAGCTCTAAAGTATTACTGTTTATATAATTTCAATGACTTTTGTTAAGTAGGCCAGGTCCCTGGTGACTGACTAATCTGGCGGAACAGCTCATTGCCCCCGCACATCATGGAAAGTAAAACATTACCCAGAACTCCATGAAATCTGTTCTGCCTAGTAGATGGGAAGCCCACTTTCTTATATTTCTTCCGTAGGCTGTAATCTGTGACATGACTTTCTGTTTGTATGAACCGTTATGTGGCCCGTAAGCTGCCATGTCTAACACTCCATATTTAATGTGCCTTAGGTGACAGGAGACAATGTGCGCTCCCTAGCATTGTGCGATTTCAATGGAGATGGGAAAAAAGAGGTAAGCTGGCTTTATACATACAACATTACAGAGATTATGACTGATGTAACACCGCAGTATATTACGCATATAATACCGTCAGCAGTGGATAGGCCTTCGTTTGCAGAGAAGAAATGGGGTTTCTTTTTTGCTTTACTTATAGATGTTGTTTTATGAAGAGTCCAAATCCCATATTAGGGCTTATACAGACATTATTGAGGAGGGTCTACGCTCAGGACCCCCTATATGAGCCAGAATGGAGAGCCACTCTATAAGACAGCCCCTGTTCTGCCGGAATCATGCCACCCATGTATTACATAGATGGCAACCCTTTTATCGCAGCCATGTAATACTACTTTTTTCCTGCATCAGCGCTGAAGATCCATACGTCCGGTGTCCCTTCAAATGATTAGCCAAGTTGTTATAGACTCCGCGGCTCCACAGACTTCTAACAATTCTCTCTTACCCAGATGTGAAACTTGTCTTAAAGGGGTTGCCTAGAACTTTGATTTTTTTCTTCTCTTGATCGCAGGGGTCCGCCACTCAGTTGATTACTAGTGCCACAGTCACTATGGAAAGCACAGGAATCATATCACACATATGATAATAGTCCAGCGGCCCCGGTCTGTATTGCAGGCACAACTCCTATTGAATTCAATGCAATTCCAAACCAGGCCACTGTGCAATGGTCAGCGAGATTTGCTTCCTGTGCTTTCTATAGTGCCAGTGGTGCTGGTAATTAGCTGATCATCAGGGATTCAAACAGCGGAGCTTCGTCAATCATTAATAGAATCAAAATAGTCCTTGACAAACCCATTAAGGTAGCTTTTTCACGGGACACATATCCAAATAGTTGTCGGATAGAGCAGATGTAAGCAGTAGGTGTTTAGTGTAGACACGAACGAGAATTCTTTCATTAGTCTCTTTGTTTCAGTTCAGCTAAAAATGGTTGCTGGTTGGTTAATTATCTGGCAATCATTGTCCTTCAGCGACTAGACAATAACTTTGCAGGGAGGTGTGCCTTTGTTCGCTGTGTACCTCCCGCTCTATGCTGATTGGGAGTTGTATGGATCGCCGGTTGAGTATATGTGCTGCGGCTCAATACTCTATAGAAGGTGCAGTGACAACATTTCAGGGAGGAAGAGGGGTCCTCTGCCCTAGGGATGAGTACCGGTATGTCCCGAAGTTCACCCAATTTATATGTGCTGCCATTTGCTTGAAGTATTAATATACAGCTTTATTCATTTCTTATTACAGCTTCTTGTAGGATCTGAAGACTTTGACATACGAGTGTTCAAGGAAGATGAGATTGTGGCTGAAATGACAGAGACGGAGGTCAGTGTAGATGTGTTACCTGTAAGCGGGAACAGTCAGGCTGAGCTGCTTATGGGTCCATTTACATCACTCATTAAAAAGCATTCGAGAAAAGCAGATTAGTGTAATTATAAGTGTAGTCTAATGAGCGCCTCAATGTAATGTTCTTCCTAGCGGAGCATTGTGGGTTCCAGTCTTAAAGTCTGAGAACTTTGCCAATTGTTTAAGAAGTTCATAAAGTTCTTTCAAACATAAAGGGAATAAATGTAGATCATGTCAACTTTATCCAAATCTCTCCTTGATGGAAGACTAGATGTTTTCTGTCAAATTGGACTCCAGCTTAAACAAACTGTCAACTTTGACAATGGCATCTAAACAGTTAACAGCCGCAGTCAGAGCTAACTGAAATTGCAGGCCTTTGGAGGTGGGTGACAGCTGTCAGAAACAGCCAGCACCCATTGGGTATGGAGTGGGCTCAGCACCCGAGCTCGCTCCATGTACGACCAATTACTGCTTGCTGTACATTTATGGTGAGTGGTCATTATGGGGTTAAAGGAGATGTCCAATCAAAATGATCTTCTCACATGCCATATTTATAAAGATCATGTTTGTGAAATCCGTCATCTCGGACTACCAGTGGTTTATATGGAGTGTTCAACCACTTTGATACTCCTATGACATTTATGTTACTGGAAATTATATTAAACAAACCACTTAACCCCTTCCCAACTGCATAATGTAACTATACGTCATGCGGTAATGAAGGGTGTGTGGAGTGGGCTCAGGATCTGAGTCCGCTCTATACCTGGCAGCTATTGGCTGTTTTTGACAGCTGACGGCAACAGTCATAGAGTTAGCTCTGATCGCAATAGTAAACTGTTTAGATGCCATGGTCAAAGCTGACCATGCATCTACACTTTCAGTGGGAAGGGAGGACCCCTTCCCATGCTCCATCGGTAGCCCCTGCAACATGGTCAGGGGGTGCCAATAGCCTAGCATGGAAGTCTGGAGCCTACTGAAGGCTTCCAGGACTGCCATGCATAGATGCCTACCATGCACTGCCCGTGGCAGGGATTCATAGGCAACATAAAAAAATGTATATACTGCAATACTTAAGTATTGCGGTATATGGTACACGTGACCAAATGATCACAAGATCAAGTTCCTTGTGGAGACTAAATAAAAGTGTAAAAAAAAAAAAAGATTCAATAAAGTTTCCTTTAACAGTAAAAAAAAATAGAAAATATTTAAAGTAAAAAAAAAACAAACTTTTCTCATTCCCCTCACTTCCCATATCCACATATGAAAACAAACCCCACATACTTGGTATCACCGTGTATGTAAAAGTCTGAAATATTAAAAAATCACAGTATTTATCCTGCATGGTGAAGGCCTTGAAAAAGAAAGTACAGAATGCCATGATTGCGTTTTTTTTGTTACCTCCAGTCCCAAACAATTTGAATAAAAAGTGATTTTAAAAAAAGTATGTTTCCCAAAACGATACAATTAAAAACTGCAGCTCACCCCACAAAAATGAGCCCTCACAATAATTTGCGCATAGTGGGGCTACCAGAGCGGGCCGAGGGGCAAAGACCTGAAGAATTTATAGAACGCTGGCTTCGAGAACTCTTTCCCAATGCTGGACTATCGCAAGTCTTTGTTATTGAACGTGCGCATCGAGTGCCCATGAAGCCACCAATACCAGGAGCCCCACCCAGACCTCTACTAGCAAAGCTGCTCAACTCCCGTGACAGGGATATAATCCTACAAGCTGCCAGAAAGGGAGGGCCCCTGCGACATGACAACGCCACAGTGTCCATTTTTCCGGATTTCTCAGCTGATCTCCAAAAGCAGCGAGCAACATTCTTCGGAGTCAAAAAGCAACTAAGAGATCTGCAGCTCCCGTACTCGATGGTGTATCCGGCTCGACTGCGGGTGATCGACGGGGACCGTGCCCGCTTCTTCTCCACACCAACGGAAGCAGGAAATTGGCTGAACACCAGACGACGACCAGAAGGGCCGTAATGTATACATAACCATTTATTTTCCCCTCTCTAGGTGCAGAGACCAATACACAAAGATGAACATTTCCCTTACAGTTCCTAACTGCACACTAGTGACTATCCTCTAAACACGCCACAAGAACACTCTAGCCAAATGGCACAGAACCGAGACTTTCTTTATCTGTGGCAGACAAGTAATCTACGATTCCCAGGAGAAGATGACAAACCTTCCCTTTCTACGGCCCCGGCGAGATTCACCTGTTTTAACCCCCCCCCCCATCCTCCTCCTCCACCGATTCCCCTCGTCGATGTCTTGCGGGGTGATTTAGAACCCCCTCCCCATATGCTTCCTATCCTTAAGGGGACCCACCCAGAAAATGACAGCCTAACCAATGCCGGTCCACATAACTGATTTAACAACACAACAATACCACAAGTATAGTCTTGTAATAAGCTATACTATGTAGGTACCCCCTAAATACAGGTTGCCACGAATACGTATGTGATAAAGAAGATAATCTTCGAATCTGGTTAATTACAGGTTGATTGAGAGTTACAGTTGATAGTAGTTTATCAAAATGTTTTTAAGTTGTATGCATCAAGTGCTCTATGATGATATTGAAAATGTGCTGAAGTACTGTTACATGATAGATGATAAAAATGCAATTGAGTGTCGGGGGGGGTCGCCTGACGGGCAGAATAACATGGGGAATAGTATCCGGATCAGATTAACATCTCTTAGCCAATGGCGGAGATAGTCTTTGTATCCTGGAACGTCAGGGGCATGGGGTCTACTAGGAAACGGGCAGCGATGAACACGTTGCTGCGCTCCTGGCGACCACACATCCTGTGCTTACAGGAGACCCACCTTACACCTGAAACCACAAAAGTCTTACTGAAGCCATGGGTACAATGGTCCGCGCATGTATACCACACATCATACTCCAGGGGGGTGTCTCTACTAATAAGAAGAACACTTAGATGGGAGGTGGAACAGATTAAGAAGGACACAGAGGGCAGATATATTTTTGTAAGAGCTAAAATTAACAATGACCCATATGTCCTACTATGTTACTATAACCCGCCGCCGGCAACAACAACCATTCTAGCAGACGGCATTCAATTTGCATCATTCTCTCCAGACGCAACAGTTGTCTGTATGGGAGATATGAACATGGTGATGGATCCCGCCTTGGATAGATTTGGGGGTGGTGCTCGGGGGGAGGGAGATGCGAGCAAGACTCGCCTGGCCTCTATTATCTCGGTAACGGGTTGGCTAGACTTATGGCGAACATTTCACCCGCAGCAAAAAGAGTATACCTGCCATGCAGCCCACAACCACGCTCTCAGCCGAATAGACTATATATTCGGGTCCCCTTCACTATTCCCTAAAATAGACTCAATAGAGTTCCTACCTCGAGGTATCTCAGACCACTCGCCAATACGTATGACCCTTAAAAACCCAGGCCCAATCACAATCAAGAGACCAAGGGTGCACCCATTCTGGCTTTCATTATTTGGACCTAATGACCGCATACCGGACCAGATCCAAATATACTATGAGGCACATGAGACGCATGGAGACATAAATCTAGTATGGGAGGCATTTAAATCATACCTTAGAGGCTGTTTAAGGTCCTCAATTTCATTTGTCAAAAGAGCCACGGCACGTGAAGGTGAACTTTTAGCAGAGCAATGCCAACAACTAGAAAGAGATTATATAGCTGACCCTATAGACACTAAAAGAGATAAATGGCTTCAGACAGGCAGAGACTACTTATTATACCTGAAAGAGAAAGCCCAAAGGAATCTATTCTTTACCCGACAGTCCTTTTTTGAACAAGGAAACCAATCCAGTAAACTACTTGCTTATATGGCGAGACAGGAAACCGCTCCCCCAACCATACTGCGAGTTAAATCAACCGAGGAAGTAGTGCTTACAGACCCGAAAGAAATCCTAGATAGATTTCAGCAATTCTACAAAGACTTATACCAATCAAGGGTAAATTACACAGCGGCAGAACTAGAGACCTACTTAAATGACATAATATTTCCAGAAATACAAGACGACTATAGGTCCCTACTTGACTCCCCCATAACAGTGGAAGAGATTGAAGAAGCAATAAATGAGATGGCTAAAAACAAAACTCCGGGAATGGATGGGTTGCCAGTGGAAATATATCAACATTACAAAAAAGAAATAATACCACAATTGTTTACCCTATACAAATACATCCTGGATAAACATCACCTACCAGAATCGATGCTAGAGGCCAACATAGTCCTCATACTTAAACCAGACAAAAACCCAGAGGAGTGCGGCTCGTATAGGCCGATTTCCCTATTAAACACGGACTATAAAATCCTTACTAAAATACTAGCGACCCGACTAAACCAAATAATAGGGAAAATTATACACCCGGACCAATCTGGCTTTATCCCGGGTAAATCGACATCGGACAATATCAGAAGAACACAGGTAATCACACAGGTGGGGTGGAGGTGGAGAGCAGACTGGGCCCTGGCCTCACTAGACGCGGCTAAAGCGTTCGACTCCGTCGAGTGGCAGTACCTGATAGAGGTGCTGCGTAAATTCAGGTTTGGAGAAACGTTTATAAAATGGGTCACCATCCTGTACAAAGCCCCGACCGCAAGGGTAACGGTAAACGGCCTGGTCTCCACTTCCTTCCCACTACACAGGGGGACACGACAGGGATGCCCACTTTCCCCCCTTCTATTTGCAATTGCAATCGAACCCCTAGCCCTGAGAATTCGACAACACAACTCATACAAAGGCGTTCAAATCGGACCCAGAGAGGATAGAATAGGCTTGTATGCGGACGATATAATATTGTATATGTCAGACCCTAGAAACACCCTACCACTGACCGTATCTCTAATAGACAGGTTTGGAATTTTTTCAGGCCTATGCATTAACTGGCAAAAATCCGCTTTCATGCCCCTAAGATCAGAGGGATGGCAGACGGGGGATGTATTTTGTAACTTACAAATCACTCCCAGATTTAAGTACCTTGGTATATATATCACCAGAGAACACACCCAGAGCCTCGAGTTAAATATTGCCCCCCTGCTGACAACTCTGCAGCAAAAGTTGAAAGGCTGGAGCACCCTACCACTATCTGTAGCAGGCAGAATAAACCTCATAAAAATGATAATACTCCCTAAATACTTATATTGCCTAGAACATACAGAAACAATTATACCACAGAAATTCTTTAAAAAAACTAACTCATTAATAACGTCATTCATATGGGGAAACTCTAGAGCCAAACTACGACTGGATACCCTACAACGCCCTAAAGAAATTGCAGGTATGGCGTTACCAGATTTTAAACTATATTATCTGGCGGGACAGGTCAGGTATCTCCGTCATTGGCTGTCGGGTGCGCCTCTCCCTAACTCCGAGCACCATCTCATGTACTTCCTCGAGGAGACTTCGTTGTGGATCCTCCTGGAAAAACCAAAATTGATAACCAAACAAATGCTGCCAGTCCACAGACTGGCAGTGAACGTGTGACAGATATGCAAATCACTAACAAGACAAGAGAACACCCCCTTGGAGACTCCCCTGTGGGACAACAGGGCATTACCACACTTGGTGAATTTGCCAGGTAAACAATTCTGGATAAACTCAGGAGTTACCACACTAGAGCATGTTTATAGGGACCAAACACTGGTTTCCTTTGAACAAATGCAAGAGCTATACCAGATCCCAAGGGCGGGATTTTTTAGATATTTGCAACTCCGACACGCACTGACCGCACAGTTTCCAGGACCTAGACAAATATTTTCACAGTATCCATTGATAGGGGTACTGCGAACACAAGGACCCAAAGGCCTGATTTCAGTGCTGTATACCCATCTACTACATGCTAAAACCCCTGACATACCAATGACAGTAATGCAGAGATGGAGAGAACTTATTCCCACCCTCACTAGTGAAGATTGGGAAATGGCCATGTCCATATACACCACAGTATCACCGGCGGCAAATAACAAACTAACACAACTATATATCTTACATCAGTGTTATCTAACACCGAGCAGACTTCATAAAATGAATCGGATAACCACCAACCGCTGCCACCGATGTGGAATGCCCAATGCAAACTTCAACCATTTGATATGGAACTGCGTAGATATTCAGACATACTGGAGAGAGATTATAGAGTTTCTAACACAAATATTGGGAATACCAGTACCACACGATCCTGCAGTGTGCCTGTTGGGGATCTTAGACGAAGAACAATGGCAATATCATGACAGGATATTTCTTACAAAGGTTCTATTTTACGCCCGGAAGGCAATAGCCTTACGCTGGATGGACAGGCGCCCCCCGACACTCACAAAGTGGCAGAGCATTGTCAACGCCGTTCTGCCATATGAAAAAATGGTATATAAAAATAGAAAATGCCCTGAAAAATTCGATAAAGTGTGGGAAAGATGGTGTGGGTCATCAAGTACGGTGTACACACAGAACCAGTTCCATAATTTGCTGAGAACAGTGATGCCTAGAAACACTTAGATGGGCTAACAAAGGAACACACCCTCCGCCGACACCACAAAGAAATTATATTACCAGAGGAAAATGTAACAAAGGAATATGTCAATAGAATGTACTAAAACACTTGTTAGGAATATAATGAGCTAATGATGTAACCAAAAGTTTTCTTTATTCAGTTGTTGTACAAAATACAATGTTTTCAATAAAACGAGTTTAAAAAAAAAAAAATGAGCCCTCACACCGCCCAATTGACAGAAAATTAAAAATGTTACGAGTCTCGGAATATAGTGCCAAAATGCAATTTTCTTTTAAGAAAAAATTTCATTTTTTTGAAACTGATAAAAACATAAATAATATATATGAATTTGGTATTGCCATCATCGTATTGACCATAGAACAAAGTTCATACGTAATTTTTATTGCATCATGAACACTGTAAACCCCCCCCCCCCCAAAATGATGCAATTGCATTTTTCTCCCCTACTTATAATATATTAGTTTTTCCGCACGTTATATGGTACATTGATACTATTTAAAAGTACAACTCGTCCCACCAAAATGAGCCCACATGTCAATAGAAAAGTAAAAAAGTCATGGCTCTTATAAGGTGGGATAAAAAAAAACAAAATAAAAAAATTAAGTATCTCTGGTCCTAAAGGGGTTAACTAAATGACTTGCGTCAGAGTCTCAGATGCTGTAAGGGCTGCAGTTTTATTAGAAGACCTTTAATAACCCTTCTCATTTCAGACAATCACAGCTATGTGCCCCATGTATGCAAGCCGATTTGGGTATGCACTGTCTAATGGTACGGTTGGGGTGTATGAACGGATGTCGCGGTATTGGAGGATAAAGGTATGTTTAGTCATTTGTAAGACATTGAGGGTCTGTTGGCTTTCCTGACATTTCTGTGATAATATACCCTTATTTCCCATGAAATAGCGATTCCGGAGCATCATTTCTTATAACTCTGCGCAGTATCTTTACTCTATTATTCCTCTCAAATATTTATGAATAAAGTGATAACTGGGTGTTACAAGTAAGCTTGTCAATGGGGTGTGACAGAGTCTAACTGTCAATGCTGATTGGACAGTGTGTGGAGCCCCACCCCCACCCCCTCACTATACATTAGAACAGACAATAAAGACATTACAGTATTCCAGATTTGACATTTGATGGCTAGTGCAGAGTTAGTGGACATTTATAATGCTTCAGGTTTCCTTTAGACTGACTTAGAAGAGTAATTAACCCTTTCCAATCCAATTTGTATTCTGGTTTTCCTAGGGCGCTTACTCTTTTTCTGCTGTTATACAATGGCGCTATCTGCTGGCTAAAGCCAGTACTGCATGAGGTGACATGTTGGATAGGCTCCGACAGCAGAGAGGCTGGCAATATACAGTAAGAGAACCCCGACGGACGTTTTTCAACATCGAAGCTGTACAGTCTTAAATCATAATGTCTTCAGATGTCAGACAGTGGATTGGAAAGGGTTAAGCGATTAGTAAAGGGTTTGAATTACAGCTATAAACATGAGCTCACAAGGGACTTTCTATACAATGAGACAGTTCGCCGAACTTTGCTACTGATACGTACTCTCCAAAATGGAAAAATCTGATGGTTGATCTCCTGCTTTGAATAAATGTCTGTAAATGAACTTTTGTCCACATCTTTCCATCCTCAGTCTAAAAACCTTGCAATGAGCATACATGCCTTCGACCTTAATTCTGATGGAGTTTGTGAGTTGATCACGGGATGGTCCAATGGGAAGGTGAGTGTCTTACTTTCTCCAGGTAATATGGCATCCATACATGTTACCGGTGATCTGTGTGTTGTGAATATACAGAGTAGTGGTTTTAGATACTAGCTTATTCCACAGTTGACTTTTATCACTTATCCCCAGAATAGGTGATAAAAGTGTGATCGGGTGGAAACTCACTGGTGGTACCTCCAGTAATCCCAAAAATGCCCCCCTCTCCTCCGCATTTCAGCCCCCACAACAAGGATGAGCTTGAATGGAGTGGCGGCCAAGTATGCCCCCTGCTGCTCTGTTTGCTTCAGTAAAACTGGAGATAGTTGAGTGCTTGTACTGGATTATCTCTGGCAGTCCCATAGCATTAAATAGAGCAGTAGCGTGCATGATCAACCACCAGTCCATTCAAGATCCTTCTCACTGTGTGTGATGTGCAGTGAGGAAGCGAGGGGAACATGGGACCCAATGGGATCAGTTGATTTATCACCTGTGGGTAGGTGATAAAAATTAAATTGTAGGAATATCCCTAAGTGTAGCCACTGCTATTAAAGCACTTACTGACCACCCTTGAGCAGACATTGTAACATCTCCAATTTGCATGCCAAATTTTCCATAAGAACATGCATGGCCTTTTATGTCTCCCACATCTCCTCAAAAATAAGACAGGGTCTTATATAATTTTTTGCCCCAAAAGAGGTGCTAGGGCTTATTTTCGGGGAATGTCTTATTTTACTTACCCAGAAGACTCGGTCCAGTAGGTCCTCCCTTCTGCTCTCCAGAGCCATGACATGGTTCCCGCAATCCTCGCCCGCCCACACAGGATCACTTCCTGGTTTTGGGATTCCTAAATTCTGCCTCCACGAAGCCAAGGCTGTGATTGATCCTTTGCATGCTGCTCAGCTAATCACAGCCATTGCTTCGTATAGGCGGGATTTATGGATTGACTAAGTGGTGGCTCAGCCAATTCATAAATTCTGCTTCCTCGAAATGATGGCTGTGATTGGTTCTTCGAGCAGTGCATTGATTCGCTTAGCAGCCCTCGAAGAATCAAATCAGTGCAGTGCAGGATTTATGTATCCCATAAACAGGTAGTGATCGTGTGGGGGGCCAAGACTGCGGGAATAGCGTTGGGGCTCTGGAGAGCAGCAAAAAGAACCTGGATCGAGCCTGCTTGGTAATGTATTCTTTTTTTTAATGTAGTGTAACTAGGGCTTATTTTCAGGGTAGAGGTTATATTTCAAGCCTCTGAAAATGCTGAAAAATCAGGCTGAGGCTTTTTTTCGGAAGCGCTGTACTTGGTGCTGTGTCTCTCTCGACCCACGCCCTAGACCTCTCGCCCAGCCAGCCAACAAAATAGATATGTGTGTTTCTAACTTGGAGCTATATGTGTGAGATAGACCCCATCCCAGGCAATTTCCTTTAACTGCACTGGCCATGGCTAGCAAAGAGCAGCACAAACTTGAACTTATGGCACCAGATAACGTTCTGACCTTTTTACGTGTAATTGATACTTAGTATATTTTGGCCTGTTCCTTATCTTTCATCATTCTATAGTCATTGGGAGGAATTTGTTAACGACTAGCGTTTCAAACTGCAGTCTAAATACGAACCCTTCAGAAATAAGATGCAGCAAATGTATCAAAAGGCACACATCTCTTAATGCATATGGCGCACCTCAGACCGTCCTGAACACTATGAGCTGGAGAAGATTGCTGTATAATTTATGCAAGTTTACGGTGTACGTTATAGTTAAATCTTTTGGGTCGAGTGGCCAAGCCCCTCCTACTTTTTCAAAATGGTGTAAAATTACAATTTGTTTGCGTGAAAAGAGATGGGCCAAATTTGACGACATTTTAACCCGACTTTTACAATGATAAATTGGCCCCATTGTATTTACACCTGTTGCTGGTAACATAATGTCCTTTTGTTTATTACTGGGGATTTTGTTTTTAAAGGTGGACGCCCGCAGCGACCGCACAGGAGAGGTGATTTTTAAGGATAATTTCTCATCGTCTATCGCTGGTGTGGTAGAAGGAGATTACCGCATGGATGGGAAAACCCAACTTATCTGCTGCTCTGTAGATGGCGAAGGTAAGCATATAATGGTGTATACGCTGCCAGCATACGGCCTCATGCACACGGGCAAATTTTTGTTGCGGAATCCGGAGGGGGCGTCGTCCTCCAATTCCGCAGCAATAACCCTCTATGCCATGCTATGGAAAAATGATTCTTCATGCACACGAGCGGTTTCCGATCGCGGATGAAAAATCACAGCATCCTCCATTTTACAGTCGATGGAAGCCGTTCAACCCGCGGCTCGTTCGCAATGATAATTGTGGACGGGCAAGGGATTCCACGGAAAAAGAAGGAGTTTAAAAATTAAAACTATACTGCCCATATCCGTGTAGACCATGAGCAGTACAGAAAGAGAAGGAGAAAAGCAGGTACGCACGGATGCCGGCTGGGCACAGGTTCGGATTACACTGCGGGCTACCGCATGCGGAATCCGACCCGCCCGTGGACATGAAGCCTAAGTTGGTGAGAAAGCACTGGAGGATTCAGAAACACTTCAGGCTTAAGGGATTCACCCCCCCCCCCCCCCCCCGCCTGCCTCCATTCACAGTACGCAGACAGTCGTTCAAAAGCGTATGACTGCTATTTAGACTGAACAGTTCTTCGTTCAGTCTCTGCATGCGTTTAAATGAGACGATTAACGTTCAGATTCTCTGCGGGAGTGCGCGAATCTGAACGATAATCGTCCCGTGTAAAAGGGCCATTAGTTATGCCTAGTGCAGCCTGAGAGCTTGGTGTCTTCTATGCCTGATCAGGCACCCTGCACCTGGCATATCACAATACATCAGTTTGGCCTGGAGCGTTCCCCTATCTCCTATTGACCTATGCAGAATTTGGGTAACTGGTATAATATTACATGAATACAAATCCTGTTATCATCTCACTAGGTTTATCCCTGTTATTATCCTTATAGAGCATGTGGGCAGGATAAATGTCATGTCAACATCATAAAGATTATAAAAGGATCAGTGATTTACTAGTAATGAATGAGAGAATAAGGCAAATTTTCTTACAATACATTATCCTACCAAGAGTAATTGGACACCTGAGGGAAAAATCAAAAGTAGTATTTATTTCCATATGTTAATACTTAGTGGGGCTCCTTTGGCCCTAATGGCATCCGATACTATCCATGCATACTTTCTACTATCGTCGGTTACACTTCAGCTGGTATTTCCCTCCATTCATCCTGTAAATGTCTGGTGAGTTCTTGCAAAGAAAATGAATGCTGTTTTTATTTACTGACCTGACTTTACAGTTTACCCCAAAGATGTTCAGTGGGGTTCAGATTATGACTCTCCACAGGCCAGTCCAATTGTGGTACATACATATAAATGTATGTAAACCAATGTAAAACAGCGTTGGATTTGTGACAAGTTGCGTTGTCTTGTGGGCAGTATTGCTGACCATTCCCAGAATATGGCCACATTGTCGGCAGCACTTTATTGTCTAGATTGTTAGGGTACACCTCCACGTTCATGGTTCTTGCCACTACAACCAAGGGATCGAGACCATGCCATGTAAAACATCCCCAGAACATAATGGAAACTCTGCCATACTTAAAGGGGTTGTCCCGCGGCAGCAAGTGGGTCTATACACTTCTGTATGGCCATATTAATGCACTTTGTAATGTACATTGTGCATTAATTATGAGCCATACAGAAGTTATCAAAAGTTTTATACTTACCTGCTCCGTTGCTGGCGTCCTCGTCTCCATGGTGCCGACTAATTTTCGGCCTCCGATGGCCAAATTAGCCGCGCTTGCGCAGTCCGGGTCTTCTGCTGTCTTCAATGGGGCCGCTCGTGCAGAATGCCGGCTCCGTGTAGCTCCACCCCGTCACGTGCCGATTCCAGCCAATCAGGAGGCTGGAATCGGCAATGGACCACACAGAAGAGCTGCGGTCCACGGAGGGAGCAGACCCCGGCGGCCATCTTCAGCAGGTGAGTATGAAGACGCCGGACCGCCGGGATTCAGGTAAGCACTCTCCGGTTTGTTTTTTTAACCCCTGCATCGGGGTTGTCTCGCGCCGAACGGGGGGGGGTTAAAAAAAAAAAAAAACCCGTTTCGGCGCGGGACAACCCCTTTAACTGTTGGCACAACACACTCAGGTCAAAGGCGTTTCCCAGGCTCCTCCACACTCAGGTACCTCCATCTGATTTCCATTGCTCACATACCCAATCCTTGTACCGTTGTAGACTGGCCAATACATCTTCTTTGAGAGAACTCACCAGATGTTTGCAGGATGAATGGAAGGAAATACCAGCTGAAGTGTATCAGACGTTAGTAGAAAGTATATCACGTATATGCATTAACCATATGGAAATAAATACTGCTTTTGATTCTTGCTTAGGTGTCTAATTACTTTGGTAGGATAATGTATTTGGCAATCTCTTGAAACAAACAAAATGTGATATAAAATTCAATATACGCACCTCTCTGGCATCATTCCTGCCGTGATGTCACTATAGACAACATGACACGCCATTGTGCTGGGATGGCATCAGGAAGTGGTGAGGTTCTTCAGTGCCAATAGCATACGAATGAGGGCAAAGTTGAAAACAAAAGTGTGTTAGGCCTCCCTCACACAGGGCGTTTTATACAGCGTTTAGCGCTGCCTTTTCAGCCCAGCGCTAAACGCTGTACAAGGCCCCCATTCATTTCAATGGGACTGCTCACACAGGGCTGAAAACACAGCGCCTTCCAACGCTGTGCTTTGACAGCGATGCATGTTCTATTTTGGGGCGTTTTCAGCCCTGCGTCGCCCATTGAAATGAATGGGCAGCGGTTTTAGCACTGCTGAAAACGCAGCAACACTTGGTGCCGCGTTTTTGACAGCGTTAACCGCTCGCCAATTTTCGGGGGGAGGGCTTCCAATAGAAGCCCTACCCCGAAAATCAGTCCCAGTTAGACAAAAAAGTAATACTCACCTAGCCGCTGCAGTCCGGGTCGCGGCCGCTGGTCTCTGCCGCTGATCCGGGCTTCCCCTGCATTCAGAAGTCTATTGCCTTAGGCCAGGTTTGAGAACCTCGCCTCCGGCAATAGAGTGCTGTGATTGGTTGTCAGCACGCTCGATGCCCAATCACAGCCCTTCATTGACTGTCTCAGCCAATCAGCGCCGGCAAGCTCTGATTGGCTGAGACAGTCAATGAAGGGCTGTGATTGGGCACCGAGCAAGCACCGACAACCAATCACAGCACTCTATTGCCGGAGGCGGGGTTCTCAAACCTGGCCTCTGGCAATAGACTTGGCAGTGCAGAGGAAGCCTGGATCAGCGGCAGAGACCAGCGGCCGCGACCCGGACTGCAGAGGCTAGGTGAGTATGGCTTTTTTTTTTTTCTTTTCATCATTCTTGGCTGCGTTTTCAGCCGAGCTGAAAATGCTGCCAAAACGCTGGCATAAAGTATGCCAGCGCTGCTGAAACGGGGCGGAATCTGCAGTAACGCAGCACTGCAAACGCCCTATGAGAGGGAGGCGTTACAAGTGTTTTTTTTACATGTCTTGTTCCTGCAAATAGGGGCTGTCAGGTCCCGGGTTTGACATTGTGACAGGCAAAATGGGTTTCAGCAGCTGGACTCACAATGACCATTCCCTAATCAAGGCCTGTTCACAAGTTTTAACCATCCGTCCAGCATATATCTTTTAATTAAAAAATAAATATATATATATGTAAATACTCCCCATCCACACCAATTTAATTTTTTTTAGCAACTAAGGCTAGGTCCCCATGGTGGAATCTGCGCCAGATCCACCTGAACTGCATATTTCTGCAGTGGATCTGCACATGGTTTAAGATCTATTGAATTGCGCAATGTGGATACTGTGTCAAGAGGTGACATGTTACTTTTTTTTTCTTCGCACATATTTCAAATTTGCGTATAGAAGAAAATCTGCGCCGTATAAACTGCAGCATAGATTTCCATTGCAGTGAATGGAAAGCTGTTATGCTGTAAATTTGTTGTGGATTTGATGCGGAATCGGCGTGGAATCCTCTTCAAATCCGCAGCGTAATTCACCATGTGAACAAGGCCTTAAATCAATGGTGCTGGGAATGGTAAAGGGGGATTGTCCAGGACATTTACGATTCTCAGAACAGAGCATCAATAGTTGATCAGCAGGGATCTGCCGCTTAGAGTCCCTGCCAGTGAACTGTTTGGTGAGCCACCATCACTGTGGACAGCGCTGGAAGCAGATAGTGCTGTCAACATCACAGCAGTCCGTGTTGGTACTGCAGACGCAGCTCCCATTGAAGGCTGTGCCTGCATTACCAACCTGGACCACTGCAATACGGACAGCGCTATATGCTTCCAGCACTGACAGCAGACCTAGCAAATAGCTGATTGGCAGAGAACCCCTCGTCCTCGTCCGTCAGTGACTGATGGGCAGCTTTGTATGTAGAGATACAGCAGGGAGCCATCACTCGCCGCTGAAAGGAGCAATGGAGTGATTACATAGCCTGATGACAGGTCCACATTTAGTTTACCCACTTTTGGGTCAGAATAGGCCACTACTGAAACTTAAAGGGGTATTCTGGGCATTTAACACCCTCTTGTGGTATTGATGACCTATCTTCAGGATAAGTCAATAGTTGAACAGCGAGGGCATAACTCACACATGGGGAATGGGGAAGCCCTACCCATGGCCAGAGGACTTTGGCCTACGGAGGGCTCGGATGACCAGGAGAAAAAATACTTTTTCTGATACCAATGGCAAAACACAGCACATGTTACCTTGTCATGTAATCTAAGTTAAGGTGCTGTAGGGACATGAAAGGAACCTGAGGATGTGATTTTAATCACCGGGTCCACACTGACAGCCTGGGTTCTGCTCTGCAGCAGTGGCTTCCCACTTTACTGTACTAAAGCGAGATACCACCAGCTTTGGAGGTGTACCAACTGTCAGCAGGGACCCCAGTAAGTATAACAATCACATCCTAGGAGACTGAGTTGGTATTCTAGTAATGTGGCCCCTGAAAAAAATGTGGGGGCCATGGGTGGGGGTCTGCCACTAAGAACCCCCAGCAGTCAGTTGATCTCAGCCTCCACGTTCACTGCACTGGGGCTGGAGATCTGCATTATGTTCAGAGCTGGAAGTGCAATAGAAAGTATAGCTCCCGTTGATTTAACTGGAAGCAAATCCTTCTATGACATTTCTGGCTCCAACCCACCGTCAGAAGTGTAATAGAAGGCTACACTCCCATAGAAATCAATGGGAGCTATACCTTCTATTGCACTTCCGGCTCTGACTACACTGTGGGCGGAGCTGTCAACGTACAGATGCTACAGTGAATGCAGGGCTGGGGGTGAAGTGGTAAGATCAACTGATTGCTGGGATCCTGAGCAGCGGGCCCCCACCGATCACCTATTGATGACCTATCCTGAGCAATACCGCAGGGGATTAAGTGCCCAATCTAGCCCTCTAATTCTTGCTGTATGGTAAGGATTGAGTTACAATTAGTCTGAAGAGCTGATGATTTGGTAAATGACTGACAATTGTGTTTTTGCCTGCAGTGAGAGGCTACCTTCCCTCCAGCCAGGAAACTGCGGGGAGTCTCATGGATACAAGTGTGGAGCAGGAACTCGTCCGAGAACTCAGTCAGAAGAAGCAGAACCTCTTACTGGAGCTGAAGAACTACCAGGAGAACTCAAAGGTTCATCATGAAACTTACATGTACATTACAGTGCACAGAGCTATTGGGACGGAGGAGCTGATCGCTGATTGTTCTTTGTAGCAGGGGGAATTACGGCTTCAAGTCAGCGATCCTGATGGTCAGATGGGAGTGATTCCAGCAAACACCCAGCTACAGACCGCTCTGTCTGTCAACATGGGCTCAGACCTGCAGCCTGCACATGTGGAGCTCAGCATTTCTACATCAAATGGTGAGGACGACATCCTGTGTAATGGTGGAGCTTGATGGCTCTTCTGCAAATCTCTGCAAACTTATTTACCCTCCCTCGTGTGGCACAGAGTGTTAAGGCAGCAGAATGCATTCCTAAGCTCTTGCTGTCAACATGGGCTCAGACCTGCAGCCTGCACATGTGGAGCTCAGCATTTCTACATCAAATGGTGAGGACGACATCCTGTGTAATGGTGGAGCTTGATGGCTCTTCTGCAAATCTCTGCAAACTTATTTACCCTCCCTCGTGCGGCACAGAGTGTTAAGGCAGCAGAATGCATTCCTAAGCTCTTGCTCACGACCAAAAGGTTGTGAGTTCAATCCCCGCATGGTTCAGGTAGCCGGCTCAAGGTTAACTCAGCCTTCCATCCCTTCCCCCCTTTCTAATAGTGTTACAAGAAGTATTTAAAGTCTTGGCTATGTGAGGTGCTATTCAAGGTCTTGTCCGTGTTTGACAGCCCATAATACACAAAACGATATACCCATTAACGAGCGCCAACTGACAAAATGCAATGTTGACTGGCACTAATTAAGTGGTTTTTACATGCGCAGATAACCGCTAGTATAGGGCCAAATGATCATTAGTGCGACCATTCATCCCCTTACATAATGCATTCATTGGCAACCCACTTCTGTTTACAGGTATGCTGCCAACTAGCACATCTTTTTATACCCACATAAAACCCCCATCAGACGATGGACAAACGTATGCACATTCACATGGCTCAATAATTGGGCAAATAAATGTTCCTACAAGCCATCATGCACAAATTTTGTGCCATGGGGACTGTAAAAACTCACCCGGAGTAGTGAAGTCATAATTGCTACTTCCGTCTGAGTTGCTGCAACTTCCAGCTGAGTTACTGCCCCTTCCGTCTGAGTTCCGATGAATGGTCAAGTGGTATTGCTCTCCCTCCATTATCAGTGATGTCATCACTGTGGGACTGGCTGTCGGCTCATTTTTCTGTCTCCACATCGGCCATGATCTGTGATAGAAGTGGCCACTTAGTTATAATGAGCAGACAGCCAGTCCCTCTGAGCAGAGGGTGGTAATAAATGGTTCGTACTCTGATTGGACCACCGTCGTTAGTGGGGTGCCACAGGCTTCAGTACTAGGCCCCATTCTGTTCAATATATTTATCAATGACCTGATAAAGAGATTCTGTAGTAAAATATAGATATTTGCAGATGATATAAAATTAAGATAATTAATACAACGGAGGGCAATTAACGGCTGCAAATGGACCTAGACAAGCTGGGGGCTTGGGTAGAAAAATGGCAAATGAAGTTCAATATTGATAAATGTAAGGTTATGCACATGGGCAGGAGAAATGGATGTCACCAATATACACTAAATGGGGAACTGCTAGGGAAAAGTGAGATGGAAAAAGACCGGGGGGTATTAGTGTATTGTAGACTAAACTGGAGTAACCAATGCCAGTCAGCTGCTGCAAAGGCAAATAAGGTCTTGGGGTGCATTAAAAGAGGTATAGGGGCAAGGGAGGAGAACATTATTCTTCCACTACACAAGGCGTCCCTCACACAGACCTTTTTTTACAGCGTTTAGCGCTGCCTTTTCAGCGCAGCGTTAAACGCTGTACAATGCTCCCATTTTTTAAAAATGGGGCTGCTCACTCAAGCGTCAAAACGCAGCATCTTAAATACTGCGCTTTGACAGTGATGCATGTTCTTTCTTTGGCCATTTTCAGCCCTGCATCGCCCATTGAAACGAATGGGCAGTGGTTTCAACATTGCTGCAAACGCAGCACAACTTGGTGCCACGTTTTTGGCAGTGTTAACTGCACACTGATTTTCAGGGGGATGGCTAGAAATATAAGTCCTACCTGAAAATCAGCACTAGCTACACTAGATGGAAGAAAAAAATTGCAGCCAGCAAGCTCTGATTGGCTGAGTCAGTCAATAAATTGCTGTAGTTGGGCATCGAGCCAGCACTGAGAACCAATCACAGTGATCTATTGCTGGAGGAGGGGTTCTCAAACATTACTTACAGCAATAGATGATCTGTCAGTGCAGGAGAAGCCTGATGCAGCGCCTGAGATCAGCGGCCGGGACCCTGATGACACCTGCAAAGTGAGTATTAGAGATGAGTGAGCTTACTCGCTAAGGCAAGCGGGGGCGGGGAGCGGCGGGGAAGAACAGGGGGAGATCTCTCTCTCACTCTCTCCCCCCCGCTCCCCCTGCTCACTCTCGCAACTCACCGCTCTCACCCGCCGGCACCCGAATCTTTTGAGTTGAACGGGCAGGTACTCGCATAAGGCACTACTGGCTCGAGTAGTTTGCCTTAGCGAGTACGCTCGCTCATCTCTAGTGAGTATTGATTTGTTATTCCATTGTGTAATGAAAAGTTCTACAATTTTCCAATTTTGTTTTCCGTATCACATGCTTGATGTCACCTAATGGGCAACAAAAATCTGTCTTGGTCGTGTGATGGTCACATAAGTGCATGGCTCCTTACAGTTAGGGAACAGCCACACATGGCGTAATCTTTCTACTATGGATCTCACCATAAATACGTAGCAAATCTGCAGCAAAATCCACATTGTGTTAAAGCAAATTTTGCCCATTTTACATTGCAGGGGTGAAATCCACTGTGAACAGAAATGGAAGCCATGATGTCACTAGTAGCATAACCTTACTTACTTGCAGTGTGTTTGTTTCTCCATAGACACAATTATACGTGCAGTACTTATCTTTGCTGAGGGAATATTTGAGGGCGAGAGCCATGTTGTACACCCCAGTGCCCAACATCTCACTGGTCGAATTCGAGTTCCCATTTGCCCTCCTAAAGATGTCCCTGTGGATCTGCACATAAAGGCTTTTGTGGGTTACAGAAGCAGGTAAGATTACACCAAGTATCAAGAAAACTACTGTTTAAGATTGTAGAATACTATGAACACTGACAAGCTTATATGTGTGCGGTGGCACAGGGTGCGTCACTTGTGACTACTGAAGTGGGCACGGCTGAACCAATGCCTGGGCACCCAGCACTTGCACTGCCAACCCTGTACCTAATGCCCAAACCTAGAGAAAGATGGACACGGGATACTTGTACATTGCCTAGTTGATGATCCGTGTAGCTCGGACAGTATATAGTATGGATATTTGTACACTATTATTTGGGCACCATATAGTACCTTATGAAGGGCATGTGTCTATGGAAGGTAATGTACAGGGCACCATCCAATCTAAGCCCCCTTTTTCACATTGTAGTTGATAAGTGCAATAAGCATAGTTTGGGTGCTATCTGCATAAATATAATTTATTGTATTTATTCATGTAATTCCATGAATTATTGTAGGCAGGCAACTGATTTCACGTATCTAGATACACATCAGTTCTTGCCCCCATCATTGGTGATGGCATGCTTATAGCTGCCTGCTTCACACATACATAGACTCTAAACTGATGATACTTATGCCTCTTACAACCCTGGAAATGTGGGATCACTTAATTGTCCTCCTAGAAAGTGTGATCATTTGTTTGCTACACCTACAATTTCCCATATACAGGATGCAAGCTGGCAGAACCTAGCAATATTACAGGGGTATTCTAGGCATTGACTATAGATGACCTATTCTCAGTATAGGTTCTCAATAGCTGATCGGTGGGGATCTGCCATTCGGGATCTGCTAATCCTCCAGTCCAGCGAGGCTGGATGTTGTCATTGGTGGTCAGGGCCAGAAGTGTAATAGATGGCTTCACTCCCATTGAAATTGATGGGAGCAAAGCCTCCAGTTACACTTCCGTCTCCTCATTGCGATCAGACCTGGAAATGTAATAGAAGGCATTGTTCCTATGGATTTCAATGGAAATGAAGTTGTCTATTACATTTTTAGCCCTGATTGCAGATGCAGACATCTGACCCCACTGCACTGACAGCGGACCAGAGGATCAGCTAATCGGCAGGGATCCCGAACGCTTGTGCTGTCATCTTTGTTTGTCCAGGATTGGAGGGTCACTGTAATGCGTTTCTGATATTGTCCGTATTTAGCACTCTTCACTGACCTTTTCTCTTGTGGACAGTGTACAGTTCCATGTCTTTGAGCTGACAAGGCAGCTTCCTCGCTTCTCCATGTACGTGCTTGGTAACCCTGCTACTACCCCAGAGCCTTCCAGCCATGTCACCTTCACTATCAATGAGCGGGTTCAGAGGGTAAGTGTTGCGCAGGATCTTCAGCAGTTTAGATTAAAGCTGGAAATGCTACATCTCTAATACCCTTGGGTATGTGTGCTGAAAGGGGAAATTAAACCGCAAATGAGAACTAAACCATTGAAAATCATTGGTTTCGTTATCATGCGTTTTCACTCTCGCATCGCAGGGAAGTGTTATTGGTACTGGTGTATCTTGATGCCACCGGAAGCTAGGGGTGTGACAGCTGTCACCAGGAGGGAACACCCCTGTCACACCCCTAACTCTGGAGTGGGAGACAAGATACAGCAGGACATGGGGAACTTCGAAGGCACGCTCCCCCTGGCATCCCACATCCTGGTGAAATGGCCCTGGCAGGTGAGACTGTGTCCCCTGCTTTTGCCGCGCTCATACCTACATGGGCATTGCAGGTCACACATGTCCCCGCTTTCACAGCTGTCCTCCGCTCCTCTTGCTCCTGCGGCCGCTGTCACTGTGCTCCCCACTGTGCATGTTCCTGCGCTGACAGTTGTCCTCCGCTTCACCCTGCGGCCGCTGCATGTCCCCACGCTCACAGCTGTCCCCCGCTCTGCTTCCCCCTGCGGTCGCTGTCACCAGAGCACAGATTACAGCGCTGAAGAGCAGGAACAGTCGCCTGCAGATGGCGACATGTGGGGGAAAACTGTGATTGGCAGAGCCGAGCACGGAGCTGGCAGCCCAGGCAGAACAGCAGCATGTCAGAGAAAAAGGGGGTAAGTGATGGCGGCAGCGGCGCCAGCAGCAGCAAGACGTCTGGGGTTCTGCAGCGCCGAGTGGAGCAGGCAGAGGGCCAGGTGTCCGCATGGCAGCAGCGTCGGGGATCTGCAGCCACTGCCTGTGGGTGAGTGATGGCAGGAGTGGCGATGGCAGCAGTAAGAGGTCCGGGACACTGAGACCGCCCACAGCCAATCACTAGCTGTGGGCGTCACCTACTGTCAAGATTGCTGTATTAAGTCCCCACCCGAAACTTCCGGTGGCGAGATAATACACCAGTACCAGTCTTATCGTCAATGGGTAAGAGCTCTAACAGCCATTTTTCTCAATGATGTACATGTACAACATGTACGTAGATGGTGTAGGCTTGGGAGCTGAACCCACACCATCTGCAGTGGGATTCGACAGTAACTGACAGCCGAAGTCCTGCTACAGCAAGGATTACAAAGAACTCTGATCTCATGAGCCCTACCTTTAATCCCTGACATGCCACAATGTTGATTGCAGCAGGCAAGGAGTTAACAGAGGGAGTGAGCTCCCACTGTGATGTTATCATCCTTTTCCATTCAATAGTGGAGGGCCCATGCATTGCCATAGCAACCAGTTTCCAGGCAGTGGCCTTTGGGTCTGCCATTTCTTGTGATAGCCATGAAAAAAGATAATAAAATGCAGTACAGAAATACTGCAGTATATCATCAGGTTGATCATGGGCTCACAGCTTCAAGTCCTCTGCAGGGATGTTAAAAAAAAAAGTAAATTAAAAAGTCCAAAAGATATCAAAATTCTTTCCTTTTTTTTTTCAAAAATAGTTAAAAAAATATGTTTGATATCACCACTTCTATAAACTACCAGTACAATAAATTGAACCCTTTTTTTTGAATTTTCGAAAATGTAACAGTACAAAATTATGAAATAACAGAACGCAAACAATAGTGTTGTTGACAGCACAACACTGCATTAAGAAAGGTGCATACTAAAACAATGAACAGTAACGCTGATAGACCAGATGCGTAATAAACAATAGGTACATGCATAAAGTAAAATGAAATAAAATATCCATGACTGCTGGGTATAAAACGGGAAGTAAAGGGGAGAAATGCACTTGAAATGTAACACAATCTATTCCGCGGACACTAGCACTCAAGAACAGGGAGGTAGATCTGTCTCCTCAGGTGCAACCAACATCTTACTTCTGTGCGAAGATACATGACACTTCCGCTTTTCCACCACCATAAGGGCTTATTCACGCGTCCGTATATCGGCCTGGTTTTCATGGTGTCCCTTTCTGCAGGGGGAGGAGGCTGGCCGGGAGCAGTACACTGAGCTCCCGCACCCTCTGCGCTATTTGCAATGGGATGGGACGCGGCAGGAGCGGAACTTAGCTCTGCACCTGCCTCGCCCTCCTATTGCAAACAGTGGCAAGAGGAGGAGAGGGGGTGGGAGCTCAGTGCACTGCTCCTGGCCCAACCGGCCTCCTTCCCCTGCAGAGAGGGACACCGTGAAAACCCGGCCGATATACGGACGTGTGAATAAGCCGTAATTCTAGTTAGTTATGATGTGAAGATTAAGATGGTAGTTTGGATCTATAGACTGTTCAACATAACAGAAATGAGAGATTTTGTCATGAGCTCCTAGCAGTAACACAACTGCATGTTTTGTGTTTGTAGCTTCAATTGCTGATATTTCCACATAAAAATAATGTATTAAAGATGGTTTTACGGTTCAGGGAGGGATAAGGGGAAGAAATGTTAATGTGATTGTACAAATGAAAAGTATACTGCAAATAATGAAAATGTGCACAGTAAAGGCGGATAAATGTATGTATTGGTGGATGCAGGGGGTTAGGCCAAAATCCCGCTGGAGAGGCCCATGGTTGAAAACTGACAGTAGAACACATACATATACATGGAGTGACGCGGGTAAGACACAAACAGTGCGACTCACTCACAAAAACAAAAAGGGGTGGTAACGCTCAGAGAATATTAACCCTGAGGAAGGTAAAAAACAAGGAAAATGTGTAGTAAGGTCAGGATTGTTTCATGGAATGTGCGAGGCATGAGTGACCAGACAAAACGATCAGCAATATTACAAGTTATCAAGGAACAAGGCCCGGCTATCTTATGTATGCAGGAGACACATTTATCAAAAGAAAATACGGACACGCTCAAAATAGGGGGGATGGGACAGAGCTTCCACTCCACACACACGAGGTACTCCAGGGGGGTTAGTATAGTGGTACACAGAAACATACCATTTAAATGCCTCTCACGAAAAATTGATCCAGAAGGCCGCTTTATATGCCTACACTGTAGAATCTACAATTATACATGCATTATAGCCTCAGTATATATCCCGCCACCATATAATAACACGACAATGCGGCAAGTAATAGGATTCATAACAGATAAACCGGACATCCCAGTCCTTATAATAGGAGACTTTAATTCAGTCATTAACCCTATACAGGACAGACTAAGGGCAGGAAACACAAACGAAGAAAGGAACCTGACACCACTAGGTAAACTAATAAACAAAATATCATTGATAGATATATGGAGAACGCAATACCCCACACACAATCAATACTCCTGCTATTCAACTACACATCAATGTTTATCTAGAATAGACTTAGCAGTGGGGAATATTCAGATATACAGGGATATAACCTTGATAGAATACCCACCAAGAGTTATATCTGACCATTCCATGCTACGTCTGGACCTACAGCACAGTAACACTGATAGCCACCCCCAAAAGAGATGGAACTTGAATCCGCACTGGCTAAACATAATAAGCAAGGAAAACGTGAAGACAACACTAGAGGAATATTTTGCTCTAAACAAAGATACCACAAGTATGACAGTCTGCTGGGAGGCCATGAAGGCATATATGAGGGGGGTATATATACAGCAAATCACCCAGGCAAAGAAGGGACATAGAGAAAGAGGACAAAAACTACAGGAAAAATTAAAAGAAACGGAAGAAAACTATATAAAATAGAAAAATATAACAACACTCAATTTATGGAAACAAGCCCAAGAGGCCCTCAACAAATACTCACTGGACACAGCAGCCACCAAAAATGGGTTCCGGAAACAGGCATATTACGAAGAGGGAGAAAGAACGGGACATATGCTGGCAGTTATAGCCCGAGCACAAACTAGCCCCACGTATATCATCAAACTAAAAGACACACAAGGTGAGATTGTCAGGGATGCAGCATCCATAAGAGAGACCGCGCGGGAATTTTACTCCTCCCTGTACTTCTCGAGACTGGATAAAACGATACAACAAATTGAGGAATATCTGGCGGGTATAGCAACACATAGATTGACAGAGGAACAGAGAGAGTTCCTAGATGCACCAATAGATCTGGAGGAGATGCAGGAGGCGGTAAAGGACATGCAAAATAACAAGGCCCCAGGGGAGGACGGTTTCCCAATAGAATTTTACAAACAATATGCAGATATTCTATTACCACAACTCCTAGAGACAATGGCGGAGGCGGAACGGGAAGGGAAATTACCACGGACAATGCGAAAGGCAAAAATAATAATTCTAGTAAAACCGGAAAAGGACCCTCTGTTGATGGACTCGTACAGGCCAATATCGTTATTAAACGCAGACGTTAAAATAATAGCTAAAGTCCTAGCCAATCGGTTAACAAGAGTGGCACCCGCCCTGGTGCACCTGGACCAGAGCGGGTTTATACCAGCAAGGTCAACGGCAACAAATATACGTAGGGCATTCCTAAACCTACGAATACCCGTAGACAACACCGGAGGTAGAATCATATGTTCATTAGATGCGGCCAAGGCGTTTGATAGCGGATGACATGCTATTATTTTTAGGGGATGGGGAAAAATCTCTGAAAACAACGATGCAAGTAATAAAAGAATTCGGAGCCTTCTCGGGACTCACCATCAACTGGACTAAATCCGAAATATTACTAATAGACATTCCAGAAACGCAAATCGCCAAAAGAGAAATAACCCTGAAATGCACCCCAATAATTAAATACCTGGGAGTTAAAATTACGAAAGAGGTCAGTGAGTACGGGAAAATAAATCTAGAACCACTTATGGAAAAATGGAAACAAAAACTTCACATATGGAAAAAACTACCCATGACAATTATAGGAAGAGTGAATCTTATAAAAATGATATGGATGCCACGATTGTTATATCTAATACACAATTCCCCACACTGGATAACACAAAAATTCTTCCACAAGGTCAAGGGACTATTTAGAGAACTCATATGGGGAGGGAAGACACCTAGGATAAAACTAGAATTACTATACAATCCAAAGGAAAAGGGCGGACTAGCCTTGCCCAACCCGTTCTCATACTTCATGGCCTCCCAGCTGCAACACCTCAGGGGATGGGAGACAGAGGAGACACAAGACGCCAGCTTCAGAATCCTTAAAAATCTTTTTACCGGGTCGCACCTGTTCGAAACTGTGGAACGTGGAGCGTTTAAAAAAAACGGTCAAAATGCTCCCACGCTATTATGACACATAAAGTATGGTGGAAGACCAGAAACATGCTCGATATAAAAAACTGCACACAGTATACCCCCATATGGAACAACCCATACCTACCAGAAATCAAAAAACTACAAGGTTTCCAAGGGTGGAAAGACAGGGGAGTTAGGAGAATGGTCCAGATACTGGAGGGGGGAGAGCTGAAAACCCTGGAGCAGCTAAGACAGAACTATGACATCCCCAATAGCGACTTCTACAAATACCTACAGCTTAGACACGCTATACAAGCAGAAAAGAACTCGGCGGAAATAACAGTGACAATAAATGTAGCAGCAGATATAATAGGCAATGCCACCACCACAGCGGGAAAAATATCTGTATTATACTCCCACATACAGGACACGATTAACGCACGCAACCCGATACCAACAAAAGGAAAATGGGAAGCAGACATAGGGCCCATTGTGGAGTCGCACTGGGAGGAAATCCTACAAATGACACCCAAACTATCTCTGAGCGAGTCGCACAGAGTATCGCAAATATTCCTAATACACAGAGTGTACCGCACCCCGGCCTTTTTGTATAATATAGGAATAAGAACCTCTGCGGTATGTGTAAGGTGCAAAACCCACACGGCGGACCTAATCCACATGCTATGGAGGTGTCCGAAATTGCACAGATATTGGGTGGAAATAAGAAACACAATAAATGCGGCATTTGGCATACGTATGGACTTTACACCATATGTGTGCATTCTGGGATATACACAGGACCTAGCGTTAGATGACCAGAAAAAACTGGCGGTATCCAGATTATTGTACATAGCTAGAAAGACAATAGCCCAGCGCTGGTTAGATGAAGAACCACCCACGCTGGGAGAATTCAAAAACAAGGTCAACCAAATTTTACCGTGGGAAAGGAGTATATACACCAAATGTAAGACCAGCCAAAAATATCAGGATATATGGCTGAGATGGATACATGCCCAGAGCCGAACAAATAATGGTGGACCAGGCATATAAGGAGTGGGATGGTGAGCCGTGTGGGGTGACACCTGTAAATTGGGGACTTAATGTGCAAAAATAAATAAGACACAATGAAGCACGTACTTGGTATACATAAAGTTTATTAAACAAGATAGAGTCATTTACAAGTTTGTTACGCTGTAAAATAAAGTGGAAAGGATTAACGGGGTAGGACGGGATAGGAGGGATTGGAGAGAGAGAGACCAGACAATGGGCAGAAGGTATATGGCTGCCCCTTGTAAGCAGCAAAAACAACTACCCCTGAACCAAAAAGAAAACAGAAAAAAGACAAGCAACATGAAGACTAAAGAATAAACGCTTGTTTCAGGAACTGATAATATTGTTCATGATAAAGGACTGTGAACATACAGGGACAGATCATTCAAAGGACTAAATGTTGAGAGAGAGACCTCGGGGGGGGGGGGGGGGGGAGGGGAAACCAGTTGTATACAAAAAATGCTATAAAGATATGTAAAATGTGGAAAAAGTTCAATAAAAAAATACTTTCAATTAAAAAAAAAAAGATGGTTTTACAATTTTAATTTACATATTATATATGTTAGAAGTAGGACCTCAACAACAGCACAAAACTAATGGTGAAAAATGTCAGTCAGAATGATGGTGGGAAAGGCTGGGAAACAGGAGAATAGGTCATATGAACACTAATGTTAACCTCTCAGTAAAGTTTTTTTTTTTGTTTTTTTTTTGAAAGGTGGTCCTTTGGTTGAACCAGAACTTCCTGCTACCCGAAGACACAGAGGTGCAGAGCGCTCCATTTCAGATTTGTTTCACCTCACTCCGTGATTCTGGAACCCTTCTTCTTAACATGAAGCCCAATGGAGAGGTGAATGCGGTTTCCTACTGTAGGTCACATCTAGAGCAGTAGCTGTCTCTTGTTTTACTTTGTGTACAATGTTTTGTGCTGGCAGATCACATTACGAACTGATGACGTTGACCTTGCTGGAGATATAATTCAGTCCATGGCTACCTTTCTGGCTATAGAAGACCTCCCAGTAGAGGCCAATTTCCCCAAATACTTTGATCAGCTACGGAAGGTGCTTGGGAAGGTGAGTTCTGCTGACATTTCCACCACAAGTTGCATTGGGACACCAGACTAAAGCAGCATTTCCAACATTACAATCATACATTTTTAAAATGCACGTTCATTCATAGCAGCATATATGTATTTAAGCAAGTTACTAATTAAGGGGCCTTCATGTATATTTTATAATTTAGTGCGGTCCATGTATCTTAGATAGAAATAAAGAAGGGGTAATGTTAATTTGAGAATGACCAATAGAGATGAGCGAACGTGCTCGTTTAGTACAATTACTCGATCGAGCATCGCTTTTTTGGAGTAACTGCCTAATCGGGCGAAAAGATTCGGGGGGTAAGTGGGTGGGGAAGAGAGAGAGAGCTCCCCGCTGTTCCCCACTGTTACCCCCCGCTCCACCCCGCCCCCCAAATCTTTTCGTCCGAGTAGGCAGTTACTCGAAAAAAGCGATGCTCGATCGAATAATTGTCCTAAATGAGCACGTTCACTCATCTCTAATGACCAACATGCAGATGGGAGATTTGTACCCATCCTAGTATCATTAGTGGTAATGACAAAAATGGCGCTGTTCCAGCAATGGTGCTTGTATGTTTTCAATGTACACGGTATGTCTGTATGATTAAAACTGTATTAGACAAAGGCCACATGTAGCATTGCGTATTTTTAGTAATTAAGATGTCTAATGCCAGCAGTCGATTCCAAAACCAGTTTCACACGGCCGAGAATCCCGTTGCAAGACTCACAAAACTTGCGCGAATATGAACTCCATTTTTTTGAATGCAGTCATACAAATGGGCAATGTTTTCTCTCACTGCAATGCTCTGCAGGGAAAAAGAAAACGGTGCATGTCTTATTTTTTTCACACTCCTCGGGAGGCGTCACCCATTGATTTCAATGGGACCTTAAATATATTGCATGGCTCTCGCATGCAGTGCGATGCAAGATTTCCCATTGAAATCAATAGGAAACACTTCTGATCTGCTATTGTGCGTGAAACTCGTGTGAGAGGATCGGAATTTCACAGTGACATGTTAAAAGTTTTGATTAGTGGGGGTCTGGGTGCTGATTGCTCAAATGAAAGGTCTGCAACATTCACCCGAGCATTGTATAATCTTTATTTGTGACAGTAGGTGGAGCAAGGGGGGATACAACAATGTGTCGATAAGGGGGGGAGAGGGACTTGTTTTTGTATAGCACCAACTTATTCCGCAGCGTTTTCAGGTCATTTATTTGCTGGGGACTCATTTTACCGTTCTCGGAAGGATGTAAGGCTGAGTCAACTTTGAGCCGGCTACCTGAACCACACGGGGATTGAACTCGCATTTTTCAGGTCGTCTGGTGCCTTACCACTCTGCACCACACGAGGCAATAACATGCGATATACAGTTTTTAGGACACAAACGGAGTGGGGCTAGTGCAGGAGGTGCGGGGCAGAAAGTGTGCATGATAGTCAAAAGGGGCATATTGTGGGGGTGGGGGGACTAGATCAGTAGGTTTTGGTATGCCTCCCTGAGGTGCATCTTTAAGGCGTGTCTGGAGTTCCATGCATCGGGATTGTTCAGATGTTTTGGAGTAGTGCATTCCAGAGAATCAGTGCTTCTCTAGGGAAGTCCTGGAGGTGAGCATGTGAGGCTCATATTAGAGGGGTGTTTAGTCTTGAGTGTGTTAGCAGAGCGAAGCATGCGGGCTGGGTGATATGTGGATAGGAGGGAAGCAATGTACGGTGGCACAGAGAGCATTATGGGTGAAGGTGATGAGTGTGAATTGAGTTCTGTAGTGTATGGGCAGCCAATGCAGCGACTGGCATAGTGCAGAGGCATCTGAGAAGCGACTGGATATGAAGAGGAGTCTCACAAAAATATACATATCGTCAACAGCACAGCAAAATACTCACAGAGGGAGGTTACAGATCCCACTTGGGATGCACGCACATGCATAGGATTTAGATTCTGAATCCAAAAGACTTTCCAAAAAGCATGAAGATGAAGAGCAGCATGTGGGTGCATTCAAAGAATTGCATATACTTCACATCAGTAAAGATGTCTCCTTTATTCTAGTCCAATGCATACAGCCATAGCAACGTTTCAACCGCTACTGCGGTCTTTGTCAAGCTAGTGCCCATAGTATAAACATACATAATATATAAGAATCCCTCACCAATAGACATGAAGTGATTTAACATATAAAAACCAACCCTTCCGTGTAGCCTAAATCCAATAGGCTATCTGAGCAACGGTGACAGATGCAAACACTTGGGCATCATCACTGGAACACAGTTGACTATAAAGACATACCATTGTCACCTTGTTTGGCATCTTAAATGATCAGTGTATCTCTGTCCAGCCGGCGTCCTCCACAGTCACCCCGCATACACAATCAATGACGTCCTCCTGGAGCGGAGCAACGCCCAACATGCTGTCAAAGTCCAAACGTCACATCTGCTCATGTGCGAGACTACGCATCCAACAGTCCACAACACACATGATGATGCATACACGCAAAGCATCACATCCAACAGTCTCATAATGTGCAGTGGTAACGCGCATGGGCAGAATACGTTCCCCCCTCCCCCTTTTAAAACAAGCATCAGGCTATCAGCCCGTTTGTAAACTGCGCATGCGCTAACCTATACTGTGCGTCTGTGTTACTCTATAATATAAATCGTATATCCCATCATATGGTTTATATTATAGAGTAACACAGACGCACATAGGAAGATGAGTCTAGCTGCCATATTTAGTATCAATTGGAGAGGGGAGAGTCTGGTGCGGGGAAGGCTAATGAGCAGCGAGTTGCAGTAGTCGAGTCGGGAGTGGAGGAGGGCGACAAAGAGTGTCTCTAGCATGTCCGTGGTGAGGAACGGCTGCGTTTTAGCAATGTTCCTGAGGTGCAGGTAGCATGTTCGGGCCAGGGATTGGATATGGGAGGGAAAAGGGGAGGTCAGAGTCCAGTGTGACCCCCCCAAGGCAGCGGGCGTGTTGTCTGGGGGTTATGATGGTGCCAGATACTGATATGGAGATGTTTGGGGGAGGTCGGCTGGTTGAGGGCGGAAAGACAAGGAGGTCCGTTTTTGAGAGGTTAAGTTTGAGAACAAGGGGGGACATGGTGTTAGAGACAGCGGACAGACAGTCTTATCTACTTGCATTTCTGATATTAAAATAAATCACTTGTAGGTATTGTTTTGAATGGAATCATGTTAAGCTTTGTAATCTATGGACAGAAGCCATAACTTCCCAAGTACTAATTCTGGTCTGATGGGAGGATAATTGCATATAACTAAAATGGTTGTAGATCTGTTAGACCACATACTATATGTTATTTCCCCTCACAGGTAGATGACTCCCACTCTGTACATCAGAAGCTAACTGCAGACATGGCAGATCAATCTAACCTAATCCGCAGCATGCTAGTGCAGGCCGAGGACTCCCGCCTCATGAGGGACATGTGAGTTTTTTGTCCCTTTTCTTCTGTCAAATTTATAGACTCACCAGGGACGATGCTAAAATTGTGCTTGGAGTAGTAAGCTATCTGAACTGTTGTACTGTTGTCACCTAGGAGGTCAACTAGATAGCAGTAGGAACCCATTGCATTACAATACCAGTAGTCCTTCTCACTGTGTAAACCCATTGACTTGCTAAGTCAATGTAGACCTTGAAATTCGAAATACGTTTATAAAAGTGCAGTTTATGTGTCTACTTGTGTATGTAGCTGCTTACAAAGAACAGTACTTGACATCCATCTTCACATCTAGACTTAGTTTCTCTTTAACTGTTGAGTAGCTTTGGTCTAGTTGGTTTTAGTACTTTTCTATGTTTATCTAGCTGAAGCATACCTCCAGAAAGAAAAATAGTGAGGGAATAAGACAATAAGTTGAATATCTCACTCAACTAGGGAATTGCAAGCTGTATGAGTGTCTTCAGAGAGAACATGGTAGTTAGTACCTGTGATCACAGCAGCATCGGCACTGATTCCACCCAACAGTCTTTCTCTGTACAGTGTTGGCTTGGATAAGAGAGAGGAGAGGGATGTGTAATGTGAGCTACCAGGCTCGTAGAGAATGTGACTGTGAGAAGTCAGCAGCACAAATGGCTGAGCTTTGACGGTAAAGGCTTCAAATAAGCAGTATACACGGAAATAGGTTGAATTTTCAATAGAGGTATAAATTTATATCTACCGCTCTCTTAAAGGGGTCATCCCATCTCAGCATTTTCTGGCTGAGATTAGAATCCTGTGGTTGGTTTTCTGACCACCTTTGCTGGGTGTTATTGAAACAGCTGAGCACTGTATCTTTAGGTTGGGTTCACACTGGGCGTATTCCCGCCGGAAATCCCGCGGTTTGGCTGCAGCAAAAACCGCTAGATGTCCGTTGGGAGAACCGCCGCGGAAAAACCCGCGGCGGCTTTGAAGCGGCCTGGCCGCTCGCTCTTCCGCTGCGGCCGGCGCTCCCATAGAGGAGAGCGCGGCCGCAGCGGAAAGAAAAGATAAATAGACATGCTGCATCTTCTGAAGCCGCGGCTGTGGTCGCCGCAGCCGCGGTTCCAGCCTGACTTACCGCAGCGGATTAGCCGTCCTGTGTGGATGAGATTTTTGAGAAATCTCGTCCACATGGCTGGCTAATACCGAGATTAGCGGCCGCAGGCGGATTTGCCATGGTGAAATTCTGCGCGGAATTTCCGCGGCAAATCCGCCCTGTGTGAACCCAGCCTTACGCTGTTTCTATTTACTTTAATGAGGGTTATACAAATGGCATAAGGCTGCCGCACTCTGCTATTTTTCTAACACCCAGCAAGATGGCCAGGAAAACAGCCGTGTGTTTCTCATCTTGGTCAGGAAGTGCTGACATGGGAATACCCCTTTAAGAATGGTTACAGTTGTTATGCTTATTTAAAGGAAAGGTGAAGATCACCAAATTTCCTCTTAATGATACAGGAAGAACATGAAAAATCGTTACACTGAACTTTACGACCTCAACAAAGACCTGATCAATCGCTACAAGATTCGTTGTAACAACCATACGGAACTACTGAACAACCTCAAGTGTGTAAATCAGGCTATTCAGCGAGCAGGACGTTTACGAGGTACGTGAGAGGTGACCTTAACTGCAGAAGGCAAGCAGCTCATAGACATTTTTGATGGCCAATCCAACACTCCTGCTAATTTTGTAAGGATCTACTTACATTGTATAATGTCTTTGGGACACAGTAAGCTAAAACATAAAGGTCCCTTGATGCAAGCACCGAGTCATGACCGACTCCTAGGGTGACGTCACATTGTGACGTTTTCTTGGCAGACTGTTTTTGCGGGGTGGTTTGCCATTGCCTTCCCCAGACCTCTTTACCTCCCAGCAAGCTGGGTACTTATTTTACGAACCTCGGAAGGATGGAAGGCTGAGTCAACCTTGAGCCGGCTACCTGAACCATGCAGGAATTGAACCCACAACCTTCAGGTCATGAGCAAGAGCTTAGGACTGTAATCTTCTGCCCACGATATTAGGCAGCTATTCAATGTGTTATGATACATTATTGTCTGGTAGTCACTTATCCTTCATCAGGGCTGATGGGACTGAGAGCTGTTGAGTTTGCATAGCCAAAAATGCACAGCAGCTATCACAATCTACATACAGTCTTCAGCAAGTCATATCATGACATTTCTGGAGGGATGATGAGGATGGCACATTCTGTCACTAGGGGTGAAACCTTGGGGTAAAAAAAAAAAAAAAAAGTTTTCGAGTGCTTGGTTAAAACCATAAACAGATTTCAGAGATATAACATTGATGGACTATCACTGTGTGATCTGTCGGGGCTTGACCTCAAACATAATGTCCATGTGGCTGTGTCTGGTACTGCAGCTTACTCAACATGAACAATCTCATCACTATGTCACAAGAGTGCCAGGGCCCCTTCTTTCTGTAGATAGTGTGGATACCTGGCACTGGACCTCCGCAGAGCGCTCACTGATGGCCTTTACTAATGTTTAGACCATCAATGTTATATCCCCCATCTCTCCCTTAAGAACTGAGACATTTTATTTTATGGATAATAGAAATTCGGAAGCATTAAGAGTATTGTTGATGTACATTCATGCAACTGAACAATTTGTGTTCTTTTTACTAGTTGGCAAACCCAAAGCCCAGGTGATCACCGCATGCCGGGACGCAATCCGGAGCAATAACATCAATGCCTTGTTCAGAATCATGCGTGTGGGTGCTACTCCGTCCTAGTCCTCAGGAGTGGGGACGACCGTGATACAGCACGCATGAAACCAAAAGGTTGTGAGCGGTTTACTACAAACTGTTACATCTGACATAAGAAGTCTCACCGAAGGATTGCGGGAATATTTGGGTGTAACAGTTTTCTTCAGGCACAGAACAAGATGGATAGACTGTGAACAGCCTGGAACGCGGGGAAGATTCTGGATAAAGCGTCGTTCCTCGTCTGTTTGTGTTTTGTTTAATGCTGTAATAGGTTTTATATTAAAGGAATACTCTGGGCAATGCCGATACACACTGAATAGCCACTTTATTAGAGAGCGCCATCTAGTTGTGCATTGGACCTCCTTTGGCCTTCAGAACTGCAGCAATTCGTTGTGGCATAGATCCCACTAGATCTTTATATCATCCTGCATGAATACTGGCCCAAGCAGACGGGACGCTTACAAATTAGATGAAGGTACTGACATGTTCTAACCAGCTGATGGGAAGGGGTTGTCAACTGATGCTGCTTGCGCCAAATCCTGACCCTTGTAACAGCATGGTGCAACAGTAATCTGGATTCATCAGACCAGGTGCAATTTGCTTGACTGCATTGTCTGCTCGTCAGAACGACTCTTGACATCCTTTTTTGACCCTTTTTCCTTGAGGAGTTGTTCACGTCTACAGGATTCCCTCTTGCTGGATGTTTTTCTTCTATCACCCCATTTTCAGTATACTTTACACAGTGCTACACCAGAGAACCTCATAAGGTTGGCAGCATATGAAATCCTGGCCTCGCTAGTCTAGCACCGACGACCATTGTCTTGTTTAAAGTCACTCAGGTGGCTCGATTTTCCAATTCCAATGTGGATTCACGCTGAAACTGTACTGTGAAAAACGTGCTCCCCTGTTTTTATGCTGCACTTTGGGATCACAGGTTTAATTTCCATAGAGAGAAAAACTCATATCATGAAAGGGTCGGGGCTCTAATAAAGTGGCCGTCCATTGTACTATGCTTGGTGCAGGGTGTAAGGGCGGTGCATGGCCCATCTTTAGTGGTCTTTGAATCCATGTGTCCTGCACTTGGCATAACTTTTCTTTCCAGAGTCTTCCCTTAAGTTATTACATGTTCATCAGGGTCCCACAGAGTTTACACCTGTGGATACTATATTTATTTTTTGAATATTTATAGCTTTTTATAGTCATGTTGTGCATTAAAGTTTAGTCTTTATAGATATTTCACTTGACTCGTTTCCTTTCTTAGTTAGAGCTGTAGTTTACAGCCTTTGGCTGCCTGTCCATGGATGTTGCGGTATCCTGTGGTGAATCTCTGCCATGGGAGCCGCCCCCCGCGAGCAGGAGCCTGGCAGACAGATCTTCGCTGTCAGCCTATCTGGCAGATAGGCTGACCGCAGCTAATCGTGGCAATTTGCAGCATGCTGCAAATTGCAGCTCGTGGACAGGGGGAGGGGAAGCGCTTTCCATAGCAATGCTATGGAAAGCTTTTACTGCGTTCCCTGCGGGGAATGCAATGAAAATACGCCTGTGGGCAGGCAGCCTAAGTCCCATATTGCAGGAAAGGTAAAAATAAAAAAACTCCTATGCCGCACTTCAGTAATAATTCAGTTTGCTGATTTCTGTCCTCATCATCATGGTAAGGCAGGACACTGGAGATAATTGGGCTCGGTAGGCGCTCTGGCTGCAGTTGTCATCCTATTTGAGGTCACAATCTGCTGCAACACCCTGCTGCTTTTCACTAAGTTTGCAGCCATATTGCTTGTCAGAACTGAATAGGCTACTCAGAAACTGGTGGAAAACCTGTCCCTTTGAGGCTTCACACACACTGATGGCAATACTGCTCATGGCATGCTCTGGAAAAGTGATTCATCATACACACGAGCAGAACCAATGGTGGTTTCCACTTACGCACAGAGGGGAGGGAGGAAAAAAAAACCGCAGCATGCTCTTTTTTTGGCACGTTTTTCATGCGGAAGCCGTCCAGTCCCCGGCCCTTCTGCAATCTGTACTGCAGATGTTCAGCAAGCCGTGTGGACTATCCGCAACAAAGATTGAAGAAAAGCAGGCATGCACGGACGCCGCTGCTGCCAGAGCCAGATTCAGCCTGCAGAATCCGACCAACCGTGTGCATGCGGCCCAATACGGATATGACATGCCGACACAATGACAGTCTTGCCCTCTACTGCTAAAACACTAGTTCAAATGAAAGAGTGGAGTAACTTTTATTGACACTAGGCAGAGAAATTAGTCTTCCGTATGGAGAAGGATAAGGTGCGGCCAGTCCACTAATCGCCAATAATGTGAAACAGAGCTTAGAAATTAGACGGAAGGAAAGTATTGAAAATCGTGGACATTAAAGGGTGCAACGCTAATCAATAGAGGATGTTCCAATGACTAATTAACCTGGGTCAGAGGCGTAACTTGAAGCTTCTGGGCCCCAATTCAAACCCTGTAACAGAGCCCCCAACTATAATGCTTTATTCATAGTACTGGGTTCCCTAGATGGAGAAGAGAGGCCTTATAGGCCCCCTAAGGCTCCTGGGCCCGGGTACAACCGCACCCCCTGCACCCTCTATAGTTATGCCCCTGACCTGGTTCTTTATTAATAATTAAAAACAGCCAATAACTTGTTTTTACAGACGCAGCCCCTTCTTCAGAAACAGCTGAGCAAAGTGCCGCATTTGGATGGAGACTTGATTCCTGCTCCACTACAAAGCAAAGCAGTTTCTGAAGAAGAGGCTGCATCCCTGAAACATGTTAATATTGGCTGTTTTAAATTTATTTAATAAAGAATAACTGGGTTATTTATTGAAACCTCCCCCATCAGTTGTGCCTTTTAATATCCACACGTTTCAATATTTTTTTTCAGACTCGTTCAAATGAGGCAACTAATATGGCTGCATTTCCTGTTGTCAATTACGACAAAATACCTGCAAAACCTTGGTTGAAAAACTATTAAACTTCCAATTCACTATATTTCTTTTTACATTCTGTGTATCACTGAAAAAAGTAATTCCACTTGGATTTTTATCAATGAATTCCCCACATCTGTGTTTTTCCGATTTTTTTCAAAAGAAAAAAAAAAAAAAAAAAGAAAAAGGGAGGTTTTGCAGCAATTTTTCAAAAATCAAAGCATGACAAGGCTGCAAAACCGGGGCAAGCTTATCCCTCCTATATCATAAATTAGTCACAGAAGGGGAAATATAAAAAACAATTATAGAAAGTGGCCACATACTTACTGACTAAGGAGGGCAGATAATCTATCTGCCCTCCTTAGTAACTATATGGCCATTTCCTGTGATTGTTTTTATATTTCCCCTTCTGTGATGTATTATATTAGTGTAGGGACTCACTACAGGCAAGAAACCTTGACACGGTTAGTGAGCTGATGTATCTTGGCCAAAATCGAACTAATTCCTTGCATTTATTATCGCTCATTCACAGGCAGCGTGGCTTTAAAACTGCCCAGGCTGGCAGTACCAATGTGGTTCACTTTTTGAGGTGCAGGGCAAATCGCCAAACTATTATGGCGTCATTAATAGGTTGCTGGTCTACGTGATGCACTACATGTATCAGAAGGTCTGCCACTCTGTATCCACTCTGTGTGGGAGTTTACATTAAGCAGCCACCCCCCCCCTCTATATTAAGAGGCTGTGTGAGTGGCTGTCTCATCGGTGTCCCTCACAGGTGTAATTAGCTCCCTCATTTGGCTGTTTGCTACCTGCATGTTGTGAGGATGCAGCTATCTGACCTCCTTAGTAAGTATATGGCCATTTTCTGTGATTTATTTATTAAATAATGACTAAGTGAAAGCCAATAGACTGTTGTCAAGGATGAAAGCTTTCATAAGGCTCCTCTCTAGTCTTTCCCAAAATGCTTGTTCATCTGATCACGATGTTAGGCTTTCTGAATTTTAAAGCTAATGTATTTGATTTAAAGGTGTTTTCAGTGCAGAAACTCGTAGATCTTCATCTATACACAACCTGTATTCTCACCACTGGGGCATATTAACTCAGCGGGCAGGGGTTTTAGAAGAAAAGAAAAAAAATCTAACTTTGCTCAACTCTCTCATTCACCCATTGTGGCCAGGAGTGTACTAAGAAACCATGGAGCCCCACAGCGAGAATTAGAATCCCTCCCTCACCTGCAGCCTTTATATTAGTTTGTGGGGCTGCATAAACATGAGAAAACACACTCTCTAGCTTTTTATGCCATTCAAGTACTACAGCATTAAAAAAGTAAAAAAATATCACTTATTTTTGCAATATGTTGTGGCACTGGTAGTTAACCCCAGGTTCTCTGACTGACTCCTCTCAGGCTGGAGCAGCTCCAGTCCAACCGACACCACACAAGGATAATGGAGAATTTGATCGACTGACTCCTGAACCCACTGCATACTTCCAAAGTTCTGCACGGACGGTGCAACTCGCAAGCGAAAAGCCTAGCAGTGGGCTTGGCTGGGATTAAGCTCCATCTCCCATACAAGCAGGAAATACTGATTTCCAACTAAATAAGGCACCAAAGTGCCGTTGGGAGATAGGTGTGGAGGCGGAGCCATATATTGAGGGCGGGTATTCCACACCCAGTAGCAATTGTGTGGTCTGCCCATATTGCAAGCGCACAACTGACAGTTGCACAATCCCATTGACTAAGTGGAAGTAAAATGTGATGAAGAGCCACAGCTATTTCCCAGAACTAAATCCTTCCTATAAACACATTTAATACACAATATTTCATTCAGAAGACGCAGATTTCATATTTACATGAAGCAGAGACCATAAAAAAACAGGAAACATGTCCATCGCTTGCTGCCACAGTTGTTGGCCTCAGGCACATTGTGATCAGTGATGTCCGATGCACTTTACTCATCAAAGCTGAGAAACACACAGAGATCATTAAAGCCTCATAAAGAGACAATTAACAGTCTGCACCGAGGCATACTAGAGTGTCCAGGGTAGAAAATAACCAGCTTATCACTCATAGTACACAAAGGCAAAGTCCCAGAATTCTCTGTGGTTGGGGTGATTGGCGTCTCTCTGTAGACTTCTATGGTTGATGTGTTTCACGAATCTCATGGTTTCTTTGTCTCTGTAAACCAAGGCCAGACAGTTGTTCTCTGGATAGACTGTAAGGAGCTGAGGAGACACAAGGGCTTAGTAGCAGGATTAGCTGGAAGCCGAGAGGAGATACTTACGAGGGAGAGAGCGTGGTACATGGACGAAGCATGCAAGGCCATATGGGAAAGCTCACGGGCTGCACTGCAGATGTTGTAGGACCATGGACAACAGAAATCCCATGCTTAAAAAGGGGTTATACCGCTAAACTCATTTACACCTGTCTACAGAATAAGTGATATATCTATGATCACTGGGACCGCCAGAGAAGGCGACAATGGTGGTCCCCATGTTTCCCTTGTGAATGGAATGGTGGTGCAAATGTGTGATCACTTCTCCATTCACCCCTGTGGGACTCACAATAGACAGCAAATAGAGTGATGGTCATGGATGCACCACTGCTCCATTCACTAAGGGGACGTTGGGACCACCATTCTTGTGACCCCTTGGAGTCTCAGTAGTGCCGCCCATACGATCATACATTTATCCTGTGTACAGGCTATAAATATATTTAATGAAAAAGCCGTGGAACAATCATTCAGATTTTCATTGGATTGCCAAAATCTGCAGGATAGATCAGTGTAACCGCTGCCACGAAGGATTATACTTTGTTCAGTATTTAGTTATTGCAGGCAAAAAAAAATAAAAAATTAGAAGTTATACATAATTTCTATCAAACAACGATCTGTTTGTGTAACAGGCAGTCATTCATCTATGAAAGAGCATCCGTTGAACGTGAAAGGGGGTGGGCGGCCCAAAGAGATCTCCGGCGCACTCTGCATCCATTCACTGAGCGATCTGTGTGAAAGCAGGAGTAATAATCGCTTGGACAACTGACAAAAGTCCCGTGTAAATGGACCCTAGAAGATTGCAGGCTAAGAGGGGCATATATGAGTAAAGGTCCAGTGGTCACATCTAGTTTCCCTACTCGCCACTCTGGTCACACAAATGTCCCCCAAATTATTATTTTTTTTAAAAAGGGTGCAGGCCTTTCACACTATTTATCTACCTGCACAGAGCAGATAGTATGGGGTGCAAAGGTAACACTAAGAACCTACATCTGTCTTGTCTAAGCTAAGCCCAGACTTCAACCCTAAGAAGCCGCCCATAGTTACCTCTTCATCTTCCTCCTTTGCAATGTAAGAAGTAAATCCTCCGTACTCCGCTTCCCAGTCTGCAACAGAAAAAAAAGAAAGGTGTCAAAGCATGCAACATATGGGCACAAAGGTTTTCCTCTGCACTAGATTGGCGGCCTGTACTCCAGCAATAGGCTATGATGCAAGCTTTCTTACAGTGTCAGCAATTTTTGCAACAGTCAGAAGGTTGCTTGTCAATTTTCCCAATAAGAAACAATGAAAGTTGTGCTGCAGCCCAACCACTACAAGTCTGTGCAATACCGACCTTCACATCCACAATACAACAGGAGGTCCAGGGCGAACTGCTGGCGCTCAGCATCATTGTCATGTATCATGGTGTAGTGCCCATGCTCCCAGCGCCTCAGCTCTGCAGTGCATGTGGGGACTCGGTCCTCTGTACAAGAGAATTAGACAAACAAGAAAAGAAATTATATACATTCCAACCAGAATCTCCACCAATACATTACCTTCCAGTTTTACGTAACCAAAGTGTATTTAATGTAGAAGGTAAAGTTCTGCTACTGGAATAGAAATTGCATTTCAATTCTAAACAGTTGAAGATCTCTGCTGGCCATCAATGATTAGGAATCATTCTAGCTTACATGCAGAGGCTGAACATCCCATCTCTGATCTAGCTTTACCTCTAGATGAAACCATTCCTAGTCATGTCCTGCTGACAAAGATGCAGGGAGAAACCACTCCGATACATAGAATATAACCTGCACCCGTGGCAGTTGGACATGATCAGAGCTCATGCTTTAGATCTAAAAACGGTTTCCATTCACGGACAAGATTTCCAATTACTTTTCATGTCCCAGGTGGGGGCAGAATGGAGGAAGCAAAAGTTCAAGCAATATGACGACTGCCCTGATCATTCATGATCTTGATTGCTTCAAGTGGTATTCCCACGATCGACTTGTATCACCTTCCCAGAGGATAGTTGAGAAAAGGCTCATTGGTGTGGATTTCATAACGTAGATCCCCACTGATCTCGAGAATAGGAGTCCCTTCTCTCCCTCATTGTACCACCCGCAGTAACGTAGAGATTGAATGGTTTGGTGGCTGAGCATGCATGGTGCCGCCCTATTCACTCCAATGAGGCTGACAGAAATAGTGGAGTACAAGCACTCAGGCCATTTCTGGTAGTCCCGCTGATAAGGAATGGAGTAGCACCATGCATGTGTGACTGCTGCACCATTCCATGTCTTCGTCAATGCAGAGGTGCAATGAGCCCGCAGTGAGGAGAAATGGGGACACGGGATCCCTGTTCTCAGGACCCCCACCGATCAGACTCTTAGCACCTGTCCTTCAAGAATAGCGTATGCTGATTGAGATGGACCTACTATCCTTACAGTTCACATCTCAGGCATGGAATAAACTGTAGGTGGCATTTAATCATTGAAGGGGCCTGGTAAGGTAAGTAGTTCCTCCACTCACCTTGTGAACGAGCAGCAGCACCAGCCTGCTCCACTCCTCTATCTCCTTGTGCTAAGGACCTTGCATGGTCTCCAGAGGAACCTTCACCCTCATCAGAATCTTCATTGTCCGGAGCCAAGAAATGCAGCTTGAGACCAGTAAGGTTGGAGAGTAACAGGAAAAAGGCCTCAGATCGCAGGAAGTCCATGCAGGAGGATAACACATCGGGTAATTCTCCTTTTGCTTTTTTATAACATCTAAAATCACAGAGATAATATAAGTGGAGTACAAATCAGTGATGGAAATAAATGCAAATATTCCACATCTTCACCTCTTGTCGGGTGGGCCTAGAAGTTCCCAATCCATACTCTGGGTCTCCAGCGCAGCGCACACAGCACCGAACCTCTCCTCCTGAAAATCAGACAATAATATAAGATTATAAAAGTGAATAAAAATTCATTTTATTCCAAGGACATGCAAGTCTTTCTCTAGCAATATTCTATTTTTCTAGATCCTTAAATATGAAGTTCTCCTTGCCTTCTGCATTATACACAACAGCTACAGAGGAATAGTGTCATCTATATAAAAAGGGAAATACTCCCTCTGCTGGACATAGTAGCATATAGCAGAGGGAGTGTTTATATATGCAGGTAGCTGGGTGGCTAATGATACTACTATGCAGGTGATGAAGAGGTTATGATATTAGGAAAGGCCACCTCCATCTTCACAACATGGGACTACATGTACATAGCCTCTGCATAGTAGATGAACAGCCAATAGACAGACCTTAAGAAAGTCCTTCAAAAGAATTTCAGACGAGTCTTCAAATTCATCTTGAATCTGGGATTGATATTCAAATGACAGGTACGCTGGATTTACCCACTCATACAGGATTTCATGCTGTGGAGAATCGGAAGAAAAAAAAATTACAAATATACTAAAAAGTTTATAATTGGAATCTGCAGCAATGTTCTAATCTTACATCACGTGGGATGTGAGGGTTACGGATAGGTGCAGGATCCAGATACCGAGGGGGGCGCTCCAAGGAGGATCCGTGAAACCATCCACTGACTGACAGGCGACACTTGTCCTCAGATAACACTTCTGAAACCTGCAAAATAATGAGAAGAAATATGCATGAAACAATAAATGTGTCCTCAATAGAGATGAGCGAACGTACTCGTCCGAGCTTGATGCTCGGGCGAATATTAGGGTGTTCGGGATGCTCGTTACTCGTAACGAGCACCACGCGATGTTCGGGTTACTTTCACTTTCCTCTCTGAGACGTTAGCACGCTTTTCTGGCCAATTGAAAGACAGGGAAGGCATTACAACTTCCCCCTGCGTCGTTCAAGCCCTATACCACCCCCCTGCTGTGAGTGGCTGGGAAGATCAGATGTCACCCGAGTATAAAAATCGGTCCCTCCCGCGGCTCGCCTCAGATGGGTTGTGACAGAGATCAGGGACAGTGCTGCTGGTGCCGGAGCTGCTATAGGGAGAGCGTTAGGAGTTAGTGTAGGCTTCAAGAACCCCAACGGTCCTTCTTAGGGCCACATCTAACAGTGTGCAGTACTGTGGAGGCTGCCTTTTGCAGTGGTGCACATTTTTTTTTTTGCTATATCGGCCGTGCAGAGCATTGCGCCCTGCAGTAATACTACAGGGACAGAAGTGGTGGTCAGGCAGGGAGAGTGTTAGGAGTTAGTGTAGGCTTCAAGAACCCCAACGGTCCTTCTTAGGGCCACATCTAACCGTGTGCAGTAGTGTGGAGGCTGCTGTTAGCAGTGTTTTTTTTTCCAAATCGGCCGTGCAGAGCATTGCGCCCTGCAGTAATACTACAGGGACAGAATTGTGTAGGCAGGGCCAGAAGACATATATTATTGATTGAATATAGGCAGTGGGCCTTTCCTTTAAAAAAAAGGGAAAAAATTCTATTTGGCCTGCCTCTGACAGTCCTCAGCGTTCTGGGTACGTGTGTGCTGGGTGGAGAACTTAAAAAAAATCATACGCAGCCAGCTAAGTTTAACAGCAGGCTTGCGCCAATTTATTTCCTGGCTGGGAAATCACCGCTCTGCTGCAGTTCATAACAGTGCAAGACTGCAGTTCTGTGACACACTGCAGGGCCACAACACATTTATTATTGATTGAATATAGTCAGTGGGCCTTTCCTTTAAAAAAAAAAAGGGAAAAAATTCTATTTGGCCTGCAGGCTTGCGCCAATTTATTTCCTGGCTGGGAAATCACCGCTCTGCTGCAGTTCATAACAGTGCAAGACTGCAGTTCTGTGACACACAGCAGGGCCACACAACACATTTATTATTGATTGAATATAGTCAGTGGGCCTTTCCTTTTAAAAAAAAGGGAAAAAATTCTATTTGGCCTGCAGGCTTGCGCCAATTTATTTCCTGGCTGGGAAATCACCACTCTGCTGCAGTTCATAACAGTGCAAGACTGCAGTTCTGTGACACACTGCAGGGCCACAACACATTTATTATTGATTGAATATAGTCAGTGGGCCTTTCCTTTAAAAAAAAAGGGAAAAAATTCTATTTGGCCTGCAGGCTTGCGCCAATTTATTTCCTGGCTGGGAAATCACCGCTCTGCTGCAGTTCATAACAGTGCAAGACTGCAGTTCTGTGACACACTGCAGGGCCACAACACATTTATTATTGATTGAATATAGTCAGTGGGCCTTTCCTTTAAAAAAAAAAGGGAACAAATTCTATTTGGCCTGCAGGCTTGCGCCAATTTATTTCCTGGCTGGGAAATCAAATCACTGGTAATACAGCATGCTGAGGGGTAGGGGTAGGCCTAGAGGACGTGGACGCGGCCGAGGACGCAGAGGGCCAAGTGAGGGTGTGGGCACAGGCCGAACTCCTGATCCAGGTGTATCGCAGCCGACTGCTGCGCGATTAGGAGAGAGGCACGTTTCTGGCGTCCCCACATTCATCGCACAATTAATGGGTCCACGCGGGAGACCTTTATTAGAAAATGAGCAGTGTGAGCAGGTCCTGTCGTGGATGGCAGAAAGTGCTTCGAGCAACCTATCGTCCACCCACAGTTCTGCGCCGTCCACTGCTGCAAATCCGAATCCTCTGTCTGCTGCTCCTCCTTCCTCCCAGCCTCCTCACTCCACTACAATGACATGCTCAGGAGCGGGAAGACTCCCAGGAACTGTTCTCGGGCCCCTGCTCAGATTGGGCAGCAGTGGTTCCTCTCCCACCAGAGGAGTTTATCGTCACTGATGCCCAACCATTGGAAAGTTCCCGGGGTCCGGGGGATGAGGCTGGGGACTTCCAGCAACTGTCTCAAGACCTTTCAGTGGGTGAGGAGGACGATGACGATGAGACACAGTTGTCTATCGGTGAGGTAGTAGTAAGGGCAGTAAGTCCGAGGGAGGAGCGCACAGAGGATTCGGAGGAAGAGCAGCAGGACGATGAGGTGACTGACCCCACCTGGTTTGCAACGCCTACTCAGGACAGGTCTTCAGAGGGGCAGGCAAGGGCAGCAGCAGGGCAGGTTGCAAGAGGCAGTGCGGTGGCCAGGGGTAGAGGCAGGGCCAGACCGAATAATCCACCAACTGTTTCCCAAAGCGCACCCTCGCGCCATGCCACCCTGCAGAGGCCAAGGTGCTCTAAGGTCTGGCAGTTTTTCACAGAGACGCCTGACGACCGACGAACAGTGGTGTGCAACCTTTGTCGCGCCAAGATCAGCCGGGGAGCCACCACCACCAGCCTCACCACCACCAGCATGCGCAGACATATGATGGCCAAGCACCCCACAAGGTGGGACGAAGGCCGTTCACCGCCTCCGGTTTGCACCGCTGCCTCTCCCCCTGTGCCCCAACCTGCCACTGAGATCCAACCCCCCTCTCAGGACACAGGCACTACCGTCTCCTGGCCTGCACCCACACCCTCACCTCCGCTGTCCTCGGCCCCATCCACCAATGTCTCGCACTGCACCGTCCAGCCGTCGCTAGCGCAAGTGTTTGAGCGCAAGCGCAAGTACGCCGCCACGCACCCGCATGCTCAAGCGTTAACCGTCCACATAGCCAAATTTATCAGCCTTGAGATGCTGCCGTATAGGGTTGTGGAAACGGAGTCCTTCAAAAGTATGATGGCGGCGGCGGCCCCGCGCTACTCAGTTCCCAGTCGCCACTACTTTTCCCGATGTGCCATCCCAGCCCTGCACGACCACGTCTCCCGCAACATTGTACGCGCCCTCACCAACGCGGTTACTGCCAAGGTCCACTTAACAACGGACACGTGGACAAGCACAGGCGGGCAGGGCCACTACATCTCCCTGACGGCACATTGGGTGAATTTAGTGGAGGCTGGGACAGAGTCAGAGCCTGGGACCGCTCACGTCCTACCCACCCCCAGAATTGCGGGCCCCAGCTCGGTGGTGGTATCTTCGGCGGTGTATGCTTCCTCCACTAAAGCACCCGCCTCCTCCTCCTCCTCCGCAACCTCTGTCTCGCAATCTAGATGTGTCAGCAGCAGCAGGACGTCGCCAGCAGTCGGTGTCGCGCGGCGTGGCAGCACAGCGGTGGGCAAGCGTCAGCAGGCCGTGCTGAAACTACTCAGCTTAGGAGATAAGAGGCACACGGCCCACGAACTGCTGCGGGGTCTAACAGAGCAGACTGACCGTTGGCTTGCGCCGCTGAGCCTCCAACCGGGCATGGTCGTGTGTGACAACGGCCGTAACCTGGTGGCGGCTCTGCAGCTCGGCAGCCTCACGCACGTGCCATGCCTGGCCCATGTCTTTAATTTGGTGGTTCAGCGCTTTCTGAAAAGCTACCCACGCTTGTCAGACCTGCTCGGAAAGGTGCGCCGGCTCTGCGCACATTTCCGCAAGTCCCACACGGACGCTGCCACCCTGCAACATCGGTTCAATCTGCCAGTGCACCAACTGCTGTGCGACGTGCCCACACGGTGGAACTCTACGCTCTACATGTTGGCCAGGCTCTATGAGCAGCGTAGAGCTATAGTGGAATACCAACTCCAACATGGGCGGCGCAGTGGGAGTCAGCCTCCTCAATTATTTTCAGAAGAGTGGGCCTGGTTGGCAGACATCTGCCAGGTCCTTGGAAAGTTTGAGGAGTCTACCCAGGTGGTGAGCGGCGATGCTGCAATCATTAGCGTCACCATTCCTCTGCTATGCCTCTTGAGAAGTTCCCTGCAAAGCATAAAGGCAGATGCTTTGCGCTCGGAAACGGAGGCGGGGGAAGACAGTATGTCGCTGGATAGTCAGAGCACCCTCCTGTCTATATCTCAGCGCGTTGAGGAGGAGGAGGAGCATGAGGAGGAGGAGGAGGAGGAGGGGGAAGAGACAGCTTGGCCCACTGCTGACGGTACCCATGCTGCTTGCCTGTCATCCTTTCAGCGTGTATGGCCTGAGGAGGAGGAGGAGGAGGATCCTGAAAGTGATCTTCCTAGTGAAGACAGCCATGTGTTATCCTGGCACACATGGCTGACTTCATGTTAGGATGCCTTTCTCGTGACCCTCGCGTTGCACGCATTCTGGCCACTACGGATTACTGGGTGTACACACTACTCGACCCACGGTATAAGGAGAACCTTTCCACTCTCATTCCTGAAGAGGAAAGGGGTTCGAGACTGTTGCTATACCACAGGACCCTGGCGGACAAGCTGATGGTAAAATTCCCATCCGACAGCGCTAGTGGCAGAAGGCGCAGTTCCGAGGGCCAGGTAGCAGGGGAGGTGCGGAGATCGAGCAGTATGTACAGCACAGGCAGTGCAACACTCTTTAAGGCCCTGGACAGCTTTATGGCTCCCCACCAAGACTGTGTCACCGCTCCCCAGTCAAGGCTGAGTCGGCGGGAGCACTGTAAAAGGATGGTGAGAGAGTACGTAGCCGATCGCACGACCGTCCTCCGTGACGCCTCTGCCACCTACAACTACTGGGTGTCGAAGCTGGACACGTGGCCTGAACTCGCGCTGTATGCCCTGGAGGTGCTTGCTTGTCCTGCGGCTAGCGTCCTGTCAGAGAGGGTGTTTAGTGCGGCTGGGGGAATCATCACAGATAAGCGTACCCGCCTGTCAACCGACAGTGCCGACAGGCTTACACTCATCAAGATGAACAAAGCCTGGATTTCCCCAGACTTCTCTTCTCCACCAGCGGACAGCAGCGATACCTAAGCAATACATAGGCTGCACCCGCGGATGGAAGCATCATTCTCTCTCACCATCCAAAACGGGGACATTTCTGCTTCATCAATCTGTGTATAATATTCCTTCTCCTCCTCCTGCTGCTCCTCCTCCTGAAACCTCACGTAATCACGCCGAACGGGCAATTTTTCTTAGGGCCACAAGGCTGACTCATATAATTTTTCTAAACAATTTTTATACGTTTCAATGCTCTTAAAAGCGTTGAAACTTTAACTTGAACCAATTTTTCGCTAAACTGGGCTGCCTCCGGGCCTAGTTACCACTTAAGCCACATTAACCAAAGCGATTAATGGGTTTCACCTGCCATCTTGGTTGGGCATGGCCAATTTTTTCTGAGGTATATTAGTACTGTTGGTACACCAATTTTTTGGGGCCCTCACCTACAGTGTAATCATAGTAATTTCTATGTCCTTCGCCTGCACTCATGGTACAGAAAGGTGTGTGGGGTTGGCCTACACTTTAGCTACATAAATGTAACTGGGGCCTTGTCTATACTGCAGCTACTGAAATGTGAAAGAGACTGTTATCTCCCTAAACTGCTGCAATGGGAATGTTACTGGGGCCTGTCTTGAGTGCTACTATTACTGAAATGGAACTAAGACTGCGCTCCCCCTATACTGCTGCTAGTGATATGTTAGTGGGGCCTGTCCCTAATGCTACCGCTGAAATGTTAATAATTCTGGGCTCTGCCTATACCGCTGCTAATGGTATGTCACTGGGGTGTGGAAACAGAGGCTTCACAAAGACATGATGGCGGCGAGGCCATTTCCCACCAACGCTGTTACTGTTAAGCTGCATATAACCACGGACACGTGTAGAGGACACATAGTGCCTCCAAAACATCCCCCTCCTCCTCCAACAATGAAAACATTCTTGGCAAATACCTTTGCATTGGTCCGTCTGGTGGCAGTCCAAGAATTTTATCTTTAACGACACAACAAGAGAGCACCACCACCATCCCCCCGCCACGGCCCACTTAATCCTGGCCACATTCCGAAAACCAACTACATAAAAACGCGCTACCAGGTCAACAGTCACCACCACATTACCACCAACGAGGTTACTGTTAAAGGGGTTGTCCCGCGGCAGCAAGTGGGTCTATACACTTCTGTATGGCCATATTAATGCACTTTGTAATATACATTGTGCATTAATTATGAGCCATACAGAAGTTATAAAAAGTTTTTTACTTACCTGCTCCGTTGCTGGCGTCCTCGTCTCCATGGTGCCGACTAATTTTCGCCCTCCGATGGCCAAATTAGCCGCGCTTGCGCAGTCCGGGTCTTCTGCTTTCTTCTATGGAGCCTTTCGTGCAGGATGCCGGCTCCGTGTAGCTCCGCCCCGTCACGTGCCGATTCCAGCCAATCAGGAGGCTGGAATCGGCAATGGACCGCACAGAAGAGCTGCGGTCCACGGAAGAAGAGGATTCCGGCGGCCATCTTCACAGGTAAGTATAGAAGTCACCGGAGCGCGGGGATTAAGGTAAGCGCTCCGGTAAGCTTTCTGTACGTCCCTGCATCGGGGTTGTCTCGCGCCGAACGGGGGGGGGGGGGGGGGGGGTTGAAAAAAAAAAACCCGTTTCGGCGCGGGACAACCCCTTTAAGGTACATATTACCAGTCTGACTGGGGCATGCAGTGTGGGCCGAAGCCCACCTGTATTGTATCTGACGTTAGCTCTGCTGAGTAGGGCACTGCAATGGGATATATTTATGTACCACCGGTGGGTTCCAGGGAGCCACCCATGCTGTAGGTGCACACGGAGTTGTAACTGCATCTGTCCACTTGTAAAGAACCCCAGTCTGACTGGGGCATGCAGTGTGGGCCGAAGCCCACCTGCATTAACCACGACATTACCTCAGCTGTGATGGGCAATGCAATGGGATTTATTTATGTACCGCTGGTGGCTTCCTGGCACCTACCCATGCTGTGGGTCCACAGGGAGTTGTTACTACATCTGTCCACTTGTAAAGAACCCCAGTCTGACTGGGGCATGCAGTGTGGGCCGAAGCCCACCTGCATTAAGCACGACATTACTACCTCAGCTGTGTTGGGCAATGCAATGGGATATATTTATGTACAGCCGGTGGGTTCCAGGGGGCCACCCATGCTGTGGGTGCACACGGAATTCCCATTGCGGAGTTGTACCTGCCTGTGACTATTTATAAAAAACCGCGGTCTGACTGGGGCATGCAGACACCTTGACAGAATGAATAGTGTGTGGCACATAGGTTCCCCATTGCTATGCCCACGTGTGCAGCTCCTGATGGCGGTGGCACAGGATTATATTTCTCATTGCTTCTGTACAGCATTGTGGGCTATCGTCCCACCCCTTTTAAAGACGGTCGCTGCCTAGCCGTGCCAACCCTCTGCAGTGTGTGCCTGCGGTTCCTCTGGCAGACGCACTTATAAATAGACATGAGTGTGCCGTTGCATGAGGGCAGCTGAAGGCTGCGCAGGGACAGTTTGGTGTGCGCTGTGGACACTGCGTCGTGCAGGGGGGGGGGGGGGGGGGGGTTGGGCAGCATGTAACCCAGGAGAAGTGGCAGCAGAGTGTCATGCAGGCAGTGATTGTGCTTTGTTGGAGGTAGTGTGGTGCTTAGCTAAGGTATGCCATGCTAATGAGGGCTTTTCAGAAGTAAACGTTGTTGGGAGGGGGGGGGGGGGCCCACTCTTGCCGGTATTGTGGCTTAATAGTGGGACCTGTGAACTTGAGATGCAGCCCAACATGTAGCCCCTCGCCTGCCTATCCGTTGCTGTGTCGTTCCCATCACTTTCTTGAATTGCCCAGATTTTCACACATGAAAACCTTAGCGAGCATCGGCGAAATACAAAAATGCTCGGGTCGCCCATTGACTTCAATGGGGTTCGTTACTCGAAACGAACCCTCGAGCATCGCAATAATTTCGTCCCGAGTAACGAGCACCCGAGCATTTTGGTGCTCGCTCATCTCTAGTCCTCAACCTCTTAAGAATGCAGCCATTTTTTTTTTTTTTTAAAACACAAAACTTTTACTTATCCATCAACGTAGCTGTATGAGGGCTTGTTTTTTGTTAGACTACTTGTATTTTTCAATAGTAGCATTTAATGTACCATATAAGGCCACCTGCAGACGAGCGGGTCGGATCCGGCAGCGAGGATTCTCGCCGCGGGACCCGACCCCAGCGCCTGCAGGGAGGAGCGCGTACTCACCCGCTCCCGGCGGCCCCGGCTCTTTCATGTGCCGGCTGCCAAGCAGCCGGCGCATGCGCAGACCGGAGCCGGCGGGCAGGTGAGTGATGTTTCTGTGAGGGGCTCTGCGAGATAGGACATGCCGCGGTTTGTTTGCCGCGCGAAGTTTCGCGCGGCCAAACCGCGGCCATCTGCATAGGAGTGCGTATTGTAATGCACTCCTATGCAGACTTTCAGTGGCGGAAATCCCGCCGCGGGATTTCCGCCCGTGTGCAGGCGGCCTAATGTATAGAAAAAACGTTTAAAAAAATCTAAGTGGAGTGAAACAAAAAAAATACCCCAAAAACTCTTGGGCGAGTGTTGTTTCTACGACGTGCACACTGCAACAAAAAAAAAAAAAAATCACCTGATAACTTTATTTTATGGGTCAGTACGGTTACTATGATATCCAATTTATATATATTTTTTTCGCTGTATGTTTTTTTTTTTTTTGCAAAGATATTTCATTTTTTTAAGTTATTTTCTGCCGCCGTCTTCTGACAGCCATAATATTTTTATTTTTCCAACTATATAGTCGTGTGAGGGCTTATTTTTTGTGGGATGTCCTGTGGTTTCTATCGGTACTATTTTGGACTGCATACAGCTTTTTGATAGCTTTTTACTACAATAGGGGGTGACCAAAGTAGGGCAATTCTGACTGTGTTAGCTTTTTCTGACGACGCTCACAGTGTGGGATAAATAATGCGTTACTCTGAAAGATCAGACTTTTATGGATGCAGCGATACTAAATATGTTTTAGGATTTAGATTATTTTATTATAAATACAGCAAAAGATTATTTTTATTTTTTTAAACTTTTATTACTTTTTATTTAGCTAATTAGTAAAACTTTTTTTTTTTTTTTTTTTTAGCCCCCACAGGGGACAAACACTTGTGAGACTTTGATCGCTCCTGCAATATGATGCAATGCCATAAAATTGCATTAAACCGCCATTGACAGGCGTTTTATCAAGCCACACCACGGGCTTGGCTTGATAGGCCACAGAGCTGCGATTGCAGACTGTCTTTCAGAAGGCCCCACGGCTGCCATGACAACCGCACTGCAACCTGCGATCTCATCGCAGAGGGCTGTACAGGACCCACAAACACTGTTCAGTGGATTTAAATGCCGCAGTCAGAAATTACAGCAGCATTTCATGGGTTAACAGCTCCAATGAGCAGCGCGACTTATCGGAGCCGTTGTGGACAGGTGCCGGCTGTAAGAAACAGCCGGCACCTGCATTGTATGGAACGAGATCAACCCGTGATCTCCCCTCCATACATACCCTGAGCCTGAAGGACGCAGCTGTTCGTACTGTAGTGTTAAGGGGTTAAAGGAGTTGTCCTATGACTTAAAATTGCTTCACAAGCACTGTCCTTTCTGCTTGATGGTGACCAAGACATGTAATTGCTGCAGCCAATTACTGGCTATAAAAGGTCACTGCTGTGGCCGGTGATTGCTGCTGACCACGATCAGTGACTGCTGCAGCCAACCATGAAGGATATGGTGGATGTGAGAGAAAACCACTTTAAAATGGATGGTCCTAATAAATTCAGTTATTCCTTATCCACAGAAAAGAGGATGACTAGCTGACCATTGGCCGCACATGTGCAGCAACGCTCCACTCTTTTGAAAGGGACTGCTGGAGACAGAGTCCGAGCTCTCAGCGGTGTCCACTGATCCCACTGAAATGAATGGAGCGGTGCTGCCCATGTGTGAGCATCACTCAATAGATAATGATCCAGATCCCCATTCTCCAAACTGGCGGGTCTCCCAGCAGTTGGACCCCCCCAACAATTAGCTAATTATCCCCTATTTTGTGGATAGAGGACAACTTTATTTCTTGGGACAACCCATTTAAGATTGAGGAGACAGAATGATGCAAAACATGTAGGCCATTACTCATCCTGCATTTGCTACCTGATGGAAAGAGACTGGAGAGACCTCGAAGAAAACCAGAGTATTCCAAGATGGAACAAGAGACTTCACAATAGATCCAGGTTGTGTCCTATCTGGGAAAGATAAAGACAAACGGTCAGACTATTCTATATCAGTCATCCACGATGTACTCATCAATACCCTCTCTCGTCAAAGTTCCCTCATGTAACAAATCAACTGTACATATAGAATCCACAGAGACACAAAAGGACCTCATCTGCTTAGGTGACCAGGCATAGTAGTGACCCCTGAGAGCCCGAAATCACTGGGGGTGCGATCCTATTGAGTGGATTTTATACATGTCACCTTTTTCACTTCTGAACACACACACACACACGAACACACACACACACACGAACACACACGAACACACACACACACCTCCGATTTTCCTGGGCCTTCTGGTTTGGCATACCATCAACAGATTTTTATAGCTGTGGTCTGCTGGCTGGGTCAGTTCACAAGCCTACTATCATGTATGTCACTCCGTGTTCATATTCACACACAACCCATGTAGGTTTAATTTTGGAATTCTGCCGAGTGTCAGCAAAAAAAAAAGACAAAACACAACTTAACCCCTTAACACTACAGGGCGTAGTTACGTCCTGCAGGTTCGGGATACGTATAGAGGGGGATTGTGAGAAATTGTGAAAAAAAAATAAAAGTAGCACAGCAAAAAAATAAACGATATAAATTTGGTATTGTAGTAATCATACTACCCCATAGAATAAGGTTATGTCATAAGACGCACACGAAGATGTCAGAATTTTGGTTTTTCTTCTCCATTTCACTCCACTTAGAAATTTTTTTTAAGTACATTATATGGTACATTAAATAGCACCATTGAAAAATACAACTCGTCCCGCAAAGAACAAGCCCTCATACAGCTACATTAATGGAGAAATAAAAGAGCTAGGTTTTTAGAAAATTAGGGTGGAAAAAAACAAAAATGGAAACAAAAATGGAAAAAAAAAAAAAGAGAAAAGCTTGCGTCCTTAATGGGTTAAAAGTGTTACATAAAACTTTATTCCAGCTGAGCTCTAAGTCAAAGAGGCGAGCCATGCCGGCCTTTGCCCGCCCATGTCATCAAGCCTGACAACCCTCACTCCATACACAAGCAGGGAGAGTAGCTGTCAGTCCTAATGACACGGGCGGGAAGAGTCCAGCCTGGCCCTTCAACTTGAAAGCTCTCACAGCAGCATTTTAGCATAAAACATACATGGGCCGAATGGGTGTATTTGCCCGTGTTCCTGTTACCTGTGGTCTGGGCAGCATAAAAAGTTATCTTAAAAGAAAAAAAAAAAACACTAAAATCTGCTGTAAGAAGGGGGCGGAGCTTGCCGATGCCGGAGTGAGACGCGTCCCTGCCGGGTTCCCGCAGCAACCGCCGGCAAACACAGCCTACCGTGATCCAGACGGCACGAAAAGTCACCTGAGAGCACCATGGGGAAGAGGAGAACAGCGGGGAAGACACAGGAGGCAGCGGAGGACGAGCCGCGGCGCATAGAACGCTTCTTCAGCGGCCGCGGACCGCCGGCTTCTGCATCCAAGATGGCGCCGGAACACGTGCACCCGAAGCACATGGAGCCCAGCGGAGACAGCGGGGGGACAAGCGGAGCAGAGGAAGCAGGAGCGCTGGCACCACTAGCACCACCAGGGACAGATAAGTGCAATGAAACACCGGGTGCGGGCTCCGGGGCTGACGGGGGGGACATTGTATCTTCCCCACGGACTGCCGCCATATCAGAGGGGGGCCCCGAACGCTCAGCCCAGCACAGCAGTGCACCACAGGGGGCAGACAAGGAATTCCCTGATGGGCACATGCACTCCCAGAACAAGGGATTGTGTGCAGCCCACACACATAACAAAGGGAGCCCAGACCACACCAAGGGCTCTGCTACACCACAACCCCCAGCAGAGAGTTACAGCCAGCCACAAAACCACAAGGGGGGCACAGATGCAAAACGAGCATTGCAGCAGCTAAGTAATCCAGGGGACACTCACACCTTGCCAGGTGGGAGTGGTAGTCGCCCACAACAAACACGCAGGAGCAGCGCCACAACAATAAAAAATACACCAGGCCGCCAGACTTCCCCAAGCGATTCCTCATCTGATGATGACTGGAATTGGAAAGAGCACTTGAGATCTCTCCCGACAAAAAGGGACTTCCAGAGGCTGGAGGCCTCACACAAAGAGGCGCTATCCCTTTTACATCAAGAGCTTAAACATGTGGGAAACCGCGTAGACGCGGTGGAGGAGACACAGGAAAAAGTCCTTTCCACACTTGATACTCACAGCCAAGTAATCAATGCGCAAGCCCTACAAATGGCAGACATATTGGCACATATCGATGATCTTGAGAACCGCCACAGGCGCAATAACTTACGGCTGAGAGGTTTATCCGAGGAGGTGTTACCCTCCCAACTAGAGGACTGGGCACGCAATTTCTTTAGCTCTCTACTAAAACGCAGCCCTGACCAACCGGTCGTAATCGATCGCATACACAGGACTCTAGGCCCCAAACCGGATGATCCTAATAGGCCACGGGATGTCGTATGCCGCATACACTATTTCAAAGAAAAGGAGGCCATCATGAAGTGCGCCCGCGACAGAAAGGACACTCTAACCCACAATGGGGTCCCTATAGCAATCTACTCAGATCTAGCAAGACGCACCCTGCAATTGCGCAGAGCCGTACGACCCCTGCTAGATGTCCTAAAAGCTAACACAATCCTGTACCGGTGGGGTTACCCCTTCCAGCTCACGGCCACCAGGAATGGCAAGACAGGAACTTTTAGATCACCAGCTGACCTCCCTAGATTCCTAGGCACTCTGGAGCTCCCAATGGTGGCACTGCCGGATTGGCCCCACCTTCCATCACTACCCATATCTGGGCCCAGGGACACCTGGCACGAGGTGGGACCCCGGGGTCCTGGGCCCAGAAACCACACCAGCAAACCACAACGCTGATTGTCACACGACCAAAGTAGCTGATTCCTGGCGACTTGTTGCGAGCCGCCGATTCTAGACCTACAGCGCCGTCTGGACACGCCCACAGCGCTAAATATGCATGGTCATGAACCAGTAGACTGCAACGTTATTTGAAGGCCTGATGACTGGTTATGCGCACTACTATGTTATCATTGTTGTTATGTTACTACTGTTATCAAAGTTGCCTAAAGACACGAGCCATATGGTTGACCTCAGGGTTTGTCGGCGGGGATGGCGGGAGGCCCGGGCCATTTGGTTTCGGTGATCTCCCCTTCTCTCCGGGTTGACGTCACGACAGTGCCGTCTATAGCTGACCGATGGTCGGCTCCCCGCCAGCTAGACTAGGAATGTGTGACCTAGTCGACAGAATGTTCATTTTCTGTCACCCCACCCTTTATTCCCCTACTTTCTTCCCACTATTAATGTCTCCCTTTTTCTATCCCTCGTCCTGGTCCCGAGGCCCATGGACAGCAATAACACCTTGCTCAACCGTCAATATACCACCATGACAAACCTATCCTTTTGCACATTTAACGTCAGAGGCATAAACGCCCCGGCCAAAAGAGGCCAAGTTCTGTCCCATATGCATAAAAAGAAAATTATGATAGTCATGTTACAGGAGACGCACTATAGAAAAGACCACATTCCTAAGAGTAACAATAAATACTACACAAGCTGGTACCACAGTACACACCCAGATAAGAAAATCTGTGGCACGTCCATTGCAATTCATAAGAATCTCCCCCACAGAGTCCTGGCCTCTAGGGCGGATCCCGAGGGCAGATACATCTTTCTCAGAGTTGACCTAGGATGCCGCATAATAACGGTGGCTAACGTCTATCTCCCCAACACAGGTCAGATTGCCTTTGGATGTCGGGTTATGGGGGAACTGGACCAATTCGCAGAGGGATCGTACATAGTGCTGGGCGGCGACTTCAATCTGGTCTGGGACGCGGCTCTGGACGCGTCGACGGGTAAGTCCAGTCTCTCCCCGGTGGCCCTGCGTAGGTTGCGGAGAAGATTATCCGAGCTTAAACTCGTTGATCTCTGGAGAACACTACACCCGGAGATCAAGGACTTTAGCCATCACTCCATCGCCCATAATAGTTATGGACGTTTGGACTATCTATTTGTCTCCCACGGCCTGTTGGACTGGAAACCTAGGTGCTCTATAGGTAACTTCATCTGGTCGGACCACGCACCTGTATATGGGGCCCTATTGGGTGGGGAGGCGGTAAGGGGACTAAACACATGGAGACTGAATGACAACCTCCTGGGCGACCCTTGCTGCCTGCAGGAGATCAGACAAACAATAGAATCTTTTATAGAAACCCACAAAACGGACACAACCTCCCCAACCATCCAGTGGGAAGCCCTAAAATGCGTCCTGAGGGGGGTCTTCATCTCCCACGGGTCAAGACTTAAGAAGGATAGGGTAGCTAAACTGGCGAACTTGATATCCCAGCTGGAAAAAACGGAACAGGCCAATAAGACTAACGCATCCCCGTCTTTAAAAGCGGAGATATCAACACTACGCCAGCAAATTTTAGGGATTATGGACCAGACCTATCTGCATCTGAGGGATAGAGCGAAGGGAGGATATTATGAGTATAGCAATAAATGTAGCTCTTGGTTGGCTAGGGCGCTAAACCCGCGGGAAAGCCAGGCACATATTTTCTCAATGAACTCAGTAAACAAGGGCAAGGTCCACGCTACAAGCGACATTCTGGAATGTTTCAGAGAATACTATGGCGAGCTATACAACATTGGGGGGACAGTCGAAACAACCGCGATAGACCAATACCTACAAAAACATGCACCAACAATGATCCCAATAGAGAGACAGGAGCTACTAGAGGAAGACATGTTAGATCAAGAAATACTAACAGAAATTAAAAATTTGAAAATAGGGAAGAGCCCGGGGCCGGATGGCTTCACCCCTAGGTTCTACAAGACATGTGGGGACTTGGTGGTACCTCTCCTGGGCAGAGCCTTTAATGCAGTTTCTGAAAGATGCCCATTCCCGTACCAAGCCTTACAGGCGATCATTACAGTTATCCCAAAACCAGGTAAAGACCCCATGGCTTGCGGAAATTATCGCCCAATCTCTTTATTAAACGTTGACACCAAATTATTCGCTAAAACGATAGCCACGCGCTTACGTCCTATCGTCCCCGGATTAGTCCATAGAGATCAGGTAGGATTTGTAGCGGGACGAGAAGCTAGGGACAACACGATACGGACCCTAGCATTAATGGGGAGAGCACGAGAAGAAAATATCCCGCTCTGCCTCCTCTCGGTGGACGCCGAAAAGGCTTTCGACCGCGTAAACTGGAGGTTCCTAGAGGCTACGTTAAGGAAAGTCGGACTGGGCAATAGGGTGATTAACTGGATAATGGCCCTTTACAATAACCCAACAGCACAGATACGCGTCAACGGGAGGCTATCTAACCCAATTAACATAAAGAACGGAACGCGACAGGGCTGCCCGCTGTCCCCGACATTATACGCCCTGGTTATGGAATCACTGGCGAACGCCTTAAGAGAAAACAAGGAAATACTGGGTTACAAAACAACGAAGCAGGAGCATAAAGTCGCCTTGTTTGCTGATGATCTATTAGTATACATTACCAACCCCAACCGGGCATTGCCCGCTATCCTCAAGGAGTTTGATAGATATAGTCGGGTCAGCAATTTCAAGATCAACCTGAAAAAATCAGACATACTAAATATTACACTCCCGACGTCAGAAATCACGCGGCTTAAACACCTATTCCCCCTAAGCTGGCGAGAGGACAACATTAGATACCTGGGGGTGATACTCCCTACGGACCCCGGGAAGACCTATGACTTAAATTACGAACCTATATATTCTGCTATGATAAAAGACTTCGAGAGGTGGAGGCCAATGACTCTCTCGTGGTTTGGCAGGATTAGCGTCATTAAAATGAACTCCCTTCCTAAACTCCTGTATATATTTCAAACACTACCCATACAAGTTCCGAGGAATTTCTTTGTAAAACTGCAAAAGGCAGTGACACACTTCGTGTGGGGGGGAACTAAACCGCGCCTAAGCTACAGACTACTGACCCAACCAAAAAAAAGAGGCGGAACGGGTCTGCCGGACTTGCTACTCTATTATAGAGCTGCCATTTGCAGAACGGTGCTAGACGTCGTACATGAGGGGACAACTAAACGATGGGTAGAACTGGAGCAAGAGCTAGCGACAGGGAGGATCCGGGGACTTTTCTGGCTACGCGGCGGGCTAGGAAGGAGGGGCGTTAAAGTCTCCTCTTTTATAAGCTCTTTACTGAAAGCGTGGGACAGCTTCGCGGTGAGGGGTGGCCTGGTGAGAGTCCCCGGGCCCTGGACACCATTGAGAGGGAACCCAGATTTTCCTCAAGGAGACATAGGTTTGCCCATACTGGACGGGCTGGGTGTGGAGTTGCCCAGGGTTAGGGACGTGGTGGACGGAGAGGGCCTAATACCACTGGACGTCCTCTTGGGGAGCAGAGTGCGGGTGACAGGCGCGTGGTTCCAACACTACCAGATTGGTCACTATGTACGGGCCCTGGGTCCGATCTTGGAGTTGACGGCACCGGACACCCCTTTCGAAGGGATGTGTGGGGGACCTCAGAGGACAAGAGGAGAGATCTCCGCGGTCTATAGCTTTCTGGTGGCCGGGGAGAGACTGGACCCTGGGGGTGGGTCTAAGAGGGCGTGGGAAAAGGAGCTGGGAAGAGAGCTGACTACGGAGGACTGGGCCAAGGCCATATGCCTGACCCATAAGATGACAATCTCGAGCAGCCATCAGGAGCTCAACTACAAACTGCTAACGAGATGGTATCGCACCCCTGTGCGCCTGGCTAAATATTACCCTGGGGTGTCTGATCTGTGTAGGAGGTGCCAGAGAGAGGTGGGCACACTTTCACACATATGGTGGTCCTGCCCGCAGGTCAGGACACTCTGGAGGGAAATCGAGTTCTTACATAACGCCCTGAACAGGGACTCTTTGGTGCTGTCACCCGAGATGGCCCTCCTGTCGATCCTTCCGGGGTCAATAAGAGCAAACAAGAATGGCTCCCTAAGATTCTTCCTCTTAGCTATGAGAACAGTGATACCGAGATTGTGGAGATCCCGTGAACCCCCCACAAGGGTGAACTGGGTGACCGCCCTGGACGAGATAGGCCATATGGAAGAGTTGAGAGCAAAAGATGACGAGAAATATTCAGCATACCACGCTACATGGGAGCCCTGGTTGACATTCCGCAAAACCACGGGGTTTGGACAGTGGCTGGTGAGTGGAGCTTTGCCTAACTAATCCCATGTTTTATGTACGGGGCCATGGAAACGGGACCAGGACCATTTCCCCCCCCCCTCCCTTTTCCCCCCCATCTTCTTCCCCCTCCTTATTGTCTGTTATATATGTACACACACAATGTTATTATTTTCTCTTTATCCTTCTTACTTCTCCCTTTTTGTTTTGTTTTTGTTTTGTTGTGGTTTTTGTGATTTGTTTTCTTTTACTTAAAGTTCATAACGTTATATAAGTAATAAGTTATAGAACACTCAGCCTATACCAAGCGGGTATTGATAGCAATTGATTGGGGTGGGCGGGTGAGTGGGAAAGTTTTACGGGTAAACTGCTTCCAAGTAAAGACCACCAGCAAGGTCTATGCCGCGATATTACTAACAACAGCCATTAAGGACAAGTCTGACGTCCTCCCGAAGCACGGAGTTAACGGCGGCTTAGTCAAACGAGAAGAGGTTTCTCACAAATCTTGTACTATTGTAAGCTCTAATTTCACACTGTACGTACTGCAGAAAATTTCAATTTCATACTGTTTGTACCTCAGAAAAATTTAATAAAACACATTTTGAAATAAAATCTGCTGTAAGCATAACTTTATCTTTGAGCAGATTTTCCAGTACATGGGATGTGTCTAACGGTACGGGGTCCGACGCTACAAGGCTGCAAATCCCCAACAACCTGTGGCTACAAGTCTTATCTAAGAGACTATCGGAGTGAGAAGGGGCCACGTACCATCAGTGCTGTACAGGTCCAGCGTCCCCCCATCTGCCTCGGACCACTCAGGAACCAGATACAAGATGAAAGCAAATCTCCTCCCTTCCAGTTCATCGTCATGGCACAGCAGAGTATCTGGGGTGTGGAAGTAAAGACATTCAACGCAAGGTCTTGTGTTACATTCATTCATATACCAGAGGATTAATAACTAGAGATGAGCGAGCGTACTCGGAAAAGCACTACCCGCTCGAGTAATTTGCTTTATCCGAGTATCGCTGTGCTCGTCCCTGAAGATTCGGGTGTCGGCACGGAGCGGGGAGCTGCAGGGAAGAGCGGGGAGGAACGGAGGGGAGATCTTTCTCTCCTTCTCTCCCGTCCGCTCTCCCCTGCTCCCCGCTGCGACTCACCTGTCAGCCGCAGCGGCACCCGAATCTTCAGGGACGAGCACAGCGATACTCGGATAAAGCAAATTACTCGAGCGAGTAGTGCTTTTCCGAGTACGCTCGCTCATCTCTATTAATAACGTCTCAGCACTTGTGGTCGTCTGGTCATTAGTCAACTGAAATTTTGGGTGATCGATGGGGTCCCTTTCTCGATAAGAGGTGGTGATAGGGAGAAGGCTCTTAAAAAAGAATTGCGCTGGATATTTTTGTTGACCCCACGGGGACTGAATGAAGAATATAATGCTGCTATGTACTTGTAAGATCTGTTGGATTGTCCGCACTGTAAGGACCTTTGCCATAGGATTTTAATTATGTGCGGTTTTGTTTTTTTCACAGATTATGGTTACAGATTACACCGAGTGCCGTTATGCGTTGATCGCATATTTGCTGAGAAAATCCCGCTGTGGATGTAGACGACTCTTTATTGTACATGTCCCGGATTCCAAATTTTGACCAAAACAAGACAATAAAAATATCTATACTCATCAGAAAAAGATCTCTCTAAATGCTTGAAATGATAGGATAACGATTTGTGGTAGAGCTCCGCATTGGTTGCGGCACAAATCTACATGAGAAGATTTCTATATGCATGGTTTTATGATAAATTTAAGCACTTTATAAACATCGGGCATTAAATAAGATGATAGCAATTGGTAAATTGAGGATATAAAGTATGATTGGAAGATAGATTTGATTTGCCAGAATCCAAGATGGAGTTTGCGGGGCTTGTATGAGTGCTGCGCATGCGTGGGAATGTCTTGAGGGCATCTATGACGACGCTAGCTGTCTCCAAGTCCCGGAAGATGTCGCGCGTGTGCAACGGAACTCTGGGAGAAGACGGAGGTGCCGCTGAGTTCCGGCATATTGCAGTGGAAGATGGGTCATGGCGCATGCGCAGTAATAAGACTTGGACGCGCTGATCGCCATGACAACAGTGGGAGGAAAGAGGAATAATATCGTCAGTAATTACTGATAAGGAACATTGGTGTATATTCTGTAGTGGGTGGTACCTTAGGAGTATGAGCCTTACTGTGATTGGTGTGGTCATTAGATAATGTTTGTATTTAAATGCTGCATGATGGTGTCAATTTTATACTTGAAGAAGACCTCGCAAGGGTCAAAACGTTGTTTTATCGTTTGGAGGAATTAAAAGCATTTTCAAATCGCACCATGGATGCTGCCACTTTCTTTATCTAGAATGACACATATGTTCTTCTGGTCATTAAAGGGTCATCTGTTAATATGATGCAAATTATAGTTCTTTTCTACAAGGAAAATCTCCCTCTTAATGTAGTTTATAGCATGACATTCTCATCTGGTGATCCACGCACCGCGTCACGGATAGGATGTGTGCAGCGCTTACCTGTGTAGTTGTACTGCGCACATGATATGTCTACCGTGGTCTCCAGCTCCACACCGGTCACCTCTGAAAGCCATTGCCGGAAGTCTACAAACAGGACGTTGCTGAAACAGGAGGACGACCAAACAAATGAGAAATGTGAAGGGGGGTGAGGGGGTGGAGAGAGATACATTATGGCACTTGGAGAGGATACTTTATGTCTGGGACCGCCACACAGCAGATAAAGAGGGATGTGCTTCTCCTTCAATTGAAGTGTTCAAACAGAGGCTGGACACATCTGTCTGGGAGGATTTAGTGATCCTGCATTGAGCAGGGGGTTGGACCCGATGACCCCGGAGGCCCCTTCCAACTCTACCAGTCTATGATTCTATGACTTCCTATTTCTTCCCTTAGCTAGCACTTTCCAGCAGGGTTATGGCATCCCGTCGACATCTCCTGATTGTGCGCCCAATATCCCTCAACTCTCCCTGCAGATCCGTCATTATAGCGTTGTCAATGGGACAGCACTACAATCCCCAGCACAGCTGCTAATAAACGGGCAAAGTGTATTGAGCAATGTAAGCAAGCAAGAGGCCGCAGTACTTGCCGCATCCACTGTCCAAAGGGGCTGCCATGCTTGGGCAAGTGTCAGACCCCCACGGATCTGATATGGATAGCCTATCCTATCCCTTTAAGAGCATTCCAGTCCTCTCACCGTAGTGCGCTGATGTGCGGCTCCTTCCTGCTCTTCAGATCCTCAGACTAGAAGACAAAAAGTTAAAACGGAGTTATACAGCAACGATCACAAGTCACTGACGAGGACGTATTCCATTTGTGTTAATGAATATCCATAATGTCCTGTAGCTGAACTAAATGACCCTCCTGTACTAACCAGCGGACAAAAGGAAGCTTGTCCCTCACCCAGGATTGGTTACAAACGGGACGTCTTGACAGAATTCACACAAAGCGGAACTCTGCAGCGCTGTAAGCGAACGAGATTTTAACCCGATAAGGATCGAGCGCCGTAAACTTAGGGCACATATTTCTGGGCTTTATTTCTGGTCAATAGCAAAAATACGACACAGGATTAAAATTCCTGCTTCCGCTATCTTGAAGGTTGGGTCCTCGGCTATTGGTCACGGCTGAGGACCCTGAAGAGAAGGCAGAAGTGGCTTTTAACCACTTGTAGTGAATAGAGAAGTTGGATTTGACCCAGCGAATACGTGATCACCGGGTGCCTACTGGCATAGCAGATCCAGATCAGTTCCGCCAGTGACTGGTCACTACAGGGGGATGTTTTCCCTGTAACTGGGGCTCATATGGACGCCCCAGCTACAATGGAAAAGTGTGACATAAAAGAAAATAAATATAGCAAAAACAAAAACAACAATGAGAATTACTCCCAGAAGCCTTATAATGTCACGGGGGAACATAGATATTACAAAAATAAATAAAAATTACAGAATAGAATTAAAATAATATAATGGACCACCCACTGCCAACCAAATCAAGACTATACAAAGTATATCAAAATGAGGAACTCATTCCTGCACTTTATTTTAGAATACATATACTAATCTTAAAAATAAAACTAAGAATAAAAAAAAAAAAGCACACACATATATGGAAAAAATGCAGCAAAAATGGTTATGGTACCTGAAAAAATTAGGGCTGTAAACCCATTTGGACTGAAACACCCTGGTCCATAAGGGGTTAACAAATCCATTTCCCTTACAGCAGAAGGGAATACACAGTAGACGATAGTCATGCTGCACATTTTGTAAATTTGCGTAAATGCCGTCGATTTACTCCTCAATGTGTAATCATACCCTTAGGCCGGCTTCACGTGGACCTTGCGTTGCAGATGACCATGGCGGCTCGCAGACAGTCATGCGCAGTACAGACTTTTTTCTTCTTTCATGTCTGTACCTACTGCGCCGCCGCTAGGCGATGACACGGGTCCCCGCAGCCCATACATAATATTAATTGCGTATAGGCTGCGGGTTGGACAGCCTCCATCGACTTCAATGCAGGCTGTCCACGTGGGGTCTACAGCAAAATAGAGCATGCCGCTATTTTTCCTCCGCTTGTGGAATACGCAATTCGTATCCTCAAGTGTGAGCAAAAAATTTAAAGTACATGCCTTTCAATGTGTGCGATTTGCTGCGGATTGTCCGAGCACGGATTCTGCATTAGGAATCCGGTCATGTGATGCCAACCTTAGGGAATCATTACTGTGGGAAAGGAAAGTAAAAGGCTATTGTAATATCAGGTTTGGCCATGTGGTGGCAGTATTCCCTAAACAACAGAAGATATAAGTAAAGTAATAGAAGGAAAGTAACAGGTGGGTAAACCCATCACACAATGTACAGGCCGCCTGCTGTACCTGTTGGAATTTGTACAGATCATTGGATTTCTCATGGAAGCGCAAGGCCAGTAATTCTTCCTTCAGCCCATCAAGGAATGTGGAGTCTTCAATGAAGGAGTGGATAACACAATGCTGGAAGGGGGCGAAGTCCAAAATAACGGATCCTGCGAGGGAACAGAAAGACAAGATTATACCGTATATCCATTAGATATCCACCATATACGGATTAGTGGGCTCTTGTGACCCCTGGAGTCGGTACAGGTCATCCATGTAAATGAGGTTTAACCCCTTAAGGAGCAGGCTGTTTTATTTCACACTTTCCCACTGTAGCATCCGTCGTCTGAATGCACCCTAAGGTCCATTTAGACACAACGATTATCGCTCAAAACCGTCTTTTGAGCGATAATCGTTGTGTGTAATTGCACTGACATCGTGCAGTTTTTGTTAAGCCGTCGCTCATCGTTGTCTTTCAACGTGCTGTAAGACAACGATGAGGCTTATTAGGGATTCACAGCGGGATACAGCTGATACTAGTGTTTCAGCTGTATCCCGCTCCCTGATGACAGACTGGGTATGAAGAACAGAGCGGTCCAGCTCTGTTCTCCATACCCCGCTCGGAGCGCCGGGCTGTATAACAGCTGGATGCAGAAGACATGCGGGGACACCCTGCTTGTCCTCTGCATCCTCCGCTCAGAGCACTCGGCTGTATCACTGCTGGGCGCTTGGAGCAGGGAACAGCTGGAGCCCAAGGTGATCGCTCAATGTTTGAGCGATCATCTTGCGCTGTAAATGACAACGATTATCGCTCAAAAGACATCTTTTGGGTGATAATCGTTGTGTCTAAATGGGCCTTAGGGTGCATTCAGACGACCATATATCGGCTGGGTTTTCACGCCCAGCCAATATACGGCGTCTCTCTCTGCAGGGGGAGGAGGCTGGAAGAGCCGGGAGCAGTGCTCTGAGCTCCCGCCCCCTCTCCACCTCCTTGCACTATTTTCAATGAGGAGAGGTGGGACGGGGGTGGAGCCAATTCCCAGAACTTAGCCCCGTCCCGTTCTGCCTCCTCTCATTGCAAATAGTGCAGAGGGGCGGAGAGGGGGTGGGAGCTCAGAGCACTGCTTCCGGCTCTTCCAGCCTCCTCCCCCTGCAGAGAGAGACGCGGTATATCGGCCAGGCGTGAGTACCCGGCCGATATACAGTCGTCTGAATGCACCCTTAATAGAGCTGATCAGGGTCTGCAAGGACCCAGCTGCTCTGCTGTAACAGGGGCATGTCAGTAAAAATACTGAATGTATGATTATTTAGATACAATTCCATTTTTATTCCTTCCGTTAGGTATATAACTGAGTGTAATTACTTCAGACATGGCTTTTGCCCCGTCATTTGTTCAGGACAGATAAATAACCATGTCTGGGAAGAGGGATTTATTGGTGTCTGCACACACAGCGACATGCTGAATGTCTGCGGACTCTTAAGACATATCTTATCTTGGGTAGAAGAATGAGCTTATAGCTGGAAGAGGCATTTCAAGTTTGCATACAACAAGGAGGAGCGAATACTTCTGACTTCTACAATAATGTGCGGCTCTGATACAATATACTGTAGGTCTGATCTTCATGTCAGAGATGTGCTGACATTTCTGTCTGGGAGACTTTGGAGCGCAGACATGTGATCATCTGTATTAGAATAGTAGAAAAAGGTCCCATTTTCTCAAGTCAAATTGGAAGCTCTAGTGACAGGATGAGGAGGTGTCATGCCTGGCGGTCTACTGGAGAAGATACTCTGTCTTAGCACGGTTCCGAGTTGCTGGTTTAGAGGAGTCTACTTCCCAGTAACGTTCCTGGTAACATGTAAGCTCTAAGCTCTTAGCTAATAATGTGCAGCTATGTACCCGGTAAAGGAGAATTGGTTAAAAACCACTTCTTCCTTCTCCTCCGGGTCCTCGGCTGTGTGTGACAGCTGAGGACCCATCCTGCTCGACTGCAGCAGCAGAGGCTTTAATCCCACGCTTTTCTTCTGCCATCGGCCGGGATTAAAGCACAGTACCAAGCGTCGTATATTTATTACATTTGGTCCTTAAGAGGTGAAATAATTGTAGCGTTGTCCTGTGCACCTTCACCTCTACTACATCTAGAAAATGTATCCCATCTGAAGCCCCTCCCCCTGTCCACGAGCGGAAAATCATAGCGATTCTCTGCTCGCGGCTGGCAAAGCGCAACGTGTTGCGAATTGCCTCGATTCTCCCCGGCAGAAATTAATCAGCTGGCTCCTGCTCCCCGGCGGCGACTCCCGCGGCGGAGATGCCCCACAGGATACCACAACACCCGTGGACAGGCAGCCTTAAAGGGTTAACGGCCCCGATGAGCCGCACATCTGCAGGATGTAAGAACGCTATAGGGCATTCACTAACGGGTTTAAGGTTGGAAAATGATGATGATCTTTATATAAAAAGTGACAATGAAGAGGTCTTTGTGTCGCTGCAGCGAATACACGTGTCGTGGATTTACAAGCTGCGGGGTTTAGCGCATACGCTGCCGATTCCCCACAGAACTTCTCTGCCGGATGAGATGGTTTTAGATCCGGTCCGCATACCTTGTACTCTAAATGCTGCGACAAATCCTGCAGACTTTACAGCCCGGATGATGGAAATCTGAGGCCGTACTTTTTTTTTTTTAACTCCTGCTTTCCCGCGGATTCGCGTCCACAGTGTCAGCCGGGGTGTGCCGTGGATCGGACTGCTTCCATTGACTTCAATGGAAGTCGATAGTGTGGGATCCGCAGAAAAATGGATGCTTCTGCGATTTTCTCTTGTGCGTGCGATCCACACGCTGGGGAAAAAAATTACTTCTGCATGCTTTTAATTATTTTGCGGATGCTAATGCATCCCTATGGCTGGCTGCACACGGCCGTGACGGGCTCCGCCGCGAAATTCCGCGGCGGTGCCCGTCACGGCGCCCCCCAGGAGATCCCATACTTACCTGCGGATCCGGCGTCTTTGCTCCCGCATGACGCTTCCCCGCCCACCTCCGCCGTGTCATGTGACACGCTCACCGTGTCACATGATGCTCGCGGCCGTGTCATATGACGCGGCGTCGGTGGCCGGGGAAGCCTTTTTCAGCTATCTTCCGCTGTGCTACAGCGGAAGACAGCGTGAACGGACGGTTTCCATTGACTGCAATGGAAGCTGTCCGCGCGTACACCCGCGGCAAATAGAGCATGCCGCGGGTGAGGACGGGTGAATTCACGGTGCGGAATTCCGCACCGAGAGCACTGAGCTATTAGGTTCAATAGAACCTAATAGCTGCGGGCAACGCAGCGGATTTCCACCGTGAATTACGCTGCGGAAATCCGTTCGAGGGAAGGAGGCCTATGGGCGGCTTGATTTGCGGGTGCCTCGTGCGGGTCCCGCAAAACAAATGCGCCCGTGGACATTGGGCCTTAGGCTGCCTTCGCACTTGAGATAAAATTGCGCAATGAGAGAGTGATGAAAATGCAGAACTATGAAACTAATGATTTTCAGTGGTTTCCTTCAGATTACAGTGTTTTCACTCATGCGACGTTGCATCAAAAAATAAAAATCGCGTCTTTTTTCTAGCCCTATGGAGCCTCCTTTTTATCGCAGCGCACGAACTTGCGATTTTCGTGCAATGCATTTTTAACATGAGAAACGAGCGATGTTACCGTGTGAGATAATCCCGGGTGGCAGCGATGCCCAATTCTGCACAAAAAAAAAATAGCACCACCAGCGCTTAAATTGCCTGAACACAACTTTGATTTTGCTGTGATTCTGTGACGATATCGCGATTTGCTGTGACGATATCGCGATCGGAAGTGTGAAGGAGCCTCAAGCTGTGGATTTTGGTAACAGATGTCAACCCGTGTGATGCAGAAGTGGATACCCGGGCAGATCCGCATTATCTAGAGGTGGATCAGATGCAGATTTCCCAGCGCAGTGAATACGTCCTGCGTGAAGTCGCCATTATTACACTGTCCCCGCCGTCACTGACCGCGCACATTCTGAAACATCTGGCCAGGTTTATGAAACTGTCTAAGAGGAATATTGTCTGTGTTACCCATAGCAACCAATCACAGCGCAGCTTTCACTTTCCCTCAGCAGAATAAGAAATGAAAGCTGCTCTTTGATTGGTTGCTAGGGGCAACCAAGATAGATTTCCTTTTCGAACGTTCCATCCATCTGCCACGCAGCGCACAGAACTCCAGTAGTGCCGAGACTGACAGCAGCGCACGTGTCCGCACTCACCACACCGGGCGGCCTGCCTCTTCTCCCAGGCTCTCCGGGCCTCCTCACGCCCAGCCTGCACCCCCAGAGCAGCGGACAACTCGGCCTTCACCTCCCGCCTGCCCTTCTTGCTTCCTCTATTTCTCTCTGCGGTGTGTCTCCGCTTTTCGCTCATTTTCCCCACTCACTGCAACTTTACCTACACCAGAACTACAATTCCCATGATCCTCGGCGACGGCGGCGCGGAGCTATGACGTCACTTCCTGTCGTAACCGGAAGTGGGGCGATTTGCTTTCCTCGCTCCCGTTGTCTTTCTCCATAGCGCTCAGTAAATCGTTTTGGCGGAGATTTCGCAGTTGCAGGATCGGCACCGGGGGACGCAGCATGTCGGTGATTCCTCCCAACCGCTCCCAGACTGGGTGGCCGAGAGGAGTCAATCAGTTCGGGAACAAGTACCTGCCGCAGACCAAACCCCTGACCCTGGAGAGGACCATAAACCTGTGAGCACCTACTGCATGCTGATACTGGTGCTGATAGAACGTCTGCAGCAGCAGAAGTCCAGGAAAATGATTGTTTGTCGTGAATTAGATAAAGGGGGAGGTCCCATGAAATTAAAGGATATTCTGGGCATTTAATGTTAATGACATCCTCAGGATAGGTCGTCAGGGGTCTGCCGATCAGCTGATTCTACGGCCTGCTCTCAGTGCAGTGGTGATGGACATTCGCATTGGTGGTCAGGGCTGGAAGTGTAATGGAGGGCATTGCTCCCGTTAATTTCAATGGGGGTGATGCCTTTCTATTACACTTACTGCACTAACCACTAAGGTGGACATCTGGCTCTGCGGCAGTGGCAGAGGATCGGGGACGATCCCAAGTAGGGGACTTCAGATGATCAACTACTTATCCTATGGGTCAACAACAGTAAATGCCTGGAATACCCCTTTAAGTCATGGGAGTAGCTGATCGGTGGGGTCTGATGACCAGCGATCCCGGGAATGATGGTCAGCAGCGTTCCACTGTGAACAACTATCACTCCTATATGAAAGCACAAAAGCAACAGCCGTCCGTCTGGAAGTACCCCAACTACCCGATTACGGCACACGGCCGGGTCGGATTTTGCATTTGGGGGGATTCCTGCAGCGGAATCGACCCTGTGAACGTCCGGTGACCCCCGCGTACTTGTCCGCCGGCTTCATAATCTGTGCTGCGGATGTGCTGGCCGGTACACATGCGATGCACAGATTGTGCCACGCCGTCGCTATGGCGATGACGCAAATCTCATGACTCTTCCGTAATGATGATCACGGAAGGTTAGCAGGATGGAGGATGCACAGAATCGCAGCATTGCACTCGTTTTCCGTTCGTGTAAAGGAAGTTGCGTTTTGCCATAGCATGCTATGGGCGGCGTTTGCTGCGGAATCTGAAGGCGGACGCCCGCTTCAGATTCCGCAATGCAAATTCACTTTTGTGCAGGCGGCCTTCAACTGATCTGGGAAATGATGGTCAGGAGCGACCTGCAACGATCGAAAAGTGGCAGCACAGCCACTCTACAGCTTCATCCACGTCAATGGGACCAACGGAGCTAGCTGAGCACTTGCATGCCGCTGTCTTTGGAGGCCACATTGAAGTGGATGGAGCTGCAGTGCGGTTGTGCAGCCGCTGCTCAGTATCAGTCGGAGCCCCAGTCATCAGGTAGACCGGGCACTTCCAGATGCGACGACTATTGTTCTTGTGTTTTCATACCGGAGCGATAGTCATTCGCTAATTGCAGGTGGAGTGCGGCGAAGATCTCTTCTGGACGGCTGCCTCCATTGTGAGCAAGCAGTCGTTCAAAGCTTAACGCCTCGCTGTTGATAAGAGCGATCGTCACTGACTAGTCGCATCATTTAGTGAGCTGGAACAACGTGACTAGCTACTATGGTGTGATTTCTCCTTCGGTATCCTTAGGCCTCCATCATACAGGCCTTAACCAGTTGGATTGTTCTGACACGCATCTGACCGTTTAATCTGTGGCAGAACGCCGAACCTCAGATCTGCCGCTGATTTTCGTATGGATCCGCACACGGCTTTAGCGCTAGTCGATGCGGTAAATCTCTGTGGGGTTTCCACACCAAGAATTGACAATATCCGTTTTATTTTAGCACAATGTGGAAATACGTGTGCGGAAACATCTGCGCCGTGAACTTTCATAGCGTTTAATAGAATGCTAGGGTGTTGCGGAATCCGTGCGCAAATCTGCAGCAAAATTATGCCGGGTGAATGAGGCCTCAGGCTGCATTGTTTTTTTTTGTTTTTTTTCCTTTTTACCGCGTACATTATGTCCTATTGCATGATGGAAACAACTTGACGGGACAAGAACCCATTCAACTTTAACAGTTTTTCGCTGACTAATAGTCTAAGTTTGAAAAATCGCTGCGTGTCCCATTTTTGTGTGATTTGAGATATATATAAAATCAATTTTTATTTATTTCTTCCTCTTCAAAAATTGCCCATTATTTGCTATGGGAGTGTCTCATCACAACCCCGTAACATGCACTATCTTGGCACGTATTACGCGCAAATACAAGCCAAGGTAGTGTATGGGGACTTGTCGGTACACAATGCATTACACACAGCTGCGTGCCCCCGCACGAGAGATACGCCTGCAGAAAACGCTCGCGTTAGAGAGCCCTAAGAACTCTGAAGACACTGAGCAAGCAGGGAATGCTGGGAAATACTAGCTCAGAATACTGTAGAACAGGGAGTGCAGCTCTGGACTATAATGCAGTCTGTAATTCAACTGTACAGGATAAGTTATGCGCTATACTAAAGCGGTTTCGCTCTCTCCACAGGAAAGGGATAAGTATATGATTGGTGGGGGTCTGACCTCAGCGATTCTGAAAACGGCTGTCCCGATGCCCCGGAATGAATATAGCAGCATGCATGTTTAACCTCTGCTCCATTCATTCAGGGACCTTCAGAGTTGTTGATGGTCCCAGCAGTCGCTCCCACCAATCAGATAGGATGATGGAAGATGACTTGGTTTGGTATGATAACCCCTTTAACAAAGTGCAGAGAGAACTTCCTGTCCACGGGACACCGAGTGATCCCATTTACCTTCTGTTTCCAGGTATCCACTGACTAACTACACGTTTGGCACCAAGGAGCCGCTGTATGAGAAGGATAGCTCCGTGGCGGCACGGTTCCAGCGGATGCGGGAGGAGTTTGATAAGATCGGGATGAGGCGCACGGTGGAGGGCGTCCTGATCGTACATGAGCACAGACTACCCCACGTTCTGTTACTGCAGCTGGGGACCACCTTCTTCAAACTGTAAGCTGATTCTCCAGGGCGCTTGTCCTATACATACACTTTATAAGTAGTCTGTGCCGTCTCCTATATGTCACCTGTATAACAGTGCGGGGCGACATCTAGAATAATGGGTGCAGCAGTGCAGTTGCCCCTTTTTTTGCATCTTTTTAAATTTGAATTTATTAACTTTCTCACCAGGCCCGGGGGAGAACTAAACCCTGGAGAGGACGAGGTAGAAGGGTTAAAGCGCCTGATGACCGAGGTATGTATGTATTTCTATTTCTTACCAAATGCATTGATGTTGGTGGTTGAGATTTTCTCAATATTTAAAGGGGTTGGGCCAAGATTGAAAGTTATCCCCTTTTCAGAGATTAACAATTTGATTGGTGGGAGATTGACGGCTGGGAGACCCATTAAAGGTGTATTCAGATCATTTAGCCCCTTTTAGTACTGATGACCTATCCTCAGGAGGATATCCCAGGGCCGGAAGGGGTAAATCGGTGGACGCACAAAAAAAAAAAAGCGAGATCCAATATGTTGAATACAAGTATTTACTAAAACAGGCTTTCCTTTAAAATGTACCTGTCGTTTTCAGAGTGCAATGTGTAGCCATGTCTGGGTCCCCTATATATTAGGACAAGTACTAAGGGTGCCCTGTGTAGCCATGTCTGGTCTATAAATTAGGACAAGTACTAAGGGTGCACTGTGTAGCCATGTCTGGTCCCCTATATATTAGGACAAGTACTAAGGGTGCACTGTGTAGCCATGTCTGGGTCCCTATATATTAGGACAAGTACTAAGGGTGCCCTGTGTAGTCATGTCTGGGTCTCCTATATATTCGAACAAGCACTAAGGGTGCACTGTGTAGCCATGTCTGAGTCCCCTACATATTAGGACAAGTACTAAGGGTGCACTGTGTAGCCATGTCTGGGCCCCTATATATTAGGACAAGTACTAAGGGTGACCTGTGTAATCATCTCTGGGTCTCCTATATATTGTGACAAGTACTAAGGGTGCACGGTGTAGCCATGTCTGGGTCTCCTATATATTCGAACAAGCACTAAGGGTGCACTGTGTAGCCATATATGGGTCCCCTATATAATAGGATAGTACTAAGGGTGCACTGTGTAGTCATGTTTGATCCCCTATATATTAGGACAAGTACTAAGGGTTCACTGTGTAGTCATGTCTGGGTCCCTATATATTAGGACAAGTACTAAGGGTGCCCTGTGTAGCCATGTCTGGGTCCCCTACATATTAGGACAAGTGCTAAGGGTGCACTGTGTAGCCATGTCTAGGTCCCCTATATATTAGGACAAGTACTAAGGATGTCCTGTGTAGCCATGTCTGGGTCCCCTACATATTAGGACAAGTACTAAGGGTGCACTGTGTAGCCATGTCTGGGTCCCCTATATATTAGGACAAGTACTAAGGGTTCACTGTGTCGTCATGTCTGGGTCCCTATATATTAGGACAAGTACTAAGGATGTCCTGTGTAGCCATGTCTGGGTCCCCTACATATTAGGACAAGTACTAACGGTGCACTGTGTAGCCATGTCTGGGTCCCCTACATATTAGGACAAGTGCTAAGGGTGCACTGTGTAGCCATGTTTGGGTCTCCTATATATTAGGACAAGTGCTAAGGGTGCACTGTGTAGCCATGTTTGGGTCTCCTGTATATTAGGACAAGTGCTAAGGGTGCACTGTGTAGTCATGTCTGATCCCCTATATATTAGGACAAGTACTAAGGGTGCACTGTGTAGCCATGTCTGGGTCCCCTATATATTAGGACAAGTACTAAGGGTGCACTGTGTAGTCATGTCTGGGTCTCCTATATATTAGGACAAGTGCTAAGGGTGCACTGTGTAGCCATGTCTGGGTCCCCTACATATTAGGACAAGTGCTAAGGGTGCACTGTGTAGCCATGTCTGGGTCCCCTATATATTAGGACAAGTACTAAATGGTGCACTGTGTAGCCATGTCTGGGTCCCCTATATATTAGGACAAGTACTAAGGATGTCCTGTGTAGCCATGTCTGGGTCTCCTATATATTAGGACAAGTGCTAAGGGTGCACTGTGTAGCCATGTCTGGGTCCCCTATATATTAGGACAAGTACTAAATGGTGCACTGTGTAGCCATGTCTGGTTTCCTATGTATATTAGGAGAATAAAGACTCTTGATCCGTTTGACACTCCAGAATTGTGTATATGAGCTAGAGGCATTGTATATACATGCAGCTCTCTCCATTGTAGTTTATAGGACTTATAAAAGGCCAGGCCAATACCTCGACATCCATTCTCTACAATAGAGAGAGCCACAGGCATTGTTTCCTCTCTGGAGTGCTGATTGGGGGAAAGGTGACACCCATTCTCCAAATAGGTGGGAGTCCTGGAAGTGGAACGTGCTGTGATTTTATCATGACATATACTTAGGATATACCATAAATGTCTCAGATGGGAATACCACTGCCTTCCTTGGAAGTGGTTCAGTATGGAAATGTGGTCCTCAGACTACAAAACGTTGTGCACCCCTGGTTTAAATTAATGGGGAAGCCCAAATGTCAACAATCCCCACCGTGCTGGGCCCCATTGGCGGCGACTGACCTCTGGGCCCCATTGGCGGCGACTGACCTCTGGGCCCCATTGGCGGCGACTGACCTCTGGGCCCCATTGGCGGCGACTGACCTCTGGGCCCCATTGGCGGCGACTGACCTCTGGGCCCCATTGGCGGCGACTGACCGCTGGGCCCCATTGGCGGCGACTGACCGCTGGGCCCCATTGGCGGCGACTGACCGCTGGGCCCCATTGGCGGGGATGATACGGGTGTATATTGTCGACACCGTAAGCTAGGGGTTTGACAGCTCTTAGCAAGAGGGAACGCCCGCCAGGCCCCTAGCTGACGATTGACTGCATTCCTGTCCGGTCGGGAACATACTTCCAGCTGCCAGCACTCTGTGGAGGCCGACGGGAAGACTGATGAATGGGGGACGCTTTCCAGGCTGTCCCCCCAGCTGTGCTGCGGAGCACTACTTTTTTTTTCTGTCACCTGCGTTGCCACTATTGACCTTAACAGACGCCCATGTCACCTACCGGCTGTACTGTACGTGTCCCTGTGCTCCTACCTTCTGCGGTTTATGAGCCTGTGGGTCTGTTTTTGCGGCTGTGCTGCCATGAGACCTTCCGTCGGCCTCCCATATGCGACCGTGGGCTGGCAGTCATTGTCTCCAGCGTCGTCCTCCCATATGTTGTGCTTGCATGGCTCTCACTGTCTCTGCCGCCGGCTGCACATCTTCTTTCCTGCCCGCTGTCCCTGCTGCTCTTCCACCTACTGCACCACACAGTAGGCGGAAAAGCCCTGGCTGGCCCACACCGAGGGCCGGATGTATGCACGCGGTGAGCGCAAGCATGGAGTGTGATAGCAGTGTTTGCAGTGTCAGGAGGGATGACACTGTGCGAGTGGAGAGCGGGGTTGGCAGCGCAAGGCACATACACGCACAGCGGGGCCGTGAGCAGAGGACAACGAATACATGTTTCTGTGTTTAGGTGTGTCAACGGCAACCAATCATCAACTATGGGCATTACCTAGGCGTCCCATGTATGACAGGCCGCCCAACCCACCTCTCCACCCATACATCCGGTGGAGACCAGATACACCAGTACCAGTGGCGGCTGAGTGCTGGGCCCCTTTGGTGGCGGCTGAGTGTTTCCCAAGTGTGTTTGCCTCTGTGTTACAGTGATTGTTGGAGACCTCCGTGGATTTCTGTTTCTATTATATGTCAAACTTTATAAAACGGCACGTACAAAATATGCTGACAAATGTAATCCTGAAGCCTATATTATTCGTTCTGCAGATTCTTGGCCGTCAGGACGGGGTTCAGCAGGACTGGGTCATTGATGACTGCATTGGTAACTGGTGGAGGCCAAACTTTGAACCGCCACAGGTTTGTCCTTAGAGTCTAGCTTAAGCTATAAAGGCTGATATAATATCACGTTTTGTCTATCAGCTTATCATATCCACTTGTATTCACAGTATCCATATATTCCTGCACATATTACAAAACCAAAAGAACATAAGAAGTTGTTCCTGGTGCAACTTCAGGAAAAAGGTGAGAACCCCCAGTCAGCTTTGAAATCTTTGCCTAGGAGAGACCGTGTTATTGCAGTATAACAACTTTGTGTCTTGTTGCTGTGCACAGTTTGCCGTGGCGTATGACCTGTGACTTGAAACTGTCTTCCACAACATCACCTTTGTAGCAGAGTTTGGCTGTTTCTCACCAAGTTTTAAGCCTCCTACACAGCTGTTTCTGATGCAGTTAATACACATAAGTTCCTTCAGCGTTTCACTCATTTATTACTTATTACTTTTCTTACTGTTTTTTTCTATTTACATGATTAGATTAGTATAGATTTGTGTTTGCTGTGTTCGCAGCTGCAACTCCTCAGTTTTTCAACTGGTCACCTACTGTTCCAACATTTTGTGCTTTATGATAGTCAGTGTGATAACTAACAAACTGTTGTTTGCTTTATTTACCTAAAATGGTGTTTTTGTGCTGAAATATCACTCTTAGGCCGCCTGCACACAGGCGGAAATCCCGCGGCGAGATTTCCCCCACTCAAAGCCTGCATAGGATTGTGTTAACTTACGCAATCCTATGCAGATGGCCGCGCGAAATCTCGCGCGGCAAACAAACTGCGGCATGTCCTATTTCTGTGCAGGGCTCGCAGAGCCCCTCACAGGAACGCCATTCACCTGCCGCCGGCTCCGGTCTGCACATGCGCCGGCAGCCGGCACATGAAAGAGCCCAGGGCGCGGGTGAATACGCACTCGTCCCTGCAGGCGCTCAGGTCGGGTCCCGCGGCGAGACTCCTCGCTCCCGGATCTGAACCGCTCGTCTGCAGGCGGCCTTAAGGGGGTCATTCACACAGATGTATTTGTGCACACCATTACGCACGTAATACAGAGAGCTGAAACCCCATGGATTTGCATTAGGGTATTCAGACATAGGTTTTTCATGTGCATGAAAAAAATTGTAGCATGTTCCATTTCTGTCTGTATTGCGGACTAACATAGCCTATTAAAGCCAATGGGATTGCGCAAATGTGCAGTGAATATACATGACACATAGGTATTTACTGCTAATTTACGCATTAAATCAACGAAGCGTTCTTGTTTTTTTTTCTTTTCCCCACACGTGAAAAATGAAATGAATACATGCATAAAAAAATAGCTACATAAATCATATCTCTGCTGGTCACACTTTTTGTACACTGGACTGAAACAGGATTTTATGTGGTGTTATAGGCAGAGCAGGATCTGCAGTGCTCTGTTTGTAGTCTATATAGAACACAACACAGCAGCCAGGCTCCCCCAACCGGTCCTGAGAGGACTGAGAATCAGATAAACACCCTGCAGAAGGAAAATACAGGCTACAAGTCATATAATAGGTAGAAAGCGTGTTATTCCTCATTTACACGTGGCAGCTTATTGTGGAAAGTTAGATCCACTTTAACTGATCCATCTACTTGACATCTCAGTGTGAGTTGATAAGTCCGGAGCCCCTCTGGTATCCTGACTGATGATGTCCCACTGCTTATTAAATGATCACTCTTTTGGTTCTAAACCAATTTTTCCAGAACTCTTAACTATTTGATCATGGAAGGCTTGTATGAGGCAACTAACCCTTTATGATTCCTGACAAGTCATGACTATGAGAGCGGTCTGGCTGCTTGTTGGTCAGAGCTTCGCACCCTTGATGTAATCTACTGATATGTCATTTTAAGGTTCTGTAAAATCTCCCAAGTAGAAAGCATTAAACAATCCAAAGCTTTAAAGTGGTTATCTCATGCGGGCAACCCCCACGTGTATGTCCTATTAGGACCACACGACCAGCGCAGGACTGGAGTGGTCACACATGGGACTGGGCATGGCTGGATGCTCTGTATCCGGAGTGTATGATGTCAGTGGTCTAGTCTGAAAAGTCTATACATTTTAGGTTTCTTTAGTCCAGTCCATTTGCTTGCCTTTTCCTTATACCCCTGCATACATCAGTAAGAAGAGATGTAAGTGGAAAGTGATTTACTAATAATGTTTTCTTTTTGTTGTCTTTTAGCACTATTTGCAGTTCCAAAAAATTACAAACTTGTTGCTGCCCCTTTGTTTGAATTATATGACAATGCCCCTGGTTACGGACCCATCATTTCCAGCCTCCCACAGCTTCTCAGCAGGTAATTTAGCCTTATTTGGGCGGACATATGCATGATACGCCCAGTCTTGCAGCATATGGACACCTGTTTGTGTACTGTCTGATCCCCATGGACAGTGGACTTTGCATGTCCTATTCCTGGCTGTGAAAACACACTAGAATAGGATATGAAGCCACTTTTTTTTTTTTTTACACATGTGACAAATTGCTGGTATACATAGCCTTATGGGCTGTAATATGTGCATTGGTTGCCTGTGGAATACACGGACAGCATGCAGACTGAAAATTTGCCAGTATGAATACGCCCTTAAGTGTACTTCTACTTTTATATGGTTTAAATACGTACATCATTATCTAATATTAAAGAGGTTCTCCCACCTCAGACTTATTATGGCATATCCACATGAAATGCCATAAATGTCTGACAGATGCGGGACCCACATCAGGATTCACCTAACTCACTGTTGTGGCTGGGAGTACAGAAACAACTAGACTGGCTGTTCTATGCTGTTTGTGTAGCTTCTATGAAGCGGAATGGGCATTACAGAAACCATGTAGCTCCCCGCCATATGCTGTTTCTGTAACTCCCATTCGGATTTAAGTGAGTTACGGAAATCAGTGGCTACATTGTATGAGGCTGTATTTCCATCTCAACCATGTTTGTCTGAGATGAGAATACCCCTTTAAATACACTTATAATACATGACCATGTACTGTATGACATTCATTTGAATGGGCACCATATGTAATACCACATACCTCCTGCAGGGGCTGCTCACAACCCTTAGTATGAATAAGCTGCACTTGTGGTCTCTCTTTGGCAGCAGAGAAACCAAGTAGGATGCTACACTGCATAGCTAAAAGTATAACCACTAGAAAGAGGGAGATTGTGATCCTGCTGTGTAATGCTCTGATAAGACCACATATGGAATACTATGTTCAGTTCTGCAGACCTCAACTACAGAAAGACAGTGCTAAAACAACAAGTCCAAAGACGGTCTACAGCTACAGTGGAAAGTCTCAAGAACAAGGAAAGACTTAAAAAAAAAAACTTAATTTGCGCGGCCTGGAGGAGAGAAGGGAGAAGGACATGATGGAAACCTTTTATATATGTTACATGACGAAAGAAGGGAGAGGGAAGACATGATTCGAAATCTTTATATATGTTACAGGGTGGAAGGCGGGAAAGGAGGACCTGATGGAAACCTTTACATATGTTACAGGAGGAGAGGAGGACCTGATGGAAACCTTTACATATGTTACAGGAAGAGAGGAGGGAGAGGAGGACATGGTGGAGACCTTTATATATGTTACAGGAGGAGAGAGGGGAGACATGATGGAAACCCTTATATATGTTACAGGAGGAGAGAGGGGAGAGGAGGACATGATGGAAATCTTTATATATGTTACAGGAGGAGAGAAGAGAGATGGGAACATAGTGGAACCCTTTATATATGTTCCAGGAGGAGAGACGGGAGAAGGGGACATGGTGGAGACCTTTATATATGTTACAGGAGGAGAGAGGGGAGAGGGGGACATGATGGAAATCTTTATATATGTTACAGGAGGAGAGAAGAGAGATGGGAACATAGTGGAACCCTTTATATATGTTCCAGGAGGAGAGACGGGAGAAGGGGACATGGTGGAGACCTTTATATATGTTACAGGAGGAGAGAGGGGAGACATGATGGAAACCTTTATATATGTTACAGGAGGAGAGAGGGGAGACATGATGGAAACCCTTATATATGTTACAGGAGGAGAGAGGGGAGAGAAGGACATGATGGAAACCTTTATATATGTTACAGGAGGAGAGACGGGAGAGTCGGACATGATGGAAACCTTTGTATATGTTACAGGAGGAGAGAAGGAAGAGGGGGACATGATGGAAACCTTTGTATATGTTACAGGAGGAGAGAAGGAAGAGGGGGACATGATGGAAACCTTTGTATATGTTACAGGAGGAGAGAAGGGAGAGGGAGACATGATGGAAACCTTTATATATATATATATATATATTTATATTACAGGAGAAGAAAAAGGAGAACATGATGGAAACCTTTATATATGTTACAGGAGGAGAGAGGGGAGGCATGATGGAAACCTTTATATATGTTACAGGAGGAGAGAAGGAAGAGGGGGACATGATGGAAACCTTTGTATATGTTACAGGAGGAGAGAAGGAAGAGGGGGACATGATGGAAACCTTTGTATATGTTACAGGAGGAGAGAAGGGAGAGGGAGACATGATGGAAACCTTTATATATATATATATATATATATATATATATTACAGGAGAAGAAAAAGGAGAACATGATGGAAACCTTTATATATGTTACAGGAGGAGAGAGGGGAGGCATGATGGAAACCTTTATATATGTTACAGGAGGAGAGAAGGAAGAGGGGGACATGATGGAAACCTTTGTATATGTTACAGGAGGAGAGAAGGAAGAGGGGGACATGATGGAAACCTTTGTATATGTTACAGGAGGAGAGAAGGAAGAGGGGGACATGATGGAAACCTTTGTATATTTTACAGGAGGAGAGAAGGGAGAGGGAGACATGATGGAAACCTTTATATATATATATATATTTATATTACAGGAGAAGAAAAAGGAGAACATGATGGAAACCTTTATATATGTTACAGGAGGAGAGAGGGGAGACATGATGGAAACCTTTATATATATATATATTTATATTACAGGAGAAGAAAAAGGAGAACATGATGGAAACCTTTATATATGTTACAGGAGGAGAGAGGGGAGGCATGATGGAAACCTTTATATATGTTACAGGAGGGAGAGGAGGACATGATGAAGAAAAAAAAAACTAAATTAATATAATATAAAATTATGTTACCGTTGCAGAGAAGGGGACATGATAGAAAGATTTATGTATGGTAACGGTATGTATAAGGTTCAGGAGGGGAGGGGATTTATCAGGAAGCTGAACAAGGGGGCTCAATCTGAGATTATTTGGAAAACATCAGAGGCAACATAAAGTACAAGGCTTGGCATTCTTGAATGCTGTCATTGAAATGAATGGAGTGTTGGCGCACACTCGAATCCTGTGCTCCTTTCACGTGGGGACCTTTGGAAGCCCTGTTCTCAGGATTGCTGGAGGTCCCAGCGGTTGGGCTCTCACTGTTCAGGAAATGTATTTTCTTTTTTACTGAAAGAGTAGTAGATGCTCGGAACAAACTTCCAGCAGATGTGATTGAAAAATCAACAATACATGAATTCCAGCTGCTGGGATAAACCTAGATCTATCCTAAGGCCTTATGTCCACGGGGAAAATAAGAATTAAAATCCGCAGCGTTTTTCCCGCATGCGGATCCGCGCCCCATAGGAATACATTGATCACTCGAAGGTGAAAAATAAAAGACAATTACAGTGCATCCGCAGCCCAAATCCGCGCTACAAATTCGCAGCGGATCTGATTTTCCTAAAGAAAATGAGGCCTAAAGAAAAATCATCAGGAATGAATCCAAGGACAGCCTTGATGGGCCAAGGGGTCTTCTGCCATCAATTTTCTGTCTCTCTCTAATTTGTGATGGAGGAAATCCTGTAGCATTCTGTCCCATATTAATGTCTCATCTCTTCCGCAGGTTCAACTTTATCTACAACTGATTGTGTGATGTCTGGGATAACGATGTGGGGGTGAAGCGGTCTCTGTGAGAACAGCTTTATAATGTGGGAACTGTGGCGTATTGATCTTTCCTCTGAAGTTTACCTGACTTGTTGCCGTCACTATAGATAGACTGTGCCGACAAACACCGCAGCAAGATGTGTTACTGCTTTTATTTTTTCATGTTCCTTTTGGTTTTCTTACACAATTAAAAGATTTTTTTTTTCCTCTGCCTGTCAGTTTGTTACCAATATGATTATCCCTCGAAAGGGGGGGGGGGGTGTTAAGGGACTTGTTATTTGTAGAGCACCAACTTATTCCGCAGCACTTTCAGGTAAGCTGGGTACTCATTTTACTGACCTCGGAAGGATGAGTCAACCTTGAGCTGGCTACCTGAGCCAAGCGGAGATTGAACCTGCAACCTTCAGGTTGTGAGCGAGAGCTTAGGACTGCATACTGCTGCGCCATATGAGGCCTGCTGTATGATGTCTCCAAGTAGCCTCCACACTTGCAGTGCGGTACATACAGAGTTCAAGGCTGAAAAAACAGGTCCATCAAGTCCGCCCTATAATACTACAGTGCGGAGCCAGAGGAAGGCAAAGGGCCAATTTTGCCTCATATGAGGGGAAAAAAATCCTTCCTAACTCTAAATCTAGCAATCAGAATAAGGCAAGGTGCACACTACCATAGCCATAGGTGGGAGTTGCGCTTGAGGAACTTTGGGTGCAATTCGCATTGGACTGCACACTGACGCAGCACATTAACAAGCATTGCCATGTCTTATATATTTCAACTTGCGCTCTTAGACCCTATTCACATCTGTGTCTTGGGACATTTTCACCGTTCAGCTCTGTCCTTGGGGCTGTACGACTTTGGACAAGATGGCATAGCATGCTGCGCTATTTTGTCTCGGATATCTTCCAGATCTGCGCTGGAGGCTTCCACATAGATGTGAACGCGCCCTTATTGGTTTCTGCACTTTTTCCTCTTCATCCTGCATGGGTTTTATACTAAAGATGTAAAGGGGTTGTGTCAAGATGTGACGTTATTCCCTATGCTGTGGATAACTTTATGATCAGTAGGGGTCTGACTGCTGGGACCCTCACTCGCCCTGAGATTAGGGGTCCGAAAGAGCCCATTGCACAATTTCCATTTCAATAATGGCACCAGAAATTAGCAAGTACAAATGCTTGGCAATCTCACTGCTGTCATTGAAATGAATGGAGTGTCAGCTCCTCTGCTTCTTTCACGTGGGGACTATTGGGACCCCTGTTCTGAGGATCAGTAGAGATCCCAGTGATTAGGCTCCTGCTGATTATAAAGTTGCTGTTAGGGGATATCTTTATATTTTGGCACAACCAAGCGTGTTCCCATCTTGGACTTTTATAACATATGGACAAACGTCTGCTAGAGGTGGGTCCATACCTATCTTGATGACTTAAACTCCCCTGACGCCATCCTGGGGGTGGTCGGGAGTAACGGGCACGGTAGCACAGCCTGCTAAGCTGTGTCTATAATTTTGACCATCCAGGCAGTGGTGTACAGGGGGATATTCTTATCTCAGCCATGATGAGTTGACATGGGAATACCCCATATATTCCTGTGCAAATTTGAGCTTGGCATGGAGATGTGGTGTATTTATACAGCAGCTCACTAACCAAAATACATAGGAGATGCTATAGTATCTCTATACATGGTGATCACCTAACAATTTATTTGGTCACGGAATACACTAAAGAAGACTTTAATGTACAAAAGAAAAATAAAAGACTTAAATAACTTTTCTCCCGGTGAAGAACTGTTCTGGAGTAGATTTCAATTACACTATCCTACCATAAGAAATTGGACACCTGAGCAATCCAAAGTAGTATTTAACATATGTTACTGTGTCATGCAGATGTGCAGGGCCCTCCATTCAAGTATATGGGAGTTGCAGAAGCAGCAGAGCACTCATGTTAACCCCAAGTTCCACAAAGGTATCTGAATCATTCATTACATTGTTAGAGTCTACAACTGCTTAATTTGTTTCGCAATCACATAGAAAATTCTGGATGGAACATGGAGTTCTGGAACGTGTAGCGTGTGTCGGCAAACGTAATCATTCACCCAACTCAGATTGGCCTAAATAATTGTTGCTGGTACAAGAACGAGTGACTTGGCGCGAGAAAGTGCTCAATCATCATGGTGACTCCTGATGACCACATGAAGCGTTTCTTCAGAATGTCTTATCTGATTGGACATTCATACTACCCCCCCCCCCCCCCCAAAAAAGTCCTCTTGTTAATGATCATTCTCTTGCTTTCTCCTATGTACACAAGCCAGGTCTTCTCTTATTGTAGAAGAAGCTAATGTATAGCAGAAGAGGAGGTGTGATGTGGTCAGTGCTCCACCTTGTAGTCCTGGACATCCACGTTGATTATAGTTGGGCAAGTATAGGACTCTTCCACCATGAATAACTAGCAAATCTATCATTGTTCCTGTAGAAGCCCCCTTTATCAATAGGCAGGCCGTGACTGAAAGTAATTCTTTTTAAACACAGTATTTCTCTATACTAATCCACCCAACAACTCATCAGTCGATTATACAGCATCTTGTGTACACTATCCTACCGAAAGTAATTGGACATCTAAGTAAGAATCAGAAGTAGTACTTATTGGATCATGGAGATGGAGGACCTATCTGCAACACTTAAGGGTACGCAAGAAAAGTTTGAGAAAACTTGGTATCACTGGATAGAGTTCCAAGACTGAGAAGAATACCGTTCGTTACTCAGCCCCCAACCCACCTGAACTAACTACAAGTCCACATACATATCTCGTCCCCCCTGGCCCCTCCCGTTATAACCCGATCTCCTCATTAGTCGTTCCCCCCCCACAAGGGGAATTGCTTTTTTTTTCTTTTTCGCCTTCTTTCTCTTTCTTTTTTCTCGCCTTCTCTATTCTCCCTCAACTCCCCCCCCCCCCCCCCCCAAGCGTCTAACCCTCATGTGTCCTGTGAGTCTATTAGATAAACCGGTTCATCTGGTTCAATATAAGACAACCCAGTTGTATTTGGTAAAAAAAATGTTCCAGATGATTATTCAAGAAGACCACTAAGCAGTCTTCAAGTGTTCAAAATTATTATAGTCCGGATATATTTCAAAAATTTCTCTTTCCAAATCTACAGTTACTAGAATTGATGTGCAGATAGACTTACTCGGATTTCCGAAAACGACAACATGACTGTAAAAGTATATGTTCATGCAATAAATAAAGAATTTATAAAAAAAAAAAAAAGAAGTACTTATTTCCATATGGTAATACTTAGTGGGGCTCTTTTGGCCCTAATGATGTTGGATACTCTCTGTGATATACTTTCTACTAAAATTTAATACAAGGGACTGCTGATAAGTCTTTGGCTTGAGATAGGAAGATGAAACGTTACATTTATTCCACATTCTCTCCACTGATGCCAACACACTTCTTACATCGGTACTCCAAGTTCTGTTAGCCTTGCAAAAAGTAGGATTTTGTTTGTGCCTCAAACCAGTCATCCGTAGCAGCCATGGCATCAGAAATGGTGTGAAATTTAGTACCCTTGAGGTGTTTCTTCAGGTTTGGAAACAGATGATAGTCGGAGGGAGCTAGATCTGGTGAATAAGGTGGGGGGTCAACCAGCTGGAAGCCTAGCTCCACCACCAGTTTCGCTTGTGCAGTGTGAGAGGAGGCGTTGTCTTGCAGGAACAAGATTCCTTTGGACAGCTTGCCGCACCTTTTGGCCTTCAGAGCTGCCTTCAATTGGTCCAAACGTTCAATGTTATACCTTTCATTGATGGTGGAACTATTTTGAAGGTCGTCCACTAGCAGCGCGCCCTCCTTATCCCAGAACACAGACGCCATCACCTTAGTGGCTGACCTTCTTTGGGCGAGGAGAACCACTGTGCCTCCACCCTTTTGACTGCTCCTTGGTTTCAGGGTCATACAAATCAATCCAGGTCTCATCCATAGTGGCCGGTCGATCCAGGAAGTTCTTATCAGTCCAGAAACGCTGACAAATGGACCAGGAAGGTTTCACTCGCATGCTTTTCTGATCTGTTGTCAAACATTTGGGGACCCACTTTGCAGATAGCTTCTTCATGTTCAGATGTTCATGGATAATGACACAAACACGTTCACCAGAAATCCCCATGATGTCTGCTATTCCCTTAGCTGAAATTCGCCCATCCTCCAGTATGAGGTTCCTCATCATTGGTGCTGAAGTGGCCCTTTTTAAATTTTGCAATCCAGGTCTTAACTGTAGAATATGAAGGGTATTGATCCCCCAATGTCTGCGACATATCACCATGAATATCCTTCGCGGACTTTCCTTGCAGAAACAAGAATTTTATCACTCCTCTGCTCTCATTTGCTGTGAATATCGCCGTAGACTCCGCCATTTTGTTTTCTGGCGTGCCGAGATCACTGTTGCCATAAGCTACAAACACAACATTTTGATAACATATATTAGACACATAAGGCTTTCATGTGATGTAACATTCGTTACCATAGAAACAAAAAAAGAACACAAAGCCAAAGACTTATCAGCAGCCCCTCGTATACTTCAGTTGGTATTTTCCTCCATTCATCCTGCAAACTTCTGGCAAGTTCACTCAAAGGCCTAATGCCCAGGGCTGGGTTGGATTCTGACTGCGAAATCTCGCAGTGGAATCGGACCCGATGCCGGCCAGAGACCCTATCCTCACCTGTCTGGATCCGTGGTGAGTGTCTCAGCCGGCGTGCAGTGCAGAGATTTTTGCAGAGATTTCGAAATTGATATTTTGGGATCGCCACGGATCAGACGGCTTCCATTGACTGGCATACCCTGACATGCTAGCCAATAATGTGCTGCTGACAATGTGGCAATACTCTGGGAATGGTCAGCCATACTTCCAAAAAGACAACGTACCTTGTCACAAGTCCAATGCTGGTTTGTATTGGTTTGAGGATATGGATGTTCCATGATTGGACCGGTGGCACAGAGTCTGACCTGAACCCTACTGAACATCTTTGGGACAAACTAGAATGTCAGGTCAGAAAATATGAAAAGTGTCCATCTGCTTTGAGAGAACTTGAAAAAAAAAACCTGGGCATTTTTTTTTACGTAAATGCACCTAGAGGCTACTGTAAAGGTGGAGAGGTGGATGTTAATTTTTAATAAAGGTGTAACACATTTGACCAAGCTTTCGGTGTAGTGGGGTACATTGTGACCTTTTTTATGGGGTCTTATGAACACACCTGCATTTATGCATTAATTTGCACCCCAAAGGCATAAACGGAATATGCCAAACAGAAACTACTAATTCTGGTGTGAGCCCAGCCACGAAAAGGGATTAGATGGGCTGACTGTAGAGTTGATGCTAAAGGCTTCCCATTTTTTGCTGTTTTGCCGCAGGACAGCGCTATACATTGCGCAGTGGCCTGGGTTGGTACTGCAGGTGGAGTCCTATTGAAGTGAATGCAACCCGAACACTGCGCAATGTACAGAGCTGTCTGCTTCCTGCAGCAAAACCTCTAAAAGTGGGACAACCCCAAAAGAAGTTCCATAAAAGGTGGCAAAGCTGAAAAGCTAATTTTAAGGTGGTATCCAGAATTCTAAAAACATGGTTGTTTTCTTCCAAAAAGCGATGCCACACCTCCCACGGGTTGGGTGCGGTACTGCAATTCACTGGAGTGTTATTCTAATCCTTAAAAAATCTCTTTAATTTTTTTCAACTTTCTCAGCAGTTGTCCAATAACACGGTCAACAGAAGGCAGGCGCCATTCATCAGAGAGTGTTTGCTGAATGGATCACGTACGCCATAATACGGTTCCACATTGCAGGATGGAGCTTAGCATTATAATGCAGGGCAGTCCAATTAGACGTCTGTGCCGTCTCCAGTTAATGTGAAGTATAGGGTGTTCTAGCCGCTGTAGACATGTTGATGGGACTCATTCTAGAGTCTTGTGTAACACGTAATCTTATCCACCTCGGCATCTTAATGAATATTTTTATAGTCTACACCCCGGCACATCCCCCTCTTCAAATTACTGCATTTTACAAGTGCCATTATCTGATTACCGAGATATAAGCAGGCTGTCCGACAACTACTGTCACAATGGATTATCTGTAGTGGAGTAGGAGTTCAGGAACCTGACCGCCCAGAATCTATATGAGGTGTAGCGCCTCCTTTTGTTGCCATTGGCAGTCAGCATATGTAACATCTAGAATCCTTTGCCATTTACCTTCACTATACGTTTTTGATGTTTTTGTCAGTTTTTCATTTTGTTGTGTAGGAAAACAGTTTTCTTACAGCAATAATCAATAAGACGGTCACTTGTCACTGACGGGTGTGATGAGCTTATTTTAATTGACTCACGGCTTGTGTGTCAATTTGGGACAGTTGGGGTAATGTGGCTGGGTGACACTGTTAGGGGGGGTAATGTGGCTGGGTGACACTGTTAGGGGGTAATGTGGCTGGATGACACTGTTAGGGGGTAATGTGGCTGGAAGACACTGTTAGGGGGTAATGTGGCTGGGTGACACTGTTAGGGGGTAATGTGGCTGGAAGACACAGTTAGGGGGTAATGTGGCTGCATGACACTGTTAGGGGGTAATGTGGCTGGAAGACACAGTTAGGGGGTAATGTGGCTGCATGACACTGTTAGGGGGTAATGTGGCTGGATGACACTGTTAGGGGGTAATATGGCTGCATGACACTGTTAGGGGGGGTAATGTGGCTGGATGACACTGTTAGGGGGGTAATGTGGCTGGATGACACTGTTAGGGGGTAATGTGGCTGCATGACACTGTTAGGGGGTAATGTAGTTGGATGGCACTGATAGAGGGATAATGTGGTGGGATGACACTGTTAGGGAGTAATGTGGTGGGATGACACTGTTAGGGGGTAATGTGGCTGGATGACACTGTTAGGGAGGGTAATGTAGTTGGATGGCATTGATAGAGGGATAATGTGGCTGCATGACACTGTTAGGGGGTAATGTGGCTGGATGACACTGTTAGGGGGGTAATGTGGCTGGATGACACTGTTAGGGGGTAATGTGGCTGGATGACACTGTTAGGGGGTAATGTGGCTGGATGACACTGTTAGGGGGTAATGTGGCTGGATGACACTGTTAGGGGGTAATATGGCTGCATGACACTGTTAGGGGGGGTAATGTGGCTGGATGACACTGTTAGGGGGGTAATGTGGCTGCATGACACTGTTAGGGGGGTAATGTGGCTGGATGACACTGTTAGGGGGGTAATGTGGCTGCATGACACTGTTAGGGGGTAATGTAGTTGGATGGCACTGATAGAGGGATAATGTGGTGGGATGACACTGTTAGGGAGTAATGTGGTGGGATGACACTGTTAGGGGGTAATGTGGCTGGATGACACTGTTAGGGAGCGTAATGTAGTTGGATGGCATTGATAGAGGGATAATGTGGCTGCATGACACTGTTAGGGGGTAATGTGGCTGGATGACACTGTTAGGGGGTAATGTGGCTGCATGACACTGTTAGGGGGTAATGTGGCTGGATGACACTGTTAGGGGGTAATGTGGCTGCATGACACTGTTAGGGGGTAATGTGGCTGGATGACACTGTTAGGGGGTAATGTGGCTGGATGACACTGTTAGGGGGTAATATGGCTGCATGACACTGTTAGGGGGGGTAATGTGGCTGGATGACACTGTTAGGGGGGTAATGTGGCTGCATGACACTGTTAGGGGGGTAATGTGGCTGGATGACACTGTTAGGGGGGTAATGTGGCTGCATGACACTGTTAGGGGGTAATGTAGTTGGATGGCACTGATAGAGGGATAATGTGGTGGGATGACACTGTTAGGGGGTAATGTGGCTGGATGACACTGTTAGGGAGCGTAATGTAGTTGGATGGCATTGATAGAGGGATAATGTGGCTGCATGACACTGTTAGGGGGTAATGTGGCTGGATGACACTGTTAGGGGGTAATGTGGCTGGATGACACTGTTAGGGGGTAATGTGGCTGGATGACACTGTTAGGGGGTAATGTGGCTGCATGACACTGTTAGGGGGTAATATGGCTGGATGGCACTGATAGAGGGGTAATGTGCTGGATGACACTGTTAGGGGGTAAATGACACTGTTAGGGGGGTAATGTGGCTGACTGTTAGGGGGGTAATGTGGCTGGATGACACTGTTAGGGGGTAATTTCTCAGGGTGTGAGAGTATTCGTCTGTCTGTGGTTTTGCCCTCCTGCCCCGCCGCGTCTTCCCCGGCTCTACAGACAAGTCTGTGTGCGGTTCCCGGGGCAGCAGTCGGTGATGTCCGGCCGTTGAGCGAAGGGGATCGCAGTCACCTCTGTCCTAGAAGTTTCTGGGCAAGTGCGCCCCGCCACCGGCAGAGGGCGCCGCCACACCGAGGAACATACGGAAGACACCGCCGGAGATAAGTGTGTTAGAGCGGAGAGCAGCGAGCAGGCCGCCCGGAGACTGATGAGACAGGCCCGGCTGGCCGTGTGACGCTGCGGGGCCGGTATAGTACCGTACAGCCGCTCGCCTTGACAGGCCCACGGGGGGCCTCGGGCTCTCCTAGACATGCCGCTGCTCTTCCTGGAGCGCTTCCCGTGGCCCAGCCTGCGGACGTACACCGGCCTGAGCGGCCTGCTGCTGGGCCTCAGTGTGCTCAGCGCCTACCGGAGCCTCAGCGGAGAGCTGGACGAGGAGGAAGAGGCGGGAGAGGAGCGCAGAGAGCCGCTGGCCGGAGACGCCCGGGAGGTGGCGGTGCAGCTGGGCCGGTATCTGGTGTCAGACAGCCTGGGGGTGTGGGTGAGTCCCCTGTTGTGTGAGACCCGTGTGTCATGTGTGCGCGCCCTATGTAACCCGTGTGTCATGTGTGCGCTCCCTATGTAACCCGTGTGTCATGTGTGCGCGCCCTATGTAACCCGAGTGTCATGTCGTATGTGACCCGCGTGTGTGCCCTATTTAACGTGTGTGCGCGCCCTATGTAACCCGATTGTCGTGTGTGTGACCCGTTTGTGTGCCCTATGGAGCCCGTGTGTGCTCCCTATGGAGCCCGTGTGTGCTCCCTATGGAGCCCGTGTGTGCTCCCTATGGAGCCCGTGTGTGTTGCCTATGGAGCCCGTGTGTGTTCCCTATGGAGCCCGTGTGTGCTCCCTATGGAGCCCGTGTCTGTGTGTGTGTGTTCCCTATGGAGTCTGTGTGTGTGTGTGTGTGTGTGTGTGTGTGTTCGTTCCCTATGGAGCCCGTGTGTGTGTGTGTGTGTTCCCTATGGAGCCCGTGTCTGTGTGTGTGTTCCCTATGGAGCCCGTGTCTGTGTTCCCTATGGAGCCCGTGTCTGTGTTCCCTATGGAGCCCGTGTCTGTGTTCCCTATGGAGCCCGTGTCTGTGTTCCCTATGGAACCCGTGTCTGTGTGTGTGTGTGTTCCCTATGGAACCCGTGTCTGTGTGTGTGTGTGTTCCCTATGGAACCCGTGTCTGTGTGTGTGTGTGTTCCCTATGGAACCCGTGTCTGTGTGTGTGTGTGTTCCCTATGGAACCCGTGTCTGTGTGTGTGTGTGTTCCCTATGGAACCCGTGTCTGTGTGTGTTCCCTATGGAACCCGTGTCTGTGTGTGTGTGTGTGTTCCCTATGGAGCCCGTGTCTGTGTGTGTGTTCCCTATGGAGCCCGTGTCTGTGTTCCCTATGGAGCCCGTGTCTGTGTTCCCTATGGAACCCGTGTCTGTGTGTGTGTGTGTTCCCTATGGAACCCGTGTCTGTGTGTGTTCCCTATGGAACCCGTGTCTGTGTGTGTTCCCTATGGAACCCGTGTCTGTGTGTGTGTGTGTTCCCTATGGAACCCGTGTCTGTGTGTGTGTGTGTTCCCTATGGAACCCGTGTCTGTGTGTGTGTGTGTTCCCTATGGAACCCGTGTCTGTGTGTGTGTGTGTGTTCCCTATGGAACCCGTGTCTGTGTGTGTGTGTGTTCCCTATGGAACCCGTGTCTGTGTGTGTGTGTGTTCCCTATGGAACCCGTGTCTGTGTGTGTGTGTGTTCCCTATGGAACCCGTGTCTGTGTGTGTTCCCTATGGAACCCGTGTCTGTGTGTGTGTGTGTGTTCCCTATGGAACCCGTGTCTGTGTGTGTGTTCCCTATGGAACCCGTGTCTGTGTGTGTCTGTGTTCCCTATGGAACCCGTGTCTGTGTTCCCTATGGAACCCGTGTCTGTGTGTGTCTGTGTTCCCTATGGAACCCGTGTCTGTGTTCCCTATGGAACCCGTGTCTGTGTGTGTGTCTGTGTTCCCTATGGAACCCGTGTCTGTGTTCCCTATGGAACCCGTGTCTGTGTGTGTGTCTGTGTTCCCTATGGAACCCGTGTCTGTGTGTGTGTGTTCCCTATGGAACCCGTGTCTGTGTTCCCTATGGAACCCGTGTCTGTGTGTGTGTGTTCCCTATGGAACCCGTGTCTGTGTGTGTGTGTGTGTTCCCTATGGAACCCGTGTCTGTGTGTGTTCCCTATGGAACCCGTGTCTGTGTGTGTGTGTGTGTTCCCTATGGAAGCTGTGTGTGTGTGTTCCCTATGGAAGCCGTGTCTGTGTGTGTGTGTGTTCCCTATGGAAGCCGTGTCTGTGTGTGTGTGTGTTCCCTATGGAAGCCGTGTCTGTGTGTGTGTGTTCCCTATGGAAGCCGTGTCTGTGTGTGTGTGTGTTCCCTATGGAACCCGTGTCTGTGTGTGTTCCCTATGGAACCCGTGTCTGTGTGTGTTCCCTATGGAACCCGTGTCTGTGTGTGTGTTCCCTATGGAACCCGTGTCTGTGTGTGTGTTCCCTATGGAACCCGTGTCTGTGTGTGTGTTCCCTATGGAACCCGTGTCTGTGTGTGTGTTCCCTATGGAACCCGTGTCTGTGTGTGTGTTCCCTATGGAACCCGTGTCTGTGTGTGTGTTCCCTATGGAACCCGTGTCTGTGTGTGTGTTCCCTATGGAACCCGTGTCTGTGTGTGTGTTCCCTATGGAACCCGTGTCTGTGTGTGTGTGTTCCCTATGGAACCCGTGTCTGTGTGTGTGTGTTCCCTATGGAACCCGTGTCTGTGTGTGTGTGTTCCCTATGGAAGCCGTGTCTGTGTGTGTTCCCTATGGAAGCCGTGTCTGTGTGTGTTTCCTATGGAAGCCGTGTCTGTGTGTGTTCCCTATGGAACCCGTGTCTGTGTGTGTGTTCCCTATGGAACCCGTGTCTGTGTGTGTGTTCCCTATGGAACCCGTGTCTGTGTGTGTGTGTGTTCCCTATGGAAGCCGTGTCTGTGTCTGTGTGTGTTCCCTATGGAACCCATGTCTGTGTGTGTTCCCTATGGAAGCCGTGTCTGTGTGTGTTCCCTATGGAAGCCGTGTCTGTGTGTTCCCTATGGAAGCCGTGTCTGTGTGTTCCCTATGGAAGCCGTGTCTGTGTCTGTGTGTTCCCTATGCAAGCCGTGTCTGTGTCTGTGTGTTCCCTATGGAAGCCGTGTCTGTGTCTGTGTGTTCCCTATGGAAGCCGTGTCTGTGTCTGTGTGTTCCCTATGGAAGCCGTGTCTGTGTCTGTGTGTTCCCTATGGAAGCCGTGTCTGTGTCTGTGTGTTCCCTATGGAAGCCGTGTCTGTGTGTGTGTGTGTGTGTTCCCTATGGAAGCCGTGTCTGTGTGTGTGTGTGTTCCCTATGGAAGCCGTGTGTGTGTGTTCCCTATGGAAGCCGTGTCTGTGTGTGTGTGTGTTCCCTATGGAAGCCGTGTGTGTGTGTTCCCTATGGAAGCCGTGTCTGTGTCTGTGTGTGTGTGTGTTCCCTATGGAAGCCGTGTCTGTGTCTGTGTGTGTGTGTGTTCCCTATGGAAGCCGTGTCTGTGTGTGTGTGTGTTCCCTATGGAAGCCGTGTCTGTGTCTGTGTGTTCCCTATGGAAGCCGTGTCTGTGTGTTCCCTATGGAAGCCGTGTCTGTGTCTGTTCCCTATGAAAGCCGTGTCTGTGTCTGTTCCCTATGGAAGCCGTGTCTGTGTCTGTTCCCTATGGAACCCGTGTCTGTGTGTGTGTTCCCTATGGAACCCGTGTCTGTGTGTGTCTGTGTGTTCCCTATGGAACCCGTGTCTGTGTGTGTCTGTGTGTTCCCTATGGAACCCGTGTCTGTGTGTGTCTGTGTGTTCCCTATGGAACCCGTGTCTGTGTGTGTCTGTGTGTTCCCTATGGAACCCGTGTCTGTGCGTGTGTCTGTGTGTTCCCTATGGAACCCGTGTCTGTGCGTGTGTCTGTGTGTGTTCCCTATGGAACCCGTGTCTGTGTGTGTGTGTGTTCCCTATGGAACCCGTGTCTGTATGTGTGTGTGTTCCCTATGGAACCCGTGTCTGTGTGTGTGTGTGTGTGTGTTCCCTATGGAACCCGTGTCTGTGTGTGTGTGTGTTCCCTATGGAACCCGTGTCTGTGTGTGTGTGTGTTCCCTATGGAACCCGTGTCTGTGTGTGTGTGTGTTCCCTATGGAACCCGTGTCTGTGTGTGTGTGTGTTCCCTATGGAACCCGTGTCTGTGTGTGTGTGTGTTCCCTATGGAACCCGTGTCTGTGTGTGTGTGTGTTCCCTATGGAACCCGTGTCTGTGTGTGTGTGTGTTCCCTATGGAACCCGTGTCTGTGTGTGTGTGTGTTCCCTATGGAACCCGTGTCTGTGTGTGTGTGTGTTCCCTATGGAACCCGTGTCTGTGTGTGTGTGTGTTCCCTATGGAACCCGTGTCTGTGTGTGTGTGTTCCCTATGGAACCCGTGTCTGTGTGTGTGTGTGTTCCCTATGGAACCCGTGTCTGTGTGTGTGTGTGTTCCCTATGGAACCCGTGTCTGTGTGTGTGTGTGTTCCCTATGGAACCCGTGTCTGTGTGTGTGTGTGTTCCCTATGGAACCCGTGTCTGTGTGTGTGTTCCCTATGGAACCCGTGTCTGTGTGTGTGTGTGTGTGTGTTCCCTATGGAACCCGTGTCTGTGTGTGTGTTCCCTATGGAACCCGTGTCTGTGTGTGTGTGTGTGTGTTCCCTATGGAACCCGTGTCTGTGTGTGTGTTCCCTATGGAACCCGTGTCTGTGTGTGTGTGTTCCCTATGGAACCCGTGTCTGTGTGTGTGTGTTCCCTATGGAACCCGTGTCTGTGTGTGTTCCCTATGGAACCCGTGTCTGTGTGTTCCCTATGGAACCCGTGTCTGTGTGTTCCCTATGGAACCCGTGTCTGTGTGTTCCCTATGGAACCCGTGTCTGTGTGTTCCCTATGGAACCCGTGTCTGTGTGTGTGTTCCCTATGGAACCCGTGTCTGTGTGTGTGTTCCCTATGGAACCCGTGTCTGTGTGTGTGTGTGTGTTCCCTATGGAACCCGTGTCTGTGTGTGTTCCCTATGGAACCCGTGTCTGTGTGTGTGTGTTCCCTATGGAACCCGTGTCTGTGTGTGTGTGTGTGTTCCCTATGGAACCCGTGTCTGTGTGTGTGTGTGTGTTCCCTATGGAACCCGTGTCTGTGTGTGTGTGTGTTCCCTATGGAACCCGTGTCTGTGTGTGTGTGTGTTCCCTATGGAACCCGTGTCTGTGTGTGTGTGTGTTCCCTATGGAACCCGTGTCTGTGTGTGTGTGTGTTCCCTATGGAACCCGTGTCTGTGTGTGTGTGTGTTCCCTATGGAACCCGTGTCTGTGTGTGTGTGTGTTCCCTATGGAACCCGTGTCTGTGTGTGTGTGTGTTCCCTATGGAACCCGTGTCTGTGTGTGTGTGTGTTCCCTATGGAACCCGTGTCTGTGTGTGTGTGTGTTCCCTATGGAACCCGTGTCTGTGTGTGTGTTCCCTATGGAACCCGTGTCTGTGTGTGTGTTCCCTATGGAACCCGTGTCTGTGTGTGTGTTCCCTATGGAACCCGTGTCTGTGTGTGTGTGTGTTCCCTATGGAACCCGTGTCTGTGTGTGTGTGTTCCCTATGGAACCCGTGTCTGTGTGTGTGTGTGTTCCCTATGGAACCCGTGTCTGTGTGTGTGTGTGTTCCCTATGGAACCCGTGTCTGTGTGTGTGTGTGTTCCCTATGGAACCCGTGTCTGTGTGTGTGTGTGTTCCCTATGGAACCCGTGTCTGTGTGTGTGTGTGTTCCCTATGGAACCCGTGTCTGTGTGTGTGTGTGTTCCCTATGGAACCCGTGTCTGTGTGTGTGTGTGTTCCCTATGGAACCCGTGTCTGTGTGTGTGTGTTCCCTATGGAACCCGTGTCTGTGTCTGTGTGTGTTCCCTATGGAACCCGTGTCTGTGTGTGTTCCCTATGGAACCCGTGTCTGTGTGTGTTCCCTATGGAACCCGTGTCTGTGTGTGTGTGTTCCCTATGAAACCCGTGTCTGTGTGTGTGTGTTCCCTATGGAACCCGTGTCTGTGTGTGTGTGTTCCCTATGGAACCCGTGTCTGTGTGTGTGTGTTCCCTATGGAACCCGTGTCTGTGTGTGTGTGTTCCCTATGGAACCCGTGTCTGTGTGTGTGTGTTCCCTATGGAACCCGTGTCTGTGTGTGTGTGTTCCCTATGGAACCCGTGTCTGTGTGTGTGTGTTCCCTATGGAACCCGTGTCTGTGTGTGTGTGTTCCCCATGGAACCCGTGTCTGTGTGTGTGTGTGTTCCCCATGGAACCCGTGTCTGTGTGTGTGTGTGTTCCCCATGGAACCCGTGTCTGTGTGTGTGTGTGTTCCCTATGGAACCCGTGTCTGTGTGTGTGTTCCCTATGGAACCCGTGTCTGTGTGTGTGTGTGTTCCCTATGGAACCCGTGTCTGTGTGTGTGTGTTCCCTATGGAACCCGTGTCTGTGTGTGTGTGTGTTCCCTATGGAACCCGTGTCTGTGTGTGTGTGTGTTCCCTATGGAACCCGTGTCTGTGTGTGTGTGTTCCCTATGGAACCCGTGTCTGTGTGTGTGTTCCCTATGGAACCCGTGTCTGTGTGTGTGTGTTCCCTATGGAACCCGTGTCTGTGTGTGTGTGTTCCCTATGGAACCCGTGTCTGTGTGTGTGTGTTCCCTATGGAACCCGTGTCTGTGTGTGTGTGTTCCCTATGGAACCCGTGTCTGTGTGTGTGTGTTCCCTATGGAACCCGTGTCTGTGTGTGTGTGTTCCCTATGGAACCCGTGTCTGTGTGTGTGTGTTCCCTATGGAACCCGTGTCTGTGTGTGTGTGTGTGTGTTCCCTATGGAACCCGTGTCTGTGTGTGTGTGTGTTCCCTATGGAACCCGTGTCTGTGTGTGTGTGTGTGTGTTCCCTATGGAACCCGTGTCTGTGTGTGTGTTCCCTATGGAACCCGTGTCTGTGTGTGTGTGTGTTCCCTATGGAACCCGTGTCTGTGTGTGTGTGTGTTCCCTATGGAACCCGTGTCTGTGTGTGTGTGTGTTCCCTATGGAACCCGTGTCTGTGTGTGTGTGTTCCCCATGGAACCCGTGTCTGTGTGTGTGTGTGTTCCCCATGGAACCCGTGTCTGTGTGTGTGTGTGTTCCCCATGGAACCCGTGTCTGTGTGTGTGTGTGTTCCCTATGGAACCCGTGTCTGTGTGTGTGTTCCCTATGGAACCCGTGTCTGTGTGTGTGTGTGTTCCCTATGGAACCCGTGTCTGTGTGTGTGTGTGTTCCCTATGGAACCCGTGTCTGTGTGTGTGTGTGTTCCCTATGGAACCCGTGTCTGTGTGTGTGTGTGTTCCCTATGGAACCCGTGTCTGTGTGTGTGTGTGTTCCCTATGGAACCCGTGTCTGTGTGTGTGTGTGTTCCCTATGGAACCCGTGTCTGTGTGTGTGTGTGTTCCCTATGGAACCCGTGTCTGTGTGTGTGTGTTCCCTATGGAACCCGTGTCTGTGTGTGTGTGTTCCCTATGGAACCCGTGTCTGTGTGTGTGTGTTCCCTATGGAACCCGTGTCTGTGTGTGTGTGTTCCCTATGGAACCCGTGTCTGTGTGTGTGTGTGTTCCCTATGGAACCCGTGTCTGTGTGTGTGTGTGTGTGTTCCCTATGGAACCCGTGTCTGTGTGTGTGTGTGTGTGTTCCCTATGGAACCCGTGTCTGTGTGTGTGTGTGTTCCCTATGGAACCCGTGTCTGTGTGTGTGTGTGTTCCCTATGGAACCCGTGTCTGTGTGTGTGTGTGTTCCCTATGGAACCCGTGTCTGTGTGTGTGTGTGTTCCCTATGGAACCCGTGTCTGTGTGTGTGTGTGTTCCCTATGGAACCCGTGTCTGTGTGTGTGTGTGTTCCCTATGGAACCCGTGTCTGTGTGTGTGTGTGTTCCCTATGGAACCCGTGTCTGTGTGTGTGTGTGTTCCCTATGGAACCCGTGTCTGTGTGTGTGTGTGTTCCCTATGGAACCCGTGTCTGTGTGTGTGTGTGTGTTCCCTATGGAACCCGTGTCTGTGTGTGTGTGTGTTCCCTATGGAACCCGTGTCTGTGTGTGTGTGTGTTCCCTATGGAACCCGTGTCTGTGTGTGTGTGTGTTCCCTATGGAACCCGTGTCTGTGTGTGTGTGTGTTCCCTATGGAACCCGTGTCTGTGTGTGTGTGTGTTCCCTATGGAACCCGTGTCTGTGTGTGTGTGTGTTCCCTATGGAACCCGTGTCTGTGTGTGTGTGTGTTCCCTATGGAACCCGTGTCTGTGTGTGTGTGTGTTCCCTATGGAACCCGTGTCTGTGTGTGTGTGTGTTCCCTATGGAACCCGTGTCTGTGTGTGTGTGTGTTCCCTATGGAACCCGTGTCTGTGTGTGTGTGTGTTCCCTATGGAACCCGTGTCTGTGTGTGTGTGTGTTCCCTATGGAACCCGTGTCTGTGTGTGTGTGTGTTCCCTATGGAACCCGTGTCTGTGTGTGTGTGTGTTCCCTATGGAACCCGTGTCTGTGTGTGTGTGTGTTCCCTATGGAACCCGTGTCTGTGTGTGTGTGTGTTCCCTATGGAACCCGTGTCTGTGTGTGTGTGTGTTCCCTATGGAACCCGTGTCTGTGTGTGTGTGTGTTCCCTATGGAACCCGTGTCTGTGTGTGTGTGTGTTCCCTATGGAACCCGTGTCTGTGTGTGTGTGTGTTCCCTATGGAACCCGTGTCTGTGTGTGTGTGTGTTCCCTATGGAACCCGTGTCTGTGTGTGTGTGTGTTCCCTATGGAACCCGTGTCTGTGTGTGTGTGTGTTCCCTATGGAACCCGTGTCTGTGTGTGTGTGTGTTCCCTGTGGAACCCGTGTCTGTGTGTGTGTGTGTTCCCCGTGGAACCCGTGTCTGTGTGTGTGTGTGTTCCCCGTGGAACCCGTGTCTGTGTGTGTGTGTGTTCCCCGTGGAACCCGTGTCTGTGTGTGTGTGTGTTCCCCGTGGAACCCGTGTCTGTGTGTGTGTGTGTTCCCCGTGGAACCCGTGTCTGTGTGTGTGTGTGTTCCCCGTGGAACCCGTGTCTGTGTGTGTGTGTTCCCCGTGGAACCCGTGTCTGTGTGTGTGTGTTCCCCGTGGAACCCGTGTCTGTGTGTGTGTGTTCCCCATGGAACCCGTGTCTGTGTGTGTGTGTTCCCCATGGAACCCGTGTCTGTGTGTGTGTGTTCCCCATGGAACCCGTGTCTGTGTGTGTGTGTGTGTGTGTGTGTGTGTTCCCCATGGAACCCGTGTCTGTGTGTTCCCTATGGAACCCGTGTCTGTGCGTGTGTGTGTTCCCTATGGAAGCCGTGTCTGTGCGTGTGTGTGTGTGTTCCCTATGGAAGCCGTGTCTGTGCGTGTGTGTGTGTGTTCCCTATGGAAGCCGTGTCTCTGTGTGTGTTCCCTATGGAAGCCGTGTCTGTGTGTGTGTGTTCCCTATGGAAGCCGTGTCTGTGTGTGTGTGTTCCCTATGGAACCCGTGTCTGTGTGTGTTCCCTATGGAACCCGTGTCTGTGTGTTTGTGTTCCCTATGGAACCCGTGTCTGTGTGTGTGTTCCCTATGGAACCCGTGTCTGTGTGTGTGTGTTCCCTATGGAACCCGTGTCTGTGTGTGTGTGTGTTCCCCATGGAACCTGTGTCTGTGTGTGTGTGTGTGTGTGTTCCCCATGGAACCCGTGTCTGTGTGTGTGCGTGTTCCCCATGGAACCCGTGTCTGTGTGTGTGCGTGTTCCCCATGGAACCCGTGTCTGTGTGTGTGCGTGTTCCCCATGGAACCCGTGTCTGTGTGTGTGTGTTCCCCATGGAACCCGTGTCTGTGTGTGTGTGTGTTCCCCATGGAACCCGTGTCTGTGTGTTCCCTATGGAACCCGTGTCTGTGCGTGTGTGTTCCCTATGGAAGCCGTGTCTGTGCGTGTGTGTGTGTGTTCCCTATGGAAGCCGTGTCTGTGCGTGTGTGTGTGTTCCCTATGGAAGCCGTGTCTGTGCGTGTGTCTGTGTGTGTTCCCTATGGAAGCCGTGTCTCTGTGTGTGTTCCCTATGGAAGCCGTGTCTGTGTGTGTGTGTTCCCTATGGAACCCGTGTCTGTGTGTGTTCCCTATGGAACCCGTGTCTGTGTGTGTTCCCTATGGAACCCGTGTCTGTGTGTGTGTGTGTTCCCTATGGAACCTGTGTCTGTGTGTGTGTGTGTTCCCTATGGAACCCGTGTCTGTGTGTGTGTGTGTTCCCTATGGAACCCGTGTCTGTGTGTGTGTGTTCCCTATGGAACCCGTGTCTGTGTGTGTGTGTTCCCCATGGAACCCGTGTTTGTGTGTGTGTGTTCCCCATGGAACCCGTGTCTGTGTGTGTGTGTTCCCTATGGAACCCGTGTCTGTGTGTGTGTGTTCCCTATGGAACCCGTGTCTGTGTGTGTGTGTTCCCCATGGAACCCGTGTCTGTGTGTGTGTGTGTTCCCCATGGAACCCGTGTCTGTGTGTGTGTGTGTTCCCCATGGAACCCGTGTCTGTGTGTGTGTGTGTGTGTTCCCCATGGAACCCGTGTCTGTGTGTGTGTGTGTTCCCCATGGAACCCGTGTCTGTGTGTGTGTGTGTTCCCCATGGAACCCGTGTCTGTGTGTGTGTGTGTTCCCCATGGAACCCGTGTCTGTGTGTGCGTGTGTTCCCTATGGAAGCCGTGTCTGTGCGTGTGTGTTCCCTATGGAAGCCGTGTCTGTGCGTGTGTGTGTGTGTTCCCTATGGAAGCCGTGTCTGTGCGTGTGTGTGTGTGTGTTCCCTATGGAAGCCGTGTCTGTGCGTGTGTCTGTGTGTGTTCCCTATGGAACCCGTGTCTCTGTGTGTGTGTGTGTTCCCTATGGAACCCGTGTCTGTGTGTGTGTTCCCTATGGAACCCGTGTCTGTGTGTGTGTGTGTTCCCTATGGAACCCGTGTCTGTGTGTGTGTGTGTTCCCTATGGAACCCGTGTCTGTGTGTGTGTGTGTTCCCTATGGAACCCGTGTCTGTGTGTGTGTGTGTTCCCTATGGAACCCGTGTCTGTGTGTGTGTGTGTTCCCTATGGAACCCGTGTCTGTGTGTGTGTGTGTTCCCTATGGAACCCGTGTCTGTGTGTGTGTGTGTTCCCTATGGAACCCGTGTCTGTGTGTGTGTGTGTTCCCTATGGAACCCGTGTCTGTGTGTGTGTGTGTGTTCCCTATGGAACCCGTGTCTGTGTGTGTGTGTGTGTGTGTGTTCCCTATGGAACCCGTGTCTGTGTGTGTGTGTGTGTGTTCCCTATGGAACCCGTGTCTGTGTGTGTGTGTGTGTGTTCCCTATGGAACCCGTGTCTGTGTGTGTGTGTGTGTTCCCTATGGAACCCGTGTCTGTGTGTGTGTGTGTGTGTGTGTGTGTTCCCTATGGAACCCGTGTCTGTGTGTGTGTGTGTGTGTGTTCCCTATGGAACCCGTGTCTGTGTGTGTGTGTTCCCTATGGAACCCGTGTCTGTGTGTGTGTGTGTGTGTTCCCTATGGAACCCGTGTCTGTGTGTGTGTGTGTTCCCTATGGAACCCGTGTCTGTGTGTTCCCTATGGAACCCGTGTCTGTGTGTTCCCTATGGAACCCGTGTCTGTGTGTTCCCTATGGAACCCGTGTCTGTGTGTGTGTGTGTTCCCTATGGAACCCGTGTCTGTGTGTGTGTGTGTTCCCTATGGAACCCGTGTCTGTGTGTGTGTGTGTACCCTATGGAACCCGTGTCTGTGTGTGTGTGTGTGTGTTCCCTATGGAACCCGTGTGTGTGTTCCCTATGGAACCAGTGTCTGTGCGTGTGTCTGTGTGTGTTCCCTATGGAACCCGTGTCTGTGCGTGTGTTCCCTATGGAACCCGTGTCTGTGCGTGTGTTCCCTATGGAACCTGTGTCTGTGCGTGTGTTCCCTATGGATCCCGTGTCTGTGTGTGTGCGTTCCCTATGGAACCCGTGTCTGTGTGTGTGTGCGTTCCCTATGGAACCCGTGTCTGTGTGTGTGTGCGTTCCCTATGGAACCCGTGTCTGTGTGTGTGTGCGTTCCCTATGGAACCCGTGTCTGTGTGTGTGTGTGCGTTCCCTATGGAACCCGTGTCTGTGTGTGTGTGTGCGTTCCCTATGGAACCCGTGTCTGTGTGTGTGTGTGTTCCCTATGGAACCCGTGTCTGTGTGTGTGTTCCCTATGGAACCCGTGTCTGTGTGTGTGTGTTCCCTATGGAACCCGTGTCTGTGTGTGTGTGTTCCCTATGGAACCCGTGTCTGTGTGTGTGTGTTCCCTATGGAACCCGTGTCTGTGTGTGTCCGCGCGTCCACACCCCATGGAACCCGTGTGTGCGCGCGTCCTATGGAACCCGTGTGTGTGTGTGCGCGCGTCCTATGGAACCCGTGTGTGTGTGTGCGCGCGTCCTATGGAACCCGTGTGTGTGTGTGTGTGTGTGTGCGCGCGTCCTATGGAACCCGTGTGTGTGTGCGCGCGTCCTATGGAACCCGTGTGTGTGTGTGTGTGTGTGTGTGTGTGTGTGTGTGTGTGTGTGTGTGTGTGTGCGCGCGCGCGTCCTATGGAACCCGTGTGTGTGTGTGTGTGTGTGTGTGTGTGTGTGTGTGTGCGCGCGCGCGTCCTATGGAACCCGTGTGTGTGTGTGTGCGCGCGCGCGTCCTATGGAACCCGTGTGTGTGTGTGTGTGTGCGCGCGTCCTATGGAACCCGTGTGTGTGTGTGTGTGTGTGTGTGTGCGCGCGCGTCCTATGGAACCCGTGTGTGTGTGTGTGTGCGCGCGCGTCCTATGGAACCCGTGTGTGTGTGTGTGTGCGCGCGTCCTATGGAACCCGTGTGTGTGTGTGTGTGTGTGTGTGTGTGCGCGCGTCCTATGGAACCCGTGTGTGTGTGTGCGCGCGTCCTATGGAACCCGTGTGTGTGTGTCCGCGCGTCCACACCCCATGGAACCCGTGTGTGCGCGCGTCCTATGGAACCCGTGTGTGTGTTACTACCTGTGATGCTCTTGAAGCTGTATTATATTAAATTACTGCATGACTAACAATTCCCGACGCTCCCCATCTCCTGGAGGGGTGTGATGTCATCGTCTCTGCGTAGTGCTCTGTGTACAGTTGGAGGAGACTGCGGTGACATCACCTGTCCTGGCAGCAGCTCCAGCGCCCCCTTCCTTCACTTCTTGTTTTTTTTGTTTAGAAGTTCAGCGTGTGAAACCCGTCTGTACGTGTGACCATGACTCCTCCGGGGCAGGGCAGCCTGGGAGAACATCCCGGAGCGCCACCAACCCCAGAAATGTCACAAGCATACTGTCGTGTGTAGTACTCCCTGGTTCATTCTAGACTTAAAGGGGTTGTCCCGCACCGAAACGGGTTTTTTTTTTCAACCCCCCCCGTTCGGCGCGAGACAACCCCGATGCAGGGGTTAAAAAAGAACACCGCACAGCGCTTACCTGAATCCCCGCGCTCCGGTGACTTCTTACTTACCTGTTGAAGATGGCCGCCGGGATCTTCTCCCTCGGTGGACCGCAGGGCTTCTGTGCGGTCCATTGCCGATTCCAGCCTCCTGATTGGCTGGAATCGGCATGTGACGGGGCGGAGCTACACGGAGCCGGCATCCTGCACGAGCGGCCCCATTGAGAAAAGAAGAAGACCCGGACTGCGCAAGCGCGTCTAATTTGGCCATTAGACGGCGAGAATTAGTCGGCACCATGGAGACGAGGACGCTAGCAACGGAGCAGGTAAGTGAAAAACTTCTTATAACTTCTGTATGGCTCATAATTAATGCACAATGTACATTACAAAGTGCATTATTATGGCCATACAGAAGTGTATAGACCCACTTGCTGCCGCGGGACAACCCCTTTAACACCGGAAGAATAATGCTGCCTGTCTTGGGCCTTCAGACCTGAGCGCTGGCTTTTGCGGCACAGTTGTGTGTGTGCGTAATAAATCTATATATTCGCCACAATGTTCGTATAACTTATTGTTCGAGGGACAGAATGAATATCGTCATGCGGAATCCGACCGTCCGTGTGGGCCCGGCCTGCAGAGTAACTGCACTTTTCACAAACTTTTTACACAGCTCTCTGCATTGTCAAAAGTTTGTGAAAACTGCAGTTCCACTTTAAAACACGCCAGAAAACACAGACCCCACACATCGCGTGTGATAAATCATGTGTGAGGAGCCTGGTAAGCTTCTAGGGGCCCAACAATCCAGCGGTGTGAGGGGTGTTGGTGGGACAAGTATGTAACGTCCGCTGTGAATCCCCAACGACCTCCCCGTCTGCTGCAAAGGGACTTGTGCTTCAGATCCACCGCCGATGTCACTCCGCAGCACGGAAAGTGGGGAAATCTGCAGTAAAAATGCTGCGGATGGGAAAATGCAAGATCCATCCATATCGCAATTGGACATAGTTCACCTTTATACAGTTTTAAAAAAGGCACGCTAGTGCACAGCACCCTGATTGGGGCCAGAGGGGGCGCTCCTCCGGACTCTGTCAGGTGAGTGGATGCATTCATTGTACGTACAGAACGAATGTGATTGAGAAGTGAGCAATTCTTATAGAACAAGTCAACTATGAATCTGCCCGTCTAAACAGGCCGCACGAGCGCGGATGAGCCGGCGATGACGTCATGATCTTGTCCGCTCGCATGCAGGTAGAAGAAATCGGCAGACATTTGAGAGCATGATGGGGATTTTAAATGCGTCAGTAATATCTACGCGTTAAAGCGGTTCTCCAGGGAAATACTGTTGATGAACTTTCCCCAGGATACATCCTCAATAATTCATCAGGTGGGGTCAGCCATTCCAAAACCCACGTGATTGGGCGCCTGCTGTCAGCATCACAGGGATCGGAGCAGAAGTAGTTAGCGCCGTGCCTGTGTAGTGGCCAGCTCTTGTAATTGCAGTGTCCGTGGCGTCATCAGCAGCTCCGCAAGGACCGGGCACCGGCGGTGCGGAGGAGTTGAGCACCGCATGTCTTATATTTCTACAGTACTTTGGGCAGCTCTGTGAATAATACATATTCCCTGGATAACCCCTTTAAGACGCCGGTACACAATAACACTTCCGTCCTCAGATAACCCCTTTTAAGTATATTTGTTGCTTGTGCAAATACAAACTGCAAATATCCGTAGGTTACCTGAGTTCTCCCCGAGTCCCAGGAGATTATCACATATCTCGCTGGTGTTGGGTCACTCCATGGGCTTTTTAGATTAGTCCTGCGCTCTGATTGGAGGGTTAGTGATCTGTCTAGAATGTGTCGAAAGTCCGGCCACATGATATCTGCCGAACTAGAGCAAAGATCAGACAAGTTTCTCTCCCTTATTGCTCCTCTTAGAAGGTTTCTGACACGTTGCACTATGGAAACTAATAAAAAAAAAAAAATTGAAAAATCAGAAAAAGCTTCTAATGTCGCTGCTATACAAATGACAGAGCTGCATCACATTTACACAGATCAGACGGGTTTCACATTTGTATGCTGCAGTTTTCTCAAACGAGCTTGGAAGAAACGCAGTGTGAATTTCTTCTATTGCACAACACCCTGATCGGGGCCAGAGGGGGCGCTCCTCCGGACTCTGTCAGGTGAATGGTCAAATTTTTTCAAAGTTTTCACCCATTCATTGGAGAAAGGGAAAACGGATAGACCAATGGGGAGGTCTGACTGGTTTTGAGAATGGGGAACCCTCCATCAGCCGCAGTTCTCAATGCAGGGTTGCTTCTCCATATTTCTGTAGCATTGCAGTGAACAGACCGATGATTGAAAAAAAATTCCTTCCTGGATGCATTTGGAATAATTCCTGGATCGCCGACCCTTCTGAAGTGATCGGTGATATTACATGTAGTATTGTAACGCTCAAAAAAGGTGTCCAAGCCGCCTTAAATGCTTGTGTTGTGTTTGCCATCACCACGTCCTCAGGTAGAGTGTTCCACAGTCTTGCTGCTCTTACAGTAAAGAACCCCCTTCTGTGTTGGTGTAGAAATCTTCTTTACTCTAAACGGGGAGTATGTACTCGTCACCGCTGCACTCCTAGGTATAAATATATGATGGGACAGATCCTTGAATTGTCCCCCAATATATCTGCCCATACAGATTTCACATCTCCCTCTCCTACATCTTCCTGCAATGTGGGATTCAAACAGGATTTTACATTAAGACAAACCCCTCCCCCCTTTCTGTTTTTTACGATCCCTGTAAGTTATCCGCCCAGTCACAGCTTTCATCCAACCAGGTCTCAGTTATTCCTACTATGTCATAGTTTTTTTCAGACATCATTACTTCCAGTTCGTCAACTTTGGTTGTCAGACGTCTAGCATTAGTCACCATACATGTATATTTGCTGCCTTTTATTGTAATATATTTCCAGGAGGAATAACAGAGGGATAGAACTAGAGAACAGTCTTCCAGAATTATTGTGACTTGTCTAATATTAACCCTTTCCAATCCAATTTGTATCCTGGTTTTCCTAGGGGGCTTACTCTTTTTCTGCCGTTATACAATGGCACTACATGCTGGCTAAAGCCAGTACTGCATGAGGTGACACGTTGGATAGCCTCCGACAGCAGAGAGGCTGGCAATATACAGTAAGAGAACCCCAACGGACTTCTTCCAACATCAGAGCTGTACAGCCTTAAATCATAATGTCTTCAGAGGTCAGACAGTGGATTGGAAAGGGTTAAGCACCATCATGTTCTCTGGAAGTAGTTTCAGACTGCGGTTTCCCCTTTGGGCCATAAGGGAAAATGTATTGTGAAATCACTGAAACATTAGTTGCTAGAACAACGGCTATAATCGGAGTAGTGATGAAATGCATAGAAATAAAACGTGAGGTCTAAATATGTATAGCCAACCTCGACCAACATGGGTAGGCCGTTAATGCTCGGGAATCCAACCTATGAGACCCTTGTGAACGGCCATAGCAGCCGCAAGGATAACGTACTGTATGTATATAATCGGTAATGTGGCTACATCGCGGCACCTTCATTGTGCGGATAGGTCGGTGTCTTTGATGTCACCTGACCAATCCAAAGCGGACCTTTTAGGACTTCTAAACCAGACTGTCCATCTAATGTCTATGAGCTGATTGATCCCATCCGCCACCATCAAAGAGAAGTAGTTCTTGCCATGAACATATTTTATACAGGGACCGCAGTTCTGTTTGCTGATCAGTTAATGGCGGAAGAAGTAAGTTACTCATGTAACTCGGTGGAGTAGCTTGGCTGAACTATTTTAAGATGCCCTGCCTTAAAAATAGCCCCCCGTGTGCAAGACGTCACTGTGCCGAGGGCTGAAGCTTTCAGATAGATTAGTATTAGGGGTGCCTTCACATGTCGCTGATTTGATGCAGATTTCACCCCTTCAATTTGAACTCCATTGAAAGTGTGAAATCGGCTGCAGATCTGCGCCAAAATCTGCAGCAAATCAGCCATGTGTGAACACGCTCTTAAAATAGGGGATGAAAATTAGCTGCATCCTCCAGTATTTTATTACTGCAGCCCTGCTGCCCCAATCGCCACTTTTCCTTTCTTGATATTCGCCCCCGCTCGCCTATACTGGCTCTTCTTGGATCTGCCGCCGCAAATCTATCAAGTGGGCGGTCCTTACTGCTCGTTTGACAATGGGTGACGTCCGCCTGTCAATCAAGTCTGACTTGAGCTATGCTGCCAGCCCCGCTGACTTTACCACATGTACGTGGCCACCTTAAAGAGGACCTGTCATTAGATGAACTTCAGCCAAACATCAATGATTTTGGCAAGACCAGCCCAACATTCACTATACATGGGATGTCCGGACTGTACCCCAAAGGCAGATGTTGGAGGGGAAAGAAGGATCGGGCAGGTTGGATTTCAATCTGACTGATCTTCTGTTCTGAAAGAAGAGAGGCTGCCGCCAGAGGTGTCCGGCTGCGGCTTGTTGCCTCTCCCTATTAAGAACACGCGGGACGATCGGCTGAGCAATTTTCACACCACCAGCTCTGTGGGCCAACTTATATATGTGGTTTCTGTAGTGCGATCGGAGGTGTCCGTCGAGCTCTGCCTTATGTTGTGTCTACTGATAAGCAATACATATAAAGATCCTAAAGTGTCTGTAAATGACTTGTGTGGATCACACAGACTGACCGTGATCTCTTCTCTCCACGTAGGTCCTGGTGAACACCGTGTGCTGCCTGCTGATGCTGGTTGCTAAAGTCATTCAACATGTGGTGTTCGGTCCGTTACGTGTCAGCGAGAGACAGGTGAGTGCAGTGGAGATGGGGAAGGTGGTCGGTATATTAAGGGTCATTTACGCAGGACGATTATCCCTCCAACCAGCTAAACTGAGCAATAATCGTTCCGTGTAAATGCAAAAAAATCGTTAACTATTCGTTCACTTGTTGTCATCGCTGGCTTTCCGTCAGCATAAAAAGCATCGTGGATCGCTGACTGCTCACTGCGTTTAACCCTTTCCAATTTACTGACTGACGTCTTCAGACATTCTGATTGAAGGCTGTACATCTCCGATGTTGGAAAACGTCCGGCAGGGTATTCTTACTGTATATTTCTGGCCGCTCTGTTGTCGGGGACCTCTCTAGCATGTCACATACTGCAGTACTGGCTCTAGCCAGCAGATGGTACCATTGTATAATGGCAGAAAGAGAAAACCCCCTAAGAAACCCTGAATCCAAAGTTTGATTGCAAAGGGTTAAACTCCTTAGCGCTTTATATAGAAGGTGAAACGCTGAATGAGAAGCCCGCGTTTATGTCGGCGCTCGTTTACCTGACTGTCATCACGTCTAAATGGGACATTAGTTATGCCTTGATTCATCATTAAAGGGTATTTCCAGGATATCGGGGTCTGACCTCTGGGGCCACCAGTTACCTGTACAACAGATGGCTGGGACCTGCTATGTAGGGAATAATTAGGAGGAGGTGCCGAGGTTGGATCCCCCAATTATCATAAAGTGACGGCATGTAGTAGTGATGAGCTGTCACTGTAGCAGATGGTAGTACTTCTTTAACCCCTTAACGACAACCCATACACCTTTTTGCTGCAGTCGTTAAGAGGCCTTCTTCTGATGCATGTGTCTTTTTACAGTGCTGCAACAAAAGCCTTGCATGGTTCACATGCAGAGGCTCGGCGTCTGATGGGTCTAGGGGTTATATGATGAGGGCGCCTCACCATGTAACCATGTAACCCTTTACACTACACGGTCAGTGCCACTGTGGCGTATAAAAGGCTGACATAGGGAAGTTCCCCCCAATATCGCCCATTGTGACCCTGCAACCTGATTGTGGGATCCCAATAGGTTGTTATGGGACCCGGAGGCTTGAAGATGGCCTCAAAGTCTGCCATCTATGGTGGACTATGAGGCTCCGCTTCTGGCTGATCCTCCTAAGACCATATAATACACTGTAATAGTGTGAAGTATTATAAAATAAAAAGTGAAAAAAGATTCTAAATTAAAATGTCGAAACCTACTCCCCCCCCCCTCCCCCTTCTTATGTAAAGGGGAAAAAAAAGACCACTAATTTGATAGTTCTGTATCCATAATCGACTACATAAGGTTAGTACATTATAGTTACCGTGAAAAAACCCCCCATGAAAATGGCTAATTTTGCATATCTCAATTCTCACAAAAAACGTAATGAAAAGCAATCAAAAAGTCATATGTAACATTAAAAAGTACAACTCATCCTGCAAAAAAAGCTTTTAACACAGCACTATTGACGAGAAAAACAATGTTAGGGGCCTTTATATGCTGTGATAGAAGAAAATGGGAAAAAATTAGCCACATAAATTTAGTATCGACGTCCTCACACTGACCCCCAGAATAAACGTAATATATTTGATTATTTTCTACTTCACGGATGAATGCCTTTAACAATTATAATAATAATGAAAAATAATAATTCCAGCGTTACAGATTTTGTTCTTTTTACCTCTAGAAATAAATGGAATGGAATGTGATCAAAAAGTTACATTCCCAAATAATGGGAGAAATGAAGTGACAAACAGGCCTTGTTAGAGCTGGATGGGAAAATAAACATTTGCTCTTCGAATGCAGCGACACAAAACCAGATCTTTATAACAATAAAAAAAAATGTAAAAAATTGCGGTGTAGAAAAATGTCAAATAAAAAACAAAAAACCTATAAACTTGATATCGGGGTGAAATCACATGATTTATTCCGCATTCTGAATACCGTACAAATGAAATCCAAAAAAACAATGGTGGAACCCCCCCACCCCTTCCAAAAAAGAAAGTTCTCCAATACATTATATGTACGCCAAAATGATGCCCTTCGAAAATACAACTTGTCCTGCAAAACACAAACCCTCATGCAGCCGTGTTGACGGAAAAATTAGAGAGTTATGTCATTAAGGCGCAAATGGGCTTCAGCCCTGCTATAGATGGTTATAACAGCTGGCAGGTTGTCGCTGGCAAAGGAAGGGCAGCTGGGATGGCTTAGAGCAACAACTCTGTTCCTTCATGATGGAGCAGAAGATGAGCGAAGAAAGGAGAAGAGCTGATTAGTTAGAGGAGCCACAACCACATCCATGTACTGCTGGTGGTAGGTACTGAGAACCTGAAAGCTCCCACTCCCACCATGGGTGAAAGGAGAGGAGTAGGGGATCGCTGATCGCTATATATAATGCTGTCCTATAGGTGAAGCACTGGTAACTAATAGCCACACACACACACACACACACACACACACACACACACACACACACACACACACACTCCTCTTCACATGTTCTCCTCCATGTTTCCTACCAGCAACCTCCATTAACCATCCACATTGGTACACTTCTTCTTCGTCTCATCGCCTCTTCCTGTCTTTGCAGCATCTCAAGGACAAGTTCTGGAACTTTATCTTTTACAAGTTCATCTTCATCTTCGGCGTCCTGAATGTGCAGACGGTGGAGGAGGTGGTCCTGTGGTTCTTGTGGTTTGCAGGCCTGGTCTTCCTCCATCTCATGGTGCAGCTGTGCAGAGACAGATTTGAATATGTACGTACATACGTAACACTAACAAACCTAAATCTTACTGTATGTGAATAAGGGGCTATAAACGCTGTTTTTTAGCTTTTTCCGTTTCGCGGACAGATATCCAAAGTGTGTCCTGGCCTGATCGCGGGTGTCTGGACTCGAACTCTGAGCCTCATACTCATGTACGATGCTTCAAGCTCAGGTCCGAAAGCCAAGATACACTTCGGAACTCCTTCAGTGAGATCAACGGCGCTATAGACAGTGTGGTTAGCCTCTAATACTTGTTTCTGAATTAACCCTTTATTTCCCCCCTGCAGCTGTCATTCTCACCCACCACCCCGATGAGCTGCCACATTCGTGTGTTGGTTCTTCTCTCGGCAATGCTTGGGGTGTGTTGCTGCCTGGCTGTGCTATGCGTGTTTTCCGGATATGCACATGGGATGCACACGCTGGCGTTCATGGCTGCTGAGGCAAGTATAACAATCATTTGTATGTAGTAGAATAGTAGAAGGGTGAATCTTCCTTCTGCGCCAATCTTAGCTAAGTGTACCTCTACCCTGAACCCATCTTACCAATACATTAATGTGTTAACACTGTGTCAGCTGGCTTACAGGTCAGTGTAACTTCTATCGCCTCTACACATTAGTCGGGCTGACTCTCACATGTGTATGGGGACTTCTCAACTCTCCCCCAACAGGTTAGGTCAGAGGGGATCGGGCACGTTGAATTGTATTTCAGCAAGGGCTGATATGTATGGGAGGATGTGTTTTTGTCTTGTTTTTTTGAGCCAAAGGCCAGAATGGTTCCAAAGGGAAGAAAGTGTAAAATGAAAGACTGATACTACTTGTTTCTTTTGTCTCCACTTCTGTGTTTGGCTTGAAACACTGCATCCAAAACTGCATGTGTGATCCTAACCTAAAAGGAGTATTCAGACTGAAGACCCTTTCTGGCGCATCCTACGTAAATCAGTGGTCTCCACCCTGTATCTCTCCAGCTGCTTTGAAACAACATGTCCCAACATGATGTGATAACTTGGTGCTGGTAATTGTAGTTTCATAATGTCTGGAAAGACTCGGGTTGGCGGCTACTGCATTCGGATCTGCTATCAGTGTCTGATTGGTGGGGTCCAACGAGTCGGGAAAAGCTGTAACCTTTTCTGTTGCTGTTTTCTTCTGTAGCCCCATCTTTATCCATAATCTTCGTGTTCTACCAGTTACCCCTCTTGTAATGGAGTGATATCTGCTGCCAGCTGTTTGGACCGGATGCCCGTGATGTCCCATGCATTGCAGCGCTGTGTTGATAAATGATCCCATTTATTGTGTCTTTATTGCTAAGTGGACGGTGTTGTGAGTGCGTAATAGCATTATAAATCAATTAGCCCGGTAATCACAATCCGATTCCCTCACTCCAGCTTATCAGTCACGTCAATTACATCATTCAGTGTTTTTAATTTACAGTAATAATTTTGTTGTGTTACCATCTCCATTACTGCCAAATGAACCGGTGTTCTCATTACAGAATTACACTTACTATGTTCTATTCATTTTAATTCCGCGTATAATAGGCGGACAGATGCAGCCGGCGGACCGTACACACTGTGTCCTCCAGCACACTAACACTTACCTACTTTCTTCTTGTAGTGTTTGCTGGTGACCACAAGAACAGCCCATGTTGTGTTACGGTAAGTAGGGGATATCGGACAGTTGGTATCATGGTCTGTAGTGCAATTAGCATCAGTCCATTAATAATGCTGCAACGTATTATGAAATGTTTAAGTCAATAGACAATGAAAAATGTAATATCGGATGAATTGCCAACCATTCGTTGTCATGGTGCTACCATCTATTATTTTATATGGATATAAAGATGATGACATGGTATGACACGGATTATATTGGGCTGAGAAACCTTAATTTATGATTTATGTTTCTAGAGGAAAGAAGGTTTCTACACCGATTGTAGAAGGGGGTTCTTTACTGTAAGAGCAGTGAGACTGTGGGACTCTGTCTGAGGACATAGTGATGGTGAACTCACTTAAAGTGTTCAAAAGGGTCCTGGATGTCTTTCTTAAGCGTCACAATATTACATGTTATACTCACTTATGACTTCAGAAGGGTCGGTGATCCGGGGATTATTCTGATTGCCAGACTTGGAGTCGGAAGGAATTTTTTTTTTCTGAAAATGAGAAAAATTAGCTTCATTGGGGTTAATGCCTTCCTCTGGATCAACATTGGGGGTGGTAACAGGATGGACATATGTCTTTTTTTCGACTTTCATACTATGTTAAAAGGGTTCTTTCTTTTGGACTACCTCCACTCTATATAAGAACCTGCTGGTGATGCGTTGATGGTCACCGGCCAGGCATCTGAAACGCCCAACCAGCAGCGGTTATTATCAAGGAAAGCTGCAGTTGGCCTCCCATTTCCCATGCGGTACCTGCAGAGGAAATGTGGTTTTGGCTGGTAATTCAATGCTTCTTTTCAGCGGCTTTCTGTTCTGTCCCAGCGTAGAGTCCTTATTTCAACTTTATTTTGCGGGTCATTATGACGCTGACCACACCAAGTTTATAGAGGTTTTGTTACGTTTTACTACTTCTGCACTAGATGAACACTTTCTTTTTGTTCAAGAAAAACTTTTTTGGTGGCACCGTATTCCAGGACCAGAGCATGTTTGGTTTTCCATTGCCGTCTGTGTATGAGGGCTTGTTTTTTTTGGGGGGGAGGGGGGGCGGGGGGGGGGGGGGGGGGAGGGACCTGTAGTTTTTATTGCTACCATGTTGAAGTATAACCAATTTTTGATTATTATTTCTTTATTAATTGCTGTTTTGTCAGAGCGAGATGACAAGAAAAAAAATATCTTTTCCTTGCAGCTATGTGATTCACCTTTGGGACCTTAATCATGAAGGAACATGGGAAGGCAAAGGGACTTATGTATATTACACAGATTTTGTAATGGAGCTCAGTCACCTTTCTATCGACCTGATGCATCATATTCACATGCTGGTGAGCGGCCAATGGCTAACAAATAATCAACCAGATCGAAGAAGAATTGCATCCAGTTCCTGCAAATTGCCTAATGTCTGTTTTTTTTCTCCTTAGTTATTTGGCAACATTTGGCTTTCCATGGCGAGTCTGGTCATCTTCATGCAACTGCGCCACCTTTTCCATGAACTACAGCGTAGGCTTCGCCGGCACAAAAACTATTTGCGGGTTGTTGGAAACATGGAGGCTCAGTGAGTTTATTCATTTTCCTTGCATTCTTAAAGGGAACTTTTATAAACTAAGTTATGGTGCTGTTAGGGGGCTCGACAGAGTGAGCTCAGCCCAGAAATATGACTCTTTTCTGAGTCCTGCGCTGTCCCGCAGACTTGTTTGTGTGATTACACAGACAGCATACAGTCCTATAATGGCTTATAATATTATAAATGGGAGCTGGTTATTTTGAAAACGGATCGAGGGTCTGCATAAAAAAGTCATGGCATGCCCCCACGGATGAGAGTAGGGCGTTCTGTGTAGATCGAACACATGCAGGTTGCCTGAGTTCCACAGGTGCAACTTGCAGTTTTGACGGTTGCCCTCTAGCATTGGAGACAGGGAATCTGCAGCTGCGCCCCCCTCCTCCCCTTCTGTTTACTATGTTTTACAGAGAGTTTTCAGGCAGAGAAAGGGGACTGCAGGCTATTGGAAGGTGAGGAAAATGCAACTGCTCCCTAGTGCGATACCTTGTAGATAAACTTAAAGTAGATAAGGATTTATTCTCTTATGCTTAACCCCTTCACTCCCCAGAGTGTATAGTTACGTTCTGGGCACGTGGGGTTTGTATGGAGTGGGACTGGGAGCTGCTCCAACTCCATACATGGTGATTGCCAGCTGTTTTTGCCAGCTGACACTCACAGCAGCTGCAATCAGCGTGTTTAAGCATTTTAAATGCCTCGAACTGAGTTTGGGGTTCTCAAAAATCCTCCTGCAATGCAATCGCGAGGTGCTGTTCCATTGCTCCTAGGGCTGCCATGACTCATTGCCTATCAAGACATGCCTGTAGCACATCTTTATTAATCATCCCGAATGGTGAATGTCATCAGAAAAAAAAATTACACAACTCCAGAATTGCGTTTTTTTTGTTGTTTGTTTTTTTTTGGTCACTCTGTCTCTCAGAAAAAAAAATTCTAAAAAGCCATCAAAAAGTCATTATTAACTGTTTTAATTAAATATTATTATTATAAACTGTATAAAGACTGAAGTATTTTTCTATAAGACCCATTTTTCAGCTAAGTAAAATCTTGTTGAAAAGTGTCTGCGCCTTATAGTCCAGAGGCAGGGGGGTCTGATAGATCCAGAGACCCCTGACCACTGCCTGATCCTCGAGAGAACTCTGCAGCCATGCAGTCCTTCCTCTCCCTACCTGATCATTGCCGGCCAGAAGCAGCCTCCTCACATATCTCCCCTGGGGGTGTTAGTCCTCTGTACACACAGGGACAGACAATAGCAAAGATCAAAGGTCAGGACAGCAGATGATGTCATAATCATGTGACTGAAAAGCAAATAGACGGAATAATGTATTACTGCACTTGTATGTGGGGATTTAGTGTTTAATAAAATCAGTGTTATATATGCCAGTTGCTGATGTGTGCGCATGTAGTATAGCTGTATGTCAATGGTGCAAAGCTATGGGTGTATGTAGCAGAGTTGTGTGTGTGTGTGCGTGCGCGTGTGCGTGTGCGTGTGTGCGTGCGTGTGCTGTGCGCATGTATGTATAATGTGAACTTATGTGTTTGCGTCATTGTTTGAATGCACACACTAGGTTTAATAGGAGCCGACTATTGATTTGTTAATCCCCCTTTCTATATTAGAACACCAAAGTTAATGACGGTAGCCCCACAACTTTGTTAGACCCCAGACACCTTTAAATTAGTATGAAATATTTTTTTCCTCTTTTCTCTTGTCTAAAGCTGGGGTCCGTCTTATAGTCCGAAAAATCTGGTAATAGATCCTAAGTACACCATAATTTTCAGCATTGCTCCCATTACAGATGTTGGGCCTTATAACACTACTTTTACTCTGATAGTTTTGCTGTAGCCACCATTGAGGAACTGGAGGCCAATAATGATGACTGCGCCATCTGCTGGGATTCAATGCAAGCTGCACGCAAGCTACCCTGTGGGCACCTGTTTCACAAGTGGGTGTTAAACTCTATATTTCTTAATCCATTCAACTTTTAGAATAAATGGTTAACAGATAAACTGTATAGGTCTCCCAGAAGCCGTATTCAGGGCTGCTTTCTTGCAGCTCAGTGACCTTCACGTCAGGGTTTTGTGTTTCTTTGTTTTTATGAACGTTACATTGCTTCGATAAAACTGTAGCTGTTTCTGTCTCCACAGCTCCTGCCTTCGCTCTTGGCTGGAACAGGACACTTCATGTCCCACTTGTAGAATGTCCCTCAATATGGCTGATGGCAGCAGACCTCGTGGCGAGCAACCGAGAGAAAACATAGATCAAAATATGATCCCACTGACCGTGACAGAGGGACGCCCCCGTCTAAATCAGCACAATCACTTCTTCCATTTTGATGGTGAGAATAGTTCAGTTATTTAAAATGGAAAAAAACATTTAAAGTGACCCTCCGGTTCTGGGCAAACAAAGATGGCCTCAACGCTTCTCTCACTACCTGATGTACTCTGTGCATTAGTATATATCGTTAGTCTACTTCACTACACCTGCTGTGATTGACCAATGCTGTCCATGTGAGCAATGCTGGCCAGTAGAAGCAGCATGTAGTGTCTTAGACTGGTAGTGCACACTAATGAACAGCGTGCATCAACTAGTCAGAGAAGCAGGCTATGTTTGCTTGTCCAGGCCCGGAGAGTCCCTTTAACCCCCTAATGATCATGGACTTAAGGTTACATCCTGCAGCCAACACCAGGCGGCAACAGCTCCGATAAGCCGCGCGGCTCATCAGAGCTATTAACCCTTTAAATTCTAACAGCTGCATTTAAATCCCCTGGCCGATGTTCTGGGGTCCCATACAGCTCCCCCCCCCCCTTCCCCCCGATGAGATCGCGGGGAGCCATATTGGTGTCATGGCAGCCGGGTGCCTTCTGAAAGGCCCCAGGGCTGTCATGGCAGAGTGCCTATCAATCCATGCCCGTGGGGTGGCTTGATAGAAAGCCTGCCCGATCGCAGTATGATGTAATGCTATGCTAGCATTACATCATACTGCAGGAGTGATCAAAGTATCGTAAGTTGTCAATGAAAAAATAAAAGTTATGGCTGTCAGAAGCTGCGACAGAAAATAATTTTTAAAAAATGGAATATCTTTGAAAAAAAAATAACAGTAATACAGCAAACACAAAAACTACATATGTTTGGGATCGTAGTAATAGAATAAAGTTATCAGGTCATTTTTGTTGCAGTTTGTGCGCCGTGGAAACAAGACGCATCGAAAGATCGGGAAATTTGTGTTTTTAGTACATTATATGGTACATTAAATAGCACCATTGAAAAATACAATTCGTCCTGCAAAAAACAAGCCCTCATACAGCGACGTCGATGGATAAATAAGAGTTATGATTTTTTAAAATGGGGAGGAAAAAACAAAAATGTGGAAAAAAGGTGGCGGTCCTTAAGGGGTTGAAGGGTTGTCTAATCACAGGCAGCCTCTTTAATATGAGAAGGTTTCTGCTGCAGGAGAAATGCAGTATTATATGTAACTTTTCAAAGAAACGGCTGTCCATGTAAAAAGTGGATGGCTCGAGCTGACCACAGCGAAAGCTTCTGCATGTTGGCGATTTTTATGTTCTTGCTCATAAAGTTGGGTCCAAAGACATCGCCTAAATGTCAAGATGAGACAACCCCTTTTAAAAGAGTTTTACCACTTCTAGTTGTTTTGTTGCAGGAAGCAGACCTCTCCGTGGGTTGCTGCTGCTGGCTGAGTCCCATTCACTTCAATAGGACTCAGCCTGCAGTACCAACCCTGGCCACTGTGCAATGTACGGAGCTGTTTGCTTCCTGCAACAAAACAGCTAGAAGTAGGACAATCCCTTTTAACAATCTGCCAATTATTTCCCTTACAAATGCAGGTTCAAGGTTTGCAAGTTGGCTGCCGAGTTTCTCAGTTGAAGTGATGCACACAACAAATATTCTAGGGATCGCACAAGCAAGTAACTCTCAGCTAAACGCCATGGTATGTATCTAGTTTACTGCATTTGACGCATTATCACTTAGTTGTGACTCACTGAGATGTGACCGGCCACGTGGTAATAGATATAACATATGTGCCGCTCCCTCCACAGGCCCGGCAGGTTTTAGATATGTTCCCTCAAGTACCATATCACCTGATCTTGCAAGATCTACAGATAACTCGCTCCGTGGAGGTCACTACAGACAATATTTTAGAGGGACGCATTCAAGTGCCTTTTCCCACACAGGTTAGTGCTTCAGTATTGGCAAATTTATTGTAATTACCCGCATTGTTTACTATAAGATGGGAATGTTCTGGAAGAAATGAGCCGTATGTGTTTGTCCTGCAGAGGTCTGATGAACCCAGGCCAGATGGTTCTCCAGATGTTGGTGAGCAGCAAGAAACCAATGAAGACGTCCAGGTCAGTAATGGTGGACTAAAACCAAGGAAACCTTTTGCTTCATCTTGCTAGAGGAGATGCAGGCAGGTTTTACGGCTGGCATGGTCTTACCACCCTCTATACACTCTTATGTCTGTCGTCTTTTCTCAGACTGAGCGAGTTCCGTTGAATTTCACACCGAGTGTGGAGGAATACGGAGACTTCGGTGAAGCAGAGGCGCAGTCAACCGATGCAGAAGACTTTGAGGTTAGAGGCAGCCGCTTCTCCAAGTCCGCAGAAGAGAGGCAACGAATGCTAAGCCAAAGGAAAGAGGACATGGTGCTGGTGGCAAGAAGGTAAAAGCTAAGCAGATGCGTTAAGATGTTCTCTTCTGTGCCTACCCGGTCCAACTTCATATATAAATCTGTCCGTTTTATATTGCTGTTTAAATGTTGGATCATTAAAGGGGTTCTGACACAAATAATGTTTTTATGCTTTAGCAGCCATTGTTCCCTGGTGTGCCTAATGGACCCAGGGAACCCATGGTTTAATGGCTGCTAAAGCATACAAAGATAATACTTACCTGTTCTTCTGTTGTTGTTGACATCGGGGGGAGGTCATCTCCCGGCAGGCAGTCTTCTTCCTCTACGAGCCGCGCCGCTCCGGGATCGCGCGCATGCGCTGTGGAGAGGTGCCCTCTGACAGGAGTCAGGACGGGCTGCGTCTCCACTGCGCATGCGCAACACTCCGGAGTTCAGCAGGACGGACGGGCCGCCCACAGCAAGCACTGCTTGAGACGTGCTTGCTGTGGGCGGTCCGTCCGTTCACCTCGGAAGTGCCTGACGGACGGACCAGAGCAGGAAGCGGTCTTTTTGACCGCTCCTGCTCTGCTTTAAAGGCACAGAAGATGATGCCGGCTGGAGGGGACATGCCTGGCGATCGGGCCAGGCAAGGTGAGTACAATTTTTTATTTTTGATGTCAGAACCCCTTTAACCCCTTAATGACGCGGGCATTTTTCTTTTTCCATTTTCGTTTTTTCCTCCCCCCTTTAAAAAAATCATAACTCCTTTATTTATCCATCCACGTCGCTGTATGAGGGCTTGTTTTTTGCGGGACGAGTTGTATTTTTCAATGGTGCTATTTAAAGTACCATATAATGTACTGAAAAACTTTTAAAAAATTCTAAGTGGAGTAAAATGAAAAAAAACACGACATTTTGCCATCTTTTAGTGCGTCTTGCTTCTACGGCGCACAAATGGCAACAAAAACGACATGATAACTTTTTTCTATGGGTCGGTACGATTACTACGATGCCAAACTTGTATAGGTTTTTTTTTACTATACTCCTCTTTTTTTTTTTTTTAAAGACATAAAAATTTTTTCAATTATTTTCTGCGGTCATTTTGTGCGCGCAATAACTTTTTTATTTTTCCGTCGACGTAGTTGAGCAAGGTTTCATTTTTTGCGGGATGTCCTGTAGTTTCTGATAGTACCGTTTTGGAATACATACGACTTTTTGATCGCTTTTTATTGCGTTTTTTCTGGGAGACAGGGTAACTAAAAAAATGCATTTCTGGCGTTCTTCATTTCTTTTTTCGAACGACGTTCACCGTGCGGGAAAAATTATGTGGTACTTTGATAGTTCGGACTTTTACGGACGCGGTGATACTAAATACATATTTTTAATTTATTATTTAGATTTTTTAATAATAGATATGGCAAAAGGGGGGTGATTTAAACTTTTACAACTTTTTTTTTTTTTCAATTAAAAAAAAACTTTATTGATTTTTTTTTTTTTACTTTACTTTGAAGTCCCCCTGGGGGACTTTAAGATGCGATGCTTTGATCGCTCCTGCAGTATGACGTAATGCTATAGCATTACGTCATATTGCTTTTTGACAGGCAGCCTATGAAGCCACCCCACGGGGACGGCTTGATAGGCAGTCTGCTAAGGCAGCCCTGGGGCCTTTCATTAGGCCCCCGGCTGCCATGACACATGCACGGCTCTCCCGATCTCACCGCGGGGGGGCCGTGCGGGACCCCCGAACATCGTTCGGGGCATTTAAATGGTTAATAGCCGCGATCGGCCGCGCGGCCGCTCGCGGCTATTGCCCGCGGATGTCAGCTGTTATAAACAGCTGATGCCTGCACTGTATGAAGAGAGGTTGCATCGCAACCTCTCTTCATACATACCCCGACGCTCCATGACGTACCAGGTACGTCATTGGTCGTTAAGGGGTTAATATATGGGATCACGGGGCAGCTGTACTTATCGTTGTAAGTATAGAATGGCCACTGTACGGCCCCCCTGAACCCAACATACTGTAGGGACTGTTTCACTGTGTCACGTAGGTGGCGCTTCTGGTGGAATGCTCTGTCAGTCGGCTGCTCTCCTCCAATCATTGGTGCCAAGCTATTCCAGCATGGCAGCAAACTGAGGAAGAGGTACTAACTGACAGGGGGGCTGCCTTCCAGGATCTATACAAGTTCAAGGGCACTCTAGGCCTGCTAATTTAAAGGCGCTGTCCCATCAGAGACAAGCTCATTCAGTATACAGCATCTGGAATGATACGGAGATTTTGCTAGGAGAAGCCATGGCCATCCTGTAATACAGGAACTGCTCAAAATTTACTAGAGCTGCTCTTCGTTCAGGATCATAGAGGGGGTTCTTGAGAGGAGAACACGGCTGCAGGATGTTCATGTGCCCGAAGTGTTGTTGGCCAAACTCCTTTAACTACTCTTGTGCATCTTAAATGCCTGTATCTAAAGTGCCACTGCGTCATGGCTATTCGTGACTTTAACTGTTGCCTCATGTGGCGCAGTGTTAAGGCCTCACGTCAACGGGCGGATTTGATTTGCGGACCTTCAGGGGAAGGGGTTAAAGTCCTATATAACCACTTTAAATGTTGACACTGCAGCATAACAATAGCCGTGTAGTGACGTCCTCCCTAATAACTCTGTTTTGGGCCAAAAGAGAGAGATTAAAAAAAAAAAAAACTTCTTGCTCTACACTTGCAAAAAATAATCCATAAACCAAAGTGGTGCCACCTAGTGGCCAAGTCGTGTATGTGAGATGACCTTTTAATTTATGTCAAGCAGTGGCACATAGTGTAATTTGTCTTGTTTAGCAGATGGGTAATTTTTATTTTCTTGGTTTAATCGTAAAACAAGAAAAAGGACTTTTTAGTGCCACTCAGGTTTTCAGAAAGTAAGAGCTAAAGCTTAGTCATCAGCTGCGAGTTATCCTTTACGTTAATGAATCCGTCCCATTCATGGGGTAATATAAGAATATAACTTCAGGGCTTGTATATTTCTTTAGGCCGTGCTCACACTTTACTACTTCGGGTGCAAATGGCTAATGTCTCCAGGAGGACCACCGAGAACCAGTCTAACATTATATCCATTGTGACTGTATATAGTGTGTGTGTAAATATATATATATATATATATATATATAATATTCATTCGTGCATGCATACATGTCTTTTCTTTGTCGCTGTCTTACCAGGCGCTATCTGAACAGAACACCAGATGACGGATCGTCTACGTCCCCAGAGAACGATGTTTCGGACTTGGTCACCCTCCGCCGGTCTGTGCTGGCAGCCGCCGCTGAGCGCAGGTTTCAGTTGCAGCATCCGCCTCAGTAGTGACCGGCGCACACGCATCACCAGGCCTTGATCTTTGTGCAGACGATGCACACACAGACTTGTGACCCAGCACCTTCCTCAGGAGCTCCACCGGCTCTAAGACAGAACTCGGCTTTTGTAATCTCTAGTGTTTTTCTTCCTTGCAGGCCTTGTTTTTAGAACAAGAGGGGCCTGATACTCTGCTCTGATGAACTATATCTTGATTCGCTCTCTCCACCGGTCCCTGGGGGAAACCTGACAGTATTGTAGGCAGAGGAAGAAGCCTTCAGGGGCTGCAGATCTTGAAGTGACATGCAAGAAACAAAAAAACCACCGTCCTCTTCTTATGCATTTCCTCAGCAGCAACTAACATTTTGGCAGTGTTTGTAGATGAGGGCCGTGCCACCCGTACCCGTGGCGGTCCCATAACTATGGCATTTGTTTACAATATTTGCAGATTAAATATGTTTAATAAACCGTTACGCCCCGCTCTGGTGAGATGAGACCCTGCGCGTCCATGAGGTCCTGACGACGAGCATTGGAGATCTGACGCTTTATAATGAAGACTTGGACCGTGATCTACCAAGTTTGTGTTTACAAGTGTTCGAGGAGTTTCTGTGCTTTACGGGAAGATCTATAGTGCAATGTTGTGTCATATGGGGGAGGGGCAACGTATGGCGGCTAGTGATAGCAAAGGTGTTTCAGATCGCAGGTAAATAGCTAGTAGGAAGTTGGTTCTTGTGTGTTGTGGCTTCATAAAGACTTGGCCCTGAAAAATGTTGCAGAGTTGCTTTCTTCTGCCATGGCTTATCTTTCTGGTGTAAACGGGAATCTCCGATTTCATGTGAACAGAATTACTGATTTTCCTGTTAACTCTTGTTTGTCTGTATTCTGACACATTTGTGTGATTCTATCCAAAATGATGTATTTTTTTTATAGATCTTTTTCCCAATAGGTATTGTACATTGTTGTATCTGTTACAGGAGACACAAGACGTACATTTAGGCCTATAAGAGGTTGTCCCACTTCTGGCTATTTTGCTGCAGAAAAAAAGACAGCTCCATACGCTGCACAGTGGCCCAGGTTGGTACTGCAGGCTGAGTCCTATTAAAGTGAATTGGGCTCAGCCTGCAGTACCAAACTGGGCCACTGTGTAGTTTACAGAGCTGTCTGCTTCCTGCAGCAAAACCGCTAAAAGTGGAACAACCCCTTTTAAGGAAACGCGCTGTGCTGAACTTATACCCTATGATATGCTTGATGCAGAGATTCTATGAACAGCCAAGAGACCCTGCATTAGGTAAAATGCAGGGTATGTGTTTTGCACAGTGTGTGCCTTTTAATATGCTGTGTAGCTAAGACTTTGTTCACAGTTGTCTTTGATATGTATATTTGTTTTCTGCATCTGAAAGCGCAGCATGCTGCATTCTAGTCCGGCTTTGGACCAGCAGTTTAGCGGGAGAAGATGGGCACATAGCATTTTCTCAATTAATTTCTGACCTATTTTTTTTTTCAATGGCAAAGAGGAAAATTTACCAATGGGATTGTGGGTAATTAAAAGGACAGATAATTAACGTCATCCAAGGACGTGGTCAGATTGCAAACAGAATTATCAGTCGTCTTGTCCATCAAAATTCCTCAAAGTTGTAAAACTACTATTGTGCACACGGCCTGAACAAACAGCAGTGGGCGCTCACACACACTTAGGAGCATGGCGGTGCGTCGGAGACTGAGCCTAGCTGCTAGGAACATTTTTAGTTTTTTTGTTTTTTTTTCAGATGCCTTTGCCATCACAGGAGGCCTTGTGATTTGGCTACTGCAATTTCTGGATTTTATTCTTATAAAAATAAACTTTTAATCAGTGTTAATTGTCTTGCAGTGACATTTATGTTAGTCACAGGGGTGGACACAATTTTAAACAATTTAAGGGGTTGTCCAGTTGTAAACTATTGATGGCCTGTTCATAGTATAGGCTATCTTAGTAGCTGAAGGAAGCAGACAGCTCCGTTCTTACAGCAGTGGTCAGGCTCGGTATTACAGGCAAAGGTCCCATTGAAGTGAATGGGAGAGAGCTGCTATACTAAGCGTGGCCACTGCAGAGAGGACAGAGCAGACCCCTGCTGATGCACTAATGCTGGCCTGTCCTGAGGATAAGCCATCAATTGTTTACAGCTAGACAATCCTTTTAAAATTCAATGATGATGTCAAGTTGTACACAGCGCCTCAACAATTTCAAGATGTCTGCTTGCTGCCAATGAATAGCAGTGTTCTTGTTTACATCCAGAGGCTGAAAACACACATGGACCCGATACGTCTCACTGCTGAGCGGTTTATAAATTCTGGATGATCTACATGTACAAATCGGTCTCCTGTTCTGATCTTACCTTCTCTGATACATTCTAACAATCGGCATTGAGTTTAGGATGACTTACTTAGGCCGGTGACACGCGGCCAAGGATCCCGCACGAGATTTGGGCGTTGCAAGACACACAATTCTCACATGAGTATGAACCCTATTCTTTTAAATGAGGTCATGCACCTGGGCCTGGAGAAACAAAGATGGCTGCACCGATTCTCCCAACTACCTGGTGCACACTGTATTAGTATACATCGTTCTAAGACATTACACCTGCTTTATTGACCACTCAGGGCAGCAAGTAATGTCTTAGACTACTAATGCACCATATAGTCAGAGGATCGGTGCTGGCATCCTTGTTTGTTCAGGCCCAGAGGGTTGCGTTACTTGAAGATGAAGAATATGTACCAGCGAGACTTGTTTTCTAAATTTGCAAGTTCGCAATCAAACTCGGCGATCACCCCACACAACATGCGGCTTCCTTGGAAACTTTGAGCACAGAATTCTTTGGAAAACTGTCAGCTGGACAACCCCGATACCGAAGATGTGTGCAAATCCCAATTACAAGTTTACCCGCTAGTAGAACATGTTGTGCAGATACTGGTGACAGATGCCCGGACTCATGTTATATCCAACATTACTAATCTGTTTTCAGAGGAGAACTTTGGAGTTATAATGATCACAATACGCCGCTTACTAAGTTCCCACAGCTGTCATCGCACATAATTGTCAGTAACCCTTTAAATGCAGATGGGATGATGAACACTGATGACATCACATAACCCCCCTCTGAGGCCATTTATAGTAAGAAGTCGGCAACAAGTCTTGTAAGGTGTTATTAGGAAACTGTCACAGGTCCCGGGTGCCATATTTATGGGAGGCGGCTTTAATAGCAACATACAAACTTTCATTCATCCTCTAACAGAGACTGAAGTGGCCGCTGTGAAGACCCAGCAGAGGAGCGCTAATCAATTGTCTGTGACAAATCTTACAATGTAAAAGGCCCTTTACGAACCCCTTCATGAGCAGTCCATTTTAGGCCATAATGACCAACTAATGTTTTTAAAAATATATATTTTTGGTGGATCACTGCATCATAACACTTTACGAGTCTGGGGACTGTCGCAGCACTAAATCTACACTATTTGCTGTGGATTTTGGCGCAGATTTTACTCCCTCATTTGAAGAGGTGGAATCTGCTGCGGCCAATTTAAATGCTGTGGATTTAAATTCTGCACTGCATGTCAATTTGTGCACAAATCAAATCTGCCTGTGGACATTGGGCCTTAGGGGATCTCCACGAGCCCCGGAAGGGCTGCGGATTTTCCAATCAGTGTAGACTTTAACCCATTAATGACCAAGTGCAGTAAAGTACTGGGCTTTGTCCTGGCTTTAATCCTGACTAATAGTCGTGGGATTAAAGCCTCTTCTCCTGCAATCAAGCAGAATCAGGCTGGATTCACACGAACGTATATCGGCTCGGTTTTCACGCCGAGCCGATATACGTCGTCCTCATCTGCAGGGGGGGGGGGGGGGGGGATGGAAGAGCCAGGAGCAGGAACTGAGCTCCCACCCCCTCTCTGCCTCTCTCCACCCCTCTGCACTATTTGCAATGAAAGGAGGTGGGATGAGGGTGGGGCTAAGTTCCGAGAAATAGCCCCACCCCCATGCCACCTCTCATTGCAAATAGTGCAGAGGGGCGGAGAGGAGGCAGAGAGGGAGCACTGCTCCTGGCTCTTCCATCCTCCCCCCCCTTCCCCCCTGCAGAGAGAGTCGACGTATATCGGCTGGGTGTGAAAACCGAGCCGATATACGTTCGTGTGCATCCAGCATCAGGTAGAGTCCTCAGTAGAGATGAGCGAGCGTACTCAGTTCGGGTGTTTTTGCACTCGAGTACCACTTTCTCCAAGTAACTGACAACTCGGACGAAAAGATTCGGGGGGGGCGGCGTGGTGGAGCGGGGGTAGAAGTGGGGAACAGGGAGGAGCTCTCTCCCCCACTTCCCCTCTGCAACCCCGGCGCCCCCCGAATCTTTTTGTCCGAGTAGTCAGTTACTTGGAGAAAGCGGTGCTCGATTGCAAAAACACCCAAACTGAGTACACTCGCTCATCTCTAGTCCTCAGCTGTCATACACAGCAGAGGACCTGGAGGTGAAGGTGAAGCATTTTTTAACCACTTCTTGCTTCTCCTTTCCCGGCTACATAGCGCTCAATGAGCATTATGTACTAGAGTGGAAGTGATTTTTCCACTAGGTGACCCAGTGATCAAGTGACCGACGGGTGCCCCCTGTTACAGCAGAGCTGTAGGATCCTTGCAGACCCCGATCAGCTATGATGTCACCACATGGGATTGTATTTCCCTGTAACTGGAACTCCTATTGGTGCCACAGCTACAGTGGAAAATCTATATATATAAAATTGAATGTCTGTCTGTATGCGTGCGTGTCTGTTTGTCCTTTATGCGCTACTACACCATTCATCCGATCGCCATGAAACTTTGGGAAGTTGTTGAGTACACTCCTGGGAAGATTATAGGCATAGTACAACTATCCTACGATAAATGGCACGCGCGCGAGCGTCGTCGAAAGTTACCACCCCCCCACGTAGATCGAATAAGTAAGCCACCTGCTATTATGATGTCATCACTGATGTCATCAACATCGGATGCCCTTGAACATGCCCCAACATGTTCTATAAAGCTGCATTGTGATGTCATTAAGGCTCTATTATGACACGTACAGCTTGGAACGACTAGAGCACGCCAGCCAATTACCATTGGAGTTGGAAGTGGGTAAACAAGTACTAGGATATCTTCCTAAGAAGCCACAGCAGCCGGATAAATTGTATGTTCCACCCAACGGCTATTTTATTCAGCCCGCAAGGGGGAAGCAGCGGCCTACAAAATCTCATTCAGGTAGGTAGGTTCAGTTCTTGGAGGTTGGGGAATGCTTATGGGCAAGGCCTTACGTCTCATCCCAACTCGATTATTCAATTCTAAGTGCAAAAGAATTAGCGTCCAAATTTTATGTACGGAATTTAATTCTCTCACTTCCCAATGTCATAGAAACTTGAAATTTGGCACGAGCATTGATTATGTCATAAATGGGAAAAGCTAATGGGTCCCAACTTGATTATTCAATTCAAAGCGACAAAGAATTAGTGTCCAAATTTTACGTACGGAATCTAATTCTCTCATTTCCTGATGTCATAGATAGATAGATAGATAGATAGATAGATAGATAGATAGATAGACTGTATGCAATAACCCAGATAGATAGACTGTATGCAATGACACGTACAGCTTGGAACCATAAATACTAGAGCACGCCAGCCATTTACAGTCAGTCTCCATTGGAGTTGGAAGTGGGCAAACATGTACTAGGCTATCTTCCCAAGAAGCCACAGCAGCCGGATAAATTGGATGTTCCACACAACGGCTATTTTATTCAGCCTGCAAGGGGGAAGCAGCGGCCTACAAAATCTCATTGGTCGCTGCTGCCGTCATTTTTAAAAAAGGTACGCTCAGTTCTTTCATGGAGAACAATGTTTAGTGGAGAACTCGCTTATTGGATACAATGTTGTGAGCTGGGGAAAACCCCTAGAATAATCCACGGCACGCAGGCAGACAAGCAAAGTGTAAATAACTGGATTGGATAGCTATGTCTGTCTGTCTTCGCAGCAACTAATTTATGTATGTCTGTCTTCGCAGCAACGCGCGACGGGTACGCTAGTATGAAATAAAAATAAAAAAAGACCATGTGAATGACCACCAGAGGTCTTATCTGACATCACGGGGGACGTAGATTTAAAATTCACACGGCGCATCAATTCTCTGTAGACTTTGATCGGAATTCCTCCACATCCCGTCGTCATAGTTCTTACTGGAAATAAAACCGCAGCATTTCCACCTCGTGGGAACACACCCTCAATGTGTCTAGTGGGCGGTCCTCCTCATTCACTGTCAACGAGTGACAGTAGATCAGATTGAGAGCGAGTCGTAAATATTCACGTTACACATTTTCAGCACCAGAAGCCAAATCTAGCAACGGCCAGTACCTGGGAACGGAGGCGAGCTGCAGCAGGAGAAAACCGGCAATGCCTCGGCCATTTTTTAAAATAAGGCCAGTAAAAACATCCTATGGGAACGCGATGCGAAGTTCCCAATCAAAAGTAATGCAAAATACTTGCCGGGGATCGCTAGTTCCCACAAAAACGCCTCTCATTCACAGGAAAATCGCACGTTGCAGAATGCGATATCGGGATGAGTTTCAGGGTCTGATATCGCACACGCCTGTTTGAAGTTAGCCTAACGCAGATGTAAACATCTGAACGCTTCAGTTTTTTTACCCCTTTGATTAAAATAGTTTAAAAAAAAAAAAAACCTAATGCAAAACTTTCTATTTGCTTTCGTTGTGTTAGGTTTCCGTTTTTTAGCAGAACAAAGTGCGCAGCCTGCAGCGGTATTTGTCCCCTTTAAGAAAAAAAAATAAACAAAAGCTCAATTGAACGGAAAACTTACAATTTGTTTTCTGTTTTTTAAATACCTGTTAAAATCACTGGGGGGCGGAGCCGTTCAATTACGTTCTAGTGAACATTCACAAACTGCGCATTGTGATTTGGAGCGGCACATACAAGGATGCTACATACAAGGACGCCATATCCACCACATCCATGGACACTTCATGCACGGGCGCTGCATACAGGGACACTTCATACATGACATATTAGTATATACTGCATACAAGCCGCCACCAATAACAATAAGGCCGCCATCACTGATGATAAAAATCATGAAGAACAGGAGCTGATGTTGCTATACCCACTACAGACAATCCCCCTTCTGCTACAAAGACGGGATTTAGGAAAACTATACACAGCACTCACATCCTTTATATGGTCAAGGAAACGACCGCGTATCGCCCTAAAAAAACTGATGCTTCCTAAGGGTGAAGGTGGCTTAAACTTCCCAGATATCCACATGTACAATGTAGCCAGCCTCATGAGACACTCTATAGATTGGATAAGGGGATCTAATAATTTCTCCAATATCGATCTGGAGACAGAACTACTCAGCCCATGGAGCCTAAATGCCCTCTTGCATACAAGCTTCTCCAACCTTCCTAAAGAGAGTAAACATTCGATCATGGCTAGAGATACCATAGCAGCATGGAAGATAGTCCGTAAGATGTACGCCTTACCATTCAAAATATCCAAACCTATGGACCTATGGAACCATCCTGAATTCAAAGAAGGGCGAGAAAACAAAATGTTTAAAGTTTGGCAGCAGAGGGGCATTTTAAAAGTCCAACATCTTATACACCCAGAAACTCCTAGATATATGAGCTTCAAGGAATTGGGTGAAAAATATAACCTACCTACAACCCATTTTCTCCCATATGCACAAATGAGAAACTTCCTACGGAATAGGCTAACTGACATTTCAAAAGAGGCAATACTCAACTCTATAGATATCCTAATCCAAAACTGTACCTATAAACAATCAATTTCAGTATTATATACTAAGTTCAGGGAAGCATGGGTGAAAGAGAATGGCTCGAACTTGTTTAAAAGATGGATAAGTGACCTACAGGATCCAGAGATATCTGAGGGCATAATCAAGAGCTGGAACTCTGTGAGAAGGGCGGTATCAAACGAAAGATGGCGGGAAACATATTTTAAGATAATCCACAGAGCGATTTATGGGTTCAACATACCTCAGAACCCAAATGGTCCAGCAAGACTACAAGCATGCCCAAAATGTGCATTACCCAACTCAGATTTTTTACACGGCATTTGGCACTGCCCTAAAAACAAATCATTTTGGGTGGGGACCCAAAAAATAATACAAGACATTGGAGGCCAATTCCTGCAGCTATCACCACAGACATTCGTACTCCACTAACTGCCAGAACAGGTAAGAAAAACCACAATGACCCACATTGGAGGCCAATTCCTGCAGCTATCACCACAGACATTCGTACTCCACTAACTGCCAGAACAGGTAAGAAAAACCACAATGACCCATACCATACTTCTAATTAGTAAAAGGTGCCTTCTAAATAACTGCCTACAAGCCAAACCCCCAGGGATAGAAGAGGTGATACACCAGCTAAAACATCTCTCAAAAATGGAAAAAATTGAGATAGAACGGAGATTGGAATCCCAAACCTCAAAATTCTTCAAAAAATGGAGGGAATTTATAGAAAAATGTCTTAACCCCAGCGAAATCAAAGAATGTATGACGCAATTTGCTAACACAACATGGTACTACAGTCAAAACGATTTGAACAGTCTGGGATCACTGAAAATATCGTGACTGATCTGAAAGGAACATGCTCGCCGGGATTTAGTTCGCGGATTAGATTAGATAGTTGATGGTTAATATTAGCATTGAATTTCAATGTGTGTTTCAATATGTTAATAACTGTTACCATATTTGGGAGAAAGAGTTTTACCGAAATAAGAAAGGATCATACATGGGTTGAAGGCAAAATAGTTGTTCAGCATAAAACTGAAAGATGGGCACATTTAGACACAATGATTATCGCAGAAAAGATGGTTTTTGAGCGAATTTTGAGCGATAATGGGCCTTAAGTTGGTGCTATACAAATAACAAGTCCCTTTTCCCTTTCTTATCTTCTGAAAGACAGAACTATTCTATTTTTACTAGAGATCGTTGTGTGGGGGTCATTTTTTGCAGGAAGTCCTGTAGTTACTATTGGAACCACAGTAGAGTTGTGTGATATGGAGCATGCTGGTAGAACCTGGGTATTCTCTGTGTATAATTATATATGTACAGTTGGTATAAGTTATATATCTACCTGGCAGTAATTCCAATCAAATGTCTTGTACTGTATGGGGGAATAATGAATGCAAATTCTCTATAGATGTTCTAATATATTTATTATTAATGCATGAAAGATGTTATCATACAGTGAATAGATTGGAGCAGATGATGATCATTCCGCTCTTCAGGCCTTGGCTTACTCTTATGGTGTTTTTGGAAATGCAGGTTCAGATCACACATAGGTGACGCTATCCTGGATTCCTACAACATGCCACATTCAGCCTTTGGGCCTTCTATTTGTCAAGTCCGGTTAATGAAGAAGGAGCTGCTTTCTTCATTAGCAGCTTCCTTCTGTCATCATCACCACATTGTAGATGAGATGTCCAGATGGTTATGCATGAAAGATTTTATCATACAGTGAATAGATTGGAGCAGATGATGATCATTCCGCTCTTCAGGCCTTGGCTTACTCTTATGGTGTTTTTGGAAATGCAGGTTGGGATCACACATAGGTGACGCTTTCCTGGATTCCTACAACACGCCACATTCAGCCTTTGGGCCTTCTATTTGTCAAGTCCGGTTAATGAAGAAGGAGCTGCTTTCTTCATTAGCAGCTTCCTTCTGTCATCATCACCACATTGTAGATGAGATGTCCAGATGGTTATGCATGAAAGATTTTATCATACAGTGAATAGATTGGAGCAGATGATGATCATTCCGCTCTTCAGGCCTTGGCTTACTCTTATGGTGTTTTTGGAAATGCAGGTTGGGATCACACATAGGTGACGCTTTCCTGGATTCCTACAACACGCCACATTCAGCCTTTGGGCCTTCTATTTGTCAAGTCCGGTTAATGAAGAAGGAGCTGCTTTCTTCATTAGCAGCTTCCTTCTGTCATCATCACCACATTGTAGATGAGATGTCCAGATGGTTACATAGCAAGTAAGGTTAAAATTAGTAATTACTTGCTATATTGACCCAGAGGGAGGCAAAAAAAACCCTGAAGATTGTTAGTTTGTCCTCATATTAGGGGAGAAAATTCCTCCCTGACCCCAAATATGGCGATCGGAATGACTCCCTGGGTCGTCAGAGCTCAAATCTACATGGATGTTAAGTGGTGGGTGTTCAGTTGGCATTGAGCCATACTGTAGTTTTAGTGGTGGCAAAGCTGCCTTTTACATGAGTCTGTACATGGTATCAAGTAGGTTGTGGAAAGCGGTAGGAGTTCATAGATGGGGAACATGGTTGGATATCATTAGTTTAGCTGGTTTGAGTTGGTCGTCCACCAGCTTTGTTGACCACTTAGTTTGCTTCCTTTTTGAATGGCCTCCTGGCAAACAGATTAGCCATCCAAGATTTGGTCTCAATGGTCTCAGCAGGATGATAATGTTGAGACCACTCTGGACATATAAAATTAAATTCTTTGAAGATCTTCTGGTCTTTAGAACTTATTTTGTTGGCTCTTTCTGTATAGGACAGAGTTTGGTTCATATTCTGGTCAACAGAAGCTTCTGTCATGATTTCCGGTGGTATGACTCTCCCAGCTTCCATATCTTCCCAATTGATGTTGGAAAAATATGGATGGTTCCTCACATCTCCTTCTACTCCTAGCCGATGGTGCTGCTTTTTATGCAGCAGTCCTTGTAAGATGTTCAGTGTGTCAGGAGTCAGGTATTCTGGGTATTTTGGTTCATAGCGTAGGATGGCAAGCTTAACTTCTTTGGGTGTTTGTCCACTAAAAGGAGACCTAGATGTGTGCATCTTATACAGTATCACACCTATGGCAAAATAATCTACCCCTTCGCCATGTTCCTGGCGCCTCACCATTTCTGGGGCCATATAATTGACTGTACCTACACACCCTCCTTTGGTCCTCTCATACACACTCATTGCAGCAAGACCGAAGTCGGTTATTTTTACATGGCCGTCTGCGGACAGAAGGATGTTTTCTGGCTTCAGGTCCCGGTGTATGATGCCTTTTTTGTGCAGGAACTGTGTGCCACAGATCACCTCTGCTATGATGAATTGTATTGTGGGGTGATCAAGCTCACGGTTCTTCTGCAGAAAATGATGCAGGTCCCCTCTGGGGGCCAATTCCATCACATAAAAGATAAATTTTTTTGTGTGAAAGGCAGCCAGGCCGTGAATCAGGTGAGGGCTCTCGTAGGATAGTTCTAATATATTGCGCTCTACAAAACTGCCCCCGTAATTTGTGAAATACCATTTGCTTATCGCTTTAATGGCAACACATTCCTTGCGAATGATATCTCTTGCCAAATAGACATCTCCAAAGCCTCCTTCTCCCAGTATTTGATGGACAGTAAAGGACTGTATTGTTAGGGGTACTGTGGCAGGTGTTTCCTCGCCAGTTTGTTCAGGTTTCTCAATACAGATGTTGCTTGGTGTGGGTTTCTTATCATAGCTACTGCCGCTCTGAAAGGTAGATTTGTGGAGCTCCTCAGATCTACATTCTTCTCTCTCTGTATTGATGCAAATGCTTGCATTTTCCCCTTTATCATCATCCTTTCCCTTCCCTTTAGATGATTCATTGTCTGTTTATAAGAAACAAAGAAACGCGTGTTAATATGTATAACAATTATTACAGTCTTCATTGCTATCCCACAGCAACACATATTCATATGTAATCAGATCATGGAACATAAAACCAACATTATATTCACTAAAGTGTAAAGCCGTAAACAAGGACCTAAATACTGTGTTGTGTCTGTAGCTCTTGTGCTGATCTATGTGTATCTATGGTTATAGACTATATCATTTGAAAGGATTATGAACAATTCCCATGAACATTCCCAGTTACTTCCCGATCTCCTACCTGTATTATTGATGTCACTGGGCCCTGGCATCTCACAAGAAGCTCTTTGGCTATCTTTGATGCTCTCTCTATCCTCTCCAACTTCCTTGATCTTTACTTCATTATCTTCTGCTTTACTTTGCTGTTCTTCTCCAGCCTGTTGTTCATTCTCAGCATTATAGTGCTGGATGTACAGGTCTTCTAGGCTCTGGATTTGGTCATTAATGTGACTGTACTCTGCCAGTTTATCTTGCAGGCTGTGGATCAGGTCGTTAAGACATTGGTGTTCTGCTTGTATTTCCCGTTCCACAAAGCGGTCTGGCACCAGTTGTGCCTCCTTGTTGTTGGTCTCGATGTTTTGGTTTTCCGCCACATCGTCCTCTTTTTCCTGCTCTTTGGATGACCCGTTGGCTATAAAGAAAAAAATGTATAGTTATAGCATAAGGATGCAAATCAGGAAATCTGAAGCCTGCTTTTTACAAAATGAAGGATAAAGGAGATATAACTAAGGAATGATTAAGTAGATGTTTAGAGAACTTTCCAAAAGACCTCTCCCAAGGACTTGTATTTCATAGCATTGCCTCATGAAGTCACCCCTGTCCATATGTCCTATTAGGGCTCATGGACATTATAGAGGGGGTCCCACACAATAAGAACAATTCATGCCCCAGGGGACCCAAATGTCCAAGAATTATGGACAGGGCCATACATCTTAATGGCTGGTACATAATATTACATTTAATTTTCATATGTGCCAGTAGCAAAACCCTTAGTGATCAAATCTAAAAATAGTTGTCCTAGTGGTGATGATTTAACTTTAACTGCTCACTGCCGCAGGGGGGATATGTACATCCTGGGTGGGAAGGGGTTCATGTGAAATTACATATATTTACATCATATGGATGGTGCTGGCCCAGAAGCTGAGCCCACACCATCAGCAGTGGGAGCTGGTTGTGACTGACAACAGACCTCCTGCTGCACTATTGATTACAGCATGTATGGAGTTAACAGAGCAAGGGAGCGTCCTCTGTGATGTCGAGGCTAAGGGACAATGGATTGCCTTGGCAACTGGAGGCCACTATGATTGTCAATGTAAATCAATAACCAGAATACACTGTAGTAAAGAAATAATTCAGTGTATTATCTGAGCGATCATAATACTGCAGGCTCAGATTCCCTAAAGGGAAATAAGCTCTATGGTGCCCCCTATCACCCACATTGGTAGAGAACCGCACATGTGCATATTGGGGCAGTTGTTTTATACCAACGCTAATTAACTCTATCCCGGGGTGCTATGCAGCATTCCATATTTACTATGATGTCATAATTGCTCTTCACTATCCATAGAAAGTCTACAAAGGAAGAATGGAGCAGTTGCCCATAGCAACCAATCAGATCACATTTTTACTGAAATCTGCTGGATTGTTTTGGGTGGCTCATCCACTTTTCCCTTGCAGCAGCATATTATACATCTATATATATAAAATTGAATGTATGTCTGTCTGCGTGCGTGCGTGCGTGTCTGCGTGCGTGTCTGTTTGTCCTTTATGCGCTACTACACCATTCATCCGATCGCCATGAAACTTTGGGAAGTTGTTAAGTACACTCCTGGGAAGATTATAGGCATAGTACAAATATCCTACGATAAATGGCTCGCGAGCGTCGTCGAAAGTTACGCCCCCCCCCCCCACGTAGATCGAATAAGTAAGCCACCTGCTATTGTGATGTCATCACTGATGTCATCAACATCGGACGCCCTTGAACATGCCCCAACATGTTCTATAAAGCTGCATTGTGATGTCATTAAGGCTCTATTATGACACGTACAGCTTGGAACCACTAGAGCACGCCAGCCAATTACCATTGGAGTTGGAAGTGGATAAACAAGTACTAGGATATCTTCCTAAGAAGCCACAGCAGCCGGATAAATTGTATGTTCCACCCAATGGCTATTTTATTCAGCCCGCAAGGGGGAAGCAGCGGCCTACAAAATCTCATTCAGGTAGGTAGGTTCAGTTCTTGGAGGTTGGGGAATGCTTATGGGCAAGGCCTTATGTCTCATCCCAACTCGATTATTCAATTCTAAGCGCAAAAGAATTAGCGTCCAAATTTTATGTACGGAATTTAATTCTCTCACTTCCCAATGTCATAGAAACTTGAAATTTGGCTCGAGCATTGATTATGTCATAAATAGGAAAAGTTAATGGGTCCCAACTCGATTATTCAATTCAAAGCGCCAAAGAATTAGCGTTCAAATTTTACGTACGGAATCTAATTCTCTCATTTCCTGATGTCATAGATAGATAGATAGATAGATAGATAGATAGATAGACTGTATGCAATAACCCAGATAGACAGACAGACAGATAGACTGTATGCAATGACACGTACAGCTTGGAACCATAAATACTAGAGCACGCCAGCCATTTACAGTCAGTCTCCATTGGAGTTGGAAGTGGGCAAACATGTACTAGGCTATCTTCCCAAGAAGCCACAGCAGCCGGATAAATTGTATGTTCCACACAACGGCTATTTTATTCAGCCTGCAAGGGGGAAGCAGCGGCCTACAAAACCTCAGTGGTCGCTGCTGCCGTCATCTAGATATATAAAAACGAATGTATGTATGTCTGTCTGTCTGTCTTCGCAGGTAGGTAGGTTCAGTTCTTGGAGGTTGGGGAATGCTTATGGGCAAGGCCTTATGTCTCATCCCAACTTAATTCTCTTACTTCCCAATGTCATATAAACTTGAAATTTGGCACGAGCATTGATTATGTCATAAATAGGAAAAGTTAATGGGTCCCAACTCCATTATTCAATTGTATGCGCAAAAGAATTAGCGTTCAAATTTTACGTACGGAATCTAATTCTCTCATTTCCTGATGTCATAGATAGATAGATAGACTGTATGCAATAACCCTGATAGATAGATAGATAGATAGATAGATAGATAGACTGTATGCAATAACCCTGATAGATAGATAGATAGATAGATAGATAGATAGATAGATAGACTGTATGCAATAACCTAGATAGATAGATAGATAGATAGACTGTATGCAATAACCCTGATAGATAGATAGATAGATAGATAGATAGATAGATAGATAGATAGACTGTATGCAATGACATGTACAGCTTGAAACCATAAATACTAGAGCACGCCAGCCATTTACAGTCAGTCTCCATTGGAGTTGGAAGTGGGCAAACATGTACTAGGCTATCTTCCCAAGAAGCCACAGCAGCCGGATAAATTGGATGTTCCACACAACGGCTATTTTATTCAGCCTGCAAGGGGGAAGCAGCGGCCTACAAAACCTCAGTGGTCGCTGCTGCCGTCATCTAGATATATAAAAACGAATGTATGTATGTATGTCTGTCTTCGCAGCAACGCGCGACGGGTACGCTAGTTACATTATAAAAGTTAATGACTATAACTTTCATCATGACACCTGGAGAATCCCAAGCACTTTCCTTACTGCACTTTCCCTTTGCACCCACTCCCCCAACATCTCTTGCAGTTATACTTCCTATATTATTGCGGTATTTTTGGCAGTAAGAATGGGGGGTTGTAACTATAACCATAATCTATTTTTATATTAGAAGTTACATGTATCCTACCTTTGCTGTCTTTCATATTGATGCTGGATACTGTGAGTTCCTCCTCCATATTGGTACCACTAGGCTCTAGGAGTTCCCCCTCCATATTGATGCCAATAGGTTCTGGGAGTTTCTCCTCCATATTTATGTCATTGGGCCCTTGGAGTTCCTCCTCCATATTAATCCTGGACAATTGGAGTTCCTCCCCCATATTGGTACCACTGGGCTCTAGGAGTTCCTCCTCCATATTGATGCCAATATGTTCTGGGAGTTCCTCCATGATTATCTTGCTGGGTGTTGGGAGTTTCTCCTCCATGATTATCCCGCTGGGTTTTGGGAGTTTCTCCTCCATGTTTAGCCCGTTGGGTGTTGGGAATTCTTCAGCACTTCTCTCTACTTGGATAGAAGTGCAGCTCCTGATGCACCCAGTAATCCTCGCCCAGGTGTTTCGCAAGCCCACTAAGAACCTGTTCTTTCTTGGTTTCTTAGATTTAATTGGCTTGTCCTGGCCATCATGGCCATTGTTCTTCTCTTCAGGAATGTGCTCGATCTTATCAGCTTCTTCCTGTAAAAGGTTGGTCTTTTTTGCCTTCATTTTATCACAAAGGCACAAAATATAGAAAATATAGAAATCCGTTCGGATCGTCGCTCTCACTATGTTCTCTGCTAGCTGCAGCAAGTGAATGCAAGGATTCTGACCCGTGCATCTGTATAAGAAGGCTCGTGCCATTGTGATGTCATAACTGATGTTGTAATATCCCATTGTGATGTCATCTAACCATTGTGATGTCCTAACTGCTGTTGTAATATCCCATTGTCACCATTGTGATGTCATCTCACCATTATGATGTCATCAACTGCCTTTAGGAACATTCTAGAACATGTATAGACATGTTTATATGTATAAGATTGATTTTACATTGGTAGATAAGATTGCAGAACCAATAACATAAATACAGTACCAGAACGCTGTGTTCCATATGGAATGATGTGTACACATTACTCGGAGAACATCATGACGTGATTGCGCTACCCCGTCAACCCGGAAGTAGAAACCGATGTACGCTTTACACATGGGCATATGGGATGTAAGTGAATGTTTTTAATTGTAATTTTAATTAATTATATAAAGAGTGATTTGTAATGCTTTTAAATGTGCTTGAGAAAGTTGTATTGCTGGCGACAAAACGCGTTGCACTTGATTTAAAAAGACTACTTTTATTACTACTGAGGATTTTCGGAAGTCTGTCCTTGAGAGTGCGGAAATTTTCTGCTTTTTGGATTATGAGCAGCTTGTCAGGTGACTCTGCTTCCTCATCACCTTATCAGTGGCTTGGCGCTCACTAGAGGCTGTCGGGCTGCAGGCTGCATTGGCAGTGCCATGTATTCTCAGGTGAGGGGCAGCGATGTAGCTACTAAAATCACCTGTGGATACCTATGGTGTGTATTTTGACGCAGGTTTGTATGCAGAAATCCTGAAGAATTTCCCACTGAATTTTCAGCAGCATTTCCACTACATAGAAACAAACCCTTAGGCCTCCCTCACACAGTTTTTCAACACTGCGTTTACTGCAGATTACACCCAGTTTCAGCAGCGCTGGCATACTTTATGCCAGCGTTTTGGCTTCGTTTTCAGCACAGCTGAAAATGCAGCCAAGGATGCTGAAAAGAAACAAAAAGCAATACTCACCTAGCTGCTGCAGTCCGGGTCGCTGGTCTCTGCCACTGATCCGGGCTTCCCCTGCACCCCCAAGTCTATTGCCGTAGGCCAGGTTTGAGAACCCCACCTCCAGCAATTCACAGTCCTTAATTGACTGTCTCAGCCAATCAGCGCCGGAAAGCTCTTTTTGGCTGAGACAGTCAATGAAGGGCTATGATTGGGCATCGAGCCAGCGCCGAGAACCAATCACAGCACTCCATTGCTGGAGGCGGGGTTCTCCAACCTGGCCTGCGGCAATAGACTTGGGAGTGCAGGGGAAGCCCGGATCATTGGCAGAGACCAGCGGCCGCGACCTGGATGGCAGCGGCTAGGTGAGTATTACTTTCTTTTTTTCTCTATTTAGCCTAGCTGGGACTGATTTTCGGGGTAGGGCTTCCAACGGTGTAGATTTGCTGCAGATTTTGTAACTGCATATTCACAGTAGATTTTCCAATGTGTAAATCTGCAGCAGATATAGCCCATGTGCACATACTCTTGCACATTGTGGGGGTGCAGTGTACAGGATGGCCTGCAGAGGGTGTTAGACAGCCATTCTGATACCTGCAGAGAGAGGAAACACCTACAGGTGTGGCGTTAACTAAGATAAAAGGAAAAGTTCCTGCCTCATTCAGGGGAAAGTGGCAGCTTAGCAAAGCTGGAAGGGCTTCAAGCCTGAGGTCCAGTGTCGACCAGTGAGAGGTGGTGTGAAGATGCCACATCAGGAACTGGGAGCCTGAAGTCTATGCTGACCAGTTTGGGCCTGTCACTTTGTCTGTACATGGAGGATGCCCTCTAGATGCCCCGGGAGGGGGTTAGTGACGATGACGCTGTGTGTTATGAACCCTGGACATTTGTATGCTGTTGTGTACTATACAAGTTTGCTTTGCTGTGTGCAATAAATGCTGTCAGGCGCCATTTTTAAAGAAGGCAAGTCTCCTGAGGCCTTTATTCTCACTTGGTCTGGACATCAGCGAGTAACACCGGCTTACCATAACAAACATATGCACCCTGCAGGAGTGCAGTGCCAAACGTCAGTTGGGCGCTTGAGAGCAGGCTTTTGGGGAAAGTGTTCCCTTTCCAGTCTGATAAATAGTCAGGGAACACCTATTTGAGTATGTCTGGAGAAAACCTCCAGATCAACAGAACTCAGTGTCCCTGGAAGTGGTCTATTACAAACCTAGCTACTGCTGGCTTAATACCATGAGTCTGACAGGGAAGGACGCCCCCTAGACTGACATTCTGGATGGGTATGAGATATGCACATCGTAATGTTGTATAGAGGCACTAGGCCTATATGATAGGGAGGAAAAACTATGTTATGTAGTGGCCAGCTGGCCAGGGAATTATATGTATTTGTGTACACTGTGATGAATGGTAACAGTGTGAAGATTGTGTTATGACTTCTGTTGATTTATTACAATAAAGGATGGATTTAGTAAGTTTGTACTAAATTTCTTGCCTGGACATGGTTCACTGGCGTGCGACCATCCATCTGGTTGGAGGAAAGATGGCGATCTGATGGGCTATCAGCCCCCAAGTTATTTCAACACATACAAGCACATCTTTTACACATATATTTCATATACAATCACAGGGGCATACACAGAGATATTACATTTTAACACATAAATGCATACTTGCACCGCCGCCTGTGGAGAGATCATCCAACCTCAATGTGCAGGAGTTGCAGGGGGAGGAAAGCAGAGGCATCTTGATTGGGAAGAAGCCATTTCTGCTGGGCACATGCACCCCTCTATTCCCAGCTGTTATTGCAGCCTGCTACATGGCAGTGATTGTCAGTAGCTGCTGCAGTTGGAATCTGGGTGGTCCCGGCCCACTGAGAGCCCTTGTAATAATAGCACTCATGCTTCAAGTTGTGGTCCCAGCATCTTATTTGCATGCCTCCTATTGTGCTTTCTAGCAGCTGCGCTGCCCGACCGCTCTCTTCCAGGGGTGTGCGTATGTCCATTAAAATTGTTCCAGTAACTCGTTTATGTGAAATGGTGTACTGCACCCTATTGGCTGATCTGGTTGCAGGTTTGTAGGGAAAAGTGATGTTTTAGGTGGGCTGCACGAGCCAAAGTGAGTCAGAGAAACAAGACAAAGTGCCTCCCTTGTACGTGTGGATCCCTGAACCAGGCCACTGGATGGAGGAAGTGTTTTCGGTCACTGGGAATACTTGGGGTTCCGGAGATGGCGAAAGTTCCCGGCTCACAGCTGGGAATATGAGAGAAATTTCAAACAGTCGCAGCACGACTTTTGAGACTCGCTTCACTTGCATAATACTGCTGTCCTCCTGGGGATTACTAAGACCAGGGTAGCTACTCATTCTCGCTGTGGCGAGTTAGTTCCTACAACTTTTGAGAGCTACGTTCAAGGACTGCGCCCCTCGCTGTGAGATTGTTTAAAAATGTATTTTCTAGAGAAGGATAAGCTTGTGTCAAAACGTTAAAATGGAGAATGTTTATCCATCACAAGCCGGAGTGGGCATACTTACAGCCACGTAAAGGCCACCAGTAGCCTTCTTTCAACGAACCCCGGAGAAAGAGCTGTTCAGCAACCATCAGGATGCCATTGATCCTATTCCACCGAGTAACCTGTAGGAACCCGTCTATCTCTTCTATCGATCCGGAGACCCTCTTCATAAGGATCGGCAGCACCACAGCCGAAAAACAATGGCAGCACTTAAGGCAAGGGGGCCCCTTTGTGGATGGGATCCCTGGGCAATTGCCCGCTTTTCCCTCATCCCCACCCTGCCAATGCTGGACTTGTCCACAGGGTTTGAGTAAAGGGGACAGGAGGAGGTAGCTCTTCAGGTCTTGTACAATCTTGTCTGTGATTTGTATCGGAGGGCCCCCCTAATTTCTATCTGAACCACAGACAGTTGTGTTCATGAATCACACAGGACCAACATGCATCCTCTTCCTTCCCCTTTTGCCCAAACTCTGCAGATACCTAAGGCCTTATGCCCACGGCCGTGTCAGATTCCGCCTGCGGATTATCGCAGCGTAATCTGACATGGCAACCCCCAGAGACCTTATACTCACCTCTACGGATCTGCCACGACTGTCCTGTCTGGCTAGCCGGCGTCCATGCGCAGTTGATGGCGCACCAGGGGTGGGTGGGGATGTGTATTTCCACGATACCTCCACTGTGCTCAGAGCGGAAGTATCACGTGACAGGTGGCTTTCATTGACTACTATAATACTGCCCCCTATGTACAAGTATATATCTACTATAATACTGCCCCCTATGTACAAGAATATAAAAACTATATTAGTGCCCCCTATGTCCAAGAATATAACTACTATAATACTGCCCTCTATGTACAAGAATATAACTACCCCTATTTATAAGAATATACCTACTATAATACTGACCCTATTTACAAGAATATAACTACTGTAATACTGCCCCCTATGTACAAGATTATAAACTACTATAATACTGCTCCCATGTACAAGAATATAACTACTATAATACTGTCCCCAATGTACAACAAAATAACTATTATAATACTGCCCCCTATGCACAAGAATATAACTACTATAATGCTGCCCCCTATGTACTAGAATATAACTACAATAATACTGCCTCCCAATGTACAAGAATATAACTACTATAATACTGTCTTCTATGTATAAGAATATAACTACTATAATACTGCCCCCTATGTACAAGAATATAACTACCATAATACTGCCCCCTATATACAAGTATATATATCTACTATAATACTGCCCCCCTATGTACAAGAATATAAAGACTATATTACTGCCCCCTATGTACAAGAATATAACTACTATAATGCTGCCCCCTATGTACTAGAATATAAGTACAATAATACTGCCTCCCTATGTACAAGAATATAACTACTATAATACGGTCTTCTATGTATAAGAATATAACTACTATAATACTGCCCCCTATGTACAACAAAATAACTATTATAATACTGCCCCCTATGTACAAGAATATAACTACTATAATGCTGCCCCCTATGTACTAGAATATAACTACAATAATACTGCCTCCCTATGTACAAGAATATAACTACTATAATACTGTCTTCTATGTATAAGAATATAACTACTATAATACTGCCCCCTATGTACAAGAATATAACTACCATAATACTGCCCCCTATGTGCAAGAATATAACTACTATAATACTGTCCCCAATGTACAAGAATATAACTACTATAATACTGTCCCTAATGTACAACAAAATAACTACAATATTAAATCCTATGTAAAAGAATATAACTACCATAATACTGCCCCCTATGTACAAGAATATAACTACAATAATACTGCCCCCCCATGTACAAGAATATAACTACAATAATCCTTTCCCCGATGTACAAGAATATAATTACTATAATACTGCATCTTATGTACAAGAATATAACTACTATAATACTGCCCTCTATGTACAAGAATATAACTACTATAAGACTGCCCCCTATGTACAAGAATATAACTACCCCTATTTATAAGAATATACCTACTATAATACTGCCCCTATTTACAAGAATATAACTACTGTAATACTGCCCCCTATGTACAAGATTATAAACTACTATAATACTGCTCCCATGTACAAGAATATAACTACTATAATACTGTCCCCAATGTACAACAAAATAACTATTATAATACTGCCCCCTCTGTACAAGAATATAACTACTATAATGCTGCCCCCTATGTACTAGAATATAACTACAATAATACTGCCTCCCAATGTACAAGAATATAATTACTATAATACTGTCTTCTATGTATAAGAATATAACTACTATAATACTGCCCCCTATGTACAAGAATATAACTACCATAGTACTGCCCCCCCCCATGTACAAGAATATAACTGCGATAATACTACCCTCTATGTACAAGAATATAAATACTATAATACTGTCCCCGATGTACAAGAATATAATTATAATACTGGCCCTATGTGCAGGAATATAACTACTATAATACTGCTCCTATGTACAGGAATATAACTACTATAATACTGCTTCTATGTACAGGAATATAACTGCTATAATACCACCCCTATGTACAGGAATATAAGTACTATAATAGTGCTCCCTATGTACAAGAATATAACCACTATAATACTGTCCCTGATGTACAAGGATATACCTACTATAATACTGTCTCCTATGTATAAGAATATAAGTACTATAATACTGCTCTCTATGTAGAAGAATATAACTACTATAATACTGCCCCATGTGCAAGAATATATTTACTATAATACTGCCCCCTATGTACAAGAATATAACTATTATAATACTGACTCCTATGTAGAAGAATATAACTACTAGAATACTGTCCCCGATGCACAAGAATATAACTACTATAATAGTGCTCCCTATGTACAAGAATATAACTACTATAATACTGTCCCCTATGTACAAGAATATAACTACTATAATACTGCCCCATATGTACAAGAATATAACTACTATAATACTGTCCCCAATGTACGAGAATATAACTACTATAATACTGCCCCCTATGTACAAGAATATAACTACAATACTGCCCCCTATGTACAAGAATATAACTACTATAATACTTCCCATATGTACAAAAATACAACTACTGTAATACTGCCCCTATGTACAGGAATATAACTACTGTAATACTGCCCCCCATATGTACAAGAATATAACTACTATAGTACTGTCCCCTATGTACAAGAATATAACTACTATAATACTTCCCATATGTACAAAAATATAACTACTGTAATACTGCCCCTATGTACAGTATTATAACTACTGTAATACTGCCCCCTATGTACAGGAATATATCTACTATAATACTGCCCCCTATGTACAAGAATATAACTACTATAATATTGTACCCGATGTACAAGAATAGAACTACTGTAATACTGCCCACTATGTACAAGAATATAACTACTATAATACTGCCCCCATGTACAAGAATATAACTACTATAATACTGCCCCCATGTACAAGAATATAACTACTATAATACTTCCCATATGTACAAAAATATAACTACTGTAATACTGTCTTCTATGTACAAGAATATAACTGCTATAATACTGTTCCCAATGTACAGGAATATAACTACTCTAATACTGCCCCCTATGTACAAGAGTATAACTACTATAATACTGCCCCCTATGTACAAGAATATAACTACTATAATACTTTTCCATATGTACAAAAATATAACTACTATTATACTGCCCCTATGTACAAGAATATAACTACTATAATACTGCCTCCTATGTACAAGTATGTAACTACTATAATACTGCCCTCTATGTACAAGAGTATAACTACTATAATACTGCCTCCTATGAGAGTTGTAGGGTGATTAGAGTAACATTCTTGCCACCTGATACCCTAAAAGTGGTTCCCCTTGGCCTATAAAAGGCTCTTGGAGTCCCCTTGTGTGTAGTGACCTGAGGGGACGCAGTATTGCAATGCGAGAAGCTGGATGGTCGTATCGGTGAATTGCCCATCACCTCTGATATTGTAATGACTTACTTATATCAACATTACAATCACACATATGTAGTTTCATTTGATTTCGACAACTCCTTAGGTTTTTTTTGACTAAGTGTAACTTTTCATTTCTCCTGTGGTGGTGCTGCAGAGTTATTGATTGTCTCACAGACAACTGATCCTCAGACACGCACAAACAGTTCCAAGTGTTTCGTTGCCCACCAGCCTGAGACACGTGGCACTATTTGTGTTAGGAGGTGTTGGGACCAGTGGATGCATGAGGACACTCACTCAAGGCAACCGGGCTCAGAATGCCCCCTACAGACCGCCAGTAGAGAGGATCGTCTGATTGTCCTACGAGCACAAGCAGCTCAAACTCTTTTGTCCTTCACCATCCAGAGGCAGGTGACGCCATTGTTGAACCGTTTCCAGGTGCTTGACTGAAGGGCATTTGGTCTCACAGCGCCCATTACATGTACGGCCTTTGACACCCACTGTCGCCTCTATTTGCATTGATGTAGTGAATGAGTCAACTGATCGTTATGGAGTGGAACTGGATTACCTTCAGCGACTAATCCAGGTTTAGTTTGAGCATTTATGATGGTGGCCATGTTTGTGTCTGGAGATCTAGGGGTATGCACCCCATTTCTGCTTTTGCTGTGGAGCAGCACATTGCCCCTACTACTAATGTGAGGGTCTGGGGGGCCATCGCATACAACAGTCAGTCACCTCTAGTAGTGGTACGAGGAACAATGACCACTCAGCGATATGTTCAGGGCATCCTGCAGTCACATTTGTCCCTCTCATGGCAGCTTCCAAGAGGCATTTTCCAGCAGGATAATGCTCTGCTGCACACACAAGGGGGTCACAGGAAACCCCCACAACATTGTCACACTTCCGTGGCTGCCCGGTCACCAGATTTACCACCAATAGAACATGTATGGGACCATCTGGGATGCCAACTTTGTCAGCCTATAAGTTTGCATGATCTAGAAGCTCAGTTGCAGCAAATGTGGACCAATATGTTGTCAGATAACATACAGAACCTGTATGCCTCCATGCTTCCCCATATCACATCTTGTATCCAAGCTAGATGTGGTACAACAGGGTACTAGAGCCTCCAAGCCCGCCCATATTGCATCTTATATCCAAGCTAGAGGTTGTACAACAGGGTACTAGAGCCTCCATGCCCGCCCGTATGACATCTTGTATCCAAGCTAGAGGTGGTACAAGGTACTAAAGCTTCCATACCTGCTTGCATCACATCTTGCATGTAAGCTAGAGGCGGTACAACAGAGTACTAAAGCCTCCATGCCCGCTCGTATTACTTCTTGCATCCAAGCTAGAAGCGTTACAACAGGATTCTAGAGCCTCCATGCCCGCCTGTATCACATCGTGTATCCAAGCTAGAGGCAGTACAAGAGGGCACTAGAGTCTCCATGCCCGCTCGTATTACTTCGGGTATCCAAGCTAGAGGCAGTACAACAGGGTACTAGAGCCTCCATGCCCGTCCGTATTGCTTCTTGTATCAAGGCTAGAGGTGGTACAACAGGGTACTAGAGCCTCCATGCCCGCCTGTATTACTTCTTGTATCCAAGCTAGAGGCGTTACAACAGGGTACTAGTGCCTCCATGCCCACCTGTATTACTTCTTGTATCCAAGCTAGAGGCGGTACAACAGGGTACTAGAGCCTCCATGGCCACCTGTATCATATCTTGTATCCAAGCTAGAGGCGGTATAACAGGGTACTAAAGCCTTCATGCCTGCCCGTATCATATCTAGCATCCAAGCTAGAGGCAGTACAACAGGATTCTAGAGCCTCCCTACAAGGGGTCAGTTTTCCATTGTAAATGACCCTTTTGTTCTGATATTGACAATGTCTGCAATTTTTCATTTGCCCTGTGGTGGTGCTATGGCTAATTGAACACTTGCTGATAGATTTTCTCACAGACTTCTGTTGGTCATTGGGTATCTAGTAGTGGAACACCCTTTGATCAGCTTATAATAAGGCACTGTCCATAACAGGCAACCCACTTGATGATGTTGGTGGATTTAGTCTTCACTCCCTTAGGCTTCCTATACAGAGAAACTTGCGCAAGATTTGAGCATTGTGAGTTTCTCGGCCCGATAACACGCTCGCCGTGTGTAGGTAGCCTTACACCGATTTTAGCTCTTCTTTAATATCACATTGTGATTTGTATGCCAGTCATTGATTCTATCCAATAATACAAGGTGGGCGATGGAGATGTAGCCCGAAATCACACTCTTATGAAAGTCATCTGAAAGAAAATGTCTCTGTTGTTGGTAGCAACTAATCATAGCGCAGCTTTCATTTCTTATGCTGTGGAGGTGAAATTAAAGTGTTGGCAACAGGGAGATTTTCTTTAACCCCTTAAGGACCAGACACTTTTTAGGGATTTTAACCATGTGGTGGTTTCTGCCCTATATTTTTTCCTTCAGCTACCAAAATTATTTTTGCTGCGTTTTTTTTTTTGCTTTCCGTGACATATAGGGCTATATTTTTAATATGTTTTTCACTGACTTTATCTTCCGTTTTTTAGTTTTATTGGGGGTGAAAAGCTAAAAAATATATATTCTTTAACATTTATAGTGATTTTTTTAAATTAGTATATGTACGCTAAAATAAAGTATGGGAATGGATTCCTCATTTTGTTTTGGACATGTGATGTATAGTATGTATGGTTTTGGATTACAGGGCGCATACAGCAGCGGTTTTAGTTGGCGTCGACTTTGAGTTATTTTCTTTTTTACGTACATATTTTTATTTGATTTTGTAATTTTGTTATACTTATTTATGTAAGTATGTTTTTTACTTTCTATGTCCCCCATGACGTCATATAAGACCTTTGGGGGACATTCACATGTTTTTTTTTGTATTTGACACTTTCCTACTGTAGCTGAGGCATCCATAGGAGCCCCAGTTACAGGGAAAACATCCCCTGTAGTGACATTATTTACTAGCAGAGCTGGCCAGGGTCTGCTACAACCCTGAAGCTCTGCTGTAGCAGGGAATCCCGGCAGTCACGTGACTGCCGGCTCACATCGTGGAAGTTATACTTCCACTTTCACTGTTTAGTACATAGTGCTCATTAAGTCCTTCTGTGACTACAGCTGACAATCTGACATGCTTCTGATTTATTGCAGAAACAGGGGCTTTAAACCCTCGCCATATTTTTTTTACTATCGGCTGGGTTTAAAGCCCTGGACCAAGAGTCATAACTTTACTGTGCTTGGTCCTTAATGGGTTAAGCTGCTTTTACACAGACGACAAAGTCGCGAGAGATTTCTACACTGCGAGATTCACAAATCTTGTACGTATATGAACGCCATTCTCTTGTGACATGTGACTTTTTTCCTGAATGTCCTATCGGAACACCTTACCTATTGTTTTCAATGGGGATGGCAAAGCATTGCTCGGCCCATTAGGTGCACGCAAGTACGATGCCATTTTTCCTATTTAAAATAGGAAAAACTCCACATTCTTTGCTACGGCAGATGATCACTACTTCCCTGAAATTATCCAAGCCTTTTTTAACACAAAAACGCCTTGGATACGCTAGGACAATGCACGTTAACGAGCGCAATATCAGGCCAAGTTTCTTGGCCCGATACCGCACTCACCTGTGTGAAATTAGCCTTAGAAGACTATCATAAGATTGGGGTATTGGCCTACTTTTACATCGCCCACCCTGTTGTAGTGGCCCGAAATGCATATATCTGGCCCCTCCATAATTGTCCGCAACTGTCCTAAATGTGAATGCTCTGTGCAAATTGTATTGTCACTAGTTATGTGTATTGTACAGCTGCAGCGTGTAAGAGGTAAATGTCTATGAATGTCTGGGTTATGTCTGGAAATGTAACAGTTTGTGATGTCATGTGAGTATGATTGATATATATGGTGGATTTTGGGGTTTTGTGAAAGAGAAAAAAGAAAGAGAAAGAGAGAGAAGAAGTGAGTGCCGGCCACATGGGAGTACCTTCAACCCTCATGTGGTGAAGTATGGAGGAGAAAGAGAGGTTCGCTATAGGTCTGTTCCCAGGACCCCTACCCCAAGAAAGTGAGCGTGGAGAAGAGAAAGGAGTCCGCCGAGCAGTGTCTAGAAGCCTTCAGAAAGTGAGTGTTCAGTGGAGTCCTCTAGTCCTCTTCCAGAGTGTGTGTGTTCAGGAGCGGAGTCAAGAACCTCATTGCAAATAAATTTCCTGTTGTTGACATTTCCCAACAACTGAGTGTTATCAAGTTAATCTGTGTGTGGACTTAACTTGCTCCAATGGGAAATAAGAACGGCGGTATCATGCGTGACGAAACTCTACAAGTCCACGACACAACTTATTCAGATAACAGCTGCACCAGCGTTGCCTAGAGAGGGCTGTCAGGGCCTTGGCCAAGGGTCACACGCATCCTTCAGGGGAGGAGTTGGTAGTGCCACCGTGACAATCCTGAACAACTGCCCCGCCATCTCCTCAGTCGTGTGCTTTGCGCCTCAGCCACTTCACTGTACCATTAATTTTTGATTATGCTCAGAGCCAAATTTCACCTTTTTCAATGCTGCATTTTAAGGATGGCCATACACATTAGGTTAACTTTACCTGGGCCGATAGGTGCCCAATTATTCACTCAAACAAGCAATTACGGGTGACTGTCATCTTGTGTCCCAACAGGGCAAGTGATTGAGAATTGCTTACTTGTTGTTGTCACTTGTTTTTTAGCTCCCCTGAAAACCCAGTGACTATCGGCCCGTTTAAACTCGAAGTTATTCATTTATTTATCTTGCTCTGCCTCCATTCAGTGAGCGAATCTGTGTGAAAGGGCCTGAGCAATAATCATTGGGGTGGCTGTCAGGCACTTAAAGGGAACAATCCATTGTCTGCCTAAAGCTCTATAAACTAAGTTATGGTGCTTATAGAACAGGTGATAGGGAGCTGGGTGATGCATTTTTCATTCTCCCCCGCTTTCTGGTTCTCGCGGTGTCTGGCGCTGAAGTCTGTGATTTTTATGTGAAAATCCGACTTTTTTCAGAATGCCATGTGCGCACTTTCCTATACAAGTCTATGGGAGAGCCTGTGCATGGGATTCTGAAAAGAGTCACATTGAAGACAATGAGTGAGGCATTCTGAGGGAACGCCCAAAAATAGGACATGGCACGCTTTTTTGCAAGAATTATTCACGCGTATGACCTCATTCAGAAGAATGGGGTTCATATTTGGGTAAAATTTGTGTTCCTCGCAACGCACAAATCTTGCATGATTTTCTCAGCCATGTGACAGCGGTCTTAGTCTTTGTAGGCACATGTCACACTCAGTATTGAATTACTGTCCTGATTCATGTTGGATTTTTTTCGTTGTGGATCTGACACTTTCTAATCGTCAGCTGAAGTCTGAGGCTGAGCCATGAAGTTCTGCCAGAGCTTCTTATGCGGATTTAGCCTTAGTGGGACAAAACGCCGTGCAGCCTCCTGCCGCAGTTTCTGCACCAATAACTGACATCTCAATTTTTTTATACCACAAGGGGGGTTTGAAAACCTGTGCGCAGAATAATCCCTCCCTTTTGAGCTACAACGTGGATTTTCATAGTATCGATTAGAATGGTGCGGATTTTGCCCTGGAATCAGAGCAAAATGTGGGTTAAAATCCGCTGTTTGAACAAGAGTTAAGGCTTGAATCACACATGCAGCTTTTGTGGCAATTTTCTCCATCCTGCTGGATCCACTTCTGGCTTAGCCTAAAAAAAAAACCAAAATTGTGTGTTTCCAGCCTAAGGCTGCCTGCACACGAGTGGAAATTCCACGGCAGGATTTCGCGTAGAGTTTCCGCCGCTGGAAGCCTGCAATCCTATGCAGACGGCCGCGGTTTGGCCGTGCGAAATCTCGCGCGGCAAACAAACCACGGCGTGTTCGATTTCTGTGCGGGGCTTGCAGAGAATCCTCGCCGCTGGATCCGACCCGCGCATCTGCAGGCGGCCTAAGGCCGGCTTCAAACGGGCGTATGTGCAGTTGCGTTCCTCAGTGCAACATATTCGTGCACCGATTCAAGGATTTTTCTTGTGCACATGGGCATTCTGTACATTCTTTCTAGCCATAGGACTTGTTCATTTGTGCGTGAGAAACAAAGGTGCACCAATTGAAATGGCTGATTCATCGACTTTACAGATGTGTTCTTTTTTAGCGGAATTACACAGTGTTTCACGCATCTCCTTGTGCGCAAATACGATCTTGTTAATCCAGCCTGAAAGTAACTAATGGCCTCTGGACTCTCGTGATCTTTGATCATCATGTTTTGAACAAAGTAGGTTCCTGCCAAACTGCATTGTGTTAAATGTTTGTTTCCACCACACAGGTACTAAAATGCGATTCTAATGTGGTATGAGATATTCCAACAAAATCCAAACGGTGAACTAAGATTGTTCAGAAATAGGGTATGCTTACCATCTTTCCACATGTGTAATAGACTCAGTTCAGCAAGGCCTGGATGTTACCACCACACTACCAGATGGTTAAACATAAATACAAAAACACCCATCAGAATGAGGTTCAGGGCCGGTTTCCACATGGCTGGATTTTAGCAGAAGATCAGAATGTATAGCCAGGTGAATAAAACCTTAACAGGTTTTCTGGACAAGTGATCTATCATCAGGAGAGGTCATCAATAGTTAATCGTTGGGAACCCGCCACACGGGATCCCTGACGATCAGCTGATCGTCCGGCCAGCTCTCAGCAAAGTGGGGCAAGATGTAGTCATGAGGGTCGAAGGTGGAAGTGTCATACCGTGCTTCACTCCCACAGAAATCAATGGCAGCTGAAGACTCCTTTTACACTTCCACCTTCGACACCGGATGCAAAGGTGTAATAGGAGGCAGAGCTCCCATTGACTTCAATGGAAGTGAAGTCCTCCATAAACCTTCTGCCTCTGATGACTATGTCTGGAAAAGAATTTGATGTTCAATTACTTTTGGTAGGATAGTGTATTAGACATCTCAACAACAATCAGAAGTAATAAATGTTTGCATATGTTAAAGGGGTATTCCTGTCTCAGAATCCAATTCCAGTGTGCTGCAAATGTGAAAATAAACCACTCACCGCTTACATTCCTATTTAAAAAATGTTCTATTCTCTTTGAATCCTTTATTTTACTTTCTAGTTGTTTACGGCTTGTTGCAAGGGGAATCTACCAACCCCGCTATAGAGCCTGCACACTCAGAGCGGCCGGGATCTTTGGAGCTCATGCACCCTAGCTCCGTCACCAGCTACCACTGCAGTCTGCGGTTTGTCCCCATAGAAGGGCTTCTGGGCAGTGCAAGCAAGTCCCAGTTGGTCGGTTCCCCTAATAATGAGCAGTAGACAACTGGAAAGAAGAATAAAGGATTTATTTTCACATTTACATGAGATTCCCAGGATAGAAATACCCCTTTCCATACTTTTGGGGCTCCTTTAGCCTTAAAGGGGTTGTCCCGCGAAAGCAAGTGGGTCTATACACTTCTGTATGGCCATATTAATGCACTTTGTAATGTACATTGTGCATTGTGCATTATGAGCCATACAGAAGTTATCAGAAATTATTCACTTACCTGTTCCGTTGCTAGCGTCCTCGTTTCCATGGTGCCGTCTAATTTTCAGCGTCTAATCACCGGATTAGACGCGCTTGCGCAGTCCGGTCTTCTTCTTTTCTCAATGGGGCCGCTCGTGCCGGAGAGCGGCTCCGTGTAGCTTCGCCCCGTCACGTGCCGATTCCAGCCAACCAGGAGGCTGGAATCGGCAATGGACCGCACAGAAGCCCTGCGGTCCACTGAGGGAGAAGATCCCGGCGGCCATCTTCAACCGGTAAGTAAGAAGTCACCGGAGCGCGGGGATTCAGGTAAGCGCTGTGCGGATTTTTTTTAGGTCCCTGCATCGGGTTTGTCTCGCGCCGAACGGGGGGGCTGTTGAAAAAAAAAAAAACCCGTTTCGGCGCGGGACAACCCCTTTAAGGACATTGGATACACTCTGTGGCATACTTTTTTTTTAACTTCATCTGATACACTGCAGCTGGTATTTCCCTCCATTCACCCTGCAAATGCCTAGTGCGTTCTCTCAAAGATGATGGACACGGTTCATATTTTCTGACACAACGTTTTAGTTCATGCCAAAGATGTTCAGTAGGGTTCAGGTACTCCATGCAGCCGGTCCAATTGTATAACATCCATATCCTCAAACTAACGTAAAACAGTGTTGGATTTGTGACAAGGTGCGTTGTCTTGTTGAAAGTATTACTGACCATTCCCAGCGTATTGCCACATTGTCAGCAACAGATTATTGTCTAGAATGTTAAAGGTCCACCTCCATGTTCATGGTTCTTGTCACTGAAACCAAAAGACTGAGACCATGCCACATAACACATTCTCAGGCCATAATGCAGCGTCCCCTGTACTTAACTGTTGACACAACCCATCTGATTTGCAGATGCAGTAGTGTGATTCATTACTCCATAAAATGTTCTTCCCTTGCTCAATTGTCTAGAGTGACCTATGCATCTTCTTTGAAAGAACTCGTCAGATATTTGCAGGATGAATGAAGGGAAATACCAGCTGAAGTGTATCAGACTTTAGTAGAAAGTATGCCATAGAGAGTATCCAATGTCATTAGGGCCAAAAGAGCCTCAATAAGTATACCATATGGAATTAAATATTACTTTTAATTCTTGCTCAGATGTCTAATTACTTTCAGTAGGATAGTGTAGGTTGCGAAGCAGTAGAAAGCCAAGACACCTGTTCCCTAGTATTACAGCTCTGCCCCATTCAGTTTAACAGAGTTGAGCTGCAATACCACACGTATTGGCACTTTTAAAAAAGAAAGCATCCATGTTCTTCAATGGCCTCTGACATACTTGTGTATTTTGGACTGTGTGCGCCCTGTGATAATCCACGGACAGCACACTACCCCATTATAGCCTGTGAGGATATATACATGGATGTTTTTTCACACATTCCAATATTCTGCGTGAAAAAAAAAAACTAATTTGACAGATAAGAAGAGGACATGCCAATGCATGTCTATATGCAGTCTGTGCACTATCTCATGGCAAGTTGCACCCGAGACTCTTGGGTACATTCTTGTATTCTGGATAGTCTGCACCTAGCCCAATATTCTACAACTTACCTTGCTGTGATATCCATCAACTTGATAGAGCAGGAGATTTAACAATTCACATTTCCAACCCACATAAAATTTTGGATTTTATTTTGGTTTGAAGCTTGAGATTGATTAGTGTGCCGGGGGTCCAAGCATCAAGAAAGTGGATGAGGAATGTATTTTAAGATTATCCAGGTTCTCACGCTGGTCCAAGTAAGAGAGTCTCAGGCACACAGACTGGAGCTGATGCTCTGCATGGTAAGTTAGATGCATTCTTGTTTGCTCAGGCCTTAGTCAGACGGGCGTTTTTTGCCGCGATTTGCGCATGCGTCCGGCGATTTTATAAAACCATTGCTTTGCAATGGTATCGGACACATGAGCGCTTTTTATGCGCTCGTCCGATAAATTATAGAACAGAAATCGCAGATCGCACCTATCTGCGATCTGCGATTCCTGTTCTCTTCTCTATATGCGCTCAATGGGGCCGGCGGCAGCAGCGCCGACCGCATTGAGAACATATAGAAGACAAATCATTCTTCTCTGCCACAGCTGTAACAGCTGTGACAGAGAAGAACGATGTTTGCCCATTGAATTCAATGGAGCCGGCAATACAGCCGACTCCATTGAAAGCAATGGGCTGCCGGCGTGCGCGGGATGAATTGTCAGGAAGGGCTTAAATATATAAGCCCTTCCCTGCAATTCATCCAGAAATGTGTTAAAATAAAATATATATATATATATATATATACACACACACTCACCTGCTCCCGGCAGCCGGACTTCTGTGCGGCCGGCCTGCAGTGGGTGTGAAGGGGGTGAGAGTCAAACCTGCCCCCTGATTGGCTCAGCGCTGAGCCAATCAGGGGGCAGGGCCTGACTCACACCCCCTTCACACCCACTGCAGGCCGGCCGCGGGGAACTCCGACTGCCGGGAGCAGGTAAGTATATATATATTTTTTATTTTAACACTTTTCTGGATGAATTGCAGGGAAGGGCTTATATATTTAAGCCCTTCCCGACAATTCATCCCACACTCGCCCGCAGCGCATTGCTTTCAATGGAGCGGGCTGTATTGCCGGCTCCATTGAATGCAATGCGCTGGACAGCTCCGGCCCGTTTCTAATGAAACGCGGCTAGGAGCAGATTTTCGGGCGATTTTCGGGCACCGGTCATGCGATTTGCGGATGCGCATCCGTCATGCGATCCGCAAATCGCGCGAAAAAACGCCCGTCTGACTAAGGCCTCAGCGCTAAGTGAAGATCCTGTGCTGTCACCGACTGTGGAAGACTGCTGACCCAGGTGTAGTAAGGCCTGGTATCTGGGCTGCAGACTGCTTATCAAGCATTACGATTCTCACACTCGTCTAAAATTTAGAAATTGCTTTTTAAAACACTATCAGCACTTTGTTTTCTTTCTGGCCCATTCAAGCAAACCAACGAATCCTGAACTGACCCAGCAAGCACAGAACCAACGGTATGTGCACAGAACAGGTACATTTGCTAAAAACATTTTACACCTGCTTCCCCTCGTGAGTGTATTCAGACTGTGCTTACAGTGTACCTTCAGCATAGGGCCCAACTGACTTGATATATGCCAAGTGTGTCCTTTTGGGACACCTCAGTATCCTTTTGTTTTTTCAATCTCTGAAGAATAATGTAGTTGACCAAAGTGTTCAGTGCATCTCCCAAAACACAAAAACTATACTACCATAAGTAACTGCACACCTAAGAAAGAATTAAAAGTAGTAGTTACATATGATAATACTTAGTGGTGCCTTCTTTGGCCCTAATGATATCGGATACTCTCAGCGGCAAATTTTCTACTAAGGTCTGATACACTTTAGCTGGTATTTCCCTCCATTCATCCTGCAAATGTGTGGCGAGTTTTTGCAAAGAAGAAGGAAAACACTCATCTTTCCGGACCCAAAGTTATTGTCTATCCAAAAAAAAGTTCAGTAGGGTTCAGGTTGGGACTCTGCAGCCAGTCCAATCATGGAAAATCCATATCCCTAAACCAACATAAAACACAATAGGATTTATGACAAAGTATTTTGGGAGTATTACTGACCATTCCCAGATTATTGCCACATTGTCAGCAGCACATTATTGTCTAGACTGTCATGGTACACCTCCATGTTCATGGTTCTTGCCACTACAAACCAATGGACCGAGACCATGCCACGTAAAACATCCCCAGACCATAATGGAACCTTCGCCATACTCAACTGTTGGCACAACGCACTTGGGTAAGAAGTGTTCCACAGGTGTTCTGAAACATCCATCTGATTTGAAGATGTAGTAGTGCGATTCCTCATTCCATAGAACATTCTTCCATTCCTCCGTTGTCCAATGATGAAGCTCCTTACATCATTATAGGTAGTAGGCTAATGCATCACCTTTGAGAGAATACACCAGATGTTTGCAGGCTGAATGGAGGGAAATACCAGCTGATGTGTATCAGATGTTAGTAGATAGTATGCCACGGAGATTATCCCATGTCATTAGGGCCATAGGAGCCCCACTAAGTATTAACATATGGAAATAAACACAAATTTTGATTTAATTTTACTCAGGTGTCCAATTACTTTTGGTAGGATAGTGTATACCTGCAGTATAGGTGTTTATATTTAGAGCCTATTGTGACTGTATGCCTATAGATTGTTATACATAGTTGGCCTCTGTCAAAAGATATATATTGGAAGTATTTCTTCGTGTACACGGCTGATGTACAGGGCAAACACAATGCCTGTTTGCTCTTAAAGGGGATGTTCCAAGTTAGAAAAATATAGTTACATTCTTACATATAAAAAAAAAAAGTGCCACACGTGTCAGCAGGCTATGGCTGGTATTGCAGCTCCGCTTCATTTAAATGAGTTGCAATATAATACACAAACTATGGACATGTGTGGTACTGTTATTAGAAGAAGGCAGCCATGTTTGTCTACTCCTTTAATAACTGGCATAAATAATGGTGGAGAAGAGAACATACATTGTGGTGTCCATAATTTGTAAAATGTAAAAAAATAAAAAAAGATTGTAATGTGAGAAGAGACAGCCATTATATGCAGTCATTAACTTCTACGTAGTGGTTTGGTATAGAGGAAATGTAGCGATAGTGTTTTAGTGCATGTCTCCATGAACAGTTAAAGGGGTGGTCTCGCGAAAGCAAGTGGGTCTATACACTTCTGTATGGCCATATTAATGCACTTTGTAATATACATCGTGCATTAAATATGAGCCATACAGAAGTTATTCACTTACCTGCTCCGTTGCTAGCGTCCCCGTCGCCATGGTTCCGTCTAACTTCGGTGTCTTCTTGCTTTTTTAGACGCGCTTGCGCAGATGCATCTTCTCCCTTCGGCTGGTCTTGGAAGCATCGGCGTTTTGGCTCCGCCCCCTTTTCGCGTCATCGCGTAGCTCCGCCCCCGTCATGTGCCGATTCCAGCCAATCAGGAGGCTGGAACCGGCACACGTCATGGGGCGGAGCTACGCAATGATGCGTACAAGGGGGCGGAGCCAAAATGCCGATGCTGCCGAGCGGAGCCGAAGGGAGAAGAAGGGAGAAGACGGATCTGCGCAAGCGCGTCTAAAAAGGCAAGAAGACACCGAAATTAGACGGAACCATGGCAACGGGGACGCTAGCAACGGAGCAGGTAAGTGAATAACTTCTGTATGGCTCATATTTAATGCACGATGTATATTACAAAGTGCATTAATATGGCCATACAGAAGTGTATAGACCCACTTGCTTTCGCGAGACCACCCCTTTAAACAGTAATTACATAAGTCTTTAGAAGTGAAGAATTACAAGGGTTGGTAATAGAGATGAGCGAATGTGCTCGGCCACGCCACTTTTTCGCCCGAATACCGCGATTTTCGAGTACTTCCGTACTCGGGCGAAAAAATTCGGGGGTCGCCGTGGCGGCGCGGGGGGTTGCAGCGGGGAGTGGGGGGGAGAGGGAGAGAGGGCTCCGCTCTGTTCCCCGCTGCTACCCCCACGCCGCCACGCCTCTCCCCGCCCCCCGGCGCACCCGAGTACTTTTCACCCGAGTAGTGAAGTACTCGAAAATCGCGGTATTCGGGCGAAAAAGGGGCGGGGCCGAGCACGTTCGCTCATCTCTAGTTGGTAACTATCATGTCAGTAGAAACATGTGAAAAATATATGTATGGCACCTGTTCCAGATGTTTCCCGATGTCCTTATTATTATACTCCCTTCGAATGACCAACTTACTGACTTCTGGATTTCCCATCCATAAGATGACTGCAGACAGAGGGGTATGTGACCAACATGTCATTGTGCCTCCTCTGTAGGTGCTCAGTGCGCTCGAGGGCTGATGAGCAAGACTTGTGCACATGGTATAAGCATTGTGTATCTATGAAGGAGACATAATGATGTGTTGGTCACATACCAATTTATAGATGGGAGTATCATCCGGATTGTCCATGAGGGCATGTGACTTCAATAATGACACCAGGATACATGTGGTATAAAGTGCTACTATACAGTCATGAGAAAAACTAAGCACACCCTCTTTGAATTCTATAGTTTTATGTATCAGGACATCAAAAAAATCTGGTCCCAAGAAGGTCTTAAAATTAGACAAATACAACCTCAGACAAACACCTAAAACGTATACCATGTTATTATTTAACAAAAACTAGGCCAAAATGCAGAAGCAGTGTATGGAGAAATTAATCACACACTCACTGCGCCCAGGAATTGGCATTATCTTAACACATGCCTGAATGCTCCAAAGCAGCAAAGTGCCAAAACTTCTGCTTTTATAGAGGCGGTCACACTTGCTGATGACCAATTTATCAAGTGTATTTGATTAGCAGCACCTGGCTGCAAGTCACCCTTTTAATTCCCATGGAAGCAGTATGGCCGTTTTCACACGGCCGAGAAAATTGCGCTAGATTTGTGCGTTGCAAGATGCACAAATCTGGCACAGATATGAACCCATTCTTTTGAAACAAATCGAGGCATGTCCTATCTTTGGGCGTTTCCTTGGAACACCTCACTCATTGTTTTCAATGGGGCTGGGAAACACTTGTCGATCCTTTCGGTTGTTGCGGAGGACTGTACTGGAGTGATGGGAGATGTTTTTGACACAAAAACGCCTTGCATGTGCGGAATTATCCCACGTTATCACGCTCAGCTGTGTGAAAGTAGCCTAAGGCTTCATTCACACAAGCGCTTATAAGACGCATTTTTACTGCCAACCGATATATGCGACCATCTGAGGCATTGGCTTCCAATGCATTCATTCACATGGCGCGAAAAATGCCGCACCGAAAAAAATTGCTCCTCTCCATTGAGATAACACAGCGACCATTCACTACCGGACAACAACTGTTTAAACGGAACAATGAGCTCATCGTCCATTGTTTATTCAGCATAAAAGATCAGCTAGTCAACGGCCGCTGTGTTATGTGAATGGAGGGGGGCGGGGGAGCGAGAGGAGGGAAATCTCCTGCACTGCCCCGCCCCCCTGCTGGCCGCTCCATGTGCGAGCCAGATCTGCTAGCTACCGCGCAGGAGCAAGGGAGTGTGGAGACACAGGGACGAGTATTGGGCATCGTTTACCCGACATTAGTCCTCTGTAAATGGACCTTAATTTTAAGACCTTCTAAGGACCAGATGCTTTTTTTTATTTACATCCAGATATATAAAACCACAGCTTTCAACAAGGGTGTACTTAGTTTTTGTCTCAACTCTATATGTTTTGTACATGTCTAGGGATGAATGATAAAGTGGGCAACCCCTTAAAACCTTTAACTGTAATCTTGGTAAGTCCAGAGATGTATTGTCACATGCTACTTTGTAGGGGGTTTCTATGCGACATTTATCAAGAACACACAAAATAAATTAATCGTTCTCAAAAACAGTGTTTTTTGCCACAATTTAGTAATAACTAGTCAAAAAAAAAAAGTTAGCAAAACTGGCATATGTGGGAATACCCTAAGGTCTCAGCTGCATTCGAGAGCTTTGAGCACAACACACATAGGACACCACATTGACATGCATTTGCATGTCCTAATTCTCACCTGTGATATGGACAATAGGACATGGAATGAGTTATTTTAACGAAGTTCATCTCTGCATAAAAAATACTCTGCAGTGTGTGCCGCGTCGTTGAATAATATGGGTCCATACACTGGCGTAACCACAGGGGATGCAGTTGCACCCGGGCCCAGGAGCCTCAGGGGGCCCATAAGCCTTTCTTCTCCATAAAGGGAGCCCAGTACTATGAATAAAGCATTATAGTTGGGGGCCCTGTTACAGGTTTTGCATGGGGGCCCAGAAGCTTCAAGTTACACCTCTGCATCCATATATTGTCTGATGTGAAAAGACTGATGACACAGAGACAGATTTAAAAAAAAAACTAGTGTATTGGAGGCCTAAGAGGTGGATGTTGTCGTAGAACTTGTATCTAAGCTCGGGTGGCTAAATTATACTGAATCTAGTTGACTAGTTTTAGATGGCCCAGTGCAATAAGGGAGCAAAAACAGCTTAAGGCCCATTTACATGCAAAGACAACCTTTCAAACGATGGAAAGATTGACAGTTTTAGCGATCATCTTGCATAAAGTGTTAGTGGAAACACTAATGCACATTAACACTTTATCACTTTCATTTATATGTTAAAGGGTCTCCAGGAGCTGTTTGCAGAGCCCAGCATCTGGGCTGGGCTCTGCACATAGCCCATGCGAGAAAAATGTAGTTATCAGCAGAATACAATGTAATCTCCGGCACCCACGGAGAACACAGCGTGCGGTCTATGTTGTCTCTCTCTGGCTGATGGATTTTAAGCTCACTGTAAAATCATCCTTCAGACAAAAGCTGAACGATAGCAGCGTTTACACGCAATGGTTATTGCTCATTTGCCATCATTTAAATGAATTTTGAGCGATAATTGTTGCGTGCAAATGGGCCTAAAGTTCTTTCAATTCAAGTGAATGAGATGAGCGATTATACCAACCATAACCACCCTTATAGAGGAGCCACTGTGCCTCTGCAAATAATAAAGGAGACAGGGTCGCTGCTCCTCACTTGTTTTGATTGGTGGTAGTCTGACTTGCAAGATCCCTGCCAATCCAACATAACTCAAGCATAATATTCACCAGCTTGGCGAACTCTGCTAGATTGGAGAATGTCTGAGCGTTGGTACCCCCAGCCAAATGCTGAAATGGGAGTTTCAAGTCCTTCATTTGAATGGAGCGTTTTTCAAGAATGCACATTGTGGCACCATTCATACTCTGAGACCAGTTCAGTTTGATGAGCCCTACAAATACAGCCATACTGGGCAAACTGCTCAGTGCCAGATAGGACATCTTCAGGATACTCGATCACCTAATTCCCAGTAAGATCTGCCAGCCTTGTACCAGTAATGTATACATTGTACGTTGGGAGTTCCCATTTGAGCTCAATGCCTTATACGGCTTTTCAGTCCTAGAATGGCGCAGGTTGGTAAAAGAGCAGAGTTTTGGAGACAAATCTGTACAGACAAACATTCTCTTTATTAAGCTACATACGAGTTTCCATTAGTTAACGAGAGTGGCTGGCAGCACCAAACTGAGCGCTCGTCAATACAAAGAACACACTCCAGCTTCGTTTCTCGCTCATTTATTGAATCATTTAAGTATTTTTTTCGTTGTTTTTTGATTTTCTTTAACATTTGTGACCGCTCTTCTTCAGTTCGCAAGTGAAATGGTGAAGAAGTCTGACTTCTAATCAAAGTAGAAATGACAAAGGTTTGGTCATGAAAACTGTGGATTTAATGTAAACACTACATTCGATTAAATTTGTTTTTTTTGTTGTTTTGGTTTTTTTTTCCACTTTTTTTTCCGTTTTTTTTTCGCAGCACAAACATCCCACATGAGAGGAAAACACCATTCACTAAAAAGGGGGGAGGGTGGGGGGGGGGGCAAGGAAAGATAATAAGGGAAGGGGGGCGAGAGAAGCAGCACTAAGCATTCACTTGGGAACATAAAGGAGATTTAAAGTAAAGAAGCCTATTTGTTATACATGGAATTGAGAGCAAAAATTCCTATTTCGGCAGCTGGAGGTTTAGTGAGAGCTGTGCTTTTTCTATACAAACCCAGAGAGTGCATGGTACACAGTCCAGAGCAAGGAAACTTTCACAGACATCAAATCTGTACATTTCTATTACCCCGGAAAGTTCTTCATTTTTCGGGTACATTTTTTTAAAAATTTTTCTACGTAGGGCTTCAAAGTCCAAGAGAAATCAACCTAATTCACCCAAAACAACATGGATTCCATGATCCCATTCTTTGCAGGAGGCTGAGCTGACCTCTCTGGCAGTGAAGGGGTCGTAGACGAGTTAAAAAGATGCCTCTTTACAATTGGTGCAAGAAAAAAAAAAAAAAGATCGATAAGATAAGGGGGGTGTCATTAAGCTACAAGCACGTGGGAAAAAAAGAACAGTTTAGTTTCTTCTAAATGTACAGACTTAGCTAAACCAGATTTACAGCATCCTATGCAGCCACTAATTCAGTGATAACATTACACATCAACTTTAAGGAAGGCTGTGTTTTTTTGTATAGATATATATTTTTGTTTTTTTTGTCTTTTTTTTTTACAAAGGCCAAAGGTCATGCTACCAGCAGAACGTCAATTTGAGGGTCCGTAGAGCAATGCGGAGAAAGGAGGGACGGTGGGGTATAGTCCCCTCTCGAAAAATTGCAGATTGTTCCCCCCTACTCCGCAGTTTGGGTTGGCACTGAAACCTTTTCAAGACAAGTAGGGGCCCGATACTTTGCTTTGTACAGACTAGAGGGGCAATCCCTGATCCCTCACAGACCCTCATACAGTTACAGCACCCACAAAAAAAAAAAAAAGAGAAAAGAAAAGCTGAGCGCATTGTCCTGCAAGTGTCACAAACACTTCTACCTGGTTTGGAAAATCTTGATTTTTCTTTCTTTTTTTTTTTTAGATTTTTTTTTTCATTTTTGCCATTTTGTTATCCAAGAGCTGAACAGAAAGGATAAACCTGTGATGTTTTACTTAATGGAGGTGTGACCTTACAGCAACACACTAATCCTTCCAAAGATTAAAAGAGATCAACTTCCCTTCATCAATGATCTCCTTCAAACCGCATCAGTTCTGGAGAGAGGTTGAGGTTGCAACTCAGACTCTCCCAGAACCGAGGGGTTTTTGGGTTTTATTGGGCCTTAGAGTGTCTTACAAATTAAGACTAATCTTTTTTTTTTTTTGGGTGGGGGTGGGGGGGACAGGGTGTGCAGAGCTGTCGGGAGATCCGTTCTGTTGACAGCTCTTTGAGACAAACTAAAAAGATTGGTTTTATATATATATTTATATATATATATATATCTTTGTCATGTTGCCTTCTTAGTTAACCAACTTGCATTTATTTTCGTTTCACCAGCAGATAAATTGCTATACAGTGGAATCAGTACAAGCCGCAGCCTCTGAGGTTGTTGGCAATGATGATATCAGTGACGGCGTCAAATACCACCTGGATGTTATTCGTATCTGTGGCGCAGGTCATGTGGCAGTAGATCTCCTTATTAGGTGAGCGGTTCTTGCTCTCAAATTGTGCTTGTATATAAGCGGCTGCATCGTCATATGTGTTGGGGCCTGCACAATAGAGGAAACACAAAGATTAAAATAAGAAATGTAGTCATTATTTCCTACATAAACTATGACTTTTTTTTGGGGGTGGGGGGTGGATCCATAGTCAACTTACAGGCCAATCAGCTGTACATGCTGCACTATAGTCTGAGTACAATAAAATGATTATGGCTGCCTTTAGCCACCACTAGAGGGAGCTTACAGCACATAGATTTATATAGCTCTCATTGAACTCAATAATAAATTCTTAAAGGGGTATTCCGGAGACCGGAAGTTTTTTCACGTTTTCACCCATCTGCTGGATGGATGAAAACTGAAAGATCGGTGGGGACCCTCACCATTCCAGAATATGGGGGCCAGGTTAATCTCCAAAGGAACAAAGTAGTGGTCATGCAGGCCCACTACCACTCCATTTCAATGATAGTGCCAGAGATTGCCAAGCACAATGGAGTGGCGGTGTACCTGTGTTTTAAGACCAACCGGACTCCAATTGTCAGGATCAATAAGAATTTCCACCGATGGGACTCCCACTGATCTAACAGTTTTCTCCCATCCAGCAGATGGGTAGAAACTCTCGGTCTCTAGAATACCCTTTCAAGCAGTAAACTTTCCCTCATGTTGACTGCAGACAGCCAAGTAAATCATGAACCAAGAATACTGCTGTGTAGGAAAAAAAAAGATGGGCAAGGCCAGAATCACACGTGCAGTTTTTGAGTCCAAGACCGGAACGAATAGAAAAAAAAAAAAAAAAAGACTACAAGTAGGTATCAGTCTTTTATTTATACTTTTTCTTTTTTTTAGCTTCACTCCTGTGTTTGGTTTAAAAACCTGCATATATGATTCTGGCCTTGATATAAAGTAACACCAGCAGTATCTGCAGGTACACAGAAAGGCTCACACACGTGGGATCTTGGGAGTAGAATTAGAGTCTCTGTTAAAAAGAAACTTTGGAAAAACACCATAAAGAAATCTGAAAGTTCTGTGATAAATGCTGCTGCAGCTTGGTCATTTTCAAGGACGATCAACATCTTATCAAGGCATTCATCATCAGATGATTAATAAGCATTAAACTGTGACATTAATAAATTAAGATTAATTACAATGCTGAGTAATTGGAATCCTAGTATAAGTTTAAGAGAAGCAGAGATAGTTTGTCAAGACACCACTGCTTTTCTCAAACATTGATGTGACCCTCCGCTCCTGGACAAAGATGGCCGCACTGCTTCTCCAACTACCTGATAGACTACAAATGCATACTAGTGTAAGACACTACATGCTGATCTGACAGTCAGAGAAACTGTTTGACCATCTTTGTTTGTCACTTTAATGTTGCCCTGAGAACCTATTAAACTATATCACAATGTGCTGTATTTCTTCTAGGGCTGGCTGGGTTCACCTCCGTTTAAGTCTGCGGCCAAGTCTTCCTGTACCGGAGTTCTGTGCACCTTTTAACAAAACCATAGGTCTACAATAGTCACGCAAAAACCACTAAGGTTTGCTCTTGACCAGGATTCTATTAGTTTCAGGCATTTTTGCCATACAAAATAGTGTATTCGACCCACCCTATTCTGTCCGCACCAATAAAGGAAACACAGACCAAAGTTTGCACCTTTGGTCTCCATTTATAGTAACATAGTATATAAGGTCGAAAAGACTCATGTCCATCCAGTTCAGCCTATTACCCGCCAATTGGACTAATGAAAGAACAGACAGAACCTCAGGATGAAAAAATGTAGAGTGACCGCAGCCTTCAGACCTCCCTTTCCTCTAGGAACGGAGTGTAGAAGCAAGCCGAGCTACAGCAGCCATGTTTAGCAGCGACTGAGTCATTATTTAGTCATGTTGTCACTCGGGTGTAATAGAGGGAAGGCAGTCAGAACACATCAACTCTCAGTCAGAGGACCAAGGTAAGAATTTGTGAAGAAACCTGGAGTCACACGCTAGACTTTTGATGTGTGTTCATAAATTCTGACAGTGATGACTGTGATGCTGGTGTGATGATGTCAGGCTGCTGTCACATCTGCGTTAGGGTCAGCCCACGTTTTCCTTTTCTTGGCTCCATTTTTGGGGGCCAGAAACTAAAATAAAACGGATCAGTTTTTTTAAAATGGAAAAATAATGCTTCAGACTGCACTAGTTTTCCATCTAAAAATACAGAAACCTGGCGGACTGGAAGTAAACCGAAGCCATTCTGTTTGCTTTCCATTTCTTTGGAAACCCCATTGAAATCAATGGGCAAAAAAAGTTTGATGTTTCTCCAGTTTCTCTCCTCTGAAAACAGAGCAGAGAGACGAAAACTCTAAACAGACCCTACCGCAGGTGTGAAAGTGGCCTTATTTCCAAAAAAACAAGCAAGCATTTGAGCAGTTCATTCATTGGCATTTTCTATCTTAATTGCTATACCTACTTTCACCAACATTACATATAATTTCTTTGTAGTTGGATCCCGCAGCCATTCTTTGTTCCACCTTTTACCTGCTTTTTACTAACTCACAGCCTGTAGTTTTACCAGAAATACGGGGCAGATGGAAGAGAATTTGACAATAAGATCCGACTACGCACCATGGAGCTGTGGACACATTGGTAGATTGAAAATCTAGACTATTTCCTAAATTGCTTGGTTTATTATGGTAGAAATATAGGTGCTATAAACAGTGGTTGGAAGGGGACTATAGCATTTAAAGGGGTTGTACCAAAGTTGACTTATCATCTATCCATAGAATAGCTGATAAAGGTCTGATGAGTGGGCGCCCCACTATTGAGAACCCCACCGATCCTGAACAGAACAGTGCATCCCCCACAGTGAGAAGGAGATTGAATAGAACGGTGTTCACACATGTGTGGTGCTGCCTCCATTCATCTTCAACCGGACTGCCAGAGATAACATTTGTACTTGCCTATTTCGGTCAGCCTTATTGAAATGAATGGAGTGATGCTGTGCATGCTCAAACACCAATCCTCACTGCGGGCGGTGCCATAAGGAGAGGAGGGGGAAGTCACTCCACAAAAACCAAGCTGTCACACAGCCCCATCGAGGGAAAAATTTAAAAAGTTATGGTGGTCAAAATATGTCTGCAGAAAGCAATTTATTTATGTTTTTTTTTTTTTCCCCAAGTATTCTGAAAAAACCCTATTGTCCGAGTTTATATGTGATTTGTTTCTTAATTCAATCGATCCCTATAATTTGTAAACTAGGCTTCATTCAGTATGATCAGTAATATATTTAAACCTCTGTATTTTAAAGTCCTGATGTATTTCTTTGATGAAGACCCCAGAAGTAGTTGTTAATGTGATTCATGAAGTACACCGGCTTTGAATGTTTATGCTGACATCTTATTTCTCTCTCAGCCAATTAGCCATAACTTACATTCAGATATTCTTTATATCTTGTGATTCTTAATTAGAAGGTACTTCTGAGCTGTTGGCAATACATTCCAGACACAGGGCATGTAGATAAGGATGCACTTGATTTTGCTAAGCGTATTCACGATTTCTAATGCTAATTATGACTGGACAGAGAATATTCTTGATTTATAGCTAAACAAATATTTGAGCTCGGCAGAATTTCCAGTAGTTTTAATTAGGAATCGCAGGTGTTTGTTTCTGATCTTTTTACCAAGATGTTATTGTTCTCTCCGAAAGTTATTTTTACATGCCAATTAGAACTTGCAGATGTGAGTTACGTAGAATGTAACCAATTAGGAAAATTCCTGTGTAATGTAAAACGTACAATCTGTGCGAAAGCGCAATGCCGGGAAGTTCATAAAAGAGACTAAATATGATAAGCGCAATAAAGGAATGCTTTTGAACTGACCGTGTGTGTGTGTAGTGGTTATTAGTAGGCCGGCTGCACACAACCGGGTCAGAATCCGAATGCGGGGACCAGCAGCGGAATCGGACCCTGTACCCAGCTGGCATCTGCATGCACCTATCTTTTTTTCTTTTCTGTACTGTGGCAAGCCGTCTGACATCTGCAGTACAGTTTTTTTTAATCCCTGCTTTTCCCACGCATTGCTAGGCGATGATCCGGGTACCCGTGACCTTTCCACAATGCCAATGCGGAAGGGCTGCGGGTCGATCGTCTTTCATTGAGTTCTATGGAAGCCGTCCGCACAGAATCGCAGGCAGCAAACTGTCTAAGGAAGCTGCCAGGGACTGGAGGTGGGGTTTTGGAAGAGGAGGGGTTAAAGAAAGGGGACGACCATGGTAGGGGATAGGGAGGAGTCAAGAAAAGAGGATGAGGAGGAGTGTGAGAAGAAAGAAGAGAGAGAAAGAAGGTGCATCGGTGAAGGTGCCCGCCCACCCTCTCTGGGGAAGGAAGGTAAGTCGGGCGAGAAAAGGGGTGGGGTAGGGTAAGGTTTGGAAGTTGTCACAGCGGGTAGGCAGAAGGACTTCCCATGTAGGAGGAGCAAGGCAGTTCACAGCCTGACTCCAGCGGGGCTAACACACACCTTTGGGGGCTAATGACTTAAAAGGGGTTGAGAAACATGGGAAGGGGTTGGTTATACAAGTTTTAAGTTGTCAAATTTTATAAAGTTTTAATAAAGCTGTGGCCATCCCACTAAAAAGCCAAACGGAGTTTGAGTTTTTTCTTTGTTGTAGGTAAAGGGAGTAGGGGAGGATAGAATACCGCCAGTCTCCACTTAAAAATAGAGAACGCTGCGGTTTTTCCACCGCAAGCAGAAAATCACAATCGATTTCCACTCGTGTGCTGGAGAAAGCATTTTTCCATAGCATGCTATGGACAGTATTTGCTGCGGTATCCGGAGGCGGATGCATGCTCCGGATTCCGCAATGCAAATATGCTCATGTGCAGCCAGTGTTAGTGGGCAATAATTTATCTACTTTGACACTATGTAGATGTTATCGCTATCATCGTACTGACCGATGGAATAAGTCACTTTTACTACACTGTGAATGCCATAAAAATACCCTCCTACCAAATAAAAATGCAATTGTGTTTACTTCCCCATTGTAAAGTCTTCCAATACATTATATAGTATGTTAAATGGTGCTATTGAAAATGACAACTCCTCCAGCGAAAAAAAAAGCCGTCACGTAGATATGTCACCTGGAAAATAAAAAAGTGGGAATACCAGAACTGCAGAATGTGACTTGGAGCATCAATGACTCTTGATCATGAAAGGGTTAAAGAAGAAAATTAAGTGCCATTTTGTTAGTTTGTATTGGAGGGGATAGTCTGTGTGTATAAAGATTTCTACAGCCTTGATAATGGCTGACAGCGTTCACAACTTCCTGTCCTAGCTTACTATAGGAAAAAAGGCTCTGAAACACAAACTGCTTCTGTAATAAGTGATAGACTGAAGACTAAGACCAGAGGGACATTTATGAGCATGTAAGGGCAGAGAGGAGCTTCTTAAGGCCCATTTAGACACAACAAGAATCGCTCAAAGCCATCTTTTGAGCAATTCTCGTTCTGTCTAAATGCACTGACATCGTGCAGTTTTCGTTCACGAGTCGCTAATCGCTGAATTCTAGCTTGCTAGAATTGAGCGATCAGCTGTTATTAGCAGAGCAGGCTGTTATCAGCCGGCTGCGCTGATAAGATTCTCTGTGCCTGTGTCCTGCTGTGAATTCACAGCGCGCACACTAGCTGTCAGCCCTGAGAAGAATACATGTGTTTGCTTTTACAAAACAGCTGTATTCTTCCCTTAGTGGCTGCGTCCCGCTCTGCCTGCATAACTCAATAGTAGTTACTTAGCTACTATAAAGTATTCAAAGATGATCGCTCAAAACTGTCACTCAAATATCGTTTGAGTGAGTTTTGAGCTTTTATCTTTAAGTGTAAATGGGGTCTAACACAGATAGGCTCGGTCATAGTATTGGTAGATATTGCTACCTAGGAGACACTATTTTATGTACATGAAGATATAAGCCTCTCGCTAGCACTTTGTCCGTGGGGCTTCTAGTGAAAGACTTGAACTTGGGTCACTATTAAGCGTGTTGCCTTCAGTTAGCAGAAAGCCTAATCCTTTTCTGAATTTAAGAATATTTCACAGGATAATGTGTATGGAGGAAGGAAAATAATCCCTTGAAGTGAGTGAAGGAGATTCCTCCCATAATAACCTGATCTGTGTGGGTACATCTATCTACCGGCGGTTTGCTTTTGTACACCAGTAATGCTTACAAGACAAGCAGCTATTCTCTGAAATCCAACAACACGCATTTCGCTCTGTGACCACTTAAAATGCACAAACTACATTTATCCTGATGTTAATCTCTAGATCAAGCTGCTGCTGTCAGAAATGTGACCCTTACGTCACGGCATGCTACCGCCGCAGCTCTCCCATCACTGGAGGAGCAGTCAAGCGCCATTGTTCCCCTTGCCCTGCATACCGGGCTCTGTCCACTCCATGCTTTGTTTCCACAGCCCACAGAGTACATGCTTCCAACCCCGTTCTAAAAAGGGCCATAAACTCTCCCTAAGGGCTTATTCAGACGTCTTTACTTCGGTATTAAAAAAAATGGCAAAAAACCACGACTATGAGAAGCACTGGATTTCAATTACGTTTTTCAGATGAATGATTTTTTGCCACGTAAAATAATTGCGCCAGGAAAATGTATGTATCCAGACTTGTCACTACAAAAACAATGTACGGCCAAGGGACGCTTAGGGACTAAAGGCCCATTTAGACTCGATGATTATTGCTCAAAATTCGTCTTTTGAGCATTAATCGTTGTGTGTAACTGCACTTACATCGTGCAGTTTTCGTTCTCCCATCACTCATTGTTGTCTTTCAGCGTGCTGAAAGACAACGATGTGCCTTATCAGGGATTCACAGCGGAATACAGCTGATACTATTGTTTCAGCTGTATCCCGCTCCCTCATGACATGTGGGGTATGAAGAACAGAGCGGTCCAGCTCTTTTCTCCATACCCAGCACGGAGCGCTCGGCTGTATAACAGCCGGGCGCTCCGTGCAGAGAACAGCTGGATGCAGAAGACATGCGGGGACACCCTGCTTGTCTTCTGCATCCTCTGCACGGAGCGCCCGGCTGTCATACAGCTGAGCGTTCCATGCAGAAAACAAGCAGGGACAACCTGCTTGTCTTCTGCATCCTCCGCTCCGAGCGCTCGGCTGTATAACAGCTGGGAGCTTGGAGCGGAGAACAGCTGGATGCAGAAGACAAGCAGGGACATGCCGCTTGTCTTCTGCATCCTCCACTGACAGCGCAAGGTGATCACTCATCTTGCACTGTAAATAACACAACGATTATCGCTCAAAAGTCGCTTGAGCGACATCTTTTGAGCGATAATCGTTGTGTCTAAATGGGCCTTTAGGTCTCATGGAATGTGAGTGTGAATGGATTAAGGTCATTTTAATGTAAAGTTAATGGAGGTTACAGGGCTGCTTAATTAATGTCTATCAAGTTCACTGCAGGGTCAGCTGTGAGCAGGCTTAGGTGCTGAAGGTTGCTGGAGAGATTTTAAAAATAAATGCCGCGGCCATTAAAATCCATAAAAGGAGTCTGTGTTGTTTATTTTAGGTATAATTTAACGAGGTTTTAAATGGAGCATAAGATTCTGTGCATATATTTTATTTAAATATATGTATGTCACCTTAGCTAGACACAATCAAGTTTGACATGAACATGACTGTTGAAAATCCAACAGAAGCGGCCAAAGCCAGGGAAGCATGGCGTATGCTGATCCACAAGGTGACCAAAAGTCGGCAACGACTGAACGGATAAATCATCATCATGTCACTTTAATTCACATTTGTTCTAGAACAGGTTTGGTGATTGGAGGACCAACAGCTCCCAATTAGAGGATTGACTAGGCCCCCATCTATTCCCAGGGCTCTATGCTCATGGGAGGACCTAGAATCTGTATAGAACTCCACCCAAATTCTAGAAAAGTCAGTCTATAGTTGAAGGAAGACATTTTGGCCTCATGTCCATGGGTGGGTTGTATTCAGCTTGTTGTGCCGCAGAATCCGCGGCCCACCTGCAATGTCAATTGGATCGGACGTCTTCCATTGACTTCAATTTTCCTGCTGTTTTTCCAAAATGGATAGAACCAAGTGTCTGATGGGTGCTCCTCTCCCATTTTCATACAAGTAGGACACAAATCATACATGTATGTGAATGAGATATTCACTCTAAAAATTGTTTTCTGCAGATGGCTGGTTACAATGTAGCATGTAAGTTATACAACTAGGCTATCAAAGGCCAATTAAAATCAGTTTGCATATTAGGTTTTATGAAATTATTATTTTTAGGCCTTGATAGAAATGTTAATTCATTGTTTTTACTCAAAATCCTGTATTTGTTTTATAGTGGCTGTTCCAATACTACAGGTTTGTCCTATTGAAGTGAAAGGAACAAGACTGTAATACTCAGAATGGCCACTATAAATAAAACAGTGCTCTGAGCACTGACATAAACCTCAAAGAGGCTACAATGCTGGCAAGAGCACTGTGACCCCTTTAATTAGCCGATTGCCAGGAGTCCGGAGCGGTGAACCCTAACTGGTCAAATCTACCAGTAGCTTAGCTTGAGGATAGGGCATCTTTTTTAAAGGTTGGATATCCTCTTTTAAGAATATTAGAGAATTGTTGTTTATACCTTTTGTTTTATATAAAGTAACCTAGAACACTATAAAGCGGTTGTTCATCAGCCAGAGCTACAAACATCAACTCTCTGAGGGCTCCCCACCAATTACAGCTGGTGACTAGGGGTCCCAGCAGAAGGACACGTCTCGGCAACCTTTTCATAGAGTTCTAGCAAAAAAGTGATTGCCTAAAGCAGTAAAAGTGATAGTAGATGTTGTAGTCTTCCAAAAACAGTGTACACTCCTCACCTGTGTACTCTGGGAAGCAGATGGTCAGAGGAGATTTCTTGATCTTCTCGGCAAACAGGTCCTTCTTGTTGAGGAAGAGGATGATCGATGTGTCAATGAAGAACTTGTTGTTACAAATGGAGTCGAAGAGCATTAGAGACTCGTGCATTCGGTTCTGCGGCAAGGAGGGAGGAGAGACAGGAGGTGGAAGACAGAAAGAAAAGGAGAAAAGGAGTTAGGCTGAGGAGAGAGGAATGGTTACCAGTGTAAAACAAAGAAAAAGAAAACATCATTATTAGAATCTCGAGTTTCGCAGAAGAATATTGCTCTAAGCATACATAAGTTTCCAGAGGCCTGGAGACAAGCCAATACACTGAGAGCCAACAGTAGAGTTAGGTAGTAATCATATATAATGGAATAGCAGCAGAGAAGTACAACCCAAGGATGAGATACTTTCCCAAAGTTTTTTGAAGGTGGAACAAAAAAACTAAAAAGTTTATGGCTTTCATAGATTCAACAGCACATTAACACCACCAGCAAGTATTAGTTATGTGAAAAAGGTGTAAGTAAACCAGGTCAATGTTAACATGATAGTATGGCAGATGAAAGCGATGGCGGACAGCACGCGATAGCAATAATGTCATTATCAGCGATTCTGGTTACAGTAGTTAACGGCTCATCACGCCATACAGTCAGATTTTACATGTGCAATTCCTATAGTGAAATATTGAAGTTATGAACAGTACAGTTTGATGATAACATACGGACAGACAGTAACATGAGCGTAGGACCAGTGAGAATACAACCTTTGGTATGTAGTGATGGGTACGGCTGCAACTCAGAACTGTCTTGGACACGTCAGATATTACATTTGATTTCACCATGATTGCAGTCATGAACCTTTCGTTGTGGTGTAATACTTGCATTTCTACTGGCTTTTTTCACATTTCAAATGATGTGATTCTTATACTCTTAGAATGACGGGACTATAAATGTGGAAAATGCCACAAAAAAGTAAAAGAACTGGTCAGTGATCGAACGCAGAGGGTGGTTATTAATGGTATATACTCTGATTGGTCACAGTTAACTAGTGGGGTACAGCAGGGGTCGGTACTGGGTCCTGTTCTTTTTAATATATTTATTAATGACCTGGTGGAAGGATTGTGTAGTAAAATATCAATATTTGCAGATGATACAAAATTATGTAAAATATTTAACACAAGAGAGGAGAGAATGCAGTTGCAAGAGGATCTGGAGAGGTTGGGGCAGATGAGGTTTAATGTAAGATTATGAACATGGGCAGGGAAATACATGTCACCATTACACACTAAATGGGAAACACTGACATGAAAAAGGACTTGGGGATTTTAGGTAACTGTAAGCCTAACTGGAGCAACCAGTGTTAGGTAGGTGCTGTCAAGGCAAATAGGATCATGGGGTGCATCAAAAGAGGTCTAGGGTCACATGACGAGAGCATTGTTCTTACTCTTTACAAGTCACTGGTCAGACCACACATGGAATATTGTGGACAGTTTTGGGACCGCTACCCAAGAAGGACATATCAGAGCCTGAGCGAGTTCAAAAGCATGCAACTTAAAAAGTAAATGGAATGGGTGGACTACAATACCTAGAATGGTTATCAAAACTGGGGTTATTTAGTTTAGAAAGAAAACCGACTGAGGGGGTGAATAACTATGTATAAATATATCAGGGGGCAATACAGAGATCTCTACCATCACCTATGTATACCCAGGACTGTGACAAGGGGGCGCCCTCTGCGTCTAGAGGAAAGAAGGTTTCTCCACCGACATAGAATGGGGTTCTTTACTGTAAGAGCAGCGAGACTATGGAACTCTCTACCTGATGTGTTATAGTCACTGATTACTTCAGAAGGGTCGGTGATCCAGGGATTATTCCGATTGCCAGATTGGAGCGAGGAAGGATTATTTTTCCCTTTAATGGGGAAAATTGGTTTCTACCTTATGGCGTTTTTCGCCCTTCCCTGGATCAACACTGGGGATAGGGGAGAGGGGGGGGGGGGGGGGGGGGGTTTATAGGCTAGACTACTAGAAGGACATATCTTTTTTTTAGCCACACACTGTTACTATGTCACTGTTTGCAGCTTTTAATATTTCCCTATGACTTCCAGGTAACACCCGGCTGCAACATTTTTCCCTAAGAAACCACAGGACAAAACCCCAGCTAAAAACAATGCTTTAATGCAAACCGCTGTGTAAAACCATCCTTAACTTGGTTTTAAGGCCGGTTTCAAATGAGCGTATTGTAACACGTCCGTAATATGCATCCGTATTAAGGCTGTTTACAGATGATATTACAACCGTATTGCTTTTATCTTCTACATGTATGTAGAAATCTATCAGCTGTGTATTACAACACGTAAAACACGGGCCAAATATAAAGTTAAAATATGTTAGTCTGAAAGTGGCCCTAAAAAAGTTGTGCCAAGATCACAATGCCTGGCATAACAACATCACAGAGAAGTCCTGTCACCCAGGACCCCTATCTGACCCAGGACACAGAGCGGCTGCCATTCTGGCAGATTTTGAGCATTCCTTATATTACTGAATGGCTGTCATGTAATTCTAAATTTTCCCTATGGTGGTCGTTGCAAGAGAAATATCCGGCTGGCCATGGCTTCCCCAGGCAATATCAGCTGTGTGCTGGGGCTAGCCCCTCATCCCATGGGTGCTGCATTCTTTTCTGATGAGACACAAGCCCTTTAAGGACTCACTCATGCGTGCGTATATATCCAGCGGATTACATGCGCATTTTCCGCATGCGAAATTATGTACTACAGAGTATTTTTAAAACTCCCATAGCCTATATTAGTGTGTAATACGCCCCAAAATACGACATGCGCCATTTTTTTTATACATGCGTGAAAAAAAACGCAGATGTGAGTGGCCCAATAGAAATCAATGGGCTTTTAGCACTGAATAATACGTGGGCAACGCAAGCCTCTGTGAGGGAGCTCTCAACAAAAGTCTACTTTGAAATTACCCCTGAAACAGAACTTTTTTCCTTCTCAGGGCTGTTTTTGAACCACAGTTATTCTAGTCTGGTATGGCTGGATCATTTAGATTACTATGCGAGCTGAGACATTGCTGATTGATCAATATGCAGCATTCTGCAGCTTAGGACATTGTCAGCATCTTGACCAGCTGCCCAGCTTCAATGCAGTAACTGCAGATACACCCAAACCAAGGGCTCATTCACAAGGGCATACGCAGTGTATTCACAGAATTTGACTATTCCCTGCATATTTTGGCCCTTCCGCTGGGTTTTTATATGGCTAGATACACTGTGTATTTACGTGCGAAAAAAAAATACACAGAAGGGTCCATTGTTTAGATGCGCAAATATGCAGGTGTCCCGGTGTTCATGGACACATGGGGTAGCGGGGTGTTATCTTTGGTGCTCTATGAATCTGTTACAGACTATACTGGACAAAGCAGTGTAGCAGCTCTATTTAAAGTCCTCCTTAGGCCTCATGTCCACGGGCAAAAGAAGAATTAAAATCCGCAGCGGATTTTAACTCTTCTCCTGCCCGCGGATCCGCATCCCATAGGGATGCATTGACCACCCGCGGGTAGATAAATACCCGCGGATGGTCAATAAAAGTGATTTTTTTTAAAAAATGGAGCATGAAAAAATCTGGGCCATGCTCCATTTTCGTGCGTGTCTCCCGCGGGGACGGCTCCCGCAGGCTTCTATTGAAGCCTATGGAAGCCGTCCGGATCCGCGGGAAACCAAAATCGGAATTTACTTACCTCCTCCGGATCTTCCGTTCGCCACGGCTTCATCTTCTCTCCATCGCGGCCGGATCTTTTTTCTTCGGGCCGGCGGATGCGCGGGGCACGCAACTGACGTGCCCTGCGCATCCGCCGGGCCGAACAAAGAAGATCCGGCCGCTATGGAGAGAAGATGAAGCTGCGGCGAAGGGAAGATCCGGAGCTTGCGAGAGGTGAGTTAAATCTTATTTTTATTTATGCCTGATGTCCGCGGGGCAGGAGGGACCCGCTACGGATTCTCCATGGAGAATCCGTAGCGGGCCTGACAAGCGGTATTATTCCGCAATACACACTGCAAGGCATAAAAAATTCTGCATGCCTCAGTGCGGATTTTGATGCGGAATTAAAAATTTTGCTAGTAGGTAATAGTAAAGTCCTCTGGTGCAAGCACCGAGTCATAACTGACTCCTAGGGTGAGGTCACGTTGAGACGTTTTCTTGAAAGAATGTTTATGCGGGGTGGTTTGCCGTTGCCTTCCCCAGTTATCTTTTACCGACCTCAGAAGGATGGATGGCTGAGGCAACCTTGAGCCGGCTTCCTGAACCACACGGGGATTGAACCCACAACCTTCAGGTCATGAGCGAGCGCTTAGGACTGCATTTCTGCTGCCTTAACACTCTACCCTACATAGGACAAGTAATTCCCCATCATATCTGTATGCAGATATGCAAGTTTTGGAACACAATTCCGTAGCGGACGATGAAGCCAAATCTTGCGGAAATATCCCGCGTGTGGGAAAGCATCCTTAGGCCGGTTCCAAACTCGCATGAACGTGAACCCTATTCTTTTGAATGGAGTGATATACATGAGCATTGTTGTGCATGTAAAAATCTTAGCATGTCCTATCTTTTAACGTTCCTAAGAACACATTGCCCTTTCTTTTCAATGGGACAGTAAAGCACATTACACGGCGTGCGGTGCGAGGTTTACCATTAAAAACAAACGGGAAACACTTGCTGATCCTTTAACGCAGCTGAAAAAAATGGATGCGAATGGAATGAAATTGAAACAAACTGATAGAAATGTTTTTTGTTTTTTTTACAGGTCTGTCTACCGGATCCGTTAAAAAATATACAATGGTGTCCATTTGGCTCAGTCTAAAATCAATTTTCCTCTCAATTTCATTTTTTTTAAAAAACTGAGCCATTAAAACGGAAAGCAAAACGCTGCTGTGAAGAAGCCCTGGCAGCCTCAATGTACATCTGTTAATACAGAGGCCTCACAATCACTTACAGAACAATTAAATGAAAAGAAAATTGTTAGAAAATACAGTATTACAAATCCCCCCCCCCTCTACATTCTGCACATTGACGTGCCTCATACTTACAGTTGAAGAAAAACCACTACTTTATGCAGAACACTAATCCGTTAGCAGATAACGCTGGAGGCCGCGACGATCACACAGATCAAACTCGTCACACTTTAGTGTTTTAAAACTTTATTAACATGCACAAGGCCGGAATGTCACGAGCGTCATGAAATTCCACACAAATTCCAAAAAACGAGTTACAATAAATTCATAAATTGGCAGCGATATCTGAGGGGAGAGACGGGAACATCCCAGTTTACTCCCCTGCAAATGTGTAGGAAACGGGAAGGGGATTTGTGCAAGCGCAGGTATCGATACGAACCACTAAATTTATTAGATCACAGCTCGTTGGAGCAAGAACCTATGAATCAGTAGAACAAGACCCAACTTATAATTTGGCACTTAATTACAGTATATGGAAATCAGATTGGCACTGCTGAGGCACATGTAGGCAGACACCACAGCTAACCGGTTTACCCTCACAATATATAATACAACTGTGTAAATACTCATCTCACTAAAGGCCCATTTACATGAAGAGGATACAGAGCAGCCATATTGTTCTGATCGGTAATACTTCACACGCTACAGGCGGAGCCGCTTTTTGACATATTGAAGTAGGACCGATCAGATAAAAAAACCTTCATAGGGTTGTTGATCCGGGGTTATTCCAATTGCCAGACTGGAGCCAGGAAGGAATTTTTTTAGCTTAAATGGGGAAAACTGGCTTCTACCTCATTGTTTTTTCTTGCCTTTCTCTGGATCAACATTGGAGGGGGGGGGGGGGTTGTTATGGGCTGAACTGGATGGACATGTCTTTTTTCGGTCTTACATACTATGTTACTTTACAGGTGATCATTTCTCCTGACACTTTTACTAATTCAGATCTGCACATCATGTAAACAGGCCTTTAGACTTGAATAGAGAACATCTAAAAATAAGGCACAATGTAGGCTTTGAATGAAGATATCGGAGCTGCACACGGTAGGTGCGTGACGCATGCCCTCAGCAAAGGTGTTTTGCGCATCAAGCCATCAAAACACTATAGGCATCTAAGGCACGAACAAATATGGCACGGAGTCAAAAAAAGAACAAGGTGCTGCCGGAGGTGGTCAAAAAATATCTCCATCTGAGTGCCCACTAGGCAATTATTTCATAGAAACAGCAGATTAGTACAAGCCACAACCACGCAGGTTATTGGCAATGATGACATCTGTAACGGCATCAAACACAAACTGGATGTTGTTGGTATCGGTAGCGCAGGTGATGTGTGTGTATATCTGCTTCTTCTGAGACTTGTTCCGGCTCTCGTATTGGTGCTGAATGTGAGCTACACCCTCAGTGAATGAATTGGGACCTGCAAGAGAGGAGACAGCAGCAGGTTTCTTCATACATATGTTCCATCACACATATATAGGGGAGTTAGAGAATAGTATATAGTGCATATCTAGGATTAGCGGGGCGTATGAAGGGTATGTCACTAGGCATCCCAGTGTAAGTCTTCGGTGTGAATGTACATAGATGGTCAAATCATCTTGTCCCAAAATAAGCAGCTTATGTTTTACTTGGGTTCATACATGACATGTTCCAACTTGTAGAGCACATGCTTGTACTGCCACATTACTATGATTATGCAGGGGCACCTAAATCTATATCAAGGTCTGCAGTTGGAGAGGTTATATCGATGGGGCTTAATGGTCTACTACATAGAATAATTGTAAATTCTGGGTTAGCAAAACGTTAATGTTTTTTGTGCGACCTAGCCATCATTTAGGGGAATCTACATCTGAACCCCAGCAAGACCAGTGCCAGCCTTAGGATATCCTTGGCAGACGCCAGGGCCTACTGGGATTGGTTGGTCCATGGTGATATGGGTAAACATGCTCCAGGTTTATGGAGCAGACAGTAATGTAGACAGGGACACATTGACTGACGCACAAGGGCCACATACACTCTTACCAAATGTAAGAAGACATCTGGGCAACAATCAAGAGTAGAATTTTTTTTAATTTTTTTTTTTACATATGTTAATACTGAGTGGAGACTCCTTTGGTCCTCATGGCATTGGATATTCATTGTGGCATACTTTCTAATGTCTGATACACTTCAGTTGGTATTTCCCTCCATTCATCCTCTAAACATCTGGTGAGTTGTCACAAAGAAAATAGACACTGTTCACATTTCCTGACCTGATGTCTCAGTTCGTCCCAAAAATGTTCAGTAGGGTGCAGGCCAATCGAATTATGGAACATCCTTATCTTCAAACCAGCGTAAAACAATGGATTTGCGATAGAGGCACGTTTTCTTGTTGGAAGCACTGCTGACCATTCTCAAAGTATTCTCACATTGTCGGCACATTATTGTCTAGATTGTCAGGTTACACCTCCATGTTCATGGTTTTTGCCAATACAACCAACAGACCGAGACCATGCCACTTAAAACATCTCCAGACCATAACAGAACCTCCGTCGTACTTAACTGTTGGCACAACACACTCAGGCAAAAGGCGTTCTCCAGGATCCTCCACAATCAGGTATGTCCATCTAATTTGAAGATGGAGTAGTGTGATTCATCATTCCATAAAACATTCTTCCATTGGTCAACTATCCAATGACCACGCTCCATGCATCACTGTAAATGGGCTGATACATCTTCTCTGAAAGGACTTGCCAGATGTTCGCAGGATGAATCGAGGGAAATACGAGCTAAAAGTGTATCAGGAATCAGTAGAAATTGTGCCATGGAGAGTACCAGATATCATTAGGGCTAAATAGGCCACAATATGTATTAACATATGGAAATAAATACTACTACAGATTCTTGCTCAGGTATCCAGTTACTTTTGATAAGATAATTTATACACCTGGAGCTAGCCCTCTAACCAAGCAGGAGTGGTACGTCCAAATAAAAAAAATGTTTCACTATGTATGTGGATGTTGACTATTACGGGGCTGATTCCACACACATAATCATACCCAATACCTATGCTGCCCTTGGAGTATCTACTGCTGGAAGGTTGTGAATACTTGGATTGATGATCCATCGCCTGTGGATTCTGCGAGGGGGTTGGTGCATCCCCTCAAATTATTAAGGCCTTTTTTTCTACGTTTCTTGATATTAAAAACACCCCATTGTCTCTTCACTGCCCCCTGAGCGCTGTTGTTTCTATTTTCCTTTTACATTGCATGGTAGCTTTCATACCAATGGAAAGAACTTTCTACTATACTTTGGATTACATTTTAGTCTTGACGTAAGGTGATAAATATATTCTCAATCACACTGGAGCCATTTCATTGTAAGGTGAAATGGATGATGATCTTAAAGAGACTCTGCCACCATCTTTTTGCACCCCTCTCTGAGGGCAACATAAGGTAGTGTCAGTCATACTGATTACAGTGATATGTCTGCTGTGTGGATCTGTGCAGTAGTTTTGGAGAAATCTGCACTTAATCAGCAGCAGCTCACGCATAGATGACTACTTAAAGTAGTCCTGGATATTCATGAGCTGCAGGTTAGCTCCACCCACCCTCGATTCATTGATTGACAGCTCTCTGCCTATTACTGTGCATGAAGAGAGAGCTGCCACTGATTGGCTGAAGGGTGGGGTGGGTGTGGCGAGCTGCAGCTCATGAATATGCTGGACTAGTTCTGTGTCTGGCTTCTACTAATAAAATACAAGTTTCTCCCAAACTACTGCACAGATCCACACAACAGACATATCACTGCAATCAGTGTGACAGGCTCTATCTTATGGTGCTTTCAGTGAGTGTGCAAAAAGATGGTGACAGATTCCCTTTAAGATCCACTAGAACTAATATGCATGCTATATACATATACTGCACGCGGAGTTTGTACACACTAACCCTCGCTGTATTGAATTTTGTCTGGTCAGCAAATTTGGAGGCACAAGGATTAGAAGCAATCACAGAACCAATGTTTAGAAGAATGCTGCCAATGAAAGCATTCTTAGGCTAAGGTTACAAGATGGCTGTCTTCACTATGCCCTAGAGGTAGGTGCGCAGTAACGGAATAGGTGACCTAGATTTATGTTCCCCATTTCTAGCCAATTCTTATTCATTTTGCAGGCAGTAAAGGCTGTAGCGCGTCGGCCATGATGATTAATGTGATGTAAGCTGACATTTCTGTGGGAGCGTGTGTACCTTTGTATTCCGGAAAGCAGATAGTAAGTGGAGATTTTCGGATTTTGTCCTGGAAGATATCTTTCTTATTCAGGAACAGGATGATGGAAGTGTCAGTGAACCACTTGTTGTTACAGATGGAGTCAAACAGTTTGAGGGATTCATGCATTCTGTTCTGTAACACAAACAAGAGCTGCACGTCACGCGGGCCGAGTACACCGGGTGCACACAGAGATGACGGCTATGGCTACACGGTATGAAGTATCTGCTCCTTTGCAAGGACTGATATGTGAGGCACATGCAATGTAGTGTCATCCGCACATCTATCGGGCTCCGTAATGGTCTATCCCCTTCTACTCTGATTTGTGTTCCCTCTTGCTTCTTTTTGCATGCACATGCTTCCTTCTTATGGACCCCATCATGCTTATTCTTGCTCGTCTTCTTGTGCTCATGCTTACCAGTGTGTACAGACACTCATGCACATTTGCTCACTCTTGCACACTTGTGACTATTCCCCTTTCCAGGCTGCTCACACTGCCCCTTCCCATCTTTCGCACACTGTACAATGTCCATTCCATCGTAGACATGCACCTATCTGGTGGCGAGTCCTTACCATGCTTTCTCTAAAACTTCTGCGGCTCCTCATTTCATGTTCTTCTCATTGTCCATCAACACTTATCCTCAATGTATGCCTTTAGCCATTTTGTCAACTCTATGCTACCCTGTCTCCCTTTGCTTCCCCTTACTCCGCACCTATTCACACTTGTACATTCTGGCTCTTCAAATGTTCCATATTTCGGTATTTGGCATGTGATATTCCCAATCTCAGAAGTGGTTTATAAAAGCAGGAGCAGTATAGAGGATGACACGTAATGTTATGGAGCCATGGTTCTTCCAGGATTAATGCATGCATCATGCGTTGCAACACACTGGAAGTTTTCTAAAGGATGCAAACGCCATGTAGAATCCTTAATATTGAAGGATAACATTAATTCTGGACATTTTGGGCCCTGGAATTAATGGAGAATGGGACAGGTGTCGAGTGGCCTGAGAAAAACCTTGTCTTAAAATTTCTACTGTCTAATGGATTAGACTGGGACAGCTCATCCAAGTTTTGATAGAACCCGTAGATCGAGCATGGGCATAAGATTACAGCTCACATGATGAAAAGCCGAGAAAGAAGCAGATTGATATTAACCCTTTCCAATCCACAGTCTGACCTCTGAAGACATTATGATTTAAGGCTGTACAGCTCCGATGTTGGAAGACGTCCGTCTGGGTTCTCTTACTGTATATATTGCCAGCCTCTCTGCAGTCGGAGCCTATCCAATGTGTCACCTCATGCAGTACTGGCTTTAGCCAGCATATAGCGCCATTGTATAACGGCAGAAAAAGAGTAAGCCCCCTAGGCAAACCAGGATACAAATTGGATTGGAAAGGGTTAATGCTATGAGCACAAGACAAGGTCCTTCAAGACAGGACATTCTCCACTGTGACTTCTAATGTACAGCTAACTAAACATGAAGCTTCATACCTGCGGAATCTGAAGGGTCTCTCAATGTCTGCAGGATAAGTAGCGGTGTTAGAAAGGGCTGGCCGGCAGAGGAAGAAAAGCGCTGAAGACGCAGAGGTGATTGGAGAAAGAGAACCGTGCAGGCGGTGCGAGTTACTCCCCAGCAGGACCATGAGAACAGAAAGCAAGTGAACAGAGCAACCACAAATCAGGAGGACACTGGGAAGAGTTATAGCGTGCGGTTAGTGACCAAAGGACTGCTTTACCTAATATTTGACATTAGGGAAGACGCACGTCAACTTTACCCAAGATACATAGGAGAAAGTAGAAGGGAAGAAGGAACCCGTATCAAGAAAAAGCCATGTTCTTCTGCAAATGTTAAAATAGCTCTTTATAGAATATAGAAAAAGCAACATCTACAAAATGTGTGTTAATACAAAACATGAGAACACAGCAAAGCACTAGTAATACAGATTATTACAGGATGTCACATATACAACACAGGACTTTGGGCTAAATCTTAGGTTACCATTTTATATGAAAGGAAGCAGAATTTCGACTATCAAATGAAGAACTGGTTGTCGCTCCCACAACGGCAGTACAGATTAGACACAGACTATTCACCACCAGGTGGCAGTCCACTAACTGGGTGACCAGCATATATTTTCAGGTATGGAGATAGAGCTTACACTTTGTTAGAATATGCACAACCAAGGTAAACTGCATGGACACATGGAGGTAAGAGATGTCCGCTTAGAAAAAGGGTTTTCATATTAGGTCTACAATTCATTCATTTTTTAATGCCTCGAGCCCACCAGTAGAATAGATCAGCCTGTGAATATTAAAAAAGGGAGCAGTAATGTTCTAATGGTGTAATATAGAGAACAGTACGCACCTTGGGCTGTAGTGCTAATAGTACCGCACTAGACCGATGCAGCATATTGGGCTTAGTTACTAGAACTATTTAACAGTTAGACGGTATAAACTTAGATTACACAGTCTTAAAATGTACCAGATTTATCACAGTAGCTTTGATGAATGATAAAGCTGTTAAATATTAAGACTCTCTAGTCTAAGTTAAGACCACCTATTAGTAAACTTAGTTTACGTCAAAAAATTGGTGCAATTTAATCCACGCACCTTTTTTTTTTAAAAATGTCCATAAAACATATTGTAAATGTGGTGCTAATCATGCAAGATAGTTTTCTGGTGCAATTTGCTGTCTTTTGCACTGTAAATCTGCTTTACTATCGCTGGCAGCCTGTAAAGAACGACCAGTTGAGGACCACCACAGCCCTTCCACTGGATCAACAGAAGACTGAAGGGGTGTGTATCATTTTGTTTTCTTAGGTTATTCTTTTTTCAAAGAGCGGGAACGGCAAACCCCCCCTCCTCCTCTCAGACAATCCCTCCTTTAGGGTACTTTCACATGCAATGGAAAATTCGTATTAAAGCCACATTAAAAACTGCTTCAAAATCTGCCTCATTTGTGCATCGATATGGATGTTCAGCAGATTTCACATGTTCAACAGAAAAGCTGAAATCTGCTGCAGATCTGCATTAAAAACAGTGTCAAAATCTGCGCCATGTGGTTTCTGACCCTATTTTGCTGCATCATTTCCGCTCCCATTTCTTCCTCCAAGACTTCTCCAGAGCAGCACCAGTCCTCTGGAACACACTACCAAAGGCAATCAAGGACTCACAAAGCTTCAGGCGTGCTCTAAAAAACGCACCTCTTCAGGGAGGGATACCACATCCCCTAAACCAAACCCCTCTGTACTCCACCTGATAACATGCTCCCTGACCTACTGACTGCAATCCCTGCTAGCCATCATAAACCGTTCCTGCAGTCATAGCGATTCTGCCGTTACACGGCCAAATGTCTGACCATTGTCTGTGTATAGAATCCCTCACTCTCCACCTCGCCATACCGTGTACATCTCCGCCATACGGTGCACATCTCCTGCCCTTTACCTTCTGTATCACCCCATTATCTGTAGTATGTAAGCTCGTTGGAGCAGGACCCTCACCCCTACTGTCTCCATCAACTGATTACTATGTAACCGTGGTTCTGTAATTTTTGTACTTTTGTCTTTCTGTATTCCCCTTGTCTATGTAAGCGCTGCGGAATATGTTGGCGCTATACAAATAAAGATTATTATTATTATTATTATTACTACATGTGAACGCACCCTTAAGAAGGTTGTAGGTTTGAGAGAGCCCATGAACAAATACCATATTAGGGAGACCCTCCTCTATTTAACCCAAGGCTACAACGAGCACCTCTTGTTCTGGAGCAGCCAGCCTGGCCATTCATTACATGGACAGCCCACTGACACTTTGTGATACTCTGTTTGCCCTGTGATGGCGCTGTAGGAGAACTGACCACATCTTGTCAGGTTCTACAACAAATGACAGCAGATCAGGTTATCGTCAGGACATCTTGCTGTCAGAAAAGTATTAGTTTAAAATAATATTGAACGCAGACTGGAACTCCCATAAGAGCCGATACTAAGCAGGGTTTTTATTAATTAATTTATGTTCCATCCACAGGAACGTCCGACACGCCTATAGTAGTAATGTAACACATACCAGCTATCCTGTGAATGTATTTAGTGGAAGAAAAGTCACAATTACTAGTAAAGGGCGGTATAAAGCAGACCACCTCTGTAAGCCTGTACTACGGTCTGAGCAATTTAGCCAAAAACTATGATTTTTTTTTTTTTTTTTTTAAATCCCTTCTCAATTTTCATCTCTATTTTTTGGGTTGCTAAACAAGCTGGAAAAACCAAGATATTTATTTTTCAAATAAAGGATTCCCACACACAACAATTCCTTAAAATATACTGATTATCAGCCATGAATTATCAGCATCAGTATGAACGTTATACATGACTTCCCCGAGTCATCCCAGCCCCTATGGACTCGCCATATCCCAGCCTCCATATACGGCCCTCCCCACAGTCACCTTAAATCATAATACTGATGAAAGTTAGAATTAGGCCTCAGCAAAATGGCAATTACATGCATCTAGGTGATTAATTGTCCGGCCCTACCTGTAATATTCCTACAGATCCAATAAACATCCCTGCCTCCGTGATCACTGGTTTATATCGCATATCTCCAGTTCAGAGAAACCTATATAGATAAGGCTGGGCTCAGACAGCTGAGGGAGGCACTCACACGTGACATTACGGTATGTACTTGCTGCGTGCTACCCATCGCCATGTACTATCTTGGCGTGTCTGCGCGCATAATATGCGCCAAGATAGAACATGCTGCGATTTTTCTTGCATTCGTATTTCACGTGAGTGGCAACATGGCCACTTGTGGGAGATTGAAACAGTGTATTCTGTGCGCAAAACTGCATGCAGAATTCACTATACAAACATGGTTGTGTGGGCCCGGCCTCATAGGAATTCTATTTCCAGCATTTGCGGTTTTATACAATCTGTACAGTAGTAATTACCCGGCATAATTAATCTCATATCGGTGCAGAATCTGTGTTTCCGGAACCTGATACTCTATATGTCATTGTATGTAATTAGAGCCACAGCAGGACCCTACAGGTTCTATAGATGCCGTATTCTAGCTCTGCAGTGATTACAGTAATGTATGCATTATAAAATACCAAGTGTTACGAGTGCTTCGCTCCGGTTAGCTTCTACCTTTAACATCAACCGCAACACAAGTACAGAGTGTACAGACGCTGGGAAAGTGCCGCATTTTTTTTTTTTAAAGCAAAAGTAATAAGGCCTGTGACACGCAAATGTACAGAGTGTGAGACAATGCGTGCCAGCGCAGTCCTGGGCATACAAGGTCGACGCAGTGGAAATGGAAGAACAACGGGGTGAACTGTATGAATCAGATCCAGAATTGGAAGGTGGCCACATACCGCTCTGTGCTCACTTCCAAGTCCTCCTTTACTCTGTCACACATCAGTATGCAGCGCTCATCTACTACTCAGTTTCAGGGATTGGCGTAGTCTTTCGAGGGAATACAAAACCCCTTTCTCTTGGTTCTCAGCGGCCGGGCCATTTTCAAAGGACAATTTAAAAGTAATTTGGAACAAACATATTTGCTTTATTAATCTGGCAATATGACTGACAGTGGCCACATTTTATACATCACTATGATTGTCCTACATACTATTGTCAGATCTGGGTCATTCTTAATGGGAATGTCCATCATTTCATTATGGAGTCCCAACGTCAGTGCCAATTAATTCCATAATGTATCTCTATAGCACTCATAGCTCCAACTTTCTATTCAATAATTACAAATGCCACGTATAGCCATACAGGTAATTGATGAAATTCTGATTTCCTGCAGCCGCCACTAGAGGGAGCTTAGTAGCATATTGGATTAAAAAAGGTGAACACTCATCTTCAAAGGCGTTGTCCAGTTTAGAAAACTCATATTTCAGATATTCAATGAGGGAATTCTGAGGAAGAGAAAAGGACATTTCTACTTCAGAGTGGAGAGCATTAGCAAAGTTTCTCTTTCTGTAGGACCTGGCCCGTCTGTGCATTACTTGGAGGGGGTCCGTAGCATTCAATGGGCACCATGTAATGTTTCAGTACATTAGACTATGCCATCTATGTCCAATTAATGGGGGTCTGGCTGCTGTGACTGCAGCCAATTGGGAGACCAGAGAAATAGGAAATTAAAGTTCCACTTTGGCGCCTTCATTTTTTTCGAAGGCCCTATTACTGTCTCATTATACTCAATGGCTAACCATGTGGCCCAAAAAAATAAAAAGTGGAGACAAAGGGGCACTTGACGCAACTGAAGGGCAGCTCTTCCTCCAAGGGAAACGGACTGCGTGTACAAACAGATAAAACATGGTGAGGTGGTCATTGGGTTACAGTTGTTCCAATTGTAGACCTCTCAGTACTTTGGCGTTATCCAGTCGATGTTAATGTGGCTGCTGAACTAATGCAATTGGTAGGGAGTATATATAACAATCTACAACTTAATGTATATATAGACCAACTGGTGCAGAAAGGATATAAGAAGGCAACCCCAACAACTGAAGGAACAGGAAGAATAAAATCCATGAAGTCTGGATCAGATAGTCACTGCATTATTAAAATGTCACTGTACCTTTAAAAAAGTTTTGACTTGTCATAGTAACATGTCAAAAGTTTTGATCAGTTGGTGTCTGGGTGCTGAGACCCCCACGATCACTAGAAAGCAGAAGAAGCACTTATCTGAGACCATTTTCAACTAGCAAGCAGATACACTGCTTGGATGATGTCTTCATGACGCTGCAAAAGTTGTTTTTTGTTTTTTTTTAAAGGTACAGCTACACTTAAAAAAAATTTTTTTTAAAAATTGTTGTTTAAGTTTTTTTCTTTTCTCCAGAAACATGTTTCCCAATGCAACAACATAAACAGACATATACGGACCTCTCCAGGCTCCCTGCATCTCCCGTGCTTTTGCTTGGTCCTCCTTGCCTGGTGTTTGTTTTCAGGCTTAAGTCAGCCTGTGTAGAGGAAGTTACAGGCTCTTGCAGCCAATGACAGAGTTCAGTGATTGAGCACTGAGCTCTGTCATTGGTTACAGGACGTCACAAGCTGCTGCAAACAGATAACTGTAGCCTGTATACATGACTTTACAGGGAAAACCTGGAGCGGCGATGCAGGGAGCCAGGAGAGGAAAATATATGTGTGTGTGTTATGTCATTGCATGGGGAACATGTTTTTGAAAAAGAAAATCTTGAACAACCCCTTTAAGCGACTGGAAAAATGGGCATCACCAGCACAGGGAAAGGTTTCCTTATAAAGATGAGCAGGTAATTCAGGACACTGAATCAGCTGAGCCAATAATGGTATACTGAATCAATGGAAGACGACACAAACAAAATAATTAATACTGTGGAGGATGGGAGCTCCGTTTAGCTATGGACACCTTCGGGGGAATGGGGTTCCTTTAACTACCTTTATTTTGAGCTGACAACCACTTTTACAATAGGCTTTACGTAAAAATCTAACATTTTATCTTCTCCATTTGCTACTTAGCAAGTCTCAATAGGAGATCGGTCAGTGAGGCCAGTCTGTTGTCTAAAGCCCCATTTACATGGGCAGATTATCGCTCAAACGATGTCCTTTGAGCGATAATCATTGCATGTAAATGCTACCATCGTTAGCTTTTTGGACGAAAGATGATTTTATGTTGAGTTTAAAATCCATCTTTCTTTATGGAAGCGCTGATAACATTGTTTTCAGCTGCTGTCCCATGGCAGAACAAAAGGTCTGTATGCAGATAACAGACCACCTGCTGTTATCTGCATACAGCGCAGGGAGCCTCATTTACATGCAAATGAAGCTAAGAAGCTACTAGTAGGCATTAATGCCCATTAGCAGCTTATGCAAAATGATCGCTCAAACTGTAATTCTCCCTACCTTTTGAAGGAATTTTGAGTGATCATCTTTGCGTGTAAATGGGGCTTTAGTTTTCAGCCCTTATCTCTCCTCTCTGAGGAGAAAAAACTTAAGCCATCAGTCCAGCTTCACTAATAGACCACCTACTGAGACTGCAGTATCTATAAACAGTGATATGTAGAAGATGCAGGAGACAAATGGTGCAAAAGTTTTACCTAAACCCCTATGCAAAAATGATTGTCGGTCTAAAATACATGCACTTAAAGGGGTTGTCCCGCGCCGAAACGGGGTTTTTTTTTCCAATAGGCCCCCCGTTCGGCGCGAGACAAACACAAGGGATGGGTTAAAAAAACAAAACAGTTTAGTACTTACCCGAATCCCCGCGCTGCGGCGACTTCTTTCTTACCTTAGCAAGATGGCCGCCGGGATCTTCACCCACGATGCACCGCGGGTCTTCTCCCATGGTGCACCGTGGGCTCTGTGCGGTCCATTGCCGATTCCAGCCTCCTGATTGGCTGGAATCGGCACATGTGACGGGGCGGAGCTACGAGGACCAGCTCTCCGGCATGAGCGGGCCCATTCACCAGGGAGAAGACCAGACTGCGCAAGCGCGTCTAATCGGGCGATTAGACGCTGAAATTAGACAGCACCATGGCAACGGGGACGCTAGCAATGGAACAGGTAAGTGAATAACTTCTGTATGGCTCATAATTAATGCACAATGTACATTACAAAGTGCATTAATATGGCCATACAGAAGTGTATACCCCCACTTTCTTTCGCGGGACAACCCCTTTAACCTTGCCAACAGTCACACGAAAATTAGAAAAACCCTTCTGAAAATGTAATTTTTTTAAATTGTAGATTGTGAACTTATGTCTCATGAAAATATATTTTAAACAGAACTTAGTAGCATTCAGTGCATTTTTAACCCCTTAGTGACTTAACTAATTTTAGCCTAAAAAAACTAGTAAATCGTTTCCCCTTGTGTTCCAGCGGTCAGTACTTTATAATTTTTTCGTCAATGTAGCTGTATGGCAGCTCGTATTTTGCAGTTGTTTTAGTCTTTAAAGAAACCAATTTGGAGTACATATAATGTATTCAAAAATGTTCATTTTTTTTTTTTTTTCACTGCCGTTAAATTTATTTTTCATTCGGCACAGCTGTATTTGGCCTGATTTATGTGGCACAACTTGTAGTTTTTATTGGTTTTTAACATTATTTTTTATTTCAGAGTTCCAGGGTAGTGAGAGGATCAGAGAATGGCAATTTGGGCTTTTTTTTTTTTACAGGATTTACCATGCAGAATAAATACTGTAATAGATTCTTTTATAGTACGTGTTGCTGTGAATATGGCGATACCAGTTATGTGTATTTTTTTATCCTCTTTTTCCCCCAATATTTAAAGCCTTATACAAGGGGAAAATAGTTGCGATTTTTTTTCCCTGTAAAAACATTTAGATGGCGCAGTCACCAATGACTGCAGCATCTGTGAGGTTAAACGTCGTAGAAAAGTGATGAAACGAATCCTCATCATTTCACTCCTTTTCTGGGGGAAAAAATATGTGCGACAATCAGAGGGCAAATATGCTGACGGATTGATGGGAGGTGGGGTGATAAAAATGCATGTTCCCCTTCCCTAGGACAGGTGAGAGACAGGAGAATCGTAGACTTCCTCTTCCCGCTTGTCCCCCCTCCCACTCTCCTCTACACACAGCGCTGAAATGACAGCTGTAAGTTTAGCATGCCAGACCCACTTCAAACAACTACAGCTCTGCATCTGTATGGGCTAGCAACATGCTTCTGGAGTCATTTTAAAGCCAACTATTTTTATAGCCCTTACAGAACCAGAGAAGCAGCCTTTTATAGTAGAACGAGCTCTGTTCATCCAAAAGTGTAATGTCCTTTTCCTGCAGAATCAACAGAACTCATCCAAAACTGCTGGGGTGTTAAGTTAAAAAAAAAAAAGGCCAAAAAAGGTGTCCATAGCCTTTGAAAACTATGACTATTTTTTTGCACATCGCAAAAAAGAACTAGGAGACTTACCAATGGGCATCCAAACAAAAATACCCCAAAAGATTAATTAGTTTGGTCAATTCCAACACACTGTTAAATCAGAGGTCATCCAGATGGCATTGAAGTAATCAAAAGTAAAAGAAGACCAGCATCCCTGTATGACCCAAAAGAAATCTAAAAGACTCCAGGTACACGAAGAGGAGAGGAAAGAAAAGCCAACACACAATATACATACAGATTAAATACATAAAAAACAAAAATTTGACTCCCTCTGATTCTTATATTCAGAAGCAAATCCATTAGATTTACAAATGTGAAAATGTGAATAACTTTGTATAAGTTAATTCTTAGGTCACTAACATGAGTCAAAAAAAAAATATATTCAATGGAACTTTTGTTAATTCTAAGACTCACCGTGGTCTCATCTTCATGAAGGACCTGATCGTACCCACTGAGGGCCACACAAAAGATGATCGCTGTCACATCTTCAAAACAGTGAATCCACTTCTTCCTTTCTGATCGCTGTCCCCCGACATCAAACAGCCTTAAGAGAAGATCAACAGGTTCCCAGTTACCTCAAATGAAGTCACAAAGCACTTTGTCTGCGTCGGCTTTGAATTCTATCGCTGTTCATTTAGTAGATACAAACTGGCAAATGCAAATTAGAATTAAACACCTAAAATCCATTAATGTAATTTATTTTAATTAACACAACCACTTGAATGGCGTACGGGTGCTATTACACAAGCGTCAGCATGAGCGGTTAGCGCTTGCATTTACTGGCCAGGTGAGCGCAGGTGCCACCCGGCATTTGTCAAGAAAACACGAGTGCCAGCGCTCTTGTAATAGCAGCTTAATGGATAGAGCTGTGTGCAAGTGCTAGTTGTTGGAGCTCCAGGGATCAGACCCCTAATAATCACACTAAAATTATCTATCCCAGGGATTGCCCATAAATGTTAAAGCCCTGAAAATCTATTTAAAAAATCCATTGGAAAAAAAACAACTTTCGGCCACTAGAGGGCAGAAGCACTTCTGTCCAGTGAAGGTCAAGAAACAATCACACATCATACTTTGTTCTATGATTAACTTTGATGCATTAATCCATCCTCTAAAGTCTTTTTTTTCTACAATGTGCTGAAGTGAAGATTATTTAGAAGACTTTTAAGGAGAACATTAAGATCAGTTAATGTGCCAGGCAAAGAAGATTACATCCATCTAATGACATTTATAACAATGTCCGATAGCAGAAATCCTGTTTGAAAGGCATAGCCTCTAGTCCGCAAAGGCTGCAATTATTAGAGTTGTTATGTTCTGACAGCCTCTGTGGATCCCTACAAGTCAAGTTATCCCCAGGGAGTTGGGTTTCTTCTTATGGAGAGAAAAGGTTAATGAGGGTGACACTGCGGGGTTAGGGAGTCAGTAATAACTTCTTACTTTTTACATAGCAGAACCATCAATATAAGAAACCACCTACAGTAGTAGTGCAGGACTTCAGCAGGCGCTGGCACCACCCCAAAAAATGCAATGTAAAAAAAATATATAGGCCTCATGTCCACTGGTAAAATGAGATTTTAAATCCACAGCGTTTTTCCCGCAGCGTGATCCGCACCCATAGGGATGCATTGGACACCCGCAGGTAGTTAAATATCTGTGGATGTCATATTCCCTTCAGGCACGGATTGCGTCTGCGGGAAAACACCCGCGGCATGCTCCATTTGTAGTGCAAGTCTCCCGCGGGGATGGCTCCTGCAGGCTTCTTTTGAAGCCTATGGAAGCCGTCCGGATCCGCGGAACACCCGTACCTGAATTTCTGCTCTCCGTCGCGGTAGCTCGGGAGAGCAGGAGTTAAAATAAAAGTGGAGTGCCCGGCGCATGCGCACGGCATGCTGCCGGCGTGCCGAGCACATCCGCCCGGCCGAAGACGGAGGGAAGATCCGAAGCGTCCGGACAGGTAAGTTTACTCTTTTTTTTTTAGGCCTCATGTCCGCGGGAAAGGAGGGACCCGCTGCTGGATTCTGCATGGAGAATCCGCGGCGGCCCTGATTTTCCCCGTGGACATGAGGCCATATACTGTGCGCATGAAGTTCGGTCAGACCTCTTCTTCAGAGGAAATGATTGGCCAGCCTTGAAACGCATAGTATGCTTTGGATTAATGGTTTAACATTTGTTTTTAGTGATCCTGCTCTTAAAGGGGTTTTCCTAGTAATTTTTTTTGTTTTTACTGTTCCCCATGCAGTAAAATAACTAACAGTCATATACTCAACTTGCCCCGTTGTGTCCCACGCTGGTTCTGAGTTTCCCCTCTGACGGCATGCTTACTGGCTACCCCAACCTGTTTACGGGACACCACAGGTTCTGCAGCCAATGACAGAGTTCAGTGCCTAATTGCTGAGCTCTGCTATTGGCTGTAGGGCCTGTGACACCCCATAAACCAGAAGTGGAGGACTGAGCAGCCCGTGTCAGAGCGAGGAGAGGCAAGTATATCAATGTTAGTTATTTTACTGTATAGGGGGAAGAGGGTTTTAATAAAAAAAAATAAGAACTACTTGGAAAAGCCCTTTAAATGAATGGCAGCAGGGCCTGCTGAATTCCTGCATTACTCTGCACTGATGCATGGTTCCTTCTATCTCCTGACTGGAAAGGTCTGCAGTTCAGAGTATATAGAAGTCACTTGCACCAGAGAATACATCCACGAAATGTGCTTCTCAGATCTAACTGTCATTTTTCGCAACCTCCTCTAGTGAGAATACTGATTTTATCGTGGTAGTACTATTCCTGTTCAATTTACATTTTCATTTAACCCTTTCAGATCCAATTTGTATCCTGGTTTTCCTAGGGGGCTTACTCTTTTTCTGCCATTATACAACAGCGCTATATGCTGGCTAAAGCCAGTACTGCATGAGGTGACACGTTGGATAGGCTCCGACAACAGAGAGGCTGGCAATATACAGTAAGAGAACCCAGACGGACGTCTTCCAAGATCGGAGCTGTACAGCTGTAAATCATAATGTCTTCAGAGGTCAGACAGTGGATTGGAAAGGGTTAAAGGAGTCCTTCCTTCTCAGGAATACTATTTCAATGCATTCAAAATCGCAAAACAATACATTCATTTATAAGATGTTTCTTTCCAAAATTCTCCGTTCTCCAGATCTTCTTCTATAGAAAAAAAATAGCAGAAGAGGCGGGCACTTGGGCAGGTCTTTCCTCTGATGGCCGGGATCTCAGGAGCGTGTGTGCACTAGCTTTTGGCCCAGCCACCGGCTACAGTTGTACTCTATCTATTTTCATACAACAGATGTTCTGTTTCCCTGGCAACGAGCAGTAAACAACCAGAGGGCAGAGGAATCAATATCGGCAATATCTGGAGAACGGAGCATTTTGGAAATAAACTTATGGGTGAGTGCATTGATTTTAAACACAATGAAGCAAAATTCCCAAGATGTAAACCTGTAAACTTCTGCATGAATTTCTCCATGGTGTTTTTCCTAAAGTTTAATTGTCTGATGCTTTGAGACTGGTCTTCGAATAATGGTCTTAATGTGCAGCCCGCTGTCGAAGATGTGGCTTTTTTTAGATCTTAAGAGGAGCAAGCATCTTAGAGGGAACCTGCAATCACCTTTGTGCCCTACAAACTATGTTATGGGGCTAAAAGGCAAGGGAAAGAGGAGTCAGGGGAGCAGAGTTTCATACTCACCAGGTCCGCCATTCTAGTGTTGTGTCCCCATGAAGTTAGTGTGCGCACACAGCGTGACTCCTTGCAGCTGATTCTGTGCATGCACTCTCCCATTTATTTCTATGATAGCACGCACACAGAGCTGGCTGAAAAAAGTCAAGCTTCGCAGACACACAGTGCAGGAACAGGGCCCCCCCAATGTGTATCAAACAGAATACCATTTCCTCACCTTTAAGTAGTTTATGGGGCTTAGAAGGTGATAACAGGCTCCCTCTAATATATTAGGCACATCTCCAGGTGTCCAAGCACAAAAAAAAGAAAGAAATCCTTCTTTTTAACAAAGATGTATTTAAAAAAGTGGCAAGGCTGGCATAAAAAAAAAAAAGTTGAAATTTTTTGCAAAGAAACTCATTGGCGCCAAAACTGCAACTTTTTTACTTTAGAATTCTAGCACAAATCAGTTAATAGATTGCCGCCTGCTATACCGGGGGCATTTATTTTTTTCTTTAACGTAAGCACAGTCCAATTCTTAATTGGACCGAAATCACATGGAAATAGAACATATTGATTTCAAAGGTTCTATTCATGGATGGACAGTCCGAGTAAAAAACAACAAAAAAAAACGCAGCATGTCCGATCTCAAATTTTAGGACTGGAATAGTCCATTGAAGCCAATGGGTGCAATAAAATTGCACTCACATGGAAAGCAAGTGCATTCCATTGTTTTTCACGCACCCATTAACATCAATGGAAGTTTTAATTATCATCAATTTGGCCACCTTTCTTTTACATCATGTATGTGAAAAACAGATTGCACTTCGTTGACACCCATGCGTGCGAAAAGCAAAAACGCATGGAAATCTCCCCCACCCCAAAAATTAGTCTGCTTTTCACACACTGCAATCGCACTTGCATGTATGAATAAGGCCAATAGCAGCTGGGTGGGGATCCTCCTCTGGTACCGCTATCAACATCATCTTTTAGTTTCCTGGTAGCCCTACCAGAAAGGCGAAGAATCCAAATCTTTTAGAGTATAAACAAAGATTTACCTTAAAATGATGGTGGTCCTCGAAGAAGACCGACCAGTTTCTGGCTTTCACTTGGACAAAGTGTTTGTTGAGATATAAACCTCCATTCACACCACTAACCTGAAGTGAAGATTTTTGAAGGTGAAGTGGGTTTCTACAATGCCAGTGGTCTTGACTCTGGTCCGCAGAATGTCTTGCTCTGTAGGTTGGTAGTCAGCTGCTCCAATCCGATCTAAGCTGTCTAGGTAGCTACAATGATAAAAGTACATTTCTAATCAGACGTGATTCATTGGTGTATAATACATTACATGAAAAACCGGATGACAGAACATCATATGAACACATTAACCCTTTCCTATCTAATTTTGCATTCAGGGTTTCCTAAAAGGCTCTTTTTGCTGTTATACAACGGTGCCATCTGCTGGCTAAAGCCAGTGTGTGTGCACCAGGAGAGGCTCTGACAGTGAAATGGCTGGCAATAGACGGTAAGAATACCCTGTCGGACGTCTTCTGACATTGGAGCCATACAAGCTTCAATCAAAATGTAGGAAGATGTCAGGCAGTGGATTTGGAAAGGGTTAAAGTCACCTTTAGACTTAGCATCAGGAATTAAATATACAGCAGATGACAGGTCCCCAGATGACAGGGTATGACATCTCAGCTAGGATTATGTATCAGACAGCACTAATAAATGTCTGCAGCGCACAGAGTGGATTTCCTCAGCTTGGATCCACCAATATCCAAATTATCTCTAGATGGCACTCTTACTACTTTTGTCCATAGCCTAAAGCCAAACAGTCTTCTAGAAGGCCCGCAGCAACATGCATGAAATAGCTTTTTGAATGCGTATGACAGGTAAGTGTACATCCTATATAACTGCATCATTAATATACTATTTTACCCTCAGGCTGTATTCACATCTGCGTTGGAGGATCCGTTAGGGGCATCCATTGCAGATTCCGTGATAATGTGAAAAAAAAACATGCAGCACTATTTTTCGGTAAAATGATGGACAGCATGATATAAATCCAACCGACTGAATTATATTAACAGGGTCCATTAGGCACTGTCGGCATCCATCATGCAGAAACAGCGCCACTCATGTCGGCAGGTTGTGCTGGTTATTGCAGCTCACAAAAGAAAATTAAGAAACTGATAGCCAAGCACCATATACAGTAAACAGGCACACGTTCTACGTCAAAATGTACAGCAAAATATAATCTGTTCCTGTTTTTATCAATGTCCCCCATTAAATTCCTGTGACAACTACTTTCAATAGTAACTTACAAATAACATAAAAAGGAGATATAAATACATCCCAGAAGGCGGCCATACTTATTGGTATACTAACGAAAAATACAAGAGCTGGTATAGACACCACATCCCTCGGCATGCAGATGGGCAAACTGCTATATGCAGGAACATTACACAGGTGCAATATAGTGATAAGCAACCACTCATGCACTCACTTTAAATTGGGGTGAGGGGTTGCTTAGAGTTATACTTGAATACAATGGGAGCAGCCCCACTGATATGTGTAGGGCACCATGCAGGCCATCGTATAGGTATCATTAATAGGCTGTAAGCCTGTATGGTGCACTACACATATTAGTGGGTCTGGCACCCATTGTATGCCTTATCTATGTGCAGGTATAATATTAAGCAGCCACTCTCCCCAATATGTGATAACATAGTATTTTAGGCTGAAAAAAGACATACGGTATGTCTATCTAGTTCAGCCTATTACTAACCAATGTTGATCCAGAGGAAGGCAAAACAGAAAAAAACAACGAGGTAGAAACAAATTTTCCTCATTTAAAAGGGAAAAAAAATTCCTTCCTGACTCCAATCTGGATCAACAACCCTTCTGAAGTAATTGCTGATTATAACATAATATTGTATTGCCCACGAAAGGCGTCTAGGCCTCTTTTGAAGTCTTATCGAGTTCAGCACCACTGCGTCCTCAGGCAGAGAGTTCCATAGTCTTACTGCTCTTACAGTAAAGAACCCCTTTCTAGGTCTGTGCAGAAACCTCATTTCCTCTAGGTGTAGAGGATGCCCCCTTGTTACAGTCCCATAATCTATAAATAGATATTGGGAGAGATATATTTATACATGGTTATTAGGTCGCCCCTCAGCCGTCTTTTTTCTAAACTAAATAAGCCCAATTTGGAAAACCTCTCTGGGCATTGTAGTCCGCCTATTCCATTTTTTACTTTAGTTACCCGCCTTTGTACCCGTTGAGGCTCTGATATGTCCTCCTTGAGTACTGATGACCAAAACTTTTCCACAATATTCCATGTGATATGTGTGTAATTGGTTGCTCATCACTATATTGCACCTATGTAATGCTCCTTCATATAGCAGTTTGCCCATCTGCATGCCGAGGGATGTGGGGTCTATATCGGCGGCCCTTGTATTTTGTATCAGTATGCCAGTAAGGATACTCTCAATAGTAACTCGTCTTCTTGACTGAAAATTGCCTTTGCCGTTATTCTGTGATGTCAATTCTAACGTGAACACAAGGTCAGAGGCAGAAAAATGCTTCCATTTACAATCTACTTTGTCAAGTGTCAGCAAGATGCCAGTGACACTCATAAAGAAATAACTGGCACTCTGACACTGGAAACAAAATGGGTGATTATTAAATAAAATAACAAAACGGGTTTCATTTTTTAAACCACGAATTGCTTTGCAAAGCAGTAGTCAGAGCAGAGGTCAGGTGATCCCTCTTGGCCAATCAGCCAGAACAGATGTGTTGTTTTGCATAAAGCACAGGGTTTCCCATCTGCCCGGCCATTCATTGGGCGTTGTTGGACCCATTAGATCAGCACTTTTAGAGAATATTAGGGTGGACACCCACTGGCGTTTTATTCTCCACTGCGCTGCGAGAGTAAAGGAAAAGTCTCGCAGTGCAGTGCGAGAAAAAAACCGGCATCACGCCGGGATATCGCCAGTCTGTTCAATGGGGCCAGCGGCGGGGACCGCGGGGATGAAGGAATCCTCTGCCACAGCTGTGACAGAAGTCCGCGGCATGCTATCCCATTGCTTTCAATGGGATTGGCACTGCTGCCGATCCCCTTGAAAGCAGTGCTTTCTTGCAAGCCCCGTGGTATGATTATCAGGGAAGGGCTTGAAATATAAGCCCTTCCCTAAAAATCATCAATAAGTGTTAAAAAAAAAAAAAAAATTACTCACCTCTCCGCCGCTCAGACACGTCCTCCAGCTGGCTCCCCACCTCCTAAAAGGGCTGTGCTGATTGGCTGAGGGCTCATCCAATAGCAGCTAGTGCTTAGCTATTGGCTGAGTGTTCAGCCAATTACAGATAGTCCTTAGCTATTCATTCATGAATAGCACTATCTTAGCACTAAGCACTAGCTGCTATTGGATGAGCCCTCAGCCAATCAGCACAGCCCTTTCAAGAGGCGTCAATTTTTAAATCCCCGCATGCTGAAAGTGCTTGACAGCAGTGCAGGGGAGCCAGCCGGAGGACGCGTCTGAGCAGCGGAGAGGTGAGTAAATTAAAAAACTTTTTTTTTTTAACTTATTGATGATTTTCAGGGAAGGGCTTATATTTTAAGCCCTTCCCCGATAATCATACTGCGGGGCAATGGGATATCATTCTGCACTGCTGCCACAGCTGTGGCAGAGGATTCTTTCATCCCCGCGGTCCAGCGCTGCGAGGCGAGAAAATATCGCCAGTGGGTGTCCACCCTTATAGATGTTAGAATATAAAAAGGTCTGCCTAGTGAATGGGCATGTTTATTGTAATGTGGATGTAGGATAAGGTGTTGTCAGCCACCACTAAGCTAAGGCGGCACTAGGCACCTACAGCAAGAAAGTTTTTGCTAAATCTTTTGGGACTGGAGAACCTATTAGAATGACAGGACAATCGCCGTCATTTTGTGCTGTGCTGGGCACGACTACTGGACCACTGGTCCTCATACGCCTTCAATGACCTTCGCTGATGTGGCTGACCACCATTTCTTACAATTCCCGCATACTACTGGACGCTTGGCGAATGTTCATGTACTATCTATACGGATAGTGGAGAAAGCCGCAGCCAACCAGGTCTTGCAGCATCTTATGTCCTGGGGATCAAGGATCAGGTATTGGAATTCAATGTGGCTGATATCATCTATTAGGGAATGTCAGGAGGCCTCCGTACATATACAAGAGTCAACCAGGCCTGCCAAAATTGTTAGGTTCAGATGACTGCTGGGGGGGAAGGTTAAAAGGAACCGATCATCACCTATAAGCACCATAAACAAAGTTTACGGGCTCATCGAACAAGGACAGAGTAGTCAGGGGGGGGGGGGGGGGTGCTTTTTATACTTACCTGGCTCATCATTCCTTCGCGGTCAGCCCTGGGAACCGGCGCTCTGTCCTTGGATTGGTCTTATCTTCTGCTGTCAGTTCGTGCGCACACACGCTGTTCCTGATGGGAAAGCATGTGCAATCATGGCAAAGAGGAGTCCAATGCACAGGCTAACCGCTGACAATGAGGGAGCGGGGAGCCAGGTAAAAATGAACGGCACTCCCACCCGGTTGTGTACCATGGGCAGACTGTCTAAGATGCCTGATGAGTGCGGGGCACCATCATGCGTATGTTTTGGGAATGCCATGTTCTACAGACCTATTGAACAGATAACCTTGAGTTGATGGAGACACACCTAGCGGTCCCACGTATCCTGCATCATAAAATCAGTCTCTCTGGCCTTGTAGAGGACATTCCGGTTGATGCAGCGGCGCATATTTTATAAAAATCGCATGTTTTTTTCTGCAAAAAAAGTAATACTGATCAACTGGAAACACCTAAGGAAACCTACTAGAGCTGCCTGGCAGTGTGAAGTAAAGGGGGTTATACCTCTATATAAGGTCTCTCCTCCCTCACTCCGAGGACGCTGAATACTTACTGTAATGACAGTCGTGTCGTGCGTAAAGTTCTTGTTTCTATGTTACTTTAATTTCCCAAATTGGAAATCTTGGGAGGGGTGGGGGAGAAAAAAGGGAATCTGCAACTATAAAGGGCAGAAAGAGTTTAAGAGATTGGATGACTAAAATGTATATAATGCTGCGGATGTTTCTTTCCTTTTCGTATTTGTACTGTATTATATAAAAGTGCCCAATAAACGTTCCTTTAAAACAATAATAATAAAAGGCAGATCCCCCAGACCCCTCGCCCGTCCTGTAAGCTCATAAACTTGGTTTATGGTTCTTATCGGTGATGGTAAAGTAAAGCCCCCTGGTGCAAGCACCGATACATGACCGACTCCTAGGGTGACGTCACATCGTGACGTTTTCTTGGCAGACTGTTTTTGCGGGGTGGTTTGCCATTGCCTTCCCCAGACATCTTTACCCCCAGCAAGCTGGGTGATGACAGGTTGCCTTTAAGTGCAACAATAATGCCCCAGCGGCCTCAGTGTTGCCCTGGCATTATAAATAAGGCCCAGGTACGTACATAGATGTAGCAGAGCTCAACCTGATATTAGGTACAAGGTGCTGTCAGTGATTTCTGAGGACTGCTGGTAATCTTCACACACATATAAACGCACAGCTCTGCTACATCTTCGCTGGATCCGGCACGTACATTTGCTACAGGCCAGACATAGTTTGTCTTTAGCTATTCAGAATATTCACTCATAAAAGCCCTAATCCCGTAAATCAGATGACAGAGCTGCTTGTCAGAGTTACGACACGCTGCGGATTATAGAGACCGCGCTCTTCAGAGAACAGGCATTTTATTCACTGTAGTGCAGGCCTAAAAAACACCACAGGGCCTCACTGAGGGAGACAGGCCTTGTTGCCCGTAGCAACCAATCAGAATTCATCTCTCAGTTCCTAACCTGCACTGGAGAAATGAGACAAGGAATCTGATTGGTTGCTGTGGACATGGTGCAGTCCTCCTCACTGCTTATAGCAGACATCGAGGACATTAAATATTCCATAATGAAAATTGACAGGGAGAAAACCTTGGAGGGCGAAAGATATGACTGATGCATATGATTTTGGGGGAGGAGTGCTGATTAGTACTGTTTGGGGCTTTTGTTCGGTTGGCACACTGATATATGTGGCCACACTTTCACACGTTCATACACTTATTATTGCCGAACACCGTAGATTATATATCTATACACTATATGCATCTTATTAAAAGGCATAATTGATTAGGTAAGGCCAGTCTCACACGACCGGATTTGAATTGCGGATTCCGCGATCACTGTCTGCGCAGATGATACGTAGCAATACACGGGCATTGAAAGGCATAGACTTTCTACGGTTCACTCAGACATGCGCGTAGGAATTGTGATTTCCACGAGCGGAAGAAAAATCACAGCATGTCCTATTCTAGCGTGGATTCCGCGTGTATGGGCTCCATTGATGTCTATGGATGTGAGCGATCTGTAGTGCATAAGCAATTAACATTGCGTATGGGCGCATATTCGCTCGCAACTTGATAGAGAGAATATGTGATTGCCTGGCTGGTTGCCTGCGCAATGTTCTGATGTCATGCCCTGCTTGCGAGCTTTCCTCAGTGGGGACGATACACTGTCTATATGCGTGAAAAACCGCACGCATAAGCGATCTTTCACAATTAATTTCCGCGATCCCGTGTAGGTCTTCCGCTGCGGATGTCCGCAAGCGAAATCCGACCCATTTGTGCGAGTCTGGCCTAAGGCCGCTTTCACATCTGCTGCGCGGGTTCCATTTCTCTGCTCTGTCCAGTGTTGATGTGAACAGAGCCGTACGGCTGCGGTACATTCTGACCACATCCATCCCAACCTAAGAGCTCATTCACATAGATGTATGCCGATTCAGACTATAAAAAAAGGCCAGGTGTGTCTGCTCATGTTACGTGCGATTTTGCTGCATATGTGAGGGCTTTTACATCCGTTTTGCATCCGTGTATCAAAAACATTTACAACCCCCCCACCCCCACCAAAAAATTAAATATAAAAATTGGAAGAAATCCCAAGTAATATCAGTTTTTTTTACAACCCACAACAAAATACGCAAAAAAGACCCCTGAAGTAAACAGGGACACTACTGTCCGTTCATTGTGTTCTTTATGTACCCACAGCCTTTAGGGCTCCTTCCCATAAGCGTATGCGCCTCAGCGCTGCTTTTTTGCGGAATGGACAATGCTTTTTGCATGCATATCTGCATATTTTACGGTATATTTTCTGCCCGCAGGACACGTTCATTTGCGTGCAAACAAGAAATGGCTAATTAGTCCCAGATGTATTCTTTTTCCAGCGGAATTCCGCAGCATATCACGCATCTTCTTGTGTATTGCATGCATTTGCACACCCCCCAGTGATCTTTTGTGCGCAAATATGCAGGAAAAAGGAGCATGCTGGTTTTTTTGCATGACCGAAATGCAGGCAAAAAATGTGTTACATGTCACCGCAGCCACTGAAATCAATGGGTTCTATTCTCTATTATTACATACGCAAAGTCTACACGTAGAAACATGCTCGCGTGTTAATGGGCGGTTTTAGTCCGTGATCTTTTTTTTTTTTATGCACAGCATTGGTTTGTATAAAAACGGCACATCTGAATACTCCAATATATTTTAATGGTTCTGTGTGCGGTCAGTCAGTCAAAAAACATGAACAGTAAACACGCCCGTGTGAATAGGCCCCAAGTATGATGCAACGTAAATGATGAGGTATTAAAACGGATTGCTTTGGTTTCTGTAGGTTTCTGACCGTACGAAACGGGGATTGTGTTGTTTTAACCATTCAGAATCAAACGCCAAGAAGTGCGGGGCAGACGTCGCTAATAAGAGTTTCCCATTTTGCTACATCGTAACCTATATTAACGGAGAAGAGAATCCTCGCACTTATTATTCTACTAGTGTGTTCGGCACGCTTACAGATAGATGCCTTAACTAGTTAATGTCCGCAGGGACACGTCTAGCGATGCATTATTTGTGTGTGCGGGCCGATGACACGGGGAGATGCCGCTCGCCAACATATGTGCACACAGATTCCCATCTTTTCATATGATCTTCATCTCTCGGCAGCACGGCCATCGAGAGATCTCAGGGTTGCTATGGAAACCAGGGATTTATTCAGATGCTGAGGGATTGGCTCGGAGCAATGGGGCAGCCTCTAACATGGAAATATTACAGCTGGGCAGCCATTGCCTTTCTCCATGTTATTTGGATCTCAGGAGGGGGGAGTATGAGAACATGAGCCCCTACCCCTCCTCTACACAGTGAACGCTGCTAAACAACCCCTGCCTGTACTAGAGAGGAGAGCGAGGAGGAAAGGGCAGGAGAATGGAGGAGAGAGGAGGTGGCGGCAGCGGAGGGATTCACGAGGAGTCGTGGGTGGTGATGAGGGGAGTGGTTGGGTGATGGAGGAGCTGTTCTCTTCACTATGGAAGGATTACAGCAGGGTTCTGTTCCTGTGCCGCTACAATAAATAATGCAATCTGCATCCAAATACCTCCATTTTTCTTTTTTTTCGAAGCAACTTGTGTGTGCCTGGTCTGCACCGCAGCAGAAAATGAAGCAAATTATAGCCAGTTTTGTCATGTATATATAAATAGACAATATTACGTGGTCTAACGCCCATTTACTGCAATTGGTTGTCAAGAGAAAACCACTATCCTAACAATAATAGCCGCTTGCAAAGTCATCACTTGTGCAGAATGAAACAAAGCTGCAGAAGAAACAAACAAAATATTCTGTGTGCGCACACCAAAATCTTGCAGATGCATTATAATATTTATCAAGAATTAGAAAGGCCATATACAAGAAATCTACAATAAATTCCCTGATCACTTCCTGCTACTGTCAGTGTAAATGGGCATAAATCCCTGCCATGAGTGCCTTGCATTGCCACCACACTCAAGCTGTATCGGTCGGAATATAACAAAACTGATATCTTGACCGTTTAATATTTAAAGGGGTTTTCCAGGGAAATACTATTGAGGATACCTCAGGATAGGTCATCAATAGTTGATCCGCCAGGGTCCGTTGCTCGGGACCCCGGCTGATCAGCTGAGTGGGCACATGCAGTCAGTGCCGCAATAACACAGAGGTCGGAGCGGAACCTCTACGCCAACTTTTGCGTAGTGGCCGGCGCTTGTAACTGCAGATACAGCTCTCAGTGACATCAATGGGAGCCGTGCCTACAGTTACAAGCGCCAGCAACTATAAGGAGGCCGGCGCAGAGGCTTCTGCTCCACCCTCTGTGTATGTGGTGTGGAAGTCTCCGCGCCGACTTCTCATGTAGTGGCCGGCGCTTGCAACTGCAGGCACAGCTCCCATTGATTTCAATGAGTCGTGGTTGCAGTTACAAGCTCCGGCCACTACACAGGGGGTCAGCGCGGAGGCTACTGCTCTGACCTCTGTGTTATTGCGGTGCTGATAGCTTGCGCCCACTCAGCTGATCGGTTAGGTTTCTGAGCGACGGACCCCAGCTGATCAACTATTGATGACACATCCTGATGATAGGTCTTCAATAATATTTCCCTGGAAAACCCCTTTAACTATTTTTATCGATGCTGTCAGGGTAACAGGCTTTACAGGTCTGAGAGACACCAACCTGTGACGTATAGCACTCAGGAGTAGCCCACAGGGTTGACTACTACCATTGACAGTTTCCGACAGGTAGGTCAACTACCTCAGATTCCACCAGCCACTACACAATTAACACATTTTGGGGTTGTGGGTTGCTTAAACTGTTCAAGGACGACTAAATAAAGTTTAAAGCTGTATTCTAAAAAGAGTTAGCAGTGCTTAGATTAACAGGGTAAGGAGCATACAAATACACAAAATAGGAAGGAATAAAGTAATACCGGTAGTAGATACCAGTCTATGAAGTTGTCTCAAATAGTCCTGGGGCGAGGAGCATGTGGAAAAGTGGACAGTCCTACATTTAGATGCAACTCCTGGGTCTGAGAAAGGGGGGGGGGGGACGAGCACCCTTAAGTTTTTAGAGTCTCTCTGAGTCCACCTCCACCATATGACCTCATCGAAGGCTGGCTAAGTAGATTTGAAGATCTTCCAGATGGAAACCCATTTTAACATTTTGGCTATATTTCCCTAGGTGGCACTCCAATAGAGGAGGAGCTATGGCCGCTATGTTTCATATCATGAATTTTCCTAAAGTAGATACCAAACATGATATGTGACAGATGATTAGCTTCATAGTAATGTGATTCTGTGAGTTCCTGGGGTCGCACAGCGACAGGAGTGAATGCACTGTGTCCGTGGTATTCTCCCAGTTTCAAAAATATAATTGTAGTGGAGCTGGGACCTTCAAATGACCCATAATCCCAGTTATTTTTTCTTTGCCTCATCTCAGTGGGTAGGGAATTGCAGTCAGCAAGTCTGGGGGATGAGTATTTGAGGAACAGGGAGACAATGAGATCTCCTGCAAATGGCTAATTTCGTTATCACTACAACACAGGGCTTCCTTGCTGGTCTCAGAAGGAGCAAATGGGATCAAAGGCCCCTCTGGTACAGGTGTGAAAGGCAGTGGAATGAATATGGATGAGCTCTGCTTGGTAGGAAATACACTTAAACATCTGCCTATATCCACTCAACTTTTCCCAGACCAGGAAGGTGACAGATTAACATTCAAAGATGGGTTACAATCTACCAGTATCAATTCATCACAGATGCTACTATCAGAGTACAGTAATCCGCTATTTAATCTATTCCTACTGACAATGACCCTGCTGACAGGAAATACACATCACTTTACTATGTCACCTTGCTTCACAGCAAATGTGAAGTATAGATGATACCAGCGCAAAGTCAAAATCCTCTTTTTCATATCAAGAGTAACTTTATGCGCTTTTCCACCTCTCCTCTGAGATCAGAGAACCAATTTCACTTGAATCAGAGGAGTTCCCAGTGACCAAACTTCCACCGATCTACTCTACGTTGTTTCTCGATTCAATGCCTATAAAACGGACAGAAACTACGAAGTTCAAAGTCCATCAACTTCAACCTATTATCCTACAGTGCTGATCTAAAGGAAAGCAATCAGTATACATTCTGGGATCATGACCTCTCTAGTAAATTAGGACATATAACATGATATTAACCTCTTAAAGAGGTAGTCCAGTTGTCAACTATTGATAGTCCACCAGCAGGATAGGCCATCAGTAGTAAGTTGTTAGAGTCTGCCGCCTGGGACTTCCAATAATCAGCTGTTTGCTGTGGCATTGCACTCATTTACTAAGCAGATTTCTGCAGGAAGCAGACAAATCCATTTCCACATCATTAGTCAGACTTGCCATTGCAGACCAAGTTCCTATTGACTTTAGCTTTGCCTGTAATACCAAGCCTGGCCACTGCAGTGGAAAAGAAGCGGTCTGCTTCCTGTAGAAATCAACTCCATGCACAAGCGCACCGCCACAGAGAACAGCAGATTGGCAGGGGTCCCGGACGGCATCACAGGACCCATGCAAAAAGAATTTAACGGTGTGAAATTTGTCATGAATTGGGCAAGCCATTTTAAAAGCACAAGGCGTTATTAAAAAGAAAAACATTTGCTCTATAAAAAGAACAGGTCACGTACTATTTAGCAGAGTCATTAAGTTGATATTCCCTGGATCGGTTAAAGCACTCCTGGATTCCAGAATCTGCCCACAGTCTCATCATGGCTGAAAGCAGCTCAGGAGAGAAAGGTTCCGTATCTTCCATGCGACTCACCACATCACAGACCATCTTGGCATCAGCCTATGACAAAAAAGGAAAAAAACACCATTAAAATAAACAACCATTGAAACAAAATTCATGAATCCACTGCAAAGGGGAAAAAATGTATAGCTTATAGGTCTAGCAAAGTATGGGAGTAACCATCTACAGCAAGCAGCAAACAAGCTGAAAACATGAAGAAATACTAGATAAGCATTATAATTGACAATATAGTAAGCATCCATCTTGACAGATTGGAAAAAATAAAATTGGCTGGCAACAAACCATTGTATGGTTTTTCCATCATTAAATTACCTTCATGCAAACATGTTTGTAAGAGATGCAGCCTGAAAAATGTTGATCATTTATCAAAATTCAGCTGGGAAAACTGAAGATGGAAAGTGTACAGAGATTCCACAGAAGTCGGATAATTAGACTTAATTCTCCAAATGAATTGGCTGTAAACCGCTACCACCGTGCGGCATTCGGAGAAGTAATTTTGTATCCAGTAAATTCAATCTTCTGCCTCCAATAGCAAGGATATTTGTATTCTAAAAAATACTTACTTGAACTATTCCTCTTAGAAAAGACAAGAAATGTGATTATTTTTGAGCCAAAGTCAAATTTTGGTCAAGGGGGTGGTCAATACATTATACATCAAGGTTAGTGATGAGAGAATTTTTCTTAAGTTTGATTCGGCTAGTTCACCAGATTTGGGCAAAAAGTTTGGTTTGGGCCAAAGTGGTTCGAACAAAACCTGAACTTCACCAGTACCCCTAAAGCTGGTGTACAATACTGTCTAAGTCCCATAAAAGCCCTGCATGACAGGAAGAGAAGGAAAGGAAAAGAAAGAAGTTTTCTTCCTCCTCCTTCTCTTCTTGTCGTGGGTTTAGCTGAAACGCTAACCCAAAGCTCGGGTAGTTCACCAAACCAAACTGTTAAAGTTCGACCCGAAACAGGGTTTGACTATTTTGGTTTACTCAACACTAATCAAGGTGGAGCTAAAGTGTGATGGTTCTCATTGAGAGAAACCAAGTAATCTTGTAGATATGATACTTTTTAATGTCTAACAAAAATACATGATGTTACAACAAGCTTTCGAGGATATCTCGCCCCCTTCGTCAGGCTAATGAATGAAACTAGTTGGGATGGCACATAATTATAACATGCAGATGTAGAAGGGAGGGGAACACACTCTTCTTGATCTAAATAAATGTTCACACACAGAAATTTGAGACCGTTTTGCACTCAAAACTTAAAACAGACAAACTGAGCTGAGACATAAATCCCAAATCAGTCCACTGAGCTCAGGACGGTTTTATGATGTGTCTTATCTCTCCTTCAACCTGCACATGGAAGGAGATGCAGCACCACCAATTGGAGGTGGAGCTAAAGACACTGAAAGCAGTCATAATAAATTTGTCACAGCTAAAGAAAGTAATTCTGAGAACAACATTCTATGTAACTAACATTTCTATATTGAAATACCTCCAAAGACGGAGGTTCACTTCAAGGAAATGCCATCCTATACAGCAGGAGTACACTGAATGCAGGATCCCAAGGCCTGTCAAGCTGAGAAGCCCAGCAGGCCAACCTCCCAACTGATTTAGATGACATGGGCCATTGGCTTGAGAGAATCATTAGCAAGAAAAATGATTGTCTACACTTGAACATTGGCACCTCGTAAATGCAATTACAGAATTTCAAACGGATGCACACACGGAAAAAATAATCAATTGATTTAAACAATCAAATCTTCCGGCAGCACATTAATCCATGAGTATAATAAAGTATCTGAAATACAGATATTGCATTACACCATGTGTATTGTAGTCTGTGTAATTAGACTGGCAACTTGTACTTTACGCACAGTGTGACATTCATCAGTGCAGCAGTCATACTGCGGGACAACTACGTGGTACATTACAAAAGTCTTGTATGTGTAATATTCAAGTCTCGTCAAGCTATATGTCGGAAATGGCAGAAACCTTACTGGTCGGGTTCAGTGTACAACAAAATACCGCTCAGGAGACATTCGTACAACACTTCTTCCATGCATCGCCCTTCGGAATGTTCCATCCATATAGAATTCCACATATAATGAGATTTCTTAGAACGTTTATGAAAAAGTTGTCTTTCTTCTAGACATGACACAATGTGAAGTTTAGTTTCTTGGTTTCCGAGATGATTTGGGGTCCATATTTAACACTATATTAAATCGACTACTGGGTAGAGATGAGCGAGCACGCTTGTTTAAGGCTGCTACTCGATCAAGTAGCAGTCTTATCGAGTAACTGTGTACTCGCCCGAGCAGCATGTGGGAGGAGGGGGGGGGGCGGGAGCCATCGGGGGGGGGGGGGAGAGATCTTTCTCTCTTCCCCCGCCGCCCCCCGCATCCTGCTCGGGCGAGTACACAGTTACTGATAGGACTGCCTTAAACGAGCATGCTCGCTCATCTCTACTACTGGGCCCTTTTTACGCTAAACCTGGAAGACTTGCAGCAATCACTGAGCTAACAGACAGCGGAGCATCTGCGAGAGAACCTTTACATGGGGCAACTATCCGTCGAGTAATCATTTGGGAGAACAAATTCAAATGATAGTCGTTTAGTGTAAATACGGCCACCGACAGGGTAATGAGCAACAAGTCGCTAATCATTTAGCTTTAGCTTACCAAAATAACTAATCGCTGGTTGATTACAAGTCATCCAGTGTAAAGTCAAAGTTTTTCCTACTTGAATGACTTGCGAATACATTTGCATGGAGATCCCACCATATCTATGAATGCTATATCAGCAAACTAATGAACAATCATCGCTCTGTGTAAAAGCTGACGTTTCTTCACTTCAAAAACTTTTCAGAGTGACTTTCTGAATAGTTACTCCATGTAAACAAACCCTAACACTATACTTGCACATAGCACACATGAGAGTTGTCTTCCACATTAAGAAACACCCTATACCCCTGGATTGAGGTAGCAAACAAGGCACATGACCTTAAACTGCTATGGACTAGAAATATGCTCAAGTGACATCATACTTTAGCTACAATTCTATCCTTATAGAAGTTGTGATTTAAGGAATGGACGGACTGCTTTGAGATTTGGTACTCGTATATATAACCATATAATGTTGGACTTTTTTCTAGTATACTCTCTCTCAAATACTTCTTCTCAAACAGTGAAACTCGGAAACTAGGCAAGCAGAGTTCACCAGTTCTACACATCAGATATACCTCCTGCCGTGACACCAGCCACCATCTACTCCTTGGCCATTAATCTATTTCATTTTATATCAAATTTGACCACCTGACACTAGATGATTACAGTGACCACAGCTAATACTATACAAAAGATCAAGTAAGACTGGCAAGAGGACAGAGTCAAAAAATAAGATTTAGGGTCCTGTCCAAAATGTCTAGCTGTTTACATGCTTATGATGGAAAAACCCCAAATGACCTTATTTTTCACAGCCTGCCCATCATAGACAAGCTCGTAATGACCTAATTTTTCATGCATGTGATGAGTTGGCAACCTTCATGTCAAGCATGTCCTCAAATTACATTAAAATCGAAAGCTGGAGATGAAAATCTATGATAATAGGTTTCAAAAACAGAAAATTCAAATAGGAGGTTTAGGAAACCTTATAGTTGAAAATGGCACCAGTATAATAGTAGGCATTGTACACCATACAGTTGATGATCAACATGTACTGGGTATGTATCTCCAAAGTTCAATAGCATTATATATCACAGTAAGGAAGAAAAAGCTTGATGGACCGACAATGGACTAGACCACAGAGTACCATACAGTGGAGTTAAATACATAGATTTAATGCAACCTTCCAGTTGTGTTGGGACTGGAAGAGGCACCTATACTGCCTGCTGTTGGTCTTCTGTGCTGATGCCACTCTGATCTGCTGGCTCTTAGTCCCATCTTCAATCATCCAAGATAGCCAACGCAATCTTCAGACATTGGTAGTGTCAGAATACCAATCAAATATACCTCCTCTCTGTTTGGCCAGCACTGCTCACATGATCAGTGTTGGCCAATCAGGCAGCAGTGTACCAGTTTGCATTAGGAAGCTAGAAAACTCTAGTTGCCATCTTGGATGGTTAAAAATTGGATCCCAAGCAGGTAGATTGGAAAGACATCGGCGGAGAACTGCAGCGTGCAATATCCCCCTCACTATTGGGATGGAAGTATGTCCCAAAAACGGACGGTTGCTTTAAATATATGCATTTCTGTAGACACTTAATTGGGGTACACCATTCATGCATCATTCTATATAACGGACAGAACCTGTGTGTCAGCGAGGGGAGTTAAATGATGCAACACCAGCCTCAATTCCCTGCACGGACACCTCAATGAGTGGCTTCATTAGATCCCAGAGTCCAATTAGTTGTGTGTAAGCGGCACAGCACAAATTCTTCTCTCTGCAGGGCGGATTCCACGCTGGGTCTAACCTTTAACACAAATCCCTCTGCCTGAGCACAGTAGGCATAATTTACATTTGAAATATATATCTTGCATTGGACCTCATTTCTAGCTTCCTGTCCCCGGTGTGCCGCCAAGCAGCCCCTACTGCCTTAGACTATGCCCTCGCCATCTGTCTGCCAGTCTCTACAAATATGGACATGGGGGCCCATTTAATGAAAAGCTGAGAGGCAGCAAACTTACAACAGGGAATGTAAGGAGATGTGAACTGGAGGAACGTGGAGAAGAAACAACACAAGGGTAATTAGTCTTATGAACAGTATTTAGATTCTGCTGATGGCACAGAACGCCTGCTCTAAAAAAAAATAATCTGTAACATTAAATCTTCTACCTTGCTGGGAATTAGACTAACTGGGCTGTTTTCTTAAAAGTTTTGTGCTTAGCATTCAGAGCTTAATGTTAATCATTTATTGCTACATACCACTATTAATCTAAAATAGTGCTGATTTTATCCAAAACCTGCAACTAGCCTGGCGCTAAGCCTCATTTAGTGAATGAAGTGGACAATCACAGAACTGATTTAGGCCCAATGTCCACTGCCGGATATTTAATTATTAAATCCGAGTGTGTCGCCTGAGCGGGAGATCTGCACCTCTTGCCGCCCATAGGGATGCATTAGCATTCGCACGGCAAGTAAAAGCATGCGGATGTGATCGCAGCATGCTCCATTTTCCTGCGTAGCGAGGTAAGAAACTGTCTTTTTTTTTAAGCTCTGTGTCGCGGATCTGGATGGCTTGCATTGGCTTCAATGGAAGCCACGGGAGCCGTATGTGTGGGAGAACCGCACAAAAATGGAGCATGCTGCGGTTGTTTCCCGCACGTGTGATCTGCACGCCGAAGGAAAATGACATCCGCAGGTATTTGATTACCTGCGAGTGCCCAATGATTCCCTAAGGGTGCAGATCATGCGTGCGGGAGACCTACGCAGATTTAATAAATCTATTTTCCCCATGGACGTTGGGCCTATTCATGCATGTCTCCCACGCGTGAAATCCGCAGATCTACTTTCCCATTGGGAATCATTGACCATCTGTGGTTAATGTAACAGCAGCGGATGGGATTTCCATTTGCGGATTTCACGCGTGGGGAAAAAAAATGCAGCATGCTCCATTTTAGGCCTCATGTCCACGGTAGAACTGAATTTTAAGAATCTGTGCGGGTCTCTTGCGCGTGCGATCCGCGCCACATAGTGAATTATTGGGCACCCGCAGGTCATTAAATACCTGCGGACATTATTTTTTCCCAACGTGCGAATCACATGTGCAGGAAAACACCCGCAGCATGCTCCATTTTCTGCGGTTTTCACGCACAGACGGCTTCCATTGAAGTCAATAGAAGCCGTTCCGATCTGCGACACAGCCGTGGATGACACTGTGGCTGTGCAGCGGATCCGCAAGAAAGCAGTAGATTTAAAAAAAAAAAAAAAAAAAGGACGCTGCCTTGACGCATCCGCCGTGCAGAAGAAAGAAGATCTGGCCACGACGGAGGAGACCCAAATACATTTGTGGATGCACTGCGGATATGAAGGTTAAATTCAATTAGGAAGGTGGGGAAAAAGCTAGGAGGTGCAATTGCATTTTTTTCCACTCGCGGATGATGAAAAATCCATAATCCATGATCTCCTGCAAGCCAAAAAAATACAATTTAAAGATCATCCGCACTGCATTCGCTGCGGATATCCGCATCAAATATCCGCGCGGGCCGTATTATGCCCGTGGACATGAGGCCCAGTTTAAGGACTCACTCCAGCTAAATAAACGGTTTTCTATCCCTGCACCCTTCACTTGATTGTTCCACTCTGAATGTCTCCTATGTATATTGCGGTCACTTCCATGCAGTGCAGTCTCCTGTCTAATACTTATCAGGCACCATCTTGATGCAGAGATTGATTCCTGCTCACTTTCTCTATGCTATGCTAGCACTCCTATGATGCATCAGCACTAGAGATGAGCGAACGTACTCGTCCGAGCTTGATATTCGTGCGAATATTAGGGTGTTCGGGATGCTCGTTACTCGTAACGAGCACCACGCGGTGTTCTGGTTACTTTCACTTTCCTCTGTGAGACGTTAGCGCGCTTTTCTGGCCAATTGAAAGACAGGGAAGGCATTACAACTTCCCCCTGCGACGTTCAAGCCCTATACCACCCCCCTGCTGTGAGTGGCTGGGGAGATAAGGTGTCACCCGAGTATTGAAATCTGCCCTTCCCGCGGCTCGCTACAGATATATTCTGACATTAGTTCAGGGAAAGTGGTATCGTGTTGGAGCTGCTATAGGGAGAGTGTTAGGTGTATTGTAGGCTTCAAGAACCCCAACGGTCCTTCTAAAGGCCATAAATCGTCTCTATATGCGCTCAGTGGGGCCGGCGGCAGCAGCGCCGACCCCATTGAGAACATATAGAAGACAAATCCTTCTTTTCTGCCACAGCTGTAACAGCTGTGGCAGAGAAGAACGATGTTTGCCCATTGAATTCAATGGAACCAGCAATACAGCAGGTTCCACTGAAAGCAATGGGCTGCCGGCGATCGCAGGATGAATTGTCGGGAAGGGCTTAAACATATAACCCCTTCCCTGCAATTCATCCAGAAATGTGTTACACTAAAAATATATACCGGCGTATAAGGCGACGGGGCGTATAAGACGACCCCCCAACTGTCACCTTATACGCCGGCAATACAGTGGAGCAAAGAATAAAAAGCATTACTCACTTCTTCAGACGATCTGCGCCGCTCCTGTAGACTGTCACTCCTTCCTGGTGTTCTGCGGTGCTCCTGCAGGCTGTCGCTCCCTCCTGGTTCCCGGCAGAGCATTGCTTTCTCTACGAAAGGCTTTAAATCCACGTCTCCAGAAACACACGTGCCTTCAGCCAATCACAGCCAATGACAGTGATGTCATTGAATTGCTGTGATTGGCTGTGTTTCTGGAGGCGGGGATTTCAAGCCTTTCATAGAGAAAGCTTTAGTCCGTGGACCAGGAAGGAGTGACAGTCTGCAGGAGCGGCGCAGAACACCAGGAAGGAGTGACAGTCTGCAGGAGCGGCGCAGATCATCTGAAGAAGTAAGTAATGCTTTTTATTCTTTGCTCCACTGTATTGCCGGCGTATAAGGTGACAGTTGGGGGGTCGTCTTATACGCCCCGTCGCCTTATACACCGGTATATATTTTTAGTGTATCACATTTCTGGATGAATTGCAGGGAAGGGGTTATATATTTAACCCCTTCCCGACCATTCATCCTGCGATCGCCGGCAGCCCATTGCATTCAGTGGAACCTGCTGTATTGCTGGTTCCATTGAATTCAATGGGCTAACATCGTTCTTCTCTGCTACAGCTGTTACAGCTGTGCCAGAGGAGAACGATCTTTACGCTGACAGTGCGGGGGGGGGGGGGGGGGGCCCACTCTTGCCGCTATTGTGGCTTAATAGTGGGACCTGTGAACTTGAGATGCAGCCCAACATGTAGCCCCTCGCCTGCCCTATCCGTTGCTGTGTCGTTCCCATCACTTTCTTGAATTGCCCAGATTTTCACACATGAAAACCTTAGCGAGCATCGGCGAAATACTAAAATGCTCCGGTCGCCCATTGACTTCAATGGGGTTCGTTACTCAAAACGAACCCTCGAGCATTGCGAAAATTTCGTGCCGAGTAACGAGCACCCGAGCATTTTGGTGTTCGCTCATCTCTAATCAGCACAGCAACACATAAGCATCTAGAGCCAGTATCATCTCCGCCTGCTGGGAGTACACAATTATTACCTTCTGTATTCTACAGTATATTCATCTAAGCTATAGACCATAAGCATACAAGGCAGGAGGCTGAACTATCATCTCCTTCATTATAACTGATAGGAGCCTCTACTCATCATTAATATCTGTAATACAAGTTTCTGTGTCCCCCAGCTTGTGTGGTAGGGTCCATGGCACAGCAATTATGCTGACTAAAAAACTGACTAATCTGAGAATACATAAACCCAAGTAAATCTCCGCAGATCAGAATTGAGATCACATGAACCAACCTAACTGATTTACATAATGAATGAAGAAAAGTAATTGGAGTGGCCCTTTAAGAAGGCCATCAAGGAATGCATTCCTGGAAATAGGCCAAGGTATCCATTATATAGCTAGACATAGAAATGAGGTGCAGTGCAATAAAAAAAGAGAGGAAGATAGAAAGTGGCGTGACTAAGACTAAAAGAAAGTAAGTGCTAACTAACATAACGGAAAGCAAAATAATGAACATGGTTACATCACCATAGGATGGCAAAAGGCCACAGGAGCGCAGAGTACTTCAATGCCCAGCATGGAGTTCTTCCCTGATATCTCATATACTTAGTATGAGCAGTAGGGGGCGTATTATTCCATATAGTACATACAATTCATAATGATTAATGAATTGATTTAATCAATAAGAACTAATGAGGGGAAGAATAGCCATTTGTAGAGTTCAGTGACTATTTCATACCACACGCCTTCAAGACCAAGAACTATTATAGAGAGTTAAATACCAAAGGTGGTCTCTATTCTAATATGTACCAAAAAAGTGAGTTGCACTAAAGGGATTCTATATTAAAGGAGTATTCAGGGACGTTTCCTCAGGATAGGTCATAAATAGTTGATTGTGAGGGGTCCACTGCTATGGATCCCCACTGATCAACTGATCGTCTGGCCTGCTATCAGTGCAGCAGGGCCAAATGGTGTCACCTGTGGTCCGGGCCACAAAAGTAATAAGTGGCTTCACTTCCACTGAAATCAATGGGAGCGAAGCCTTCTATTACACTTCCAGTTTTGATCACAACGAGGAGCTGTAAGTGTAATGGAAGGCACTGCTCCCATTGATCCAAAGAGGTGGACCCCAGCCGATCAGCTATTGATAACCGTATACTGAACGGCCGCTGTGTTAAGTGAATGGAGAGGGGCTGGGGATAGCGAGGAGAGAAATCATCTCCAGCCAACCCGCTGCATTACCTGTGCAGCCCGTGGCAGTAAAAGATGCATTCATGATGGCCATCCATATAATACAAGGATGACTCAACTCCACCAGAATGGTAGCTGTTTTTACAGCACTCTGTCCTGGCTCATAGGGGGGGGGGGGGGGTCCAAACAGAATAAAACCCGCTATGATGACCATATGCGCTAATGACAAATACCGTATTTTTTGCTTTATAAGACGCACTTTTCTTCCCCCCAAAGTGGGAGCAAAAACTCAGTGCGTCCTATAAAGCGAACGTGCCGAAGTACAAGCTGTCCGTTGCGATCAGGTGTTTGTCAGCACGACCGCGAGTTTAACACACGATCGTGCGAACTAAATCGCGGCAGCGCGATCTCGCGAACATACACGCGATTAATTAGCAGTTCTCTCTCCTCTGCACTGCTGCCCGTACATACTGCTGACTGGTGGGGAGCACTGGCGGGAACTGCTGTTGCTCCCCTGCCTCCACCAATTGGCTTCTTCCATTCCTCCCGTCCTACATGAGCACCGCTGTTACGGAGCACCGCTGTTACGGAGCTCCGCTGTCTCAGAGAAAAGAGAAAGGAAAGGCATAGAAGTGGCCCTCCGTCGCCCGATACTACGGTATCACCGGCACTGGCAACTAAAATCCCTGGTTACTTAAGATCTTTTTCCTATTTTCCTCCACTAAAACCTGGGTGCGTCTTATCAGGACTGCTTTTCGCTTCTCAATATTTGCTTTCATTGAATGCAAGCAGAGATCTTACAAATGGTGATGAACTGAAACACAAAGCCAATTAGAAAGTTTCCTAACTTTTCATTATACAATGATTAGGTCTTATTTACATGAAACAGAAAAAAGTATATATTGTAACCCAACCCCTATGTTGTTGTAGCCAGAACTCCTAATACTCAGTTGCAGCGAGGAGTTCTGCCGAAGGGTAGCATCCTTGCAGCTTATCTGGGCTGCAGGCGTCATCTATATCTGGGCAGGTAATTCGGTAAGAATAATAACAGGTCTCTCCACTAGAGGCAGTGTTGTCCTGTTGCTCTTCTGTTTTCTCCGTTGAGTTCTGCCCTATTTTAACATGTAAATTCTAAATAAATAAGAACATCTCAGGTTGTTTAAGCCGCCCCGCTTACATTTCTAGTTCCATATCGACGACACGTTGCCACATTTGGGAAGGTGTCTCTCTGGGAATTCCTGTATGTGGAAGTCTAGCATAAAATGATATTTATATAATTGCTTTTAGAGTTGCGGGTTACGACTGGTCTCACAGATTCACAGTGCACACATTACAAGGGGCTGAATACCAGGCCTCTCTGTCCTCATCACCAGAAAGCACTTGGGTGCAGACTCAAGAGAGGCTCCATTAATGAGCTTCGTTACCATGGTAACATTTCTATTTCATCTCCCAGCCGCCTGAACCCGGCGGAAGATATGTGTGAAAAATGAATAGGAAAGGGAGGGGAAAAAAAAGAGCGAGGAAGAATGATGCATAAGAGAAACAGCATCAAATGAAAACCCCAAGAAGGGTGTGTTCCAGGAACTCAGAATATGGTGATACATGCAAGACCCTATCTGTCTCCGTTATTAGCGTTTATTCACATTAACCTCTTGCAAAGCCTCATCTCCACTATTCTATTATTTAAAGGGGCTACTCCCACTTAGCCATTTCGATATGTAGCACTGATTGCAATGGAAAGTGACCTTACATGTGTATCCGCTTCTGCACTATTCTCAGCCAACTGACTCCCTCTTCCCCCTCACTAATTATATATGTATGCTACCAAAAGTAATTGGACACCTGAGCAAGATTCAAAAGTAGTATTTACTCCCATATGTTAACACTTAATGGTGCCTCCTTGGGCTCTAACAACACTTCAGCTGGTATTTCCCTCAATTCACCATGCAAATGTCTGGCAAGTTCTCGCAAAGAACATTTATCAGCCCATCTACAATGGTGTAAGGAGGGTGATCATTGGACAGTTGAGCAACGGAAGAATGTTGCATGGAGTGACGAATTACTACTCTATCTTCAACTCAGATAGACCTGAGTGTGGAGGATGCCTGGGGAATGCCTTTTACTTGAGTGTGTTGAACCAAGAGTTAAGTATGGCAGAGGTTGGTTCCATTATTGTCTGGGGATGTTTTACTTGGCATGGTCTTGGTCCATTGGTTGCAGTGACAAGAACTGTGAACACGGAGGTGTAGCTTGGCATTCTAGACAATGATTGTAACAAATCTATTTTATGTTGGTTTGAGGATATGGATCTTCCATGATTGGACTGGTTGCACAGAGCCCCGACCTGAACCTATTGAACATCTTTTGGATGAACTGGAACGTTGAGTCAGGACATATGAATAGTATCCATGTGTGGGAGAACTCCTCAGACATTCACAGGATGAATGGAGGGAAATCCCAGTTGAAGTGTATCAAATGTTAGTAGAAAGTGTGTGATGGAGAGTATCTGATGTCATCAGGGACAAGGGAGCCCCCTAAGTATTAAGATATGTAAATCAATACTACTTTAGATATTTGCTCAAGTGTCCAATTACTTTTGGCAGGATAGTGTATATTCAGTCAACATGCCATAAATATTTGGGGTTGGAAAACCCATTTAGGGTGGTTTCAAAAACCTGCCTGTGAAACTATCCTTATAGGGATTGCTCAGCAATCTTACTATTGTTGACCTATCGTCGGGATAGGTCATGAATAGTTATTCAGGAGGGGGTTCACTGCTTAGAATCCCCACCAATCAGCTGTTCACCTGGACTGCTATCAGTGCAGACAGAGCTGGAAGCAGATAGCGCTGCCCATATTGCACTGGGCTGTTTTAGTACTGCAGGCACAGCTCCCAATGAATTCAATGGGGGCTGTGCCTGCAGTATCTAACCTAAGCGCTAACTGCTTTACGTTGTTGTCCTGATTTACAGAAGGCCTGATGATCAAGCAGCAAAACTTGAGCACACTTCTAAAAAAGTAGGTTTTCTACATTTTTTATGTCAATACAACTCCATTTCATAATTCAGCATATGACTTATGTTAGTGGCCTAACGTGTGCTTCATGTTTACAACTGTATTCATTCTTCCTTCATTTTTAGCAAAATATTACATAGACACATATGAATGTGTGCAAGGACCACATAAACAGCCCTAAAACCAGCAGTAAATAGAAGTCCTTACATTTGTATCAAAAGTCTATATTCTGTTCATGTTATCTACCATTTACTGATTGTAAACTCCTAGGAGGAATTGTTGGAAGTGAACGAAACTTTCTCTGTGTGATTGTAACGTTGGTATGAGTAAGTGATTACAATATCAGAGCAAAAGGATTATTTATTGCAGAAAACTGACCCCTTGTAGGGAGGCTCCAGTACCCTGTTGTACCACCTCTAGTTTGGATACAAGATGTGATACAGCAGCCATGGATGCTCTAGTACCTTGTTGTACCACCTCTAGCTTGGATACAAGATGTGATACGGCAGCCATGGAGGCTATAGTACCTTGTTGTACCGCCTCTAGCTTGGATACAAGATGTGATGCGGTGGGCATGAAGGCTCTAATACCCTGTTGTACCACTTCTAGCTTGGATACAAGATATGATACGGGCAGGCATGGAGGCTCTAGTACCCTGTTGTGCCGCCTCAAGCTTGGATACAAGATGTGATACGGCGGGCATGGAGGCATACAGGTTCTGTACTAGTAATTATAAGGAAATTATAGTACTAGCGTTTCTTGTGGCGCAAGGCACCACACAGCTTTACTACATGCAGTTCACACACACAGCTGTGGTACATGGGCGTGTGACAGCCACACACAGCTGTGCTACATGCCATGCGCCTGACGGACACAGTTCTGCTACATTACATGCCCGTCACAGACACAGCTTTGGTATATGAAATGCGCTTGACAGACATGACATGCACACGTTCTAAACTCAGCTCTGTTACATGTCATGGGCGTCACAGACACAGCTTTAGTACATGACATGCGCATGGTACAAAACACAGCTCTGCTACATTATGTGTGTGTGACATACACAGCTGTGCCACAGTACATGCGCATGTTGCAAACTCAGCTCTCTGCTACATGACATGGGCGTCACAGACACAGCTTTAGTACATGACATGCGCCTGAGAGATATGACATGCGCATGGTACAAACACAGCTCTGCTACATTATATGCTCGTGACAGACACAGCTGTGCCACAGTACATGCGCATGTTGCAAACTCAGCTCTGCTACATAATATGTGCATAACAAACAAAACTGTGCTACATGACATACATCCATGCTGACTATACACACTACACACACAGCACATTAGACAAACAGCCACTCGCAGCTCTACTACATTTATGCTGACTGCACACATGACACACACAGCTCTTGGATACAGTGATGAGCCACTGATCATGTGATCCCTGACTCCACCCACACAGGTGATCACATGACGGTGACATCATCACATCCTGGTACTTTGTTGGCTTATCCAGTATACGGTACTACCAAACTCCAGAATGGCTCCTTCCACAGCAGTGACGTCACCACAGGTCCTTCAGCCCGCTGGACCTTTGTGGTGACGGTAGGTCAGTGTCTCCTGTCAGGACAGCTGAGTTGTGTCTGACATAATAACGGCTAGGTTGTATTCTCAGTGTGTTAGGACCTGCCATAATGGCGCCAGGGGCGGGGCTGTGATGGCGCCAGGGGCGGGGCTATGAGACAATCACATACAAACAGAGAAGTGGTTGTTAGTAGTTTGATGGTATCCTGCAGCGTATCACTCCACATTTGCTGTAACTGAGCTTCTAGATCGGGCAAACTGGTCGGCTGTAGAAGTTGGTGTCCCAGATGGGCCCATACATGTTCTATTGGTGATAAATCTGGTGAACGGGTAGCCAGGGAAGAGGGGCAATGTTGTGAAGACATTCCTGTGACCCCATTGTGTGTGCGGGGCTGAGCATTATCCTGCTGCCTCTTGGGAGCAGCCATGAGAGGAACACATGTGGCTGCAGGATGTCCTGAACATATCACTGAGCTGTCATTGTCCCTCATACTAGGGGTGACTGTCATATGCCATCGCCCGCCGCCCCCCCCCCCCCCCAGACCATCACACCAGCAGTGGGGACAATCTGCTACTCCACAGCAAAGGAAGGATTGAGGCGCTCACCTCTAGGTTTCTGGACACAAACACCGCCGTTGTCAGTGCCCAAAATACACCTAGATTCGTCGCGGAAGACAATCCAGTTCCACTCCGTAGCATCCAGTTTTATCACTCATGACACCACTGCAAATGGAGACAATGGTGGATGGGTGTCAAAGGCTGTACATGTAATGGGCGCGGTGAGACCAAATGTCTTTTAGCCAAGTGCCTGGAAATAGTTACATAGGGGTGGAAAAATGGCACCACTTGTCTCTGGATGGTGGACAATGGAACAGTTCAAGCTTCTTATGCTTGGCAGACAATCAGAGACGATCCTCTCTACTGGTGGTCTGTGGAGGGCGTTTTAAGTCCGATCATCTTGTAAGAGTGCCCTCACACGTATATGCTGGGTTCAACACCTAACAGTTGGTCAGTACGGTCCAGGTGGGGACAATTCATCACTTTGACCATCCAGCTTCTCACATCCCAATAATGCGCCCCTCTCAGACTCTGGTAACGGGGTGAAATCTCTTCTCTGTGCCCTAGAGACATCTAGGGGCCAACAAGCTCCACACAAGCGGAAGAAGAGGTCACTACACACAAGGAGCCACTCAGAGCCTTTTATAGGCCAAGGGGGAACTACTTTTAGGGCCTCAGGTGACAAAACGGTTCATCTAATCACCAACAACTCTAATCACTTGTATATCTGCCTGAGATGGAACTGCATGCCAGGTTTTGCAGCAAAACTACAACTCCTTCCAGGTGCTTCATTTTCTTGGACAAAGAGTATAGTTACGATTTGTCGTCCGGCTGCATCAATAGGGGGTAGGGATGCAAATTTGACATTGAGAAGTCGTGACAACCTTATTGGCTGACTATCAGCTTTCTTAGAAACAGATATAACTAGGAAACCGCTTAACAGACATGTTAAGAATTTCACAGAAGACGGCTCAACGGCTGCGATCAGAAAATGCTCTTTAATATCATAACGAAATGCCAAGTTTCGCCTCATCATTGCAACCTTTATTCTACAACCCTGAAGGCAACGCTCTACCATCAACCTGAAAGGGAGGTCTTGAATGAAAACACAAAGGCAGCGCCTCTTGCTATTTTGAAGCTCGGCCTACTCATGCAGATGCTCGTCACTATGCATTTGCTCAGTTGGCTGAAGACTGAAGAGACCGCTGCACCTGATGACCTAGTTTTATTAGTTTTCGTCAGAAACAACAAACATTTATGAACATGGAAGGCTAGACTACAACATATGCATGGGTGAAGAAGCAGGGAGGGCAAGGAAGGGGATGTACAGGATGGACCTAATGACTAATATCTGGAACTAACTACTGCCCTGTGGTCGGGGCAGCTTGGGCACCAGGCTTTGTATATCACCTTACCACATACTGAATTTCCCATTTACTGTACTTGCGAGTGCAGAGCTAAAAGACAAAATGGGACAGAGATGAGCAAGGGTATCCTTGACTGGGGAAGATGGAGAAGAGGAGCAATGAAAGACCATCACAAAATGACTCTAGGTTGCAGCACACCACCTCTACTACTACACCACCATGTAACCATTCTCTTGGCTACTATGGGATTTTATATGGACTATTCGAAGTGGGAATGACACCAAAAAACCACAATACCATCACGGACCACAACCTTCTACGATATACACGGACGTATACCACATCAATCAACCTCCTTAAGATAAGCTGGCAGAGGGCAAGGAATGACAGCTAGTGACAGGATGCTACGTTCACTGGCATTAAACAGGATATACCCCTTTGTTTAAAGAGCACTGACGTGATTCAGGCGCCCTAGTGGGTCTGTAGAGGGTGAGGCATATCCTTTACAAGGATGTTGTCAGGATGTATACTTGGCAACAGAGTGAGAAGCTTGTACTAGTCGAGAGGCCCCAGGAGAGGACATTCAGTACACTGGCAGATGAATGGTTGCCCTGTTTGATGGGCACATAGTAATTCTTTGTGAATGACATACTGATTACTCATACAAAGTTTACACATCTCTAAATAAAATTCTGCTTTTCCACACTTTTTCTTACCATTTGCAAACCTTGAACATGCGATGCTGTGTGTTACATACCATTAGGTTTCAGAGATGGAAACGCAGACAAATATCCACTGTGTGTGCACCACTGGAATGCAATGTTAATGTATTTTTAAATTATCCTTAAGGGGGTGTCCAGAATTAGAAAAAGGGATATTTTTTTTTTTAACAGAGACAGCACCGTTTGTGTCCACGGACGGAGTCTGGTATTGCAGCTCAGCCTAATTCACTGAATGGTGATCAGCTGCAATACCCAATACAGCCTAGGCGCAAGAGTGGCGCTGTTCCTGGAAAAAAAGCAAACCCTGGATGCCCATTTTAAAGTGAAGCCTTGTCTCTGAAGCCATTTTAAAGAATATCCTTGGGCAATGGCCTTAAACAATCCCACAATAACATTATTGCTAGCAAATGGGATATTCTGTGAGTGTTCAAAAAATTGCTGGCAATGAAATTTACATTCCTAGTAGATGCCTTATAAACCCATCTGTTTTATAATAACCTGTATATTGCAGCTCATAGAGAAACTACAGGCTGCCATAAACAGAGGCAGGAATTTTATATACTACCCTACAAAAATTAATTGGACCTGAGCAAGAATCAAAAGTTTATCTATTTCCATATGTTGAAAGTTATTAGGGCCTTATTTCGCCTTGTTAACATAGTATATCACAGAGAGTATCCATTCTACTAACATTGGGCTGCTATTTCCCTCCATCCATCCTGCAAACGTCTAGCAAGTTCTGTCAAAGATGCATTAGCTCTAGAATTCTGCAAGGAGTGCCCTCATTGGACAGTCAAGCAGTGGAAGAATCACAGTTGTCCATCTTCACATCAGATGGACATACGTGGGTGTGAAGGATGACTGGGGAACGCCTCTTGCCTGAGTGTGTTGTGCCAACAGTTAAGTACAAACAAGGTTCCATTGTGGTCTGGGAACATTTTATGTGGCATGGCTTCGGTCTGTTGGTTGTAGTGACAAGAACCATGAACACGGAGGTGTACCTTGACAATCCAGACAATAATGTGCTGCCAACAATGTGGTAATACTCTGGCAATGATCAGTAATACTTCCAACAAGACAGCGCACCTCGTTACAAGTCCAATTGCTCTGAAGAGATGGATGTTCCACAATTGGACCGGCCTGCACAAAGTCCCAACCTGAACATCTTCGGACAAACTGGAATGTCGTCTATCTTCCTTGAGAGAACTTGTCAGGCATTTGCTGGATGAATGGAGGGAAATACCAGTGCATCAGACATTAGTAGAACATATGCCACTGAGAATATCCGATGTCATTAGGGCCAAAGGAGCCCCACTAAGTATTAATATATGGAAATAAATACATCTTTTGATCCTTGCTCAGACGCCCAATTACTTTTGTTAGGATAGTCTATATGTAGTTTTCTAGTACATTCCTTACAATAGATCTAAAGCTGGAGTGGCAGTATTGGAACATCTCCTTACATAAAAAAAACCTCCTGAAATGACTTTGTAAATAAGAAGTGCTGATGTGCAGATCCTCTTGCCAAATATTTTGAACCGGATAATGAAACGATTTGCCAATGACGGGTACATTTCACAAGTCTTAACAAAATATATTACAACGTATAACGAATGCAGAGATTTGTTTAGGCGGCAGTTCTGTTCTGTGTGTGCAGCAGTGTTTTGTAATTGATCTTGGTGCTGTAGAACGATCCCTTAAGGTTCGGACCCCGTGTGCCAATCAAACCTTTATTTGAAAGAGTCAGTGAAAACCTTGCAGCGCCGAGCCTCTCCTTCAGCCACGTCAAGGACACATAGTAACCCTTTCAATAGTAGGCCTTGCTGAGGATGCTCCAAATCACTATATACGGCGTTGTCCCCATAGCAGAATATATGATCTAAGAGATATTCAGAAGTGTAATGCGCTACATTGCATATAACCTCCTCCCTCAATTACACCAGCAAACTGTAGGGCGGAGATAATCACATCGGCAGCTCCATTACCAGGGAAAGTGTGACCCTACATAGGACTCTCCGTCCCCACAGGCACTACCACATACGTAGTCAGAGGCACGCTTGCTGCCTGTCTCTTGTACAAAGGATACATTTTTGGGTTTGCTATAAGGGAAATAACACCTGAAACAGGACCCCATTTTAATTTTTCTTTTGCAGGAAAAATTCCGTGGAACGTCATATTTTTTTTCCTTGGAAAATAATTACCTTTGTCTTTCAAATCTTAAAGCGCTCCTCCGGCCTGGACAAACAAAGATGGCTGCACCACTTCTCTGATTACCTGAAGCACACGGTGCATTAGTATGCATCATTAGTCTAAGACATGGGTCGGAAAGGGTACCATCTTCTCCTTAAGGACACCACCTAAAAGGTGTGTGAGGAGACTTATAAGGCCATGTTGCTCCTTTGGGAAATATGCAAATAAGGAAGATGGGACAATACTTCTGCAGCGCCACCTATTGGAGGGCAGCATTCAATGTAAAAACCTTTAAAACAATTATTGGCTATTGAAGGCCATACACAGACAGCTGTTTCGGGGTTTTTGCCTCTCATTAGTGTGCAGCAGGTTTCCAGGCCTTGGATCTTGGCTCCACTCAAAACTTGAAAATGATGATATGGACTGTAGACTACATGCATTAAAGAAGCCTGGGAATATCTGGACTGGTGTACAGAGTGATTCAAAAAGTATAGCGCAAAAGTAAGGGTGGCTAAACACGGGATGTCCATCGTCCGAATAATTGCTCAAAAGAACAAACACATTTGACAGTGGTTCCATGTAAACATGGCCACTAAACGATAAATCACTCACGACTATCTGAACCGTAGTTGCTTGGTGTAAAGGTACCCTAAGGCTGGGTTCACACAGGATGGACTTGCCGCGGAAATTCTGTGCGGCAAATCCGCCCATGGCTCCTAGTTCCGAGATTAGCCAGCCATGTGGACAAGATTTTGCAAAAATCTCGTCCACACGGGGCGGTCAATCCGTTGCGGCAAAGCTGGGCGGAATCAGCGGTGCTGTGCGGAATTGACAGCCGCAGCATGTCCATTCTTTTTTTTTTCCATTGCGGCCTCACTCCTCTCTATGGGGAGAGAAGGCCGTAACAGAATGCCGGCAGTCGAACCACTCCAAAACCAGCGGCGATATGCCATCGGTTTTGAAGCTGTGGCTTTCCGGTTCGGCCAAACTGCAGGATTTCCCTCCTGTGGGAACCCAGCCTGTAGCTAATTTATTTATACAGGAAGTGACATACAATGACCAAAATGACATGGAAAGATAGAAAAACTCTTCTGGTTTTTAACGCAACTTACAGATGTTCGATGTGGGCGTGTTTGTGACACCAGATGCCAAGTCAGTAGTGCAGTTCTACCAACACATGACCCGGTGTATAGTCTGTTATCGATTCCACTGCAGCGGAGATGCGTGGTTTTTTCTGTCGTCTACTGTCACTAATGGCGCCAATATCAAACATCTGTAAGGTGCATTAAAAACGTGGAGTTCTTCTATCTAGTCTTGTCATTCTGACTGTTGAGTCAATCCATGTAGAATAAGGGATTATTCACTCAAGCGATGTGCTCACACAAGTATTGTGCAGTGCGATACGCAGAAAACTCGCACAAATATGAAATCCTCGATGCTGCAAGGAAAAAAAAGAATTGCAGCATGTTCTGTCTTCTGGCGTTCCTACAGAACGCTTTGCCCATTGTTTTCAACGGGACCTTAAAAGCCATCACATGCCGTGCGATGTACATATAAGTGCGATGTGATGTTTTCCCTTGAAGTCAATAGGAAACACTTGCGATGCTTACATACCTGAGGATTGCAATTTCACAGTAGTGATGCGATACATTTATCAACAACGCTTTGCATCGCCGTAAAAAACGCACGCTGGCAAGCGCAAAATCAATATCATGCTTGTAGCCCAAATCAGTTTTATTTTTGCGGCATTCTTTTTGAATCACCATGTAGTTTGCTGGGTCCTCACAACGGAGAGCTAACATAGGATATTGGGCTGAAGGGAGACAATGTCCATCCAGTTCAGCCTGTGTCCACCCCCACTTGTTGATCCAGAGGAAGGCAAAAAAAAACCCCAAAAAAACAATGAGGCAGAAGCCAATTAGCCCTTTGGGGGAAAAAAAATTCCTTCCCGACTCCTGCTGTCCCGGTTTACAGAACTGAGATATTCGGAGCTACAGCGGTTACTAGTCTATTTATTTTGGCAATGATGAATGGTTCAGAAGGGTCAGCAAACCCATTTTGATTTCTGAACCTTACAGAGTCAGAGTATAAATGTACTTGTTTTCACCTTATAGGAAGACTATAATAAGAATCCCACCATAGCTAGAAGCCCACCAGAAAGCAATCTAAGGCCAGATTAACACAAACTGCGTATTAGTCCCGAAAAATTTGTGCACGCGATATACAGTGAATAGAACCCATTGATTTTAATGGGTTCATTCACATAAGCGGATTTTGCACAAAAACATACGCAGTATGCTCTATCTATTCAGGCAAAGAGCACATATTGAACTAATTTCATTGAATGGGAACATGGTTGTGTGTTTCTTTGTGCATGCAAAAAGTACAATGAAACACGCAAATATGCAACCATCATTGCGTAAATGCGTGTGACGCAGGCTTCAACCTCAATCCTAAACTACTGTGTATTTGTCTTGGGGAGCAGTAGATTGGAGGGAAGCAAATATATATCATTTCTATTTTTCCTTTTTTTGCTGTGAAATGAGGCCGTGTCATATGCTGAGCAGTTTACAGTTGTGACGAGGACGCCGCAATTTTTGGGTAAAATAGGGAGAAAAGAATATCATGCAGAAACAGAATCTAGGAGCGGGGCCTGAAGACTTGTATCCACATGCCATCACTGGATAAGACTGCTATTCTGAGTTAAACCCACGGGAGCCAGCGTAAGGACAGTCAGTTGCTAGGGAACTAGAAGAAGAATTAAAATCACATCATACTACGTCACTTATGTTGGAACAGTGATCTGTGAGTGCAGCAGTTTTGGTAATTGGAGTCAAAGACAAAATGTCTATAATGAGACGATGGTAAAACCTCCCGGAGCAGAGAAAACGAATATATGACAAATGCAGTGTTAGTCTATAAATGCGCTCCTGGATGGACGACTACAGACATTTGAGCTCTATCTAGAAACAGAAGAAAGAAGTAAGAAGAATTAATATGACTTACTTGAGGAACATGAATGATTGATAATGGCCCTAATACTGAAGTGGATATACTGAGGTACTGGTAACATAACACTTTATTCATTGCCATATGGATACATTTGCCACCAAGTTTCACCAAGCTCATGAACGTTTGAAGGTCCGGAGAAGAGAACGCTGAATGCTAGGCTTGGCAACTAACCTACAGGACATTACCCATTGAGAAGCTTGATCGGCAGTCGTTTTAAGAGTCTCATCACAAACTCTAAGGAGGTTCTTCATGTCTACAGATCTACACTGTAGTTATTCTTCCTTAGGAGATATCCGGTTGTGCTTTCTCGTTTACCGTACCTAAAACATCATTTTTCATTTGAGATGTCCTTCAACAGAGTTCACTTTCATGCATTGACCAGCACAACTCATGGAAGGGCTCTTGGCAGCGAGAATACAAGACAATGGCTAACCCAACCCACTTACAATACAATGTACTAGTGACTAGATATGAGCGAGCATACTCGCTAAGGGCAATTACTCGAGCGAGTATTGTCCTTAGCGAGTACCTGCCCGCTCGGAAGAAAAGATTCGGGTGTTGCCGCAGGAGAGAGAGAGGGAGAGAGAGAGAGATCTCCCCTCCGTTGCCCCTCGCTCTCCCCCGCCGCTCCCTGCCGGCACCCGAATCTTTTCTTCCGAGTGGGCAGGTACTCGCTAAGGACAATACTCGCTCGAGTAATTGCCCTTAGCGAGTATGCTCGCTCATCTCTACTAGTGACACAATGAAGAGGTGAACCCCATCAAACTTAGGTACAGTACCATACGGAACAGTCCACTTTGGGGTTTTGTTTAAGAACAAATAAATGAAATAATGGGATTTTGATGAAAGCCAAACTAATACGTAGAGGTAGGGCAACAGAATTTAGATTGTAAGCTCTACCGGGGTAGGCGATGATCTGGAATGACGTCTTCTTTACAAAGAGCTGCATAGTATGTTGGCGCTAAATAAAAAACAGATAATAACCATAATTAACCGTTCCTCCAACGTCCTCACATGCCAATCACTTATGCTAATTACAAGCAACTAGCACTAATTTACCACAGATTTTCTGTGAGGGTTGACAGGACTGGTGAAGTGGTGCAGCTTCTATGGCATGACAGAAGCTTGCTATTAGACAGATTTAGCAGTTGAGGTTTCGTTTATGGAGATGTCCCCCCATCAATGCTCTGGTTTGCTTTACTGCAGCTGTATTTCCTAATATGTAATTCCATCAGCGGGGAAGAAACTACAAAAAAAAGAAAGTTTGAAAGAAAAGGTCAAGCATTTTTGAACACGGCACTCCCTGCGCCATATGTGAGAAAACCTATAGACAATTAAGAAAAAAATCTAATATATACAACTAAAATGGAAAAAATCCCTTATCACAGAAAGAACTCCATCATGGGATAAAATCCAATATTGCTATTCATAAGAAATGCCTCATTTACATGTTGGAAGGTAATACAATTCACAGTCTGCGTTCTGTTGGTCTTGAGGATAAACATGCTGCCCGAGGGGTGTCAGACTTATGGAACAGATGTAAGGTCTCCAGATTAATCAGCATACGCTCCTTTTGTAATTAATTTTTGCAATTTTACTTTGGTGATTAACCTTCCTACTCTGCCCAAGAGGTCATCTGGTGCTTAACCAAATCTCTGCTCCTAGGGGAAAAGAAGGGAAGCACTCCCAGCATGTGCGCATATGAAAACCAGAATGTCAGAAATCCATATTTTAGTAGGACACAACCTTCCGTTGTAATCCAATTCTCGATATGTTGTAGAGTTGTTCACAATTTGGTGTACGTAATAAATTCTAATTTGTAAACTTCATTAAACCAAGAGTTGGTAAATGTCTCGTATCTCTTTAGAGCATAAGACTGGGTCAAACAATTTAGACTTAAGAAGGCAAATCTCTGAGCCCTCAAGTCATTCTCAAAAAAGTTAAAGAGATTGTCCGAGTTAAAAGGTTTATGTGAAAACAGCTTCCCCATGGTAAAAACATAATTAATAAGTAATAAAAACATAATAATAAAGAGCTCAAAACTTGCCTCTCCCTGTAAGTCCCCTGCCGGCGGCTACGGGACTCCTCGCTGACATTACGGAAGTTACGGAAACAATGAAGCATAACATGCTCGCCTGTTTCATAATCCCAACCACCCCCAGCAGTCTCGTTCAAGTGGGCCAGAGGTGGTGGGGGAGACAACTAGTTACACATAGCTGTGGGTCCAAGAGGTGGGACAAAGAAATATCGGACTTTCTGGCATATCGTGTGTTTATGCCATAAAATCAAAGCAACGTGTAGTGTCTTATACGATGCACTACCAATACACAGTGTGCATCGGATAGTCAGAGAAGTTGCGCAGCCATCTCAGTTTTCCTGGGATCTGAGAGTCACTTTAACAAAAATGGATATTTCAGTGAACATTGTAATCAACTATTCGGAGTACTTGTGGTCTTATATCGCGGTATGCGACTGCGATTTCTTAGTCGCCACCAGAGAAATTAGTCTGATGGCCCACCCTCTATCTAAACAGAACACGTGCAGGCCTACTCTTATGAAGGGAATTGCATTGCGACTCCATTCAGTTCAACAAGGCTGCACAGCCAGATGGCCGGGAGGGAAAACTTAGAATGGGCCGCAGTGCCAAACCCAATGTTGTATCCCCGTCATTCTCAAGATGACCAGAAGCTGGTCTCCCACCGATCATAAAGTGATTACTAATCAAGCATCATGAAGAAATCGCCTCTAAAACATGCCTCTTTCTACCAAAACTCCTAGGCATGCAATGTTATGGATGTAATGACATTTTGCACATTCCTGGCCCAGACTACAGGTTCCTAAGGGTGCATTCACACGGCCGAGATGCAGGAAACTAGTAGGACAATACAACCCATTATCTGCAATGGGTGCATCTACACGGGTGATTTTTCTTTCACAGTGATGGACAATCGCAGCATGTCCCATCTTCATGCGAGTCTTGAACGCAGATGTGCGGCCTCCTGCACAGCGTACAGATAGGGTGTCCATGTGCTGTGCGATGCGATGCGATAACGTCAGGCACGACTCGCTGTCGCCTGTGTGAATGCATCCTAAGAAAAACAAATTGGTGTATGGAGGAACTAACCATGTCATCATTCAAACAAAACTCGACAGGACGACGCAGCAGAGGGCGACGCAGCAGAGGGCGACGCAGCAGAGGGCGACGCAGCAGAGGGCGACGCAGCAGAGGGCGACGCAGCAGAGGGCGACGCAGCAGAGGGCCACCTTTCTTCTGAAGCCACATAAGTGACGCAGAATAACGAGGAATCGAAGACTTTCCGCTCAGAACATGACATGTCAGTCACACCCAGCCAACAGCTTTGAAACCAGCACAATCAGCTGGACCTCTGGGGATGAAAGGCAGGCAGACATTTTAAATAAGCAGCTATTTTTTCCCTACCAGCCAATTTTCTACATCCTTGAAGCAACAAAATGTCAGATGAGCCTTGCTACAGACTGCAGAATCCACAGGAAGCTTTTGTGAAAGCTTAACATTTATGCACAGACATTGTATTCTATGATCCAACATCGAGCCACAAACAAGCCTATATGAAAACACGGGTAATCAACTTGTAAACGCTCCTAATCTCCGACAAGTCCTTCTCAATGTACCTCTTATCTATCGTTTATGGAGAAACCCTCATTTTAGTCAAACACACACAAAATAATTCAGACAGACAAATGGAAGAGCCAGATGGACACGATAATCTCTTGTCACACATCAGATATTAACGGCCAGGTTTATGCTCCCACACTGGCTTGATCCCTCTAAAGTCGGTGCAAAGACAGTGTCTGACAACAGTCACTACTACGCTCTAGTTATCAACAGGGTGTGGCCAGAGATTAATTATTTGGCCACCATGGATCATTCGTCCATGGCTGATCATGTAAAATACTAATAAGGAGTTAATGCCAACAAACAGCAAAACGAAGAATACATAAAAAGTTGAGTGATTTGTATCTTTTTGGATCCTATCAGAAAGAAAAAAAGGATTAGTAGGGCTGGTAATTGTTTTAAAGGGCCAGTAACTTTTCAAACAACTTCTGCTCATCTTGTGTTAGTTTCAACATTTTCGTAATATACTTGCATTGAAAATGTTGTTGCTTTACCATTGTAAATCCCGCTTGAAATAGCTACCATTAGGAGTCTCCCTTCCAACTTCTCTGCAACCCACTGTCTGTCATTAGGTAAGATCTTCCTTAATAACAAGAAGACAAGGATTTTTTTTTTCTTTTTGCAATGAGGGAGGCGCTATCTTCACATGAGTGCTGCCAGACACTCAGAGGCTGCAGGCTGACAAATCTGCAGACACTCTAGTAGAAGTAGATCTGGTGCCAGCAGCACAATCCAGAACACTTTATGCATCAGTTGCCCCACTTTTAGTCACTTGGAGCCAGAATCCATGGATGCAATCCAGAATCATAGAAAAAAAAGAAGTGACAGCATTTAGGCTGAGTTCCCGCAGGGCGGAAATCTTGACCACACGGAAATGCAACGAGATTTCCGCAGCAGAAAGGCTGCTCCAAAACCTGCACCATTTGGCGCGGGTTTGAAGGTGGCATTTCCACCTGTATTCTACTGCAGAAGTCTCTTCCCATAGAGAGAAGAGAGCCCGCAGCAAAAACGGCGAAACAACTGACGGGTCACGGATTTGAATTCTGCACCGCATGTCAGTTTCTGAGTGGCTTGTCCACAGTGGACTGTCAGCAGTGTGTGAACGTGATTTCAAATCTCATCCACTTCGCTGCTTAGTCTCAGGTTTAAGAATGCATGCAGAATTTCACGGCAATGCCGCCCTGTGTGAACCCCAGCCTTAAGGCACAAAATTAAAAAAAGTCTTATTCTTCCAAGGACATGACATAGCAGCAACGTCTCGACCAGAAGGTCTTTGTCAAGCATGCTTAACAAAGACCTTTTGTTCGAAACGTTGCTGCTGTTATATCCTTAGAGAGGTAAAAAAAAGATTACAATTTTGCACCTGCTGTCACATCTTCAAACACTGTAATAACAATCTCTACAATCTCTGCTTCTCCTGGGGAAGGGGGTACACACATTGAGGCCCCCTGCACACTGCAGAGCCGGATTCTGGATGCGGAATCCGGCTCTGGTAGCAGCGGCATCCGCGCGTACCTGGTCGCTTTCTTTCCTTCTGTACTGTGGATGGTCCGCACGGTGAGTTGTCAGATATAGGCAGTACAGCTTTTTTTAAACTACTGCTTTTCCCGCGTGATCGCCTAGCGATGATGCGGAATCCTTGACTTAAATGGAAGCCGGCCTCGTGGATTCCATGAAAAAAATGGAGCATACAGCGATTTTTTCCTGCGCTTCCAGGAACCACAATTGGTTTCTGCAAGTATGGAGAAAGAATCGATTTCCCATAGCATGCTATGGGCGCTATTTGCTGTGGATTAGCGGTGAGGACGCCCGCTGCGGATTCCACAACAAATATCCGGGTGTGCGCAGAACCCATAAATTGGGTTCGTTCACCTTTTGACCAGACTGTCTGAAATATCCTGAAAGCAGAGGGGTGAGCATTCAGATACTACCCACAATTGTTTGGACCCACAGAATGTGCATTGCAGCATGGGAAGACAGAGCAAGGAAGTGCAGGACAGTGAACTACTGGTAGAATGTTAGGTTTGCTAAAAATGGATTGCAAACAACAGAGCAACAGAAAAGTGTGGAATAACACCTGAAAATCAGAACTTACAGACATAAAACAGGGTGAAAATAACAGCAAATAAGGAGAACCTATGACCTATTCGAAAACTTAGGTACGCTTTAAGTCTATACAGTCTGGAGCACTTCACATTATTGGCTGTGGCACTAAATGCTGCACAGCCAAATACATCTCCTTAAGAAAAAGGTGACCCTAGCTGATCACAGGAAAATTATGCATTTCTATTTTCAAATTAAAGGCTATGTCCACCCTTAAAGACTAATTCACTACATATACATCTATCTGCTGATCGTCGTTGAAGACAGTTCATAAGCTTGATGTCAGACACACTACAAACAGCTCAGCTGAAGTCCTATAATGCAGTAGGAGTGTAAGCTTTTACCCATCATATAACTGTAGACTGCTTGTAATAAATAAAGACTACCCTTTCTAGAAGGTAACTGACCAGAGGAAGGTCTTTGTAAAAGACAATGGATAGTAAGAGAGTTGAGCTATGAAGCGTGCAGAATTGTGAATGGAACTTTGGACTATAACAGACTGTAATAAGATTAGTAATGTAGTGTATATGTAGTTATTCCTCTTCTTGTAGATTGCATATGTCAAAGGAAAGACAATGTTCCACATTTAATATTATATCCTACACTTGTATAAACTGTGGTTTAAGTGGTGCTCCAAGGCAAGAACTGAAAAATTCCAGTAGACAATTTGCCTGTAAAAATGCAGCGGGTCCCTACATTTTTGGATTTCATATCTATTAAAGAAGGTTTCGAGGCAAAAACTATTGTTGACTTATCCTCAGGATCGGTCACAGGTAACTGCTGAGGAGCTTTCAGCAATACACTGATCACCAGGCCCTGTCAGTAAATTGGGGACGGACATAGTCTTAGGGGAGTACGATAGTTGGCTTCACTGTAATTGAAATCAATGTGATCTGAACCCAGCTATTAATTCACCGAGGCAGAGGGAACCTAGTTCCTATAGCCTATTCGCAGAAAAGGACCCTAAAATCACATATATCATATTATATTATTATCTTTAATACTGTATGAACCCAGCTATTACACTTCTGGCACTTCCTCCTCCGATCCCGGGATCGGATGTGAAAGTGTAATAGTAGCCATTTCAGCTCCCATTGACGTCTATAGGAGTAAAGCCAGCTATGACACTTCTTCATAGTGACCCCGATGACAATGTTCAGCCCATTGTATCGGCAGTGAGCCGGGCGATCAGCTAAGCACTGGCAATTAACTATTGATTACCTTCACTGAGGATAGTTCTTCAATAGTTTTTGCCTGGAAAACCCCTTTAAGGTCTATGGAAGTTCTTATTGTAAGACCAAAGAATTTAGAGTGGCTTCCAAATTCTACAGTATTTAGTCCAACAGTGCTCACACAAGAGTAGACATACCATGCAACTGCTATAAGAACCTTGGAGACAAGGTAGTGAGATCATATGTAGGACCTTCCTCCAAAGAGGAACTGCATTGTTAGCAAACAAGTAGGTGGAGAACTGGCTCCAGGGTAATTTGAAAGGCCATGGATTGGAAAACAAACACCTTACCTGGTCCTCCTGTCCTCCGTGGCAAAACAGGCCACCATATTGAGGCTCCATCTCTTCACATAATTGGGCTCATATTACTTTGGGACAAGAAGGCTTTAGTAAGTGGGCCACAAGGAAGTTACATTATCTGTCATAGTTACGGGCCTGCTAGTAGTACTCAGTAATCGTACAAGAAGTTCTATGACCACAAAACCCATGATATAGTTGGGCTTTGTAGGCATGTAACATGACTATTACACGAATCCTCTGCAGTCAAAGGGTTTCATCATACACTACCATCATTTTGTGTATATGATCCAGTGTCATTTCTTAATTTCTTTTCACCACCTGCTACTTTTGGCTCCATCCCTCTGTAAGCTCCAACTTTTATTATGCTACCCATAAATGGTATTTCATGAAAATAATTTAATTCTTGCTTTTTTGTTTTTTTTAATCTAAATAAAACGTTCACCAAAGTCCCCGGTTCTTCACCACAAAATATCATTTCTCATTGAATAACGAATGCTATTCGTGGAATGCATACTCTGTATAATTTAATTGCGTCTGTAAAAGCTCATGTGAGTGCTTCACTGTTGTGGAAATGTTACCCATTACTTAGTAATTTGGTTGGCACATAAGATGGCAGTGCCACAAGCTTTCCATGGGGTTCTGCACATTGCTCAAACGTTCCGAAGGAGCCCTGTTCCACATAGAACTCCTAAGAATGTTGTCTTTCCTTCTAATCTAAAAAGCACAGATTCCTTACCAGCTTCTTATGCCAAATCTGTATTTGGAAAGGGCACAGTGAAGCTTGTTGCCCATTGGCCAAGAGGAACAGCAACTATGTCACACGCTAAGGGGTGGGGTGGGGAGATCTCCCTGCTCAGAAAACAAGCACTGTGGGTAAACCTTTTACTCTAGGCAAATCTTGTTAAACCTCCTTAATCCTCCGTGTCTGGATACGCAGAGGTTTAAAAGGAAGCCTTCTGTACAGAAGCACCAATAAAATGCTGGATTTGTTCTAATCTGTACAAAAAGAGGAATTCTACAACTGTCAAGAATAAAAAAAAGATGCTTTGAAATTAGCCGCAAACTGTTTGTTGCAGTATGGCTTCCCGGCATACGTTAACGCTCGGTGTGTGACAGATGTATGGATAACCCTGAAATACAGTCCATCTGGAATTCAAAAGTTCAAAACCTAAAAGCAGTAGGATGAGAACACGGAGAACTGAGAGCAATATGTGCAACGTGGAAGCTAGAAACAGCATCAGGCAGTATTAGAGGAAGTGTTAATAATAATAATAATAATCTTTATTTGTATAGCGCCAACATATTCCGCAGCACTTACATAGACAGGGGGAATACAGAAAGACAAAAGTACAAAAATTACAGAACCACGGTTACATAGTAATCAGCTGATGGAAATAATAGGGGTGAGGGTCCTGCTCCAACGAGCTTACATACTACAAGTAATGAGGTGATACAGAAGGTAAAATGGCTGGAGATGTGTTAAAGGGGATTCCAAGTGAAACGCAGAACTTTAAAGTTCCCTAATCTTAACAGCTGAAAAATAAAGTTGTTAGGGCAAAGTGACATCAGTGACAATAGTTATGGTGACTTTACATGGGACAACTGCTGTCCATGAAAGAGCGGGTTTTTAGAACATGAACTGTTTCTGTGTTTGTTGCGTTGGTTGTTTATGGTGAAATGCAAAATCCCTGCAAAATTATTGGCTAGTCATTAAAAGACAAACAATTGTTTACACCAGACAATAATTAACCATTAAATGACCAAACATCATTGATGCGCCTGCGTCCAGGCCGCATTTTGCTTGTCTGGTATTCCCACTTTCAATAAAATTATAAACTTTTTTTTATTTTTCAGGTGACATATCTATATAATGGCTTGTTTTCTTGCATAAGTTGTATTTTTCAATGGTTTCATTTAATGTACTATATAATGACAGACTAAAATTATGCCACTTACCAGAAAAAAAAAATTGATATTCTTTTCTAGTTGTTTTTCTAGAATCTGTGGCAGAGACTCCGCAGCGCAGGTGTGAACAGAGCCCAAGTTCTTAATTATCTATCTTTATTAATGTATTTGGTGTGCTCCTATAGACTAATACATTATGATGTGCATCACTATGACGCAGACTGTTCTTAGGACAACACGGTACTATTGCATCTTGGTCACCACCGGAAGTAGTGGTGGAGACAAGATTGACAGGCTGGTGACGCCCCCTGTTCCTGATTGGCTGCACGGCTGGCTCCCATTTCCTCCGCCTTACAGGTCCTGGCACTCACCACTCCGGTGTCCGATGAGAGTGTTCCACTGCCTTTCACACAAGCCGCAGATGTGAGCGTGCCGCTGCAATCTGCTACTGCAGCAGCAGGGCTGCTCCTGCCCCCACTCTAACTGTAGCTGCCGGCTGTTGTGACTGCCTCTGCCCTTACCGGCTAGGCTGTCACTCTCGTCCTAGCGGCAGTCTCCCTCCTCTGCTCCCTTTACCTGCTTCACTGTCACTCTTGTGTTTCCCGGCAGCAGTCTCCTACCTCTGCTACCCTTACCGGCCCCACTGTCACTCTTGTCCCAGCGGCATTCTCCCACCTCCGCTCCTCTTACCAGCCACCCCGCTGTCACTCTCATCCCGGCGGCAGTCTCCCACCTCCGCTCCCAGCGTGGCCAATGATTTATTGCTGGGATGGAGGATTATGGTTAGTTTCTGTGTAAGGCTTACATTATTTGCTGTGAATACTTTGATGTTACTGTGGCCGTACAGCTAATAATGTAAACCTAACATTGAAACTAACCATAACCCTCCATCCCAGCCATAGCTACATCCCCAAGCTGCTAGGACCTTCCTGCAGGCAGCCAATGAGGGCTTTTGGGGGCGTACCCTAGCCCATAGCTCTCAGTGTAGATCTCCACCCATTATTGTGGTGGTGAAAAGATACACTAGTACCGGACAACACTTAGGATGCCCAAAGAGCAGGCTTATATGGGCATACTTGCAATCCGTATCACACTTGTATTTTTTACTCACGTAATACGAAGGGCAGAAATCCCATTGATTTGCATTGGCGTATTCAGACATGCATTTTTCACAGGCGTGCAATGGGAAAATTTTTGTACCTGCAAATTTTCTAATAGATTTGCAGTACTAGACCGCCATGTTAAACTTAACCCTTAAGATATATTCAGACGGTCAAGTTGCAGCCGCTCATCACAGAAGTGAGCAGCAAAAGCCACATGCGATTTTACCGCGATTTGCTGTTTTGAGGCTCTAATAAGCAACATCTGTGCTAGCTGCTAAACCATGGCAGTTTATGCCACGTGGAAACAACCGTACTATCCGAGTATACCCTTAGGCTAATTTCACACGGGCAGGCGCAATCTCAGGCTGAGAATCACGGCTCGATATTGTACTCATGTACATGTGATTTTTCTGTGGATGTAAGGAGTTTTTTTGGGCAAAAACGCCTCCCATCACTTCTAAGAACTATCGATACTCCGGTGCAATTGTTGACAATGGTAAAGCTCGTATTGCACTCTTGTGCATCTCACATGCTGTGCAATGCGTTTTCTAGCCCCATTCAAAACAATAGGTGAAGTATTCCAAGGGAACGCCCAAAGATTGGACCTGCAGCGATTTATTTTCTGCAGAGCGATGCGGGAAAATATTACTCTTGTATATGACTTCAGAATGGGGTTTATATTCCCACAAGACTTGTGTGTCTCACAACGCATAAATCTCACACAAGTTTCTCTGCCATGTAAAAGCGCCCTTAGGGAAGTACGTTCTCTTCAGAATTGAGAATTGTGGGTTACTTCAGTTTTAGTTTATTTTCTTACTTCTTTTGTCTCTTTCATAATTAGGAGGAACTGAAAACATTTGAAGCGAGAGTTAAAGACGTGATGGAAGAGAATGAAAAGTTGCAGCAACTTTGGAACTGTGAGAAACCTGTATTTAATAAGGAATGGTAAATATATTGTGACAGTGCAGTAGCAAGAGTGGCCTGTAGGGGACTTCTGAGCACAGTCACTGTGTTTGGTTTAGTTAACCTGCACCTGCAAGGGTGTGGCAACACAGGTTAAATTTCCCCTCCCTCACAAACTCAGGGTCCTTGAAGCCTGTGGAGCTCAGGTCCATGGAGGCCTGTGGGGCCTGAGGTCTATGTAGACCTGGTGCTGGTCTGTGAGGGACCTGGAAGCACGAGTGGACAGGGGGGTAGTCGGTCCCTTGCTCATCACCTGTCGGGGCGAAGTCACCTTCTTGGAAGGTTCGCTGGAAGAAGCGGTATGTGTTGCTGTGAGCACTGTGGTGGACAACAGTGTACAGTTACATGTTGCACATGATATGCTGGACTGTTTGTAAACTGAATGCCTATGCTGAAATAAACGCTGGAGGAACCAGCATTTGGACTTTACCTTGTTTCTGGACATCATTGCGGTGCTGCCACCCCTGGGCAGGGGAAAATAAGCAGGAGATCCCGGGAAAGTAACCCCAACTTGCCACAATATATTGAATTTTCAGGTCTATCTACCTGTATCTCCTGTATCTGTCTGCCTCTGTCTTGTGTTCTCCTTATCCGGGTTCACTGCACCCCTCGCAGTGAAGATTGAATGGGCTACCCATTGGCCTTATAAAGTCTCCTCACTCACATTCTTGGTGCTCTCCCTAAGGAGTGATGTTACCCTTCTGACCCACATCAGAGGCCTGGCACCAGCCAAGCCAGAAACGTACTGCACACTGAGGAGGGGCACAAAACCCAGAAACAGCTGTCTGTGTATGGATTCTGGCTTGGCTTTCAATTCCCAATCATTGCTCTACAGACCTGTACAAAGGGTCAAGCATTGATTTGAAGGAATGCTGCTATTCAATAGGAGGCGCTGTAGAGGTATTGTTCCATCTCCCTTATTTACATTTATATTTGTTACACAGATATGCCAAAAGTCCTGTGATACCAGTATGTATATAGAGTATTAAGTGGCGTTACCTCAGGGGACGGCTTGGGAACACCCTCACTTATATAAGTTATGGGGTGTTGTCATGTGAGTGAGGCTAAACACCAGCCAGTGTGGTCATGGCAAGACAATGTGAATTATCGGAGTTGGAACAAGTCGTGTTAGTGGGTGACATACAGATGGGACGTTTCATTTCTGGGTTGTGGACATTTAACATTCCTCCTAGGTGCTTAATGATGATGAATGGTGGATCCTGGCTAGAATTGTCCGTCTGTACACACAAGCAACTGTGGCAGAAATCTTATTCAATGCCACTTGGGGCCAATACTAAAATATGAATAGGATAGCGCCTCAGAAATAAGTAGGCTAGTAAAGTAAAAAGTATGACGACAAAGGACTTACCTGGCGCTGGCGGGCAGGTACCCCAGAAGAGGAACGCCCACCCACCAGCACCTCCTGTCCTGGTTAGCAGCAACACGCCATCCCAACTTCTTATGCCCCCTGGGGCATCCAATGGAGAAATGGAGAGCCGCAGACCAACACAAACATCAACAGAAATTTGGTATAGATGCAAACAATGGATTGATTGAAAAAAAGGGTTTGCGCTCATAAGCGTTGTAAACCGGTGAGTAGAGCCGACTACAAATGGAGTCCATGTTGGACTGTTTTGAAAGGTTTTTAATCCACAGACATGAAAGAAAAAAACATTGATAGATAGAAAAAAGGGGCTGCACTCAAACATTGTAAACTGATGAGTGGAGCTGACTTTGAATGGAGTCCACGTTGGACTTTTTCTGATACAGGCAAAAATACAAGGTGCAACCCATTTCGGCGCTTATAAGCGCCTTCTTGAAGCATGAAATGACAGAAAACTAGTACATATTTATATGTAATCTCAATCAAAGGACTTACCAAATAGGGGATGTCCCAGGAAGTGACGTCATTATGGCTCCCTATAAGGACATGGGTTGCAAGGACAACCAGAAGAAAAGGTCCACGAGTGCCTATACTAATTTTAAATTGGCGAATTCCCATTACAATGTTCCAGTCTGTCATGAGGGGTGGGGGCTGGCATCCTCTGCTGGCGTGTGCAGCCACAAACAGTGGTGATGTCATCACAGTGATACGGTGCACACTGTGATGTCATCACGGTGCTGCATCATGGCATGAAAGTACTTTCAAGCAAAAAAAAAAAAAACAACTTTCTGAAAAATTTCAGATGTATATAAATAAATGGGATTTAGAGCCTGAAGACACAACCATTCCATTCCTCACAAGGTTTGTAGGGGAGAGTACTATTAAAATGTATGTGTATTTATATTTAATTTTATACAACAAAATTACAGATGAACCATTCCACTATGCAGTAATAAAATATCACAAAACAAGGAGAGGAAGTGGTGGGTAATTCCCATCTGAGGTTTTAGAGAAAGCGAAATTCCCGTCTGAGTATCCCACCACTTCCTCTCCTTGTCTTGTGATATTTTATTACTATGATTCTATCTATTGCACCTGTATCTTTTATATACTGATTGCAACTCTTGCTTTTTAGGTTTCTATCTGCATTTGGATTTCTATTAATGCATATAAATGTGTACTTATTGTCTGTCATTTCATGCTTGAAAAAGGAGCTTACAAGCGCCGAAACGCGTTGCACCATATATTCTTGCCTGCATCAAAAAAAGTCCAACGTGGACTTCATTCAAAGTCAGCTCCATTCATCAGTATACAATGCTTATGAGCGCAGCTCCTTCTTTTCTCTCTAGCCATTGTTTACTTGGTCCTGATGGTACGGTATTACCTGCTGGAATATCCCATTGTTATGGGGGTACATGAAGTCCATGAAGGGCTGCATATGGTCATCAAGCAGTAAAATGTAGCCGGCACCGGTCAGTGATGTGTTGGAGGGCCACTGGACCCAACCCATGGGAACACACCCCACACCAATATGGAACCACCACAACTATGTTGCATTTTAACAGACTGCCTAATGCAGTGATCGTTCCGTGTATATCTTCTGGGTAAACGAAGGAAAAGTGAAGCCGATTGTCATTATTTGGACTACATTAAAAATGGATTAATTGTTTCATTTTTAGGAATTAAATGTGAAGACAGTTTTAATCAAGAAGAAGGAAACACAGCTAGATGCTTCCCAAAGAGAATTTCAAGCCTTACAGCCATGAGTTAAATGGACAAATGCTCTATGAAAGCTTATACATTTTCCTGGAATAAAGCACTTTTGACAAGAATGGATACACTCACGCAAAATATCAAGTGCCACAACAAGGACAGAAGAAAACCTACTTCTGACAATGGATCTAAAGTACCTATGGTAATATCTACCCTCGGGTCCTTATTACCTTTAAACCCATTCCTGTATTATTGTGCTGATTTGGTTAAATCCGCGATTCAGTTTTAAAGTGCTTGATTTATTATTGCACTTAATAATATACATAAGTATTAACTGTAAAGAGGGTAACCCATTTTATTTTTTCAGTAATGGGAAGAAAAAAAAAACGTACCTTTTTAGTTAGTTACGCCTTTTTATTTTGTGGTCTACACATTAATTAGCAAGGGCGACTACAGATGAAGCAAATGTTAACTTGACACGATGCATTAAAGGGGTTGTCTCACGAAAGCAAGTGGGTCTATGCACTTCTGTATGGCCATATTAATGCACTTTGTAATATACATCGTGCATTAAATATGAGCCATACAGAAGTTATTCACTTACCTGCTCCGTTGCTAGCGTCCCCGTTGCCATGGTGCCGTCTAACTTCGGTGTCTTCTTGCTTTTTTAGACGCGCTTGCGCAGATGGATCTTCTCCCTTCAGCTGGTCTTGGAAGCATCGGCGTTTTGGCTCCGCCCCCTTGTACGCGTCATCGCGTAGCTCCGCCCCCGTCACGTGCCGATTCCAGCCAATCAGGAGGCTGGAACCGGCACACGTCATGGGGCGGAGCTACGCGATGACGCGTCCAAGGGGGCGGAGCCAAAACGCCGATGCTTCCAAGACCAGCCGAAGGGAGAAGATCCATCTGCGCAAGCGCGTCTAAAAAAGCAAGAAGACACCGAAGTTAGACGGAACTATGGCAACGGGGATGCTAGCAACGGAGCAGGTAAGTGAATAACTTCTGTATGGCTCATATTTAATGCACGATGTATATTACAAAGTGCATTAATATGGCCATACAGAAGTGTATAGACCCACTTGCTTTCGTGAGACAACCCCTTTAAATACATAGTCCATCAAATTGTACGTTGTCCCTTAACACCACAAAAGCCACTGAAAAAGTGGTTAAAATTTGTTGAAACGGCATATTTGAGTTAAGTCTTCTGTTAAAAGTTTGCTAGACCTGTATGTCTGCATTCAAACCATTATGCTATGAAAAACATGATAAAAAGAATTAAGATTAAAAAAAGTACCAGGGATCCCAGATGACAAAACTGGGTTGCGGCCATATTCTCCTACCCAAGTTCTTAAACCAAACTTGTGGTTCCCACTCATCTGCACAGCATAATTAAAGGGGTTACACCAGGATCATAATCCATAATCAAGGATAGGTGATCACTTGCTGATTGGTGGGGGTCTCCTGCCAAGACCCCCACCAATCCTGAGAAGGGGACTCCCGTATCACCCTCTGTCCGTCACTGCAGGGTCGCTTCACCTCCCCACAGTTACGTCAGAATGAATGGAGCGCTGCCCGAGTGTGCGCAGCCACAGTTCCATTCATTTCAATGGGGCTGACAGAAATACCTAAGCGTTTGCCGCTTGGCTATCTCCAGTACTCCCATTGAAAGTGAATGGAGTAGCAGCGCACTTGCACGACCAGCGCTCCCATTCAGTCTCCTCCTCACTGTAGGGGGTGCAGTAAATCCAGTGAGGAGGATGGGGACACAGAAAATCCCCCGCTCTGAAGATCAGTAGGGTCTCAGCTGTGAGATCCCCAATCAGCAAGATGTGGATAGGGAATAGCTTGAGATACTGGCATAACCCTTTAATACCCATCTTTACCCAGGATCCAAATTTGCCAGGGCCTATTGTGACACATGGCAGTAGCAAAGTAGTATGGATGGTCTTTCCTAACAGAAATAGGAGACAATCTGCAAAATTCATTTTCATAAAAATCACTAATACTTAAGGTGGCTTTCAGATGTAGATACCAGACAGGCTTCTTCATACTTATGGAGGGGTTGGCCTGACTTGGGTATGGCCTATCTACCTTCCTAATGGGGAATGTGAACCAGTGTGGGGCTTTTCGATTAAAGAACAATCTCCAGGTCTATCCGTTCTATGAAGAGGACCTGTGACATCTGCTGCAGCGCCCACTCTCCATTACTGCACTTACATAAGAGTATGGCATCATGATGCTTCCACAAAGTATCTGATTTAGGATACTAACCATCAGATTGGCTGTTGGTGTATTAAAGGAGTTCATAGGAAACTAAAACACACAGACGGTCTCATTCTTGCCATATATTTATAACCTGCTTTGGAAGGAGGTGATACAGGGCCACGGCTGGGAGTTTACATAAGGGTTGCTAACAGGGAGGAGTCTGAAGCTACGACAGCCACGAAAGGTTTAACCGCTTCAACATTAGAGCATCAGGCGTGATTTGACCTAATGGGTTTTGACTAGTGATTAAATCGCAGATGGCTGATAATGATTCAGTGAGTAGATGCAGCACACTCTCAGACCCCATTCAAGGTCACGGGTGAGGTCACGAAGCAAGCGTGCTTACTTCACCTAAAACCAGCACTCAAGAGGTTAAAAAAAAATTGCCTAAAATGTCCATCGTGGACAGACCGCCTCGTGTATCCAAGGCCCTTCCCAAAGTTTAAGCATGTGTGAATTGCTTATAACGACCTACTCTTTTATAAAGGGAGCCATCAACATTGGGAGGCAGTGCTACATATGTACCTTCTCCTGCTGAGGGCAGAAGACAGGGGAGCAATCGTCTCCTCATCCTCACCTACGACAACGCAGTGCTCATCTGGCAGATGGCACTATGACAAGGAGAATTCAGGCATGACAGCTGGAGGGGAGGGAGGCATATGAACACGAAAATCATGAGAATGGGAGGTGCAAAAATAGAACGTGAACATGACCATGAGCCGAAGGTCTACAGAAAGGGAAGAGGATGTACTGCTGCAGGCAACAAGCAAGCGAAATACAAAAAAATAGCTATATGAGAAATCTGCAGGAGTTATGTAAAGTCAGACTACGCAAAACAAAACAAGCGTAATACAATAATATGGAAAAGCTTAAATAATACAAACAGGAATCCTCCAACTCTGAAGGAAAATAAGCAAAATACCCACTTCCATAATACAAGTTTTTGATAAAAAGATATATTCTTGTGGCTTGGAAAATCTCTGTAGGTACGAGCATCTCAACTACACTGCAGTATACCCAAGTACTGTAGTGCATGGCTACTCAAAACCTTATAGATGACTTTGAGCTTCAGAAAAGTATTCAGACCTGTCAGCAGACGAAGAAAATAATGGCACTGGGAAAGTCTAGCAGAAATCTAATAAAGAATGCAACCCAATCTTAGCTCCCTCATCAGAATGACACCTCATTACCGGACACAGCTGGGTATCTCCGAGTCCATCTGACCAAGAAACGGAGACGTGTTAAGGTGAATAGGATCTGATGTCAGTGACACATACAGTTCAGCCATTGCCGTCCTATGATGCACCCCTCCTGACAGCTCAGAGGACATATTGAAAATAAATTGGTAAAAAAAGAAGAAAAAAAAACGCTTACCCAGCTGTTCTATTCACCCTTTGATCCCCAACGTCAAATGCAAGATACCTGCTTAAAAGGGCTGTGAATGCTTCTAGAAATGAAGGTCATAACATAGTGTACATGTAGTGCTCTACCTTTCTAATACAGCATCCATAGAGAGTTTGTCACCAAGTACTAAACTTGTGGACAGGATCTACAGCACACAAAATGCATATTGTATAACATGGAAAGTACAACTACAGGGTGTATGGCTTCACCAAAGGATTAGAGGTCTTGGTGGTCTGTATAAGATTCGTGGGGTTTTTGCATCTGAAATATCTCAAAAATGCTTCATCTATGGCAAAGAACTAAGGCAAAGAATTCAAAATGTACCTGGTGGTGGTAAATGTGGGTGCTTCAATATGCTCATCATATAGGATTAGACATACATTACAGTCACAACATACTAATTTTATTGTAGTTTTTTCCCCCAATCACTTAAGTATTGAATCAATGAAACTCAAATGGATATCCAAAGCTTAAAGGAGCAGCTTGGGCTCATTTCAACTGATGACCTATCCTCTGGATACATCATCAGACGTTAATAGATAGGGGGTCCACCACTCAGGTCCCTGTTCATCAGCTGATTGTCCGGCCTACTGCTGCTCATCTCGCTCAGGACAGGATGTCCATAACAGATGCAGGAAAGCACAGTAGCAGAGCGGCTCTCCCATTGATTTCAATGGGAGTGAAGCCGGCGTCTGCACTTCCTCCACTGACCCACGATGACAATGTCTGGCCTGCTTCATCAGATGGACAGGGGTCCCAAACGGCAAACCACTGTCTATCAACTACTGATGACCTATCTAGAGGATAGGACAACAGTTGAAACAAGTCTAAACAAGCTTTGTAAAGGGAACCGGTCACATCGAAGTTGCTGCCCCATCAGCCCTAAAGAGCAGGAGGAGCCGAGCAGAATGTTATGTAGTGGGGAAAGATTCTGTATAACTAGTAATTTAGTAATGTAAATCTCTGCTCATTTTGGGCGTAGGAGTTCAGTGGGCGGTTCTACTAGAGATATCATTCTGAGAGAACCCTGCACAGGGTGATTCTTAAGCAGAAGACCAAAATGGAAGTGGTCTTTCCAAATGGTGTTGCTTAAATAAAAGGGTGGGGCCAAATATATTCTGTATGTTGAACCTTGTAAAGCATTACATAAGACACTGTCATATACACTGAAGGATCACTGCATTATGAACAGCTGGCATGTGACCTCTGACTAGTAATACAGTAACACGTGATGGCTGCATCACAATTTGTTCTCAGGTAATATGCTAACCTCTCCTCTGCACAGCATTTGGCAGTCATGGGTAAACATGGTAAATTGCGCGACTTTGAGCGTAGGCAGATTGTTGGTGCCGAGAATGGTGGTGACAGTACAGTCACACTTGTTGGCTGTTTTTGAGCCATAGAATCAAGAGTGTATCAAGACTGGCTGGACCATGGACAGACATCCAGCAGATCACACAGCAGCAGGCCATGTGCATTTGATCCTAGAGAAGAGCGTCAGGTGGTACATCTGGTATCTCAGCAACGATGTTCCACATTGGACCAACTGACCCAACAATACAACAGTGGGGAAGTTAGACAAATTTCCACAATGACCATACAGCATACCTTGAGTTGACTGTGGTTCAACAGCCAAAACTCCTCTGGATCAACACTGGGGGGTAATAGGCTGAACTGGATGGGCATATGTCTTTCTTCAGCTTTACATACTATGTTATTATGACCAACAAGGATGCCCCTGATAACCCCACATCATCACCAACACCACCTTGCATGGGCACAGAAAAGAAGTCAATGAACCTTGGCTACCTGGCAAAAGGCCATCTAGAGTGACGAGTCCCATTTCCCGTTGAATCGTATACATGGTCAATCCACATCTAGATTTAAGCTGTATCCCATGGGTGCACAGCTGGGGCTTAACAGAGAAGGTGTCATAGTCTGGGGACAGTTGTTTTGGTATGACCTTGGATCATTGGTTATTATTTCACAGTCGTTGAATGTTGAACACTACAGGGACCTATTAGCTGACGATCTGCACCCATATCATCAGAAAGCCTTTCCTGACCACAAAGCCATCTTTCAACAGGACAACACTCTGTCATCAAGCTCTGATCACTATGCAGTGGTAAAGTGGTTGGAGGAACACAACAATGAATTCTCCACACTGTCTTGGGTCCCCAAACTCACCAGACTATGACCCCATTGAAGAGGTTTGGGATATAATGGAAAGGGCTGAGAGATCTGCTCCCACAAAATGTGCAACAACTGATAGAGCTGCTGCAGCAGGCATGGGTCAAGCCAAGCATGAAGATTGTTCTCCACCTTCTAGAATCTGTTCCCCAACGTCTTAAAGCTGTGACTGCCCAAAAAGGCAGACTGACTCGTTACTGAGTAGGTGTTCCTAATGCAGTGATTGTTCAGTGTATAAGAAGAAGGTATAATAAAGTCATTCCATATTAGATATTTAATTCTCATGTACTACATGCAGTATTTTGGCCTGGTGTCCAAACTCTTGCAAGGAAGAATACACTTTCCGAGATGAGTACCTTATCTTTCCACCATCTTTGACTAGTAAAGCACAGTCCGTCCATATGTGTTCTAGAGTGTCAGATCGCTGGACTAATTTCTACAGTTCTGATCAAAGTACAGCGATGAAATACTCAACAGTCATCCAATTTCAACCAGATAAAAATAGAAGTTCATTAGCAGTTGCCAATGTGAGATGCTAAAAGGGAAAATAATTTAATTTTCATGCTCTCAGGTTTCAAGAATTTACTTCTTATCGGAGTTTATTATAGAAATAGAACTGCCTGGTCCAATCTTCTAGTACACACTCATTGTAAAAAAATAAATAAATAAAGCACCTAGAAGGAGTTGTCAGAACAGGAGTCGTCTCTGTGCGATTGTAACATTGACATAAGTAAGGGATTACAATGTAAAGAGCAAAAGGATTATTTATTGTGATAAACTGACCCCTTGAAGGGAGGCTCTAGTACCTTGTTCCACCTCTAGCTTGGATACAAGATGTGATATGGGGGGCATAGAGACTCTAGTACCCTGTTGTACTACTTCTAGCTTGGATACAAGATGTGATGCAAGCGGGCATGAAGGCTCTAGTACCCTGTTGTACCACCTCTAGCTTGGATACAAGATGCAATACAAATGGGCATGGAGGCTCTAGTACCGTGTTGTATTACGTCTAGCTTGGATACAAGATGTGAATTGGGGAGCATAGAGGCTCTAGTACCTTGTTGTACCACTTCTAGCTTGGATACAAGATGCGATACAGTCAGGCATGGAGGCTCTAGTACTCTGTTGTAACACCACTAGCTTGGATACAAGATGTGAATTGGGGGGGCAAAGAGGCTCTAGTACCCTGTTTCACTTCTAGCTTGGATACAAGATGTGATACAGGTGGGCATGTAGGCTCTAGTACCCTGTTGTACAGCCTCTAGCTTGGATACAAAATGTGATATGGACGGGCATGAAGGCATACAGTTTTTTATGGTATCCTGCTGCATATTGGTCCACATTTGCGGTTACTGAGCCTCCAAATCGTGCAAACTCGTGGGCTGTCGAAGTTGGCGTCCAAGATGATCCCATACATGTTTTATTGGCGATAAATCTGACCACCAGGCAACCACAGAAGTGTGACAATGTTGTGGAGGTTTCCTGTGACCCCCTTGTGTTCAGCAGAGCATTATCCTGCTGCCACTTGGAAGCCCCCATGAGAGGAACACATGTGGCTGCAGGATGTCCTGAACAGATCACTGAGCTGCCATTGTGCCTCGTACCACTACTAGGGGTGACCAACTGTTGTATGTGATGGCTCCCCAGACCATCACACCAAAAGTGGGGCAGTGTGCTGCTCCACAGCAAAAGCAGGATTGAGGCCTAGTGCCCACGGCCGTGACAGGCTCCGCAAGCGGGATTCCGCTGCCCGATGTCCCGCATCCCGTGCCGGGGTGCATGCGCAGTACAGCGCATGACGTGCCGGCAGTGTCATATGACACGCCGGCAGTGTCATATGACACGCCCACAGCGTCACATGACACGCCCACAGCGTCACATGACGCGCCGTCTGCGTCATATGACGTGTCAGACAGCATCATATGACGCGGGCGTCGGTGGGCGGGGAAGCGTTTTCACGTTATCTTCTGTTGTGCTACAGCAGAAGATAGCGTGACGGATGGCTTCCATTGACTGCAATGGAAGCCGTCCGTGTGTACGCCCGCGGCAACAAACATACCGCGGGTGGTTACGGGTGATTTCACGGGGCAGAATCCCACGGTGGAATTCTACACAGTGAGCATTGCACTATTAGGTTCTATAGCTGCGGGGAAATCCACCCGTGGGAATTAGGCCTGAGGCACTCACCTTTAGCTCACCAGACACAAACACCGCATTGTCAGTGTTCAAACTAATCATGGATTAAATCGCTGTGGACAACCCGGTTCCACTCCGTAGCATCAAGTTTTGTCGTTCACGACACCACTGCAAATGGAGATAATGGTGGATGGGTGTCAAAGGCAGTACATGTAATGGGCACAGGGAGACGAAATGTCCTTCAACTAAAACGCCTAGTAATGGTTCCATCAGACACAGGGGCCTGTAACAATGGTGCCACCTGTCTCTGCATGGTGGACAACCAAAGCAGTTGGAGTTGCTCGTGCTTGTCGGACAAACAGATGATCCTCTCTTCCGGTGGTCTGTCGAGGGTATGGTCTCCTTGTGTGCCCTCCCGTATCCACTGGTCCCAACATCTAACAGTCTGGTCGGAACGGCCCAGGTGGCGAGCAATTCAACGATACCACCGTCCAGCTTCTCGCTTTCCATTAATGTGCCCCTTCTCAAACTCTGTCAACTGGGCCAAAACTCTTCATAGAGATGTCTAGTGGTCAACTACCTCTACACAAGTGGAGAAAAAAAAAAGAGGCCCCTGCACACAAGTAGCCTCTGAGAGCCACAACTCTAATCATTTGTAGATCTACCTGAGACGGAACTGCATGCTGAGTTTTGCAGTAAAATGACAACTTCTAAGTGCTTGATTTTGTTTTTGACAAAGTGTATATAAATTACACTCTACTATTCAGTATACAGGCCCCCTCACTGGTAATGTGGCTGAAAAACCATAATTGGGACTGAAAGCTGTTTCAATCCACTGCAATACAACATGCACTCAATAGAACATAGTAGTGTCATATGAGCGCAGGCTGCTTTTTCCTGGACAGAAGCCCATCAGATTTCTTTGTTTTTAGCTATAACCGTTTAATTTCAAGTCTGAAAGATACGGACACAGCTGGTGTGTTAATATTCAATAAAATTACCAAGCATTTCTAATGATTTCTGATTAAAACGCAATATGGGAGGGGGGGGGGGGGGGTATTTCTTTTAAAAAAGGGTATAGATATTGTTGCCAGTTTGTTTCCACTATTCGTTCAGTAGTTTTCTGTTTAGATGGGTGCTAATAATGCAGACGTGAGCCTAATGCATAAACCTTGCGCAAAATTATCTAGACAAAGCCTTAGTTGGTGTACATTGTAGAAGAGCGCTATTAACAGGATGAAGTGGCACATATTGCACAATATAAACATGACATTTGTTATGCTCCTCTGACAGGTCTGTGTTAGACGGGATGCCTCATGGAAACAAACCCCTTCCAGGTATATGGCCATAACAGCGGTGAGTCTTCAAATTAAGAATGGCCTTGTGTTAACCAAAATCGGAGACAAAGCCTCTACTCTCGCAGATCTCCGAAGATTAATGTTACTTCTAGGCTTTTTTTGCAAAGTAGTACACTCAGTATACAGTATAATATTTCCAAACAATTCACATATATCTGCCATAGTTTCTATAGATAAAGTGCACAAATCAACTTAATTTGAGGCACACGCATTAACAATACAGAAAGGAATGGGTGGCATCTTAAAGGTCACGTACATTTTTGCACAATTTTTCTATTTTTTTCCTTTTAATTAGTGTTTTTGGAAATTACATTTTTTTGAAAATGGCTTTCATTAAAAATTTCAGATTGTTTGATTCCTATACTTATATTGTTTTCTAAGACAATGGAGACCAGAAGAGTGAAACCCTTCACAAATTGTCAGCTCCTCCCCTAGCCTGTTCCCCTACTGTGAATGAGCTATTACAGGGGGCTGGAGAGATGGTGGAGGAAATCAGGACTATAGAGAGCAGAGCAGAGAAAGCTATTATTACAGAGGGCTGTAATTCACTCCTAATGAAGTTTCTGCTGTGGTCAGCAGTGAGCGGAATGACAAGCAGCTACTGACACAGAGGATGTGATTGAAGATGAAATAGCTGTGTAGTACAGAAAGGGGAGGGGTAGCTGAGCCTGTGCACATTCATGAGAGAAACCAGCTGATCAATGCAGGGACTTCTCCCCAGCCAGAAACCTGACCACAAGAGACCAAGTATGAGGCTTTTTAAAGGCATGAGAAGGAAAACTCAATGCAAAAAAAAAGATAGTTGCTGATTTAGTAAGCTATTTGTATTGATTTTTATGTACAAGGTTTAAATAGCTTTTAAGGCCAAAATTTCAATCTGGTTCCTGCCAAATACAGACACTCAACAGGAATTGCATTCCAGAGAGGCCTTAGGCAAGTGGTCTGCAACAAGTGGCTAAAAAGCCACATGTGGCTCACTCGTCCTCTAAATTTGCATATCCAGCTTCTGGCGGCTGCAAACCGATTTGAGCATGAGTGGCACCAAGTAGCATTACCAGAGCTTTGCATTATAGTTCAGAAGTGTAACACACTACTAGGCACCAAAGCAAAATCAGTAACAAGGCCACGAATGTGTCATTTATAATACTAGTGTCTTCTTAAGTAGACGATGGATCCTGATACCCAGAGCCTGGCCCTGACTATCACCTTTGGCTATAACTACACCCCTACGTCAGTGAAATCGATAGTCAACACATGGATAAGTTTCCTATAAATTGCTCATATCTTTTAATATTACATCAATAAAATTATACCAACATTATGTCACATTTGAAAGTTGCTCATGAGCTTTAAAAAAAAAAAAAGGTTAGAGACTTCTGCCTTGGATCACACAGCTTTCACTACACCATAATTGAGATACTACGGTATAGAATTGGTCAACCCTAACCTATATTAAAACTTATTAGAACAAAATAGCCTTATAAAAATAGGCAGAATCAGGCACAGCTCTTAGTCTTAATAAATAGAGATGAGGGAGCGTACTCGCTAAGTCAAAGCCTTATGCGAGTACCTGCCCGCTCGTCTCTAAAGATTCGGGTGCCGGCGGGGGGCGGGGAGATCTCTTTCTCACTCTCGCCCCCCGCTCCCCCCTGCTCACTCCCGCAACTCACCACTCTCCCGCGCCGGCACCCGAATCTTTAGAGATGAGTGGGCAGGTACTCGTATAAGGCACTACTTGCTCGAATAGTTTGCCTTAGCAAGTACACTCGCTCATATTAATAAACCATGGGAATACATTACAAATAGAGATGAGCGAGCACTCTCGGTAAGGTCAGTTACTCCAGCGAGCATCACTCATCTCAAGTAACTGCCTTCTCGTCCGAGCATGCTCGGGGAAGGGGGGGGGGCAGCAGGGGTGAGCAGGGGATTTATTACAAATAAATCCCTCTTCTAAATCAGCTGAATTCCAACACTAGACTCTTCTTGGTAACCCATATACAAATCACTATAAAAACTAAGTAGCAATGCTAACTCACATATGATGCTTATGGAGTTAAACAATGCCGCCAAATATATGGAGGTGACTTCAGCCCTTCTTGTTGCATTGGGCAGCCATTGTATTGGTAACCTATCAGAAAAAGTTTATATAGTCATTCATATATATATTCACAGTAGGATATAGATACATTGTCTTATCAACCGACCGTTTGTACATATGTTTCCTGTGGTTACAAAAAGCCAGCATGCCTCAGTTACTGTAGCAAAAACATTACTTACAATCAACTTTACAAAAATTATCAAGACTATAATCAGAAGATCTTTAGACAATATACTTCCACATCACATGCTCCATTTCTAACAGATGATACAAGTCACTTCACGGAGAGCAGACATTGTCATCAGCCAAGTTTCTAACATAAAGACATTGCCTAAAGAGGTCAAATCCTTCCAAGACATTCACGACTTCTCCAATTCTTTTCCTTTAGTTTCAACCACCCAAGCCTAATAAAATATCCTCTACCAGCAGATGATGATTGATGTCAGATGCGGTTATCAGGAATAATTCTTAATTCCATTTCAAATATGCGCATTTCTCTTGGGGGTAGCATAAGAAAAAAAATTTAAACTTTACTAAGAAACAAATATATCAAGGTAAAAATATGGACGTGAAATAGAAAATAACAGGAAGAAAAAAAAGCAGGATATAACATAGGAATGATTCCTTTTGTCAAAACAGGATCTGTTGGCATTCACCAAGTTCCTGTTTTGTACGTGGCGAAGTACTCAATAGTTTGTTCTATTGTTTCATCTTTGGATATGCCCCGTAAAATATTTCTAGTTTGCACTTTGGTTTTTTAACAACAAATGGATTATTTCAGAGAGTAAATGATAGGAATTTACACACATGGGAAGGCTGGGAAGAGTTTGGGCATGAAGCGCTCCTTAAACCAGCCTTGTGTTACATATTTTTGGCACAGTGGTGGAGAAGCCCTTAAGCTCTAATATAACTAGTGCCCTGTATATTATATCACTTTTATAAAGACCTGTCAGATATAAGATTAAAACGAATATTGAGCAGGTTTCTCTTGTGCCACCAAAACAGTAATAACCAAGCAAGGTATGGACTCCACAAGACCTAGGGGTGCCCTGTAGTATCTGACTTCAGGATGTTTGCAGCCGACCCTTTGAAGCATACCCAACTTTTTGGAATAAGCTGTTGTGTGTGTATATGAGGTATAACATGGTATCTGTCCATTGTATGACTTGCATCCTCAGTTCAGGCTAATTTTTGCCACTAGGCAGTGGTGGTCCAGTGCCTAGGGTGGCACCTTGCTGGAGGCGGCACCAGTGGGCAAGGAAAAGTTAATTTTCTTTATTTTTTAAATGCTCTTCCCTGCCGCCTAGTGGACTGGACTGTATGGCTAAACCTGCCTTTTTGGGAGGAAGGGATGGGGTAGGGTGGGAGATATACATTCAGCCAGAGCATGGAGGGCATAGGAAACCATGAGAGAGAAACTGTCAGTGTTGACTGGTGGAGTGGCAATCAGCAGGCTTCACAGATCAGAGGGTGCAGGGGAAGCACTGCCCACTTGGCTCTGTTGCTGAGGTCTGTGGATGAGCTCTACACCTCAGCAACAGTAACTTTTGCAAGGCTACTTCCACTGTCTGATGATCTTCGGGTTAGGCAGAATGTAGATAGTTTTGACCTAAAGGACAGGGAGGGCATAGTAACATAGTATGTAAGGCTGAATGAAGACGATGTCCATCTAGTCCAGCCTGTCTATACTACTGTGTTGATCCAGAGGAAGGCAAAAAACCCCAAGGGCAGAAACCAATTTAGCCCTTTTGGGGAAAAAATTCCTTCCCGACTCCCTAATGGCAATCAGACTGTTCCCTGGATCAACCCCTAACAGTTCCTACCTGCCTGTATACCCGGATTGACAATTAACCTAAGACTTGTATCCTATAATGTCCTTCCTCTCCAGAAAGATATCAAGTCCCCTTTTAAACTCCTCTATGGATTTTGCCATCACCACTTCCTCCGGCAGAGAGTTCCACAGTCTAACTGCTCTTACAGTAAAGAATCCCCTTCTATGTTGGTGATGAAACCTACTTTCCTCTAATCGTAGCAGATGTCCTCTTGTTACCGTCGCGGTCCTGGGTGTAAACAGATCTTGGCAGAGATCCTTGTATTGTCCCCTCATGGGGACTTATACATGGTTATTTGATCACCTCTTAGCCGTCTTTTTTCCAGGGTGAATAATCCCAATTTGGATAGCCTCTCTGGGTATTCCAGTCGCTTCATTCCATGTATTAGTTTAGTTGTCCTTCTTTGAATCCCTTCAAGCACTGTGACATCTTTCCTGAGCACCGGTGACCAGAACTGTACGCAGTATTCCATGTGAGGCCTGACAAGTGCCTTATACAGTGGGAGGATAATGTTCTCGTCCTTCGCCCCTATACCTCTTTTAATGCACCCCAAGACTTTATTTGCCTTTGCAGCAGCTGACTGGCATTGGTTACTCCAGTTCAGTCTATAATCCTCTAGTACCCCCAGATCCTTTTCCATATCACTCTTCCCTAGTAGTACCCCATTAAGTGAATATTGGTGACATCCGTTTCTCCTGCCCATGTGCATAGTCTTACATTTTTCAACATTGAACTTCATTTGCCATTTTTCTGCCCAAGCCCCTAGCTTATCTAGGTCCGTTTGTAGCCGCACGTTGTCCTCCGTTGCATTAATTATATTGTATAATTTTGTGTCATCTGCAAATATTGATATTTTGCTGTGCAGCCCCTCTATCAGGTCATTGATAAATATGTTGAACAGAGTGGGTCCTAATACTGAACCCTGTGGCACCCCGCTAGCGACTGTGGTCCAATCAGAGTACGAACCATTTATTACCACCCTCTGCTTTCTATCTCTGAGCCAATTTTTTACCCACTTACACATGTTTTCACCCAATCCGAGCTGCCTCATTTTGTATATCAGCCTATTATGTGGCACGGTGTCAAAGGCTTTAGAGAAGTCCAGATATACGAGATCAATAGATTCTCCCTGGCCCAGCTTAGAGCTTACTTCATCGTAGAAACTAATCAGATTTGTCTGACATTAGCGACCCTTCAAGAATCCATGCTGGTGAGGAGTTATTCCCTTGTTCTCCTTGAGGTACTCATCGATGGCGTCTCTCAGAATCCCCTCGAAAATTTTTCCCGTTACTGAAGTGAGACTTACTGGCCTGTAGTTACCAGGCTCACTTTTGTTCCCTTTTTTGTAAATTGGAACCACGTTGGCAATGCGCCAATCCAATGGTACTACACCGGTCTTGATAGTGTCTAGAAATATTAGATATAGTGGCCTAGCTATCTCGTCACTTAGTTCCCTTAGTATCCTTGGATGTAATCCATCTGGGCCCCGCGATTTATCAATTTTAATCTTCTTTATTCGCTTCCGCACCTCCTCCTGCGTTAGGTATGAGATATTTTGTGATGGGTTCATTTTATTCCCCTGCATCTCGTGTGGCATTTCCTTTTCGTTTGTGAATACACTTGAGAAGAAACGGTTTCGATTTGCTTTCCCTCCGTCATCATCAATGATCTCTCCTGCATTATTTTTTAAAGGGCCAGTGCTCTCCCTGCAAATCCTTTTGCTGTTAATATAGTTGAAAAATAGCTTTGGGTTGTTTTTGCTCTCTTTTGCGATCCGTCTTTCTGCTTCCTCCTTGGCATTTTTGATCTTATCTTTGCATATTTTGTTTTTTTCCCTGTACGATTTTAGCGTTTCTTCGCTGCCTTCTTGCTTTAGTAGTTTGAACGCTTTTTTTTTTTCGTTTATTGCCCCTCTTACCGTCTTGTCGAGCCACATTGGTTTCCTTTTAGTTGAGTTTCTTTTATTTTTAAAGGGAATGAACTGCTCACATGAGGTGATTAGGATCCTTTTAAACTTTTCCCATTTGTCCTCTGTACCGTCATTTTTGAGGGTGTTGTCCCAATTAATGTTACCGATAGTAGTTCTAAGCTCATCAAATTTTGCTTTACTAAAGTTTAGTTTCTTTGTCGCTCCTTGATAAGGCTTCTTATTGAATGACAGCTGGAAGTTGATTATATTGTGGTCACTGTTCCCCAAATGTCCCTCAACCTGCACCCCCTTTATACGTTCTGGTTTGTTAGTTAGTACTAGGTCCAGAATGGCCCTCCCTCTTGTTGGTTCCTGTACCAGTTGGTTCAGGTAATTGTCTTTAATTACTCTCAAGAACTTATCACCCCTGTGTGATTTGCAGGTTTCGTTTTCTCATGTTATATCTGGATAATTAAAGTCCCCCATGATAATTACTTCATTGCGGTTTGACACCTCTTCTATCTGCCTTAATAGTAAGTTATCAGTTTCTTCTGTTGCTTTTGGTGGTCTATAGAAGACCCCTATCAGGATTTTGTTATTTTTTCCTCCCTGTATTTCTACCCACAGAGATTCCACCTGTTCTTCTCCTACCCCTATATCCTCCCGTAGCCTCGGCTTCAAGTTCGAATTGACGTACAGACATACCCCTCCCCCTTTCTGGTTCCTTTGGTCCCTTCTGAAGAGATTGTACCCCTGCAAATTCACCGCCCAATCGCACTTATCATCAAGCCATGTTTCCGTAATTCCGACTATATCATAATTTTCATCAGTCATTCTCGCTTCAAGCTCACCCACTTTACCGATCAGACTTCTTGCATTCGTGGTCATACAATTTATATCGTTTTTTAAATTTGTTTTGTTGCTATTCGTACTAATGGCTGATCTATCACTTCTAACTGTACTAACCCCACCCCCTACTCGACCCCCATTCCCTTTGCTTGGACCCGGGTCGCTAGTTACACTGGCTACCCCACTATTTCTCTTTTTGCCCTCCCCCCAGTCCCTAGTTTAAACACTCCTCCAGCCTTCTAGCCATCTTATTCCCCAGCACAGCTGCATCCTCCCCATTAAGATGCAGCCCGTCCCTACGGTAGAGCCTGTAGCCGACCGCAAAGTCAGCCCAGTTCTCCAGGAACCCAAATCCCTCCTTCTTACACCAACTCCGGAGCCACTTGTTTACCTCCCTAAGATCCTGCTGCCTTTCTAGTGTGGCTTTAGGTACAGGTAGTATTTCCGAGAAAACTACCCTGGAGGTCCGCGCCCTGAGCTTGGACCCTAGGTCCCTGAAATCATTTTTGAGGGCCCTCCATTGACCTCTAACTTGTTCATTGGTGCCAACGTGCACCATGACCGCTGGATCCTCACCAGCGCCTCCCAGTAATCTGTCAATCCGATCCGCGATGTGTCGAACTCGAGCGCCAGGAAGACAACACACTGTTCGACGATCCCGGTCTTTATGGCAGATTGCCCTCTCTGTCCCCCTAATAATTGAATCCCCCACCACTAGAACCTGTCTAGCCTGCCCTGCACTCCCCGTCCCCGTCTCACTGGAGCAGTCATTCCCCTGGCGTTCAGAGGGCATGTCGTGCTGCAGCGGTGCTGGCTCTGTAATGGCATCGCCCTCATCTGCCAACGTTGCAGACATGTTGGGTTGTGCCAGTTCAGGACCAGCCTCCCTGGATCTATTCCCTCTACGCCTCCTTCTATCTGACACCCAGCTGACTGCCTGCTCCCCCTGCTCTTCCGTAGCACCATCCGCCCCAACCTCTACCCCAGCGAGTGTCTGCTCAGTGAGCACCAAACTCCTTTCCATGATGTCAATGGCTCTCAGTGTTGCCAGTTGCTGATTTAGATCCAGAATTCTAAATGTGCGACGTGCACGCATCTTGCGCAACAGTATGCACCCTCGATCGGCTGATCAAGGACTGTATACATTGCACAAGTAGCACACTGGATGACATTGCCAGGCATGGAGCTTATCCTAATGGGGATTTACAATTTACTTGTGGAAGTAGTGAAGATAGACTTGTTCACACTCCGCTCACACGCTGCCGCAACCGCTCACACGCTGCCGCAACCTCTCACACGCTGCCGCAACCTCTCACACGCTGCCGCAACCTCTCACACGCTGCCGCAACCTCTCACACGCATGGCGTGGCAGCAGGCACATTCCTGGAGAGGGGGGCATGGACAAGATCTGCTCTTTCCTGGGCAGGGGGGGAGAGTTACTTACGCCAGGCCTGCTGCATTATAGATTAGCGGGACCATAAAAGAGCTTTACACTATTTACATATTAGATCAATAAACATGAAGTAAAAGCTCCAGCGTTCACACGTAACAGAAACACTGTGGGTGTTACATAGCAGAACTGGCTGTGAAAATGTCATAGCATTTTACAGTACCATATGGTAGGATGGACATGGCTTCAAAGAAAAGCTAAACCTCATCCACAGGCTGCGTAAAAAATCCACTGAGCAAATTGACCAGCGGTGCAAATTTAAAATCTGCAGCATGTTAATTAATGCTGCAGGTTTCATCTCTTCGCATGTAGATTTTGATGTGGATTTTGACACGGATCCACACTGAAATCCACTGCAGAAAATCTAATGTGTGGATGTGGCCTCTTGGCCTTAAATAAAGGTCACTCCAAATAGAATAGAATAGAATAGAATATGGTGACATGATTTTTTTTTTTTTTTCCTAAGCGTCCAAAAGTTGTAGAACATAAAAAAGAGGCCCCTGACAGTGGCTTATTTCCAGTTTCACATTGAAAACCCATACACTCTCATCTGAGCCTTCAGGTATATGGGAGGGCTGGGAAGGATATAGTAGCTGTTGACCTAATGAGCAGTTGGTCGACAGCTATTTAAATTGAATTGGCAGCTTTAGCTTGAGTTACCAATAGGGGCTTGTGAGCACTAAAATTGCCTAAGGCAACTAACTGTAGATACAGCCTTGCCGGCACGCATTACCAGTCTTCCCCTCTGCAGGCTGTAGCTTTAGTTTTCAGTTCCCTTTGAGCTAATGGGAGAGGTTTAGATGTTATATACCGCTCACAAAGAAAACCGCACATTGTGTTACCCGTACATACATAACTAAATCAGGAAGGCACATTATACAGCAGAACTTTACATGGCACTCACTATCTGGCTGTCCATATCAGACAGAGGAACGTTATCTGGTGTCTCTTAGTTCCCCTTCCTTCTTGTTATTTTGCTGATGACTCCAGCACTTATTCACCTGGAAGAATGACGTTGGGAGTGAAGTTATGTCGTAGTTTTGTATATGTATAGGGTGTTGTAGGCTGGCAACCCCGGGTGAGCCACCATTGAGTGGGGACGCTCTTTTCAGGGCGATCGCCCCGCAGTCAGGCAGGGTATTCCAGGGTAGGGGTACTTACCACCTCATTTCTGAACCAACTGATATTTATGGATTCATAGACACATCGGAGAGCAACTTGACCTAATATTAATAATTTTATTGTGAGTAGAAATGGCTGCTAAACAGCATGTGATCGCATATTGCATCCTTGTGTATATCCTATAGAGCAATGTTTCCCAACTCCGTTCCTCAAGGCACCCCAACAGGTCATGGTTTCAGGATGTTCTATAGTAAGAACACCTGTGGCAATGTCTGAGGCATTCACAAGTGTTACATCACCTGTGCAATACTGAGGAAATCCTGAAAACATGACCTGTTACCAGAGACAGGCATCACTAGACAACAGGTAGTGGACAGCAAATGAGTAGGAAGCAGGATACCTAGTGACCATCACTTATGTGTATTTTTCAACATAAACGTGTAATTATAGGTAGATAAAGTGATTTGCACTGTTGCTGGTTATCACATGGGCTATTAACATTTTCAGCAATTTGTACCAGAGTAGCGCTTCTGTAGGATCGGACCACAAAGGCTAGCCTTTGCACCTCGCACAAATTAATGAACTTTTTATGCCCATGACCCCGTCAGTGGTTCTACTTACTTCAACCTCTTTTGGTAAGTACTAAAATCACTGCATCCCGAGAACACTCCTTAAAACCTGCCATTTAGGTGGTGCTCTGACCCAATCGTCTAGCCATCACAATTAGGCACTGTTCAAAATCGCTCACATCCTTAAACTTGACCATTTTCCCTGCTTCCAACATATCAACTTCAGGAACTGTCTGTTCACTTACTACATACCCTCACCCCTCTCAGAGAGACATCTTAAATTACAGAGGTGGTCCGCTGTGTCCCGAGTCACGCATTCCTCTTATTATGCATGCTCCATGCATAGGTTAGCCACCTCCCTCTGGCAGTGACGTCAGTACAAGCTGTGGTGATATCCCGCGAGTGTGCTGGGCTCCTTCCCAGCAGGAAATGGACATACACTTTTACCCTGAAGCAATTTATGCTGCATCCCTCGGGAAAGAATACTAGACCAGTGAGTGGAGGGGCACGATACACTACTGCACTGGCTTCCCGCGCATGCACAATGTGCATTAATGTCAAGGTCTAGATACCTCAACTTCAGTGCGCATGTCCATTTCCTGCTGGGACAGGGCTGCACAGTGCAAATACTGGATTTCACCATGGTTTATGCCAACATCAGAGCAGGGGACAGGGGAGACTGGCCGAACTGTAGAGAGAGCTTGCATAATAAAAAGACATGACTCACGTATCCAGTAGCTCGCCTCCGCGACTTGAGGTGGGTCGATTAGCATGCAAGGCACCAGAAAATAAAATCTTTGATATAATGTACATTATCCACAGTTTTTACATATACATATATATATATACATATACATACACACACATATATATATATATATATATTTTTTTTTTTTTTACGCATAATGTCCAGAATGTGTTACATGTATCAGGTAGCAATGTGGTGACAACTTATGATCAAAAAATCTGATGACAGAATCCCTTAAATGTCATGGCTGATCGATGTTTGATTGAATCATAGAGATGAGCGAGCAGGCTCGGGTGGCACGGCGGGGGGGTGGGGAGAGAGAGATCTTTCTCTCCCCCCCGCCGCCCACCCACCCCTCCGAGCCTGCTTGGATGAGGATGCAGTTACTCAAGAAGAACGAGGCTCGCTCGAGAAACTGTCTTATCCGAGCAGGCTCTCTCATCTCTATTGAATCATTATTAATCAATTAAGGGCTCATGCACATCAGCGTTGGAGCTTCCGTTCGGTTCAAATACAAGGTCTGCTTGTGACCCATGTACTAGTAAGGGGCAACTGATATAACCAAATGGAAAAAATATGCCTTCAAAAAAAAGTTGATGACCTATCGTCCATATCTCTGTTCTGATAGATAACTGAAAAGCCTTCATGTGACCCAAGTACAAGAGCGAAGTAACTGCTGAGTGATATCACACATGGGTCTTCGCACTTATTTACAAGTAACAGTGATCTGAACAATGTCCTCTTATGGAAGCAAGGAAAGAATCTAACACCAATTGTCTGACAGTTCACGGCCCCATGGTGACCACCACCCATAAAAAATATTTCTGCTTTACTAAATTCACTAGATTCATATCATGAAGGGTTCTTTTAGACGAGCAGATTCTCCTTTGAACGAGCGAGTGACGTCATCCGCTAGCTCGTTCACTCTCCGGCAGCCTGTCTAGATGGACAGATGTATCGTTGGTTCGTTTAAATGAGAATCGTTCAGTCTTTCACATCGATGTATAAGTGAATGAGGGGACCTGAATAATTGCGGTTTAACCCAAACAACGAGTGAAAGAGCCAAGGAAGGGTCTATGCCTGCATAAAATGAATGATGAACGAAAACAGAACAATTCTCGTTCGACGCTCGGTCTAAGCACGAGCTAATGACTGAACGATATTGTTCACTTTTGCTCGTCTGAACGATAATGGTTCCATCTAAAAGCACCCTAACTTAGGGGAAAGAAAGATACTGCTTACTGTAGACTTCAAGACTTTGTTAGACCACCCTGGTGGCTAATTTAATTTTCATTTTTTAGTAACCAAACAATGAGACCTCCCATACACATCAAGAAATGTCTATGGGCATTGGGAAAGGTCGAGCTCTGACCTAATCCACTATATATCCCCTTAATGCCCGACTGTCGCCCTGCTTATAGCGCCCATACACATGAAAGAAAGAGTATTTGAACTCTGCAATCTTGGTTGGACCAGCTGACAATCTGTTGTTGGGGGAAGTGTCACACATTAGATCATTGGGAAATAAAGTTGGGTTTCAACGTTTTGTTCCTACGGGAGAAAAGCCAATGCCAGGGGTGAACGAGTTCAGTGTGAATGGGTGAGTTGAGAAGAATAGCTCTTTGCAGAACATGTGTTTAGTCAACGTTTATGGAAGGTGTATGGGAACCTTTTAGCATCTCAAATGGCCATAATACGCTGTTGAAAGATCCTCCTATGAGAGTACAGGGGGCGCCAATCCTAGATCGAGTTGGAAGTGCTAGCTGTGAAAATATCTCCTTTTGCTAGGCTCTCAGTGTAAGGGTCATCATACATACTGGATATAGATTGGCTGAATCCACCAATTTAGGTAAAACTGGAAGATCATCTAAGGTTTATGGTGGCCTCCTGACTCTCCTCCAATGGCAGATGTCAGGGATATAAGGGGTTGGGCAGTTGGATTTTAATGGTCTGAACCTTTTGTTCTCAGGAGAATATCTGACAGCGATTTTCTCCGCTCGCAAAATACAAGACAGAGCATGCATCTGTGTGGGGGGGATTGGAAGACGTAGCTGTTGGCCAAACGAATGTTCGATGGACCGCTATGTCATGTGAATGAGCAGGCTAGAAATATTACTCATTGTTTAAACAGTATGCATAGACAAAAGGTTTCTTAGGCTAATTCTACATACATTACACAGCTAAAGATGGCAGTCACCTCGCCTGCATCCCACGTTAATATGGTTGATTTGCGACCCACAATATGCGTGATTACAACACAACAGTCAAATGAAATCCAGCAGATACCGATTTCCTGCATCTGTCATGTCGCTATAAATTGCAGGTCACAACACATCCTACATTCACTTTCACTACCTGCAATGCAGACAGTGTGGCACTGCCATCTTTGGCCATGTAACATCTTTCATGCCCAAATTTGCCATGTAGCCTTAGCATTGTGAACAAGATCACAGTTACATACTTCACCTAATTTTGATGCCAAATATTCATTAACATACGGAGTTAATAGCATTTGTCTTTGTATAGCTGTATAAATTAGTAAAATTTTAGCTGTATGAATTGGAATGTAACCAAATTCAGGAAAATAAATGCCAATTAATGCACACAAGCGTCGAAATTGAAAACTGCGTAAACACAAATGTAAGTTTATTTAAAAGGCCACTCCAGTTAAGTTTAAATTTCATTCATTATATAGGTAGCCCCCAGTATATACAAGTCAGCTAGTACTTCCTTGGTTAGTTATTCCTTTTTATTGGAAACACCTGGTCCCCCTTTTCCTCGGATGATCATGTGATCTCCATTCTGACCAGCTCAGATTTACTTAGGTTTATGTGTTCAGTTTCTAGTTGGTTTCTCAGTTTGTGTGATGTTACCACATGGACCCCATTACAGAAACTGCCTAGAGGGGGATACAGGAACGCCTATAACAGTTACTGATGATGCGTACACAGCTCCTGTCACACAGTTATAAAAGAGGAGATCACAGCTCATCCTCCTGACTGCATATATATGGTCTGTAGCTTGTCTAGAAGAATATAGAAGGCAATGATAATTAAACTGCCCACCCAGCAGGCAGAGATGGTGCCATATGCTGTGCTGATGCGAAAATGTCACCATCAAGATGGTGCCTGATATCTATCAAGACGGAAAGCTGCATAGGCAATCAGGTGAGGGAGGCAGGAATGGAAAATGTGTTTTTTCACTGGTGTGGCCCTTAAATACATAAGACACAGACATTTAAGTAACACTAATGCTCCTCACTTCCATCTTTTGTGTTATTTCATGTGTATGATCAGTCTGATTCAAATATTTGACATTTTTAACTATGTATATTTTAAAATTTATCTTTTCAACTATACTCCAAAAAAAAAATAAAAAATGAGGAAACAGTTGTATACCATAGATTAAAAATAGGGCATGTTGGCCTTGGACGTTATAATATATGAAAGCAGCCTTGGTGAAATGCCTGGGTTTTTTCTTGTCAATCAAGCAGCCTTGTACAAGAAGATGCCGGCTCCGCTTCAATAAGTAACAATGATTAGCTATGAAAATGTAGGACTACTTTTCAGAGCAGGTAATGAGTTTCTGAAAAAAGTCATTTGCGGCTACAAGCTGGCTGATATCTGTACTCACAAATCCATAGGTAAAAAATTATGAAATGCATGCAGCGCTCGCGCAATCGCACTTCAGATTCGGCTTCCTAGACAGCCAAGAGATCCCTCTGGCCCATAGGGGTAACAGAAACTACATGTAATAGTTGGGGGTCTTGACACGGATTTTGCATTTAGGCCATGAAGCAGCTTCATGTTACACCTCTGAATGCATGTAATTGTTTTTACTATGGAAACATTTATATTGGACTGCTATGGAAAACAAATTACGGCTCTTTTACATGGGATGATGGATGCCCGACAAGTAGTCCCAGCAATAATCGCTCCTGTACTTTTACACAGGAATGATCAGCGTTAGTGAAGTGTTGTTAGGTGCTTAGCGTGTCGTGAAAACAAAAAAAAAAAACTACCCTCACCTAATCAACAGTGCCCAGTGCCACACTGCTCCCTACATCCTGCTGCAGAAGTAATGACGTCACGTGACGGCTGCAGCAGTCACATGTCCCTGTCTTAGTGACATCACCACTGCAGCAGGTAGTAGAAGGCAGCGGGGATCAGTCCCATCAGAACGGGAGTAGTGGGGAATCAGGCGAGGAGAGCGAGTGATCTTTTATGTTTATACAGCAGGCGAAGCAGCTTTCAAAAATTTGTATTCGGCTGGATAAACTTTTTAAAAAAGAACAGGACTGGTTGTGCAAAACAGAAACAATCACATTGACAACACTGTACCAGATCAATCAGAAGAGCAAGATTAAGACCTTATTCAAAAGGCCGTCCGTGGGTACAACTTGGATTAGACGGCACACAGAAACTTGATTGAAGGCTAAAGGCACACAAGTTCATTTTCAAGCTGTGCGCAGTCTGCTTAATTCCTTGGACCATTAGAGCTTATACAGCTATACACATGGGCATTTCGTCACCCATGATCCGCATGAAAAGACTCATGGCATATCCTATTCCTTTCCATGGATGAGAAATAGGACATGCCAATGCATGCAAGTGTGCCGTGAGCTGTCTGATGCAAGTTGTACCCAAGTCTCTCCGGCACAACTTGCGGTTACGCTAACGTGCCACTAACCTAATCGCGTTAGCCAAGGTAGCGAGGCTATAATATTGGGAAGTTGGGTCACTTCAGGTGCAATATATCTATTATTTCCTCCTAGTTTTATTATCACAGTTGCTAACTAATACTACACCCACCACACAGTCTGAGTGGATTATATTTCTATGGACAACCATATGGCGGTTAATTGATTGAATCGACCAGGACAATACTCTTATGTTGTAGGAGGTATAGTCATCATAATTAGAGATGAGCGAGCATGCTTGGATAAGGCAGTTACTCGAGAGAGCATCACTGTTCTCAAGTAACTGCATTCTCGTCCGAGCAGGCTCGTCGGAGCGGCGGGGGAGAGAGAAATCCTCCCCCCTTCCCGCTCCCACCCGCTTTCCCCCGAGCCTGCTCGGACGAGAATGCAGTTACTCGAGAAGAGCGATGCTTGCTCGAGTAAACTGACTTATCCGAGCGTGCTCGCTCATCTCTAATCATAATCTGTATCATGAAGCAAAAAGGAAGTGAGCTTTGCCGTTCGTGTAACGATGATGTCTCTTAGCGTCCTGTTCTCCGCCATTCCATCAGGTACAAATACGACTGGCAATAGTGGTGCCCATCTAGGAGACTTATGGCTGCAGAACATTGGTTGACTGAAGGCCTTTACAATTACCCTGCTATGTTCAATAGTAATTTGTATTTTTGAATGGCTTCTAAAGAATGGTTCTATACATGATTGAATGACTATCCTTAAAACAAAAACAAAAAAATCAGAAATAAAGTAATGTGAGGCATCACCATATAGAACATTACATGGCAGACCTCGGCTCGAGTGTCCATCAAATTTCTGCATCGTTTCACCCACTTGTCACAGAGCTTTATTGCTCTTTTTCTTTTTTGTGCCTCTCATTGTGGAGATGGCTGGGCCTTATTTTCGCATTAGCTCAGTTTATAAATATCGGAGCTCAAGCTAAATATATTCAGCAATCTTTGAGATTACCAGAGGACTCGGAATAAAAAGTCTCTGCCAACAGCTGAAGCAAAATTGTTATTCACATGCCGAATTGTGAAATCTAGAGCACAAGGAAAAAAGGAATGAAATGGATTTATGAGGAGGTAAATGGGCAATGTGCCATAGAGCCTAGAAAATCTCATTGCAGAATGGACATTGTGGGATCGAGGATTCGACTTCATCAGAAGGAAATATCGGGAACTCATGGAGGTCATGTCTCGGCCAACCAATTTAAATAAGACAGAAAGCAAATGGGTAGATGGTTTCCTGGAGCTCCATTATACTGAATGAGGTTTGGGTGGCTGTGAAAATTGGATGAACATAAAAGGCTATAAATTCTATACAAGAAAAACAGCCTCTTACTAGTATTATATTTGTATGAAGGAGAATAGATCTTAAAAAAAGGGATGGTCTCTAGGAAATGAAACCTGTGATATTTAAATAGCTCAAAATGACAGATATGAGACTGGATTTGCAAGTCCTATAAAGTAAAATGGCTTTGTGACAAACACTCAAGATTGCTAGAATTAATGATATTTTTACTCCGGACTTCTTAATTTCTCTCGCTTTTAGATTATTGACTTTGGGTTTGTTAGTGTTCACCTTTGCAACTGGAAGAATGTTTTCTATCACTTCACGTTTATTTTTTATTTAATTCACATAGCTGACCTGCTGGAGTTCCGAACCTTCATGTAGGGATGTCTTGTACATGAGAAAAGGCAATTGTTTGGATTGACATTACATTTCCAGCCCTGTCAGCTGACAAAATACAAGCTGGCTATTGGTCAGAAGAGTTAGAACACTATGGCTCCGACACTGGTCAGAGGAGTTAGAACACTATGGCTCGGACAATACAGTATCCTGGGCAGTTAGAACAGAATAAAGTGGAATGATAGGTATATCCCTTGTAGACATACGATCTGAGTTTACGCAATACTGTCGCCTTGTACATGATGAGAGTTAGAACACATGTTAATTTAATAGAAAATTAGCTAAACGTGGAGTTAGAACAATATGGAACTAAGACAGTTCTGTTCTATCTGACAGTTTATTATATCCCAGACCATTCTGTCATGTGCCAAGATGGAAGAGGGATGGAATCCAGCACATTGTTTATTGATATCTATTGTGGCAAACATCTGCCTGCATTGGGCAATGTAAAGAATGGAAACAAGAAGTGAGGAAGAGCAGGAAAAGGCGACATTTCCATGACTGTACTATAGCTGATTTCTACTACTCCGCTAAATAAATAACAATGGGGTCTATTCATAAGTTCAATCAGAATGAGATAAAATAGTTTAGCAATTCTCAGTAAGACCTTAAATGACTTTCTCAAAGAGGACTTGTCCCTGGATAGAGTCAGAGGGGCAGGCAGCATGAAGCCGCCATTGTCATTTTATTTTTATCCATACAACTTTCTATTCTCTTAGAGTGGAGCGGGTGGTTATTGAGGACTACCGATTGACGGCGGAAGAGATTGCCTGCAAAGTTGGCATTTCCGTAGGATCTGTGTACACCATCCTGCGTGAAGACCTGAAGCTGCAGAAAGTTTACCCCACGTAGGTGCCACGAATGTTGACCTACGATCACAGGACGGCACACGTGGCAACATGTCAGGCTAATTTGACACGTGATTAGATCATGAATAGTGCCTTAATTCCGTCAATTATCACAATGGATGAAGTTGTGGTCACACATCTTCCCGTGGGCAATACAGACCTTGAAGGAAGCATTTCCAGCAGCCATGCAATCATGACATTACACTATGAAGTACGTCGTCAAGAGGGGTATTATTTTGAGAAGTGGTATTTTTTTCTTCTTTTTCAGTGTAGAAGACCTTAGAGCTTGAATGCACCTCATACTTTCAATCAGGATGACAATTTACATTTGTGGTTAATCAAATTGTCAGCTGTTCGGAAAAAGGAAGGCCTGGCATACTGGATTATAATTTATCCAATCCCTAGTTTTCATGGGAGATCGGCAGGGCCTGAGATGTGTGGCAGCGATTTATCACTCACTGCCCATCAATAAACATAGATGTACAACAAATCAGTTTTTTATGAGTGCCAACTTAAGTGGTGACACTTGTTTTTTATTTAACCTATGAACCACAGATATTCATGATGGCTCTTCTCCTAAGAAGCCGTCAATTGAAAGAAGAAACACCCGTTTCCTCAATCCATATCTGAATCCATTAATTTGAACTCATGATACTAACATGATGTTCTGACACACAGTCTAAGAACAGGTATTGTAAATGCATGAAAGGTAATGTAGAGAGAAGAGATGTACTGGAATTGCTAAGTGGATTCTAGTTCTTGAAAGGCCACTGTGCACAGTATTGTAGTATGATGGATAAGTAGCCATTTGCTACTTACAAACTACGTACCATTTATCAGTTTCACAATGAAAATGAGATTTGTAGGTCTGAAGAGAGAACACAACCATCCAGAGCAATGTTTCTCAGTCCTCAAGTAGCCCGAGTGGGTCATGTTTCGGAGATTCCCTGTTGGGTGTACTTGAGGACTGGAGTTGAGAAACGTTGCTCTAGAATGGTTGAGTTCATTCTCTCATCAGACCTACATATCCCATTTTTATTGTGAAACATTAGTTTGTGATTCGGTTTGAAGAAGAAACTGAAGTAGTCTCTAAAGCTTGAATCTGTCATTTTTTCCAATTAGCCATTAAAAAGTATAAATTACAGAGGACTCGCAAATTGTATCTTTGCTCCGTCACTAGTAATCTAACACTATTTGACGATGATATCCATTCGACAGTTTTCTGACAACTGCTTGTTTAGCCAGCAGCTATCCGTTGACCCCATAAACAGGCGTGCTCAGAATGGCCAAACATGCATGGAATTTTTTTTTTCAAAAGCGAAAAGGAGATAAGGTGTTGTCAAGACTAGAGATGAGCGAGCATACTTGGTAAGGTGATATACTCGAGAGAGCATCGCCTTTTTCGAGTACCAGCTGGCTCGTCCCTGAAGATTCGGGGGGTCGTGGGGGAGAGTGAGAGAGATATCTCTCTCTCCCGATCCCCTCCGCAACCCCCCGCTCACCCCTCCAAATCTTCAGGGACGAGCCAGCAGGTACTCGAAAAAGACGATGCTCTCTCGAGTATATCGCCTTACCGAGTATGCTCGCTCATCTCTAGCCAAGACCCTTTAATGTCATGCAGGAACAAAGGATTGGGCATGTTAAAATCCAGTATTCCCAATCCTACTTCTCCCCAATACCTGGCATGTAGGGACTGTGAAGTAGTCCCCATGCACATCAGATCAACAGAAAAGCTCAATAAACTCAGCAGGTTGTACTGTACATGGCTGACTATTCTGGGGAACTGTTAATGCCCGTCTTTTTTTACCTTTGCTTTTCATTATAAATCTGCAGGTTTTCAGCTCTTTCTTCCAATTCCACATAAATCAACAGGCAAAACTGAGTGGCTAATGAACATGTATGTAATTAAATGCTGGGCATTAAATATCTTCCTTGAAGTTAGAGATTAAGTTTATCTTCACAAATATGACATAAACATGGTATATATTAGATTGTGTTAATGTCTTAATTGAGAGTATTAGTTATACTGTTGTAAGTAATAAAAAAATAACAGCTTACAAAATAAAATTACCTGTAAAAAGATATAATGAAGTTAGTGGTTGGCCTGAGTTGGTGGTTAGTCTAGACAGAACTGCAAATCCTAGGAGCGCAATGTCAACTTAGTCCATATGACCAACAATAAAGGTAATAAGCCGACAGGTCACAAACTTTTTTTCACTCGAAAAACAAATTTGGGCAACTTTTCAAATTTCTTATCAATGGGAACACCCGTGGTTAGCAGCCAGTATTAGAAAGTCAGTACTATTGTGTTAACCATTATTGAGTTTACTTTATATTGTGAACAACCTAAAATTTCTAAATGTTTCTATGTCACTTTAAAAAGTTCAAAAACTTAAGTAAACTAAACTTTATCGACAAGACAAATATAAAAATTTACTATTTTCTCTACGAGTTAACAACGTTTACGACAGACTGGAATTACTTATCACAAGCCAATGGATGACCAGCCTACACATAAGAGGGGCAGATTATTAGGTATAAGAGTATAAACACTTACCCTTCGCTCCTTATCACCATACTCTATACCCAGGGTGTCCATGGCACGAACAATGGCTGCCAGGGACTGGATTGTGTTACTATAAACCACAGGCTTGTACTGCTTGACATCTTCACCTGAGAAGCCATCTTCATGGATGATTCTATAAAGAAAAAAGTAACAAAAAGCATTTCAGTAAAAAACAATATGCAACATTGCATAAGATAGTAATATAATACAATACACATTACTAAGTGTGTAAAACAAGCATTTTTGAACAGAATGGATTATCTACTGCAGTAGAAGCCTGGCTTACCAGCAAACGGTATCAAAAGCAAGCATAAAATATCCAATTTGTTTACTGTAGAGGCTGTAGACAAACAGGCAATGAAAAGGCTTCCAATGAGATGAGTGGAAGTCACGGCGCTACCTCTCTGCAGCAGCCATAATAAAGCTTTGTATGAATTATTAATTGTGGCAGACACCCCATTATACCAAGTGCTTGAATGAAGATGCTCGGATTACAGGAAGCTGGGTCCATCAACATTATGGGTTAAGAGGTTTTATAAATATGGATTAATGGCCACTGTGTAAGTGCTCGGAAACCACTTAAAACGTCAATCTCTGATTTATAACTATCTGGAGATGTAGGAGAAATCATACGATCATATGTGGAGTTCAGACAATACTCAGAGGAGACGGCAGGAAACTGATGGACCAATCTCTTATAGGATGTTATAGGGGTGACACCAGCAAGAGACGGAATGAAAGAGCCAAACGAAGAAAGCCAACAGAATCAGATCAAGAAATGAGGAGTAGCATTGAAAGTTACGAAGAAACAAGGGAAGACCGGCAGCCTGATAAATCATTTCAGCAGATTGCTCGATTTCATCACCATTCCCAATCTATCGGCCTAAGGGCCCATTCGCACGGCCGTATTTTTTTGTCCGCATTCAGTTCTTGTTTTTTTACTCAGTGAATGTGAAAAGCCCACAGACCCATTGAAGTAAATTGTCGTATTCAGACATGCATATTTTTTCACATGGACTGATGCTATGCATTAAAGGGGTTGTCCCGCGCCGAAACGGTTTTTTTTTTTTTTCAACCCCCCCCCCCCGTTCGGCGCGAGACAACCCCGATGCAGGGACATAAAAAAAAAAACCGCTCAGCGCTTACCTTAATCCCCGCGCTCCGGTGACTTCTATACTTACCGGCTGAAGATGGCCGCCGGGATCCTCTTCCTCCGTGGACCGCAGCTCTTCTGTGCGGTCCATTGCCGATTCCAGCCTCCTGATTGGCTGGAATCGGCACGTGACGGGGCGGAGCTACACGGAGCCGGCATTCTGCACGAGCGGCCCCATTGAAGACAGCAGAAGACCCGGACTGCGCAAGCGCGGCTAATTTGGCCATCGGAGGCCGAAAATTAGTCGGCACCATGGGAACGAGGATGCCAGCAACGGAGCAGGTAAGTATAAAACTTTTTATAACTTCTGTATGGCTCATAATTAATGCACAATGTACATTACAAAGTGTATTAATATGGCCATACAGAAGTGTATAGACCCACTTGCTGCCGCGGGACAACCCCTTTAATTAAAAAAAAAAAAAGCAAATCGCAGTATGTCCTACTGTGGTCCATATTCACAGACCAAAATTGCCATTAAAATCTATAGCTACACAAAAAAAATGCGGCAAAGACATATTTGCATCATTGTTCACTGCCATTTTTGGGGGCGTAACCTTTTTCTATGGGTTGTGACCAAACTGATTGGGACATTCTTGCATATTTTTTTTTCGCACGCGCGTGAAAATTAGAAGATTTAGATGCAACAAGGACATTAAGAAAAAATACAGTCACACACCAAAACACACACACACACACACAATGAAAGTGGTGCATTTTCTACACAATTGCATGTGCCCATGTGAATGAGCCCTTAGGCCTTAATCACATGGACGAGTACAATTTCGGCCAGTGAAAAATGCTTTATGAATTTTAGATCAGTTTCTGTTCAGCTTTTGCATTTTTAATGCACTACTGTCATTTTATAAAGGTGAAGAAAAAGAAAAAAAAAAAACGAGGTAGCCCAAGACGTAAAAAAGCCAATCCGGCCCTTTACTAGTCACTTTATTAGGTCCGAACGCAGAATCCTAGAATGGTAGAGTTGGATGGGACCTCCAGGGTCATCTGGTCCAACCCCCTGCTTAATGCAGGACCGGCTCTCCACTTTCCTTGACAGATGCGGCCAGCGCTTGGCAGAGGGAGCGATGCCACCTTGGATTCAGAGATCTGGTGCGCCTAACAGGGGAACGGCACAAGCTACAGTTCTAAGAAAAGATGCTCCAGAATTGTCATTTCATGAATACGAGTATTTACTAAAATAGACAAATCAGGAGAGATGGTAGGCCCTCTTTAAATGACAACTGAGTCCAGCTGTATTTCACGCAGGTCCTATCAATGAAGGGATCCCTGTAAGAAAAGGAGCCGCCACAAATATTCATCTATATATCTAAAGTTTCCTTCTGATGGACACTTTTGTGGCCCATTAAGTAGGTGCAATTGCAAAAGATGCCCAATTATAAAGGATTCTATCCTGGTGATAACTGAAAGCCCCAGCTTCTAGGTCCACTGTGTATAGGCTGAAGTATCACTCAAAAAAGGGCTGGTTGTCCTTATGGGTAAAGTCTTAGACAAGAAGGAACCAGCGTGGATATAAGAGTGGGGCTCTACATGGTGATTGAGCTTAAAGGGGTTGTCCAGCCACTTAAAATATTTATAAAACCACTTAGAATGCTTTAAATTGATAAAAGTAGCAATATGCACCTAGGGCGGATAGGCATGTTGGGCCTAAGAAGATTGCAAGCAACTAGCATCAGACAGCACACCGACACTCGTCTGAGTACTGTCCGATCTCTACGGATATAGCATATCTTATCCTTATCTGTGAAAATGGATGAAAACAGGACACGCAGCGATTTTCCACACCGCCTCGTAGACTATAATAGGGCTGTGTGCTGTCCATGGAATAAGTGGTATAAATATATGGCCAGGTGAACTGGGCCTTACTGATCTCCCCAACACTCCCAATCTGTTGCTTCTTGAGGTCCCCCACTGATCTCTCTACTTCTCGATTCCTGCTGACAAGGACATGTGACTGCTCCAGCCAATCACTGACCACAATGGTGACTTGCTACAACCAGTAATTGGTTGTTTGGCTGGCTGTAGTGGCCACATGTCTGTGTCAATAAGGACTAAGAAGTGCAGAAACTACTAGGGGGCCCCATTAAGCATCAGAGAGGAAGTGGTGGGGATCGGTAAGTTGGGAATTGGCCAAGTGTCTGGGCAGTTAGACATGGCATTAAATTAACATCTATCCATCTTTCTGCCTCTTAGGCTGTATTTATATGGCCGATATTCTCCAGTCAGTTTTGTGTGTTGCGAGACAAACAAAATTTGCACAAAAAGAGACTCCATTGTTTGCAATGGGTCTGTTTACATGGGCAATTTTTCTCTTGCAGTGATGTTGCTAGACACAACAATCGCAGCGTGTCCTATTTTCATGCACGAGGGTAGTACATGTAAATGTATAGTGTCCCACACATCGCACCGTACATGGATGGCGTGTCCATGTGCTGTGCGATGCGGGTTGCTCCCAAGAATCTCTATAGTGACTAGCTATCAGTTGTGTAAATACGACCTTATACAAGCATGTCTCAGCTTTGCCTAGCAATGCATTAACCCTGTGAATGCTGAATCTTCATTATTATTGCTGAAAAGTTTAAATTTTCATGGAATGTTTTGAGTGGAATTCCCAGCTGTTAAGAAATGGAGTCCAGCTCTAACACATTCCCACGTCAAACAATACATGTATGCAGCCAATACCCCTATCAAAAAATGTCAATAGCGAATGCAACACCATGTTAGCAAGGTAAAGCCTTTTTATCAAAGAAAAGCATAAAGGTCAGTGACTTTACTCAGACTTCACCAATGCATTTATGCTAGCTATTCTCACAGGTCAGCAATGGTCCAAAAAAAGCCATTATCTGGCCACTTTTGTATCGCAAAACAAAGTGGAATCCAGCCGGCCACGAGCCCAGCGGGATCCAGCCGGCCACGAGCCCAGCGGAATCCAGCCGGCCACGAGCCCAGCGGAATCCAGCCGGCCACGAGCCCAGCGGAATCCAGCCGGCCACGAGCCCAGCGGAATCCAGCCGGCCACGAGCCCAGCGGAATCCAGCCGGCCACGAGCCCAGCGGAATCCAGCCGGCCACGAGCCCAGCGGAATCCAGCCGGCCACGAGCCCAGCGGAATCCAGCCGGCCACGAGCCCAGCGGAATCCAGCCGGCCACGAGCCCAGCGGAATCCAGCCGGCCACGAGCCCAGCGGAATCCAGCCGGCCACGAGCCCAGCGGAATCCAGCCGGCCACGAGCCCAGCGGAATCCAGCCGGCCACGAGCCCAGCGGAATCCAGCCGGCCACGAGCCCAGCGGAATCCAGCCGGCCACGAGCCCAGCGGAATCCAGCCGGCCACGAGCCCAGCGGAATCCAGCCGGCCACGAGCCCAGCGGAATCCAGCCGGCCACGAGCCCAGCGGAATCCAGCCGGCCACGAGCCCAGCGGAATCCAGCCGGCCACGAGCCCAGCGGAATCCAGCCGGCCACGAGCCCAGCGGAATCCAGCCGGCCACGAGCCCAGCGGAATCCAGCCGGCCACGAGCCCAGCGGAATCCAGCCGGCCACGAGCCCAGCGGAATCCAGCCGGCCACGAGTCCAGCGGAATCCAGCCGGCCACGAGTCCAGCGGAATCCAGCCGGCCACGAGTCCAGCCAGTCACAAATCCAGTGGAATCTAGTTTGTCATGAATCCAGGCAAGCAAGTGTCTTCAATGTGGTGACAAAAACTACTGTACACAGAGGAGGTTGTTAATGGATATGCTCTATAGTTGGGGGTGGGAGAAAAACGGCAAAGTATGGCGGTTTGGGCAGTAGGCTGTGGATAATAGCAGAACTGGGAGGGATTGATAGAGGAAAAGGCTTTAGAGGATTGATAGGGCTTGAATAGCATACAGCCAGAAAATTGGGAGCTGGATTAAGCAGACATGGATAGAAATCTCGCTGTAAGAAGGGAGCTGGGTTTATAGGCTTTTAGTTTTTGTTACAGAAAAGACATAGATAAGCTTTCCCAATCATCTGTCACCAGGAAAGTTCTAGCCAGAGCCTCCACAATACGAGCAAAAATTCGACATGTGCCATTGGAAATCTAATGTATACCGGCACCTGCACGTAATCATTCTGGATTGACTGCATTTCAGATAATTAAACAACGATTAACATACACTGCCTTAATCTAAATGTTAATCCAGCAATCTAAAATGCCTCACTTCTTGTGTGCATCATGCAAATGTGACACAAACGATGCTCTTCCAAGGCGCGTTTCGGGGGCATCGCTGGACATACGACTTAAGGATGATGAACAGTATGTGTGATTTAAATACTACATGAACAGCTTTACTGCATCTGTGGTAAGCAGTTATCGCTGCAAATAAAAGACCGAGCTCAGGGGGTTTACAGCAAATAAACTGCATGGAAAAAGCTGCTGTCTAAGTAATTAGGAAGCTGCAGACGCTACACCGGATGCTCATTACTTCTTATGACATTAGTGATTACTTTAGTATTTGGGTATCAGTTGAGGAATGCTTGCAGTATTCCAACATCAATATGCTAGGCAGATTGTTCAATTGCCAAAATGGAATCTTTTTAACACCGTGGCATCATTTTTCGCCCCAACATTCTTTTCTATTTCTTAATACCTTTACAGCAGTTGACACTCAGGGTTTTTTTGAAGTCAGAATTAATGATAAAATTTTGGTAGCCTGCAACCACCATTAGAGGGAGCTAGCTGTATACTATTTTATTATTGGGGTCAATGAAAAACAAGTATGCAGTAGGCACTAGAGATGAGCAAACTTACTCGTTTAGGGCGTTTTTGCACTCGAGCACCGCTTTTTCCGAGTAATTGGCTTCTCGGACAAAAAGATTCAGGGGGGGGGGCGGCGTGGTGGAGCAGTGGGGAACGGGGGAGCTCTCCCCCCCCCCCCCCACTCCCCTCTGCAACCCCCCGCTCACCCCCGACGCCACTCGAATCTTTTCGCTTGAGTAGTCAGTTACTCGGAAAAAGCGGTGCTTGAGTGCAAAAACGCCCTAAACGAGTAAGTTCGCTCATCTCTAATAGGCACCAACTAGTGGGGGCTGCCAGAATTTTATAAATTAAAAGGGGTTTTCCAGGATTTAAAAAAAGTTGAGTAATTTTCCTTAAGGCTGCTATTAAAACAGGCATTGTTAAAATTAATGCAACCCCTACTAATCAGCTAATTGATGGGGCGAGTGAGCATTATAGCCTCTTCATTGTATATTAGGCATAGCAATGTACAAAGTATAGAAGTTGTGCCTTGTATTTCAGCTCTATCCCATTCACTTGAATGGAACTTAGCTACAGAAAGGCCAAGTGACTGATGAACATTGAATTAAGGAATCCTAGTAGTAGGGATGGTACTGGAAAAACCTTTCAATTTTCCAGTGTAAGGCCGGGCTCACATGAACAGGTTGGATTCCGCATGCTGATTTCTTGAGCAGAAGACCTGTGATTCCACAAATGATTGTGGAAAATCTCAGATGCACACGTATGCATAGTGTATCGTCCACGAGGAAGATCTCTCTCCCCCTTTTCTAGTTTTCTATCAAGTTGCAAGCGTTTCCGCCGCTCATATGCAATGTTAATTGCGTATGGGTGCAGATCGCTCGCATTGGGCGCGGATCGCTCGCATCCATAGACATCTATTGAGGCTGCTGTGCGGAATCCGCACTAAAATAGAGCATGCTGCGATTTTTCTAATCACTCACAGAAAACACAATTCGTACCTGCGAGTGTGGAGGAAAATTTAAAAGTACATACCTTTCAATCGCCACGTTTTAAAACGTATCTTTCAGAAGGATGGCAATCGCAGAATCTGCAATTCAAAATCGGATCGTGCGAGAATCCCCTAAGGGTACATTCACATGTAGGGTAATTGATTCCGATTTTGCACAGTGGAAAATATGCACCAAAAAACCACATGACATTTAGTGGCAAAAAATTGAGGCAAAATCTACACCATTGACATGGATTGTGCCCCGGCTCCTCGGCGGGCTTCATTGTTTGGTGCAGAGAAGTACAAAATCTGCTACGTGTGAATGGAATGGCACCAAAACACAAATCGAATGAATGCCAAAAGGCAGGTTCTCAAGTGGTTATCTGAAGCCAAATAAAACTCCCTCCAAACCTACAATCATCCAACCACCCCCATGACTATCAATACAAAAAGCTGGCTCGATTCCCTCTTCAAATCCTATTGGACAAAGCAGTTTTCTAATGTATATTTTTTTATTGTACCCCAAACAAGATTTTAATTCACAAGTCTCTTTATTCAGAGCTGGGAACTCTGTAGTCAATGAATTGAAAGCTGATTTGCTGCACACAACTAAGACAATATAAAATGATTGCCGGAGAACAGAGGCGGCTCGGATCCTGCTGAACGATCATTTCTCATCCCTGTAGCTATTTCCCAAAACCTGCACACATTTTATCAAACAAAAGGCCTATTTCTATATGTTACAGACTGATGAGGAGAGCCGGCAGCTATCAAATTAAACTTCCTCTTCTGTGGTCTTCTTAAAGGGCTTGTCCAGTTGATCACAGTGTTAGATTGGTGTAAAAGCAAAAACAGAGTCCTATTCACCTTACCGATCCCCCCTGCTCCCGTTCCAATGCTAACCAGCTGCACACCATAGCGGTTTATAGGCAAGCTCCTGTACAATATCTATAGAACTTCCTTTTCCTGTTCAACCAAGGAGCTCAGAGATTATATTCTGACCACAATATAAAAATCAAAAAAATATGTAACTGTCCTACCCCAAAATATTCTAAAGCTTCCTAGCCATGGAAGTTTGAATTTTTAGGGTGTAAGTGGCTTGTAACGTCCTAGCCAGACACAAAAAGCCTTGCCCAGATCACACGTGATTTGTCGTCCTGAAAGGATGGATATACAAACAATTTTCTAAAACGTGAAGAACACAAAACATTTATAATAAAAACAAGTGGGGGATTCGGAAATCTGACCCTAACCTACTAATACAATGACACTATACCTAAAAGTGGCGCACTCACCCTGATGAGTGCGACCCCACATCAGGAACCTGAGGCAAGCTTAACTCTCTCTGTATGGAAAACAGGGCTACTGTTACTACAATAAATAATATATGTAGTACAGATGTTAAATAATCACGCAACAAACCAGATTAAATACCAAGGCAGAAATAGTAACTAGTCAGGAGATAGACGTTTCAAGACCCTTCAATATCCTTAACACCAAACAGACTGTAGAACAAGACAGGGGCCACCGACCAGACCAGAAACACCTTTAGATCAGAAGTATAACCGGCATCCTCAATTAGGAGGGGTCGGAAAAAAGGTGTACAGACAGGTGTTGATTGGTCGGTTGGGACACATAACTCCTAGCCAACCACTCCATCCACACACCAATAGAGAAGTGCTCAGTTTGACGTTTAACACGTAAATGACATTGAACATGCACTGGTGTGTGAATCACATTGACTGAGGCGGACACCGTAACGTTACCCCAATTCTGATCCAACACGGCCGGCGATGTGTGACATAGCAACCAAGCATGCAGAAATAGAGCTATGAATTAAACAGAGCAACTATATAAACTCTATGACATACGGGGATCTGGTGGAAGGGTCATCTTTAATTACCTAATAGAAGTAAGGGCAGATCATCCCTAAGAGTAAAGGCATATAGCATTGCTACATGTGAGGATCCTGTATGGTGGCATACATATTAAAGACCCATGGAGGCACTGTATTCTCTAGAAGCAATGATTCTAGGGACAATACCTCCTTAATATGACTTGAGTTGTGCATGCCACAATGTTTCTCTCTCAGACTCCATATTCAAGCTATTCAAGCCATGACCATTGCATTGATCTATGTACAGTACTGTGCAAAAGTTTTAGGCAGGTGTAGACAGAATGCTGCAAAGTAAGATTTTTAAAGAAACAGAAGGCATCACTTTGATGGATGTTTGGGGTCAGTGTCCTGCTTCAGAATAAATTTGGAGCCAATGTCATTAAGGGTATTAGTGTATCTTGACACCACCAGGAACTCCTGCTGGAGTCAAGATTGACAGGGGGTGACGCCCGCCCTAGACCTCATTGGTTGCACAGCCACTAAAGTTTATATGGAAATTGCAGACAGCAGTCTAAGAAATGTATCCTTCCAATTTCTGACCGCGGACCCAGCTGCAGCCACGCAGCTCCATGTGCAATCCATGTGCAAGGGAAGCGGAGTCGGGGTATGCAGCAGGGCTTCCACAGCAGCATGTGGCGGCCTGGCAGATGGGCGGCCCCCCCACCCAGTGACTTTAAACTACCCCGTCACAGTAAACTTGCGCAGGACTGAACATCGGTGGGGCGCAGCACCCCCAGGGCACTTGTACGTTGGCTTGCCGTTGGAGTGGCCGGGCGCCGCCCCCCTGGTTACTGTAACATCGGCGGCCGGGAGCCAACAGTGGTGAGAGCACACACAGAAAGCTGCTAAACCACCTCCCTGCACTGCCAGAACGTCGTAGCGGAACAGCGACGGCGGTGGACAGTGAGGGAGCGACTGCCGCGATGGGTTCCACAGAGAGAGGGGACGGGAGGTTCTGGGGAAGGCTGTAGGAGCGCTGGGTCACAGTGAGGGGGACGGGGAGGACTGCAGCGCCTGAATTGATTTTAGGTGACCCGGCTGCTTTAGGGTGAGGGTTGTTTCTCTTCTTAGGCTTATATTATTCGTTTACCATGCGGCCATGTTACACCGGTAACATGCCAGCATTTACAGCTCATAATGTAAGCCTAACTGGAGAAGTAAGCTTCATCCTAAACCTGCAGGGACACCTAAAATCAATCTACACGCTGCTAGGATTTTAGTGTCTTGAGCCTATCGTGAGCTGGGGGTGTGTCAGGGGCGTTCCTCCTGTCAAACCCCTAGCTTCAGGTGACGTCAAGATACACTAATACCGTCTTTAAGAAGTATCTGCAGCATAAAGAAGAACAAGGGGTCCCGGAAGTGATGATATGGCTGCAGAGAGCCCTGATCTAATCATCAGAAAGATTTGAGCAAGTCTACATCTATAGAAGATTTGTCTGTGGTCAGTTCTCCAGGAGGTCTAAAAAAATAATACCCTGCCACATTCCTTCAAAAACTGTGTGCAAGTGTATCTAGAAAAATTGATGTGGTTTTGAAAGCAAGGGAGTTACACCAAATATTGATTTGGTTTAGATTTTGTTTTTGTTTATTCACTTAGTATTTTGTTATTTGATGAAAAAACTATTAACACTTGTATTTGTAAAAGCGTTCTTACGTTGCAGCATTTTTCCACACTTGCCTAAAACATCTGCACAGTACTGTAGGTGGCTCTTTACATAAGTAAGGTCTCCTTACAGTAACCCTAAGGATTTGTCGGGGTAGCCTACTACAGCTCTGCAGACCGTTAGGCTAAAGAGTAAGAATCCATATAAAACGTTTCATCATACAGACAATCGATAGTTCACCCTGACCCGAAGGACGATGAAGGTCACAGAATGCATTCTGTAGGTAATCAACAGGTTTGAAACATGAACTCATTAACATTATCACTGCCCAATCACAGGGCATCCTTTTGCACATCTTTCCCAAGCAAGGTGGTCTACAAATAAGTACTGTATATACTCGAGTATAAGCCTAGTTTTTAGTACATTTTTTGTGCTGAAAGCCCCCCTCGGCTTATACTCGAGTCAGGGAAGGCTTAAAAACCCCCCCTCCATACTAACCTCCCAGCCGGTGTCTGTGTCTCCGGCGGCGGTGCGGCAGGCTGCTTGAATTCTCTCCACTGTCATCCCCCACCGTCCTCTTTGCTCGGCCATCCCCCGCCGTCAGCGCTTTGTAAGTAAGAGCTGTGATTGGATCGAGCATCAGCCAATCACAGCTGATGCTCGATAATTCACAGCCAATCAAGCTGCTTTAGAATTCTCCCTGCTGTCATCTCCCTGCACGGCTTTCAAATCCTCTGCCGTCAGTGCTGCATAAGCAAGCGCTGTGATTGGATCGAGCGCCAGCTGTGATTGGCTGGCGCTCAATCCAATCACAGTGCTTACTTACACAGCACTGACAGAGCCAAGCAGAGAGGATGGCGGGGGATGACAGCGGGGAAAATTCAAGCAGCTTGTTGCACAAACACAGACAGAGGTGAGAATGGAGGGTTTTTCTTTTACCAAGTATATACTCGAGTATAGCTCAGCTTATACTCGCGTCAATAAGTTTTCCCAGTTTTTGGTGGTGAAATTTATTGTCTCGGCTTATACTCGGATCGGCTAATACTCGAGTATATACGGTACTTAGAAAACCAATTGCAATGATGAAACAATCTGATAAAACCACAACTTGATGATGAGGTGCAGCTATACATGGATGCAAAAGATTCAGAATCATCTGCAAAATACTCAATGGTTCTTCTGAAAATCTGTTTGGCATATGGGTTAGTGAATTCATTAAATTGGTGAAGCCCTTTAATTAAATTGGATTAAGCGTTAAAAGTTAAAAAAAAGATTGAATTAGGTACAATATGAGAAAGGATTAAGTGAACCCCTACATGGCAGGAAAATGTCCTCCAAGATTCACATTCTGCCTGCCACTGCCATTTTATTAACAGGCAGGGCTTAAATGGTCATTAACTTGTCAAATGCTTTCTTATGTGATAGCAGTATTGCTAGCTACTATACTGGCTATTTACTTTTATTTTTCCCTAAAATTACATTTCTATGCCGAATCTGGGTCAAGAGGGATATCGTCTCTCCTTAAGGATAGCACCCAAAAAGTGTGTGGAGATACCTAGGGGGTGGGGGCAACGTCTCTCCCCAATAACAGGTGAGTGAGGAGACTTATAAGGCACTGCATGCTCCCCTGGGTAATTTATGCAAATAAGGAAGATGGAACAATACCTCTGCAGCGCCACCTATTGGATAGCAGCATTCCTTCAAATCAATGTACGACTCTTTAACAAGTCTGTAAAACAATGATTGCGGATAGAAGACCAAGCCCGAAGACCATACACAGACAGCTGTTTCGGGGAGTTTGCCCCAATCAGTGTGCAGTAGGTTTCTGGCTTGACTGGTGAGAGGCCTGTAACGTGGGTCAAGAGGGGGTGTCGTCTCTCCTTAAGGAGAGCAACCACAAACTCTGTAGACGCTCTATAGTGCTGTCTTCCCTTCCTACTAACTATAGGTGTTACTGGAGTGGGCAGAACCACCGAACAGAAAGTGGTGGAAGAGGAGGAGTCATTGTACACACCTAAGGGCTCATTCACATAACTGTGTTTTTGGCACATATTACACATCCGATGTACAGCCACGTGATACGCGGTGATTGGAATCAACGAAGGTAAATGGATTTTTACTGATCCATTCACAATAGCATGTAGATACATGCGAGAAAAAGATCGCAGCATGCTTTATTACTCAACATACCAAGTAGTGGGAGCCCTATTCCTTTCTATGAGCATCGTATGTAACGCTGTCCATATGCAGTACATTGCGTATGGGCGGTGATACATGCGCATCCCCCGCTATAAAACAGGGCGAGAAATTAGGGAAAAAAAGGTCATATTGCGCATAAGATACGCGGTCATGCGCAGAGCACGCTGTTGCATCACACAGATCAGTAAAACGTCATGGAACCACCCGTAGCGTTTCACGCCTACGGTGGTGTGAATGAGAACTAAGTCTATGAGAGCAAAAGGGAGGAGGAGGGAGAGACACAGATGTCTGCTGGAGCTAATGGTGAGCTATGTGCTGTTGCTTATTCACAGTTTTACTGCTCAATCTTGGGGTACAATGTCCTTTATGATGCTGTTATGTCTTTGTGTGTTACAAACAGTAACAGAGCCAGAAGAAGCCAAAAACACATAATAAACAGAATTTTACTAATGTTTTTATGGATACAGGTTCACTTTAAAAATATATACTGTAGCACTGAATAATAAGTTACGTAACGTGTTCTCTAGGTACGTCCCCGCAGCAACGCCAGGCATAGCTGCAGTGGCGGACGGAAGATCCAGCGGCACGCGGTGGCTTTATCAAACTTGCACTTTGCAGAGGAATTCCGCAGGGCTATTTATATTCCGCGCTATATATATAGTACAGGCAGATTAGATTCTCTAGTGCAATGTTTTCTCCTTAAACACATTATACGGATACTTCCGCAGGAGTCTGCAGAACTGAAGCCTCGAGGTTTCAGATCATCAGCCGTTTCCAAGTTGGGTTAAAATGCAGATCTCTGACACAACAGTATCAGTGACACCGACTTCACGGTAAGGAGGAGGAGGATGTATTTCATCCCTTGCTGTGAACATAAACTGTACTAGTCACTAATGCTCCACCCCAGACCGCAGGCCAGGTCAACGCTTCTAGATTTCATGAGCGAAGCAGTTCTCTACCATCTTAGGTCATAATGGAAACTTTGTATTTTTTTTGCAAATAGGATAGTTGACATTCAGCCAAACACTACATTAACAAAATCATCAGTGAAATGCTGAAAAGAATTAGGCTAAACCACTCCGACTGTTAAATGCTATGCTGCATCATTTACAGATTCTCTGCAAGAAGATTTTTTTTCTGTTTGGATTTTTTCATAAAACACAAAAATATATTGTAACATAAGGAAGATAGACTGGCTTTCAGGAAACATTCAATAGCTGCGTAGTAATTACTAAATTTCCTACAATCACACCCAAAATAGAACGGGATCTGTAAGAAACCTGAAGCACAGTACATGCGCAAGAGAACACTGGTGGCATTAATACTTAGTGGGGCCTCCTTTGGCCTTAATGATGTTGGGTAGTCTCCATGACGTACTTTTTACTTATGTCTGGTACACTTAAACTGATAATTCCCTTTAGTCATCCTGCAAATGTCTGGCAAGTTCATATTTCCTGACCAAACGTTCCAGTTCATTCCACAGATGTTCAGACGGGTTCAGGTTGGGACTCTGTAAAGCCGGTCCAATTGTGGAACATCAATGTCCTCAAACCAACATAAAACAGCGTTGGATATGTGACAAGGTATGTTGTCTTGTTGGGAGTATGGCTGACAGTTTCCAGATTATTGCCACATTGTTGTCTAGAATATCAAGGTACACCTTCATGTTCATGGTTCTTGTAACTACAACTAATGGACCAAGGCCATGCCATGTAAAACATACCCAGATCATCCGCGTACTTATCGGTTGGCACAACACACTCAGGTAAAAGGTGTTCCTCAGGCATCCTTCTCACGCAGGTACATCCATCAGGTCTGAAGATGGAGTAGTATGATCCACCACTCTATAGAATGTTCTTCCATTGCTCAACTGTCCGATGACAATGCACCTTGTACACCTTTAGATAGGCTGATGCATTGCACTTCATGATGGCCAAATTGTGTGCAGCTACATAACCCGTGAATCCAATAGCATGCAGTTCCTGTCACCAACTATGGAAAACACATCCAAGGGGCTGCATCATATGTTTAGGACACGTGACATGTTAAGAAGACAAGATCCAGTCTACTGATATGGGTGTCCAATGCTTTTGGTAGGATAGTGTAAATAGCTTGATGATCTATCCTAAATCCTTAATATCAGACTGATACAAGTCCGACTCCTGGCACTCTCACAGGCGCAGAGTGTTAAGGCAGTAGAAATGCAGTCCTAAGCTCTCAGTCACGACCTGAAGGTTGCAAGTTCAATCCCTGCTTGGTTCAGGTAGCCGGCTCAAGGTTGACTCCGCCTTCCATCCCTCTGTGGTCGGTAAAATGAGTACCCAGCTTGGTGGGGAGTAATAAATAAATTACTTGAAAGCGCTGCGGAATAATTTGGCACTATACAAATAACAAGATTTATTTTAATTTTAACAAGATTTTTTATCAGATGTTTGAACATGACGAAACAAGGTGGGGTAGAAGAGGCGGCGCTTGTCACAGTCCACTGCCTCTACGTTGGTTTATGGAAGTCATAGCCATGTAAGCTTTGTGCAGCTCGGTTCTATTCAAGTGAATGGGAATAAGCTGCAATATCAGGCACCGCCACTATGCAACGTATGGTGCCATGTCTGGCATACTAGCATAATAAAGAGGCCACAGTGCTTGCCAGAGTACCAGGGCCTCTTTAAACCGTTAAATCGGGATAAGTTCCAGAAGTCAAACCCCAACCAATCAGATACTGATGACCAATCCTCTTTTATTCTTCCTGGAAACGTATGTATTAACAACAGGGTGTTACTGTTCCCCTTGTCAATAAGGTGTGTCCCAACACAATCTGGCATTGCCAGCACTGATTGGACAGTATAGAGACACACTATTAACAAGGGGACAGGTAATACCCCGGTCTCAATTAATACAAACCTTTTCAGGGGAAATAAGTGGAAAGCCATAAGCAATGGCGGCCGTGATACAGTCATTGTGCTTATCAAACGGATTGTCAATGGCCACATAATTACATCAAAATGCTTCTGAATAGTAATTTTATGGGGAATACAAGTATTTACTAAAACAGGCATGCTGACTTAAAGCCAAATAGAGAGTGATATAAAGCATATGACACGGCCACAAGAATGCCGTCCAAGAATACATAGACCACAAGGCCAATGAGGAGAACCATATTTTGGTTACAAGGTTATATGAAGCATAAATAATTGCAGACATGCTGGGATAACAAAGGCAATGGTGAATCACATATAACATGGTCAAAAGATTATCTAGGACACAGATAACAGCAGATGAAGGATTCATGGGAGCAGAAATTTACGGAACCAAACCGGACATGAAGGATCTCATCAACGCAATGAAACAAGACGGTGAAGACTGCCTAAAGCACATTATACGAGAGTCCTATGTGCTATAAACAGTCTAGCATGCAGAGGGAAACACAGTGTAACTGTGGGAAATCAGACATTCCCATGGCTGCAGCGCTCTATATTTGGATTGTTCTCATGGCTTAGAGGAGTAAGTCACCTAATAGCATTATATTATGCAATTGCCATTCTTGCAATTTTCTAATATTTTCAGTAGAGTGAGTGCAAAGATTTAGGTGCTTTTTGAAATATGACAAGGTAGAAAGGGTAGTGGAGGCGGCTCAGGGGAGTGCAGAACCTTAGATATGTAGGGGAGCACAACTATCACTTAGGGCCGGAGCACAGGGAGCCATCCGTAACACTCAGATGATGGCTCCTATGTCAGTGACGGCCAACAACATGACGAGATACATTAGATCACTGCAAAATATCCCTATATTAAAACATTTTATTAATACTTCATTAAATACACCCCAAAACAAATACATCAAATATACAAAGGCGAATATAACCGGGCTCAAAGGATTAAAGTGCATATATAATGCATTCTGAAAGTCTTCAGACCCTTTTACTTTTTTACATTGTGTTGTGGCCTTGTGTAAATGTTAAAAAAAAAATCATGCTTTTCCCCTTTAGTCTTCACTGAATACCCCATAATAAGAAAGTAAAAAACAGAATATTAGAAATCTGCAATTGTTTAAAAAAAATGAAAAACTAACATTTTGTATTGACTTACGTCTTCAGACCCTTTGGCATTACCCTTGAAATTTACCTCTGGGGGCCTCTTGATTCTCATAATGATCTTTGAGAGGTTTCTTCACCATGATTTGAGTCACCTGAGGTAAATTTGGATGATTGAACATCATATTAAAAAGACACCACTCAGTTTATATAAGGTCTCACAGCTCACAATGCATATCGGAGCCAAAACCAATCCATGAGGAGGAAAGAACTACCTGTAGAGCTCAGAAGCACGATTGTGTGGAGGTAAAGATCTGGAAAAGCTACAAAAAGTTTCTGTTGCACTGAAAGTTCCCAAGAGCCCAGTGGCCTCCATAATTCTTACATGGAAGAAGTTTGGAACAACCAGGACTTATCCTAGAGCTGCTGACCTACCAAACTAAGTAATTGGGGGAGAAGGGCCGTGGTAAGAGAGGAGATCCAAGAACCCAATGGTCACTCTGGCTGAGCGTCAAAGATCCCGTGTGCAGATGGCAGAAACACCCAGAAGGTCAACCATCACCACAGCCCTCCGCCATAATGGCAGAGTGACTAGAAAGAAGCCTCTCCTTGGCAAGGCTGCTTTCACATCTGCGCTCGGGGTTCAGTTTACCTGCTCTGTTCCGGTAGCGGGAAAGGGACATCCCCTGACCGAATGAGTCTGTCTTATGACAAAACCGAACAGTGCTGAACGGACCCCACTGACTATTCGGTTTCTGCTCAGGTACTCAGCATTTTACTAAAAGAAAAGGTGCTGCATGCCGTGCTATTTCTTCTGGTATTTTGTGCAGGATTTGAGACAAAACCTCCGACGCAGATTTCAGCACAGATGTGAAGGCAGACACATGAAAGTTGACTTGGAGTTTTCTAAAAAGCACCTAAAGGACTCTTGGACTGTGAGAAACAAGATTCTCTGGTCTGGTGAAACCAAGATTAAACTTTTTGGCCTCAATTCTAAGCATTATATCTGGAGGAAACCAGGTGTCAGGGCTCAAACCCACAACCACTTGCATTCCAGTCGGCAGCTCTCTCCACTAGGCTACGGACATCCCTTGCAGAAAACCTAGCCTTGTTCTGTATTCCCCAGCCACCAAGTTCCTGCTTCCTGTGATCACCTGCTAACGACCAGGCTTCCACTTGACTACGATTCCTGCCTCATCCTCTGTACTGCAACCTTGACCACCTGCTAACGACCCGGCTTCCTCCCGACTACTCTCCAGTCTGGCTTGGCTACTACATCTGGACTCCAATCCAGTGCCGGTAAGACCTTACACCAGGCTCTGCTCATTACCTGCCCAATACCATTCGTACATTGAAGCATAGTGGTGGCAGCCTCATGCTGGGGAACAGGGAGACCGGTCAGGGTGGATGGAAAACTGAATGGAGCAAAGTACAGAGATATTCTTAATGATAATCTGATCCAGACTGGATAGAAGGTTCACCTTCCAACAAGACAATGAGTCTAAGCACACAGCCAAGACAAGAGCGGCTGGCGGGACAACTCTGTGAATGTCCTTTAGTTGCCCAGCCAGGAACTTGACTTCAACCTAATTGAACATCACTGGAGAGACCTGAAAATGGCTGTCCACAGACGTCTCCATCCAACCTGATAGAGTTTTAGATGATCTGCAGAGAAGAATGGCAGAAAATCCCCAAATCCAGGTGTGCAAACCTTGTGGCATCATACTCTAGAAGACTGTAATCGCTGCCAAAGGTGCTTCAACTAAGTACTGAGTACAGGGTGTGAATACTTATGTCACTGCCTGATGTCAAAAAGTGATGCTAATGTCAGTTTTTCATTTTTGAAAAATGTATTAGGCTTTTGAACATTCTGGTTTCACTTTGTCATTAAGGGGTATTGAGTGCAGAATGAAGGAGAAAAACATGATTTTCTTATTTTCACGAGGCCACAACATGTAATGAAAGTGAAGGGGACTTTCCAAATGCATTGAATATAATCAATATTAACTAAATTAGTCACAAAAATAATAGCCCTTCAATGGATCCACAAAAATAAAGGTATACCAACAGTAAGTCACGATTAGTAGAATCCAAAAAATATCCAAGGGAATTGACAAAAATCAAAATGATCTTTATGATAATCAAGCAGAAAATCTGGCAGGACAAAATATTGGCACACTATCCCTGATAACACCCTTTACTTGTACCTGCTTAACTGCAGGGTTCCTACCCTGAAAAGGGTGATCCAACTCAATGACATGTGTACTTACTGTGTGCTGCCAATCCCCATGCACTATCTTGGCAAGTATGCAAGTGTAATATGTGCCAAAATAGAGTAATAGAGTATGCTGAGATTTTTTTTGAGCTATGAGGCATGCGAAAAAAATGCTGTTGTGAATGGCCCTATAGAAATCAATGAGCTATTGGCATTGATAACCCAGCATTGCATACGGGATGTCACTGGTCATTTTCTGCCACTTAGCAGGAGATTGGTTGCAGTAGTTACATGGGTATACAGGCACGTCACCGCTACAGCCAACGTAAACAGACCGGTGCGGAAGAACTGAGCGGTGGTGCTGGAGCAGAGGGTGCTTTATGAGGCAAAGAGAGGAGGAGATTGAATGGAGCGGCAATTGAGCATGCACAGGGCCACTGTATTCATTGTCAATGGAACTGCTGGAGAAAGCCGAGCTCTTGTACTCCACCATTTTCGTCAGCCCTACTGAAATGGAGTGAGGCTGTGCATGTGCGAACGCTGCTCCATCCAATCTTTTTATTAGAGATTGGATGGAACAAGCCTGCAGTGAGAAGAGGAGGTCATAGGACCCCTTTCTTGGGATCAGTGGAGGTCTCTGTGGTGAGAACCCCACCGATCAGAATTTTATCACCTATGGATAGGTAATAAGAGCTGATTTTGGTACAACCCCTTGAAGTGGATTACAACTGGTTGCTGGAGGCCCCCCTGCAGCTGCACGCCCGATGATCAGCCTATCATTAAGGGGCACATCTAAGTATAAGGATTGTCTGAAGAGGAGAACACTTAAGGCCCATTTAGACACAATGATTATGGCTCAAAAGAGGTCTTTTAAATTACTTTTGAGCAATAATCGCTGTGTCATTTACAGCGCAACATGATCGCTCAAGATGAGCGATCACCTTGCGCTGCGAGCGGAGGATGCAGAAGACAAGCGGGATGTCCCCGCTTGCCTTCTGTTCTGCATAAAGCTGTTCCCTGCTTTGAACGCCCAGCTGTTATAGAGCCAAGCGCTCGGAGCGGAGGATGCAGAAGACAAGCGGGGTGTCCTTGCTTCTCTTCTGCATAAAGCTGTTTCCCGCTCAGAGCGCCCGGCTGTTATACAGTCGAGCGCTGGGAGCGGAGGATGCAGAAGACAAGCAGGGTGTCCCCGCTTGCCTTCTGCATAAAGCTGTTTCCCGCTCAGAGCGCCTGGCTGCTATACAGTCGAGCGCTGGGAGCGGAGGATGCAGAAGCTGTTTTCTTCTGCATCCAGCTGTTTTCTGCATGGAGCGCCCGGCTGTCATACAGCCGAGCGCTCCGTGCGGGGGATGGAGAACAGAGCTGGACCGCTCTGTTCTTCATACCCAGTCTGTCATCAGAGAGCGGGATACAGCTGAAATAATAGTATCAGCTGTATCCCGCTGTGAATCCCTAATAAGCCTCATCGTTGTCTTACAGCACGCTGAAAGACAACGATGAGCGACGGCTTAACAAAAACTGCACGTTGTCAGTGCAATTACACACAACGATTATCGCTCAAAAGGCGGTTTTGAGCGAATTTTGAGCGATAATCGTTGTGTCTAAATGGGCCTTTATATCAGTACATCCTGATGAAGTAACAGTTTGCAATCAGTTGTTAAAAAACGTATATAAAAATGTAACAGGATACAAAAATTAGAATATATCATAAAGCTCTCTAACTCCTAATATAGTAAAATATTCCCCATTTTAAGTTTTGGATGGAAATCCTCGTTAACTGCATGAAAAACAAGTCTTCTGAAATATTTGGGGAATGCTGTAAACTATACAACATGAAACTTAATTGAGTTATAAGGAAAGAGAATTGTTTTAATCCAGTGCACGGTCGGCTCTCGATACCATCCTGAACCTTTAACTCCCTCCCACGTTGTACGGTTTTAAAGGGTATTGTGTAAGATGATGTGGTGGAAGCTGATGTAAATACAGCGTCTATAAGACACGTAGGCCGGGGCACTCCCAGACTTCCAGATATAAAGCCCTCTCATGCGGACAGCTCATTGTTTTGATTCTGCGAGGTAGTAAAAGTGTTTAATGCCTTCCTCCCATAAACAGAAATCCATAAAGAGGAACAGATTTTGTCAGTGCTGGGAGGCTGATTTCAGAGTTTCCCGGTAATACTAAGAGACATTAAGCGAGCGGAGCAGACCGCAAAAGCTTCCAGGCAGCCATTATATGGGAGCTTTTAGGATTCAGGCAGTTTATGGCATGTGATTATCACCAACACGCCAACGGCCTACAGAGGGATAACAGAAGCATTTTGTGGCAAGGTGCCAGCGAGCAGGAAAACACTATTAATTTGAACTGTAACATCAACACGTCGTCTAGAATAAGACCAAGAAATGCTGAATAGGGTTTTGATACTAGAACAATTGTTCCTCAGCTTTGATAGATAATCCCAAAGGTAAATTGCCTAAAACCCAACTAGAATCATCAGGGTTGGAGGAGTCGGCAAACCAAACTTCCAACTTTGACTCCCTCATCAATTGTTTATCCTAACTAGTAATTGCAACTTTGCTGTAGTAAAATGGTAATATTGGGATTTTTATATATGAATATAAAGATTTCTGGTTTATTTTGAAGCAGAAGTTGGTATATTTCTAACACCTCAACAGGCCCGGTAATGCAGCTCTGCATGTAGGTCATAGGCCATGTACACCTTTGCTTGCTTATTTTAAAAACAGAGAATTTTTGTAAGTGGGTTTTCATTAAAATTTTCTGATGGCTTTGTATGCTTGTATTGTTTCCCAAGGCATTGCAGACTGGAGAACTGAATTCTTCACAAATTCTGTCAGGCAAGCGGACAGGTTCCAGAAAGAAGAAAAATCGAGTAACTTGACAGTGGAATAAAATTCAAGACTTTAAGGTGGCTTTACGCTGGCAAGGGAATCTCACGATTTCCCAGCACTGCGAGAAATAATAAAATTATGAAGCCAATGGCTTTCTAAAGCTCTGTGCACATTTGCGATGTTTTAACGTGATGCAGCGTTAAAACAAAATTGCAGAATGTACCATTCTTTTTGCGATCTCGCTCATTGTTCCCAATGGGGCCAGCGGCAGGAGGGTCGCGATCCTCTGGACAAGGATTTTCGGGGGGAAAGGCTTGAAATAAAAGAACCCACCCCCACCTGACCACACCCCAAAATAATGAATAACTGTAGAAAAAAGACTACATCACTTTAGTAGCGCTGTGATCTCTGGTGCGGCTTCTTGCAGGTCCACGACATGCCTCTTCTGCTTCTCTTCTGGCAGAGGATTGAAAATCCCCGCCTCCTGAAAGCGCTGCCTCTGATTGGCTGAGCGCTGTGACCAATCTGAGGCAGCGCTCAGCTTTGAATGACAGTTGAGCGCTGCCTCTGATTGTATGAGCGCTGTGACCAATCAGACACAGTGCTTCAGGAGGCGGGGATTTTCAATCCCTGTCCAGAAGAGCAGCAGAGACACAGAAGAAGAGTGCCGCGGACCTGCAAGAAGACGTGCCGGTCCGTCACTAAGGTGATGTATTTTTTTTTCTTTTCTACAGTTATTGATTGTTTTCGGGGTACGGCTTATATTTCAAGCCCCCCCTACTGCTGTTACAGCAGTGGCAGAGGATCGCAAGCATCTCCCATTGATTTCAATGGGGTTGGCGCTGCTGCTGTCGGCCCCATTGAGATTAACGGCAGAAGATCACTATCTTCTGCTGTGGCTGCGACCCTTTCTTGTGGCTAGCTAGGATGTACCATCAGAAACACGTAGGTAAACAGTGATCATGGCTACATATTTTCTTAAATATTTTTGATACCTAATGAAAAAAAGTCTTACATTTTATCTCATGGTCAAGTTGCTTGTTTTTTTGCTTTCTGGAGCGGTGTACAAGCCATTAAGCTAGCGGTAGTTTATCCATGCAACTTTGGTATTTTACAGCAGCAACTACTACAATCTGCAATGTGGTGAAGGTGAACATGGTTTCTGAACTGTAACTAAACTGACAGGTTGTTTCTCAGCCCTCCCATACTGGTTCCCCTCTTGTAAAGGCACATTCACTGCCTTTCCACTCAGCTATTAGAGATGGCTGTATGACAGTGCTTGGGGAATAATAGAGGAGATCAGGAGGCCAGGGAAGAAAAAGCTACTACTATTAGAGAAGGCTGTAAGTCCCTCTGGGCGAATTCTCTGCTCTTACAAGCAATGCGGGGGAAAATACCAGCAGTTACTCAGAAAGAAGGCAGAGAAATATCTGTGTAGTATTGAGTGGGCGAGGTTATGCTACACAGCCTCTGAAAGAGAGAAGGGGAGGAAGAACTGAGCACTGAGAGAGACCAGCTAGTCAGTGCTGAGAATGCCCATGAGCCAAAAACCAGAATGTAGAAGAATCTGCAAACCAAGTTCAAGGCTTTCTAAATCCATAAGAAGGAAAACTCAATACAAATAAAAGTGCATCATTTTTTTCTGCAGAGACTTCGTTAGATATATGTGTCTAGATTTTTCACACACAAAAGGTTCCCTTAACCATCTAAGTCCATCAGCATTGTGCTATAGAAGTTAGAGTACTACTCATAAGCAACAGGTCACCTTGGTTCATCTGTAGTAATTATTAAGAAACCAGTTCAAATTTTGAATATACTTAAGACAACCCCTTTACAAATGAGCATATAAATATCACAGAAGATAGAAGCATCTCTATGTGCCAGAGTGGGGAGACACTAAAAATAAGAATAAACATTTGCAGAAACGTTCATATTACTGATCACTGGCCCACCTGAACATGCCCAGAATCAGCTATTGAGGAAGTAAATTGCTTGTTTGTCATCTGATTGGACCTTTTTTCCTAAAGTCTTGCTCCTTGGCAGAATATCCATCCATATAAAACAGAAAGATGTGCTGTTACGAATGCAATCTGCACGGGGACCAACGATCACAGTAACAATCATTTATCTTCATACTTTTGATCATCTGCCCAAGCAAGAACCACTTAAAAGGGGTTGTCCAAACATGTTAGAAAAACATGGCCGCATTTTTCCCAAACACAGCGCCACCCTTATCCATAGGTTTGTGTGTGGTATTGCAGTTCAACTCCATTGAAGTGAATGGGAGCTGAGATGAAATACCAGATACAACCCTGGACATTATAGATTGTCGGTCAGAGCTCTATATTAAAACACCATAGAAGGTACCCATACAAAATAACAAAAAATTATAAAACTAGACAGTTTCAACCTAAACAATGGTTCTTCAGGAGAAATTTAACGAATGATAGGTTCAGCCAGACGGAGACAGACAATTATTGTCCGGCAAGAAGTCAACCACGTTCGAAATTTGCATTTGATATTTAGATGAAAGAGCCTTCATCCGTTGTCCACCATCATTGAACATCTATGGCCAGTTCCAAAGACTGACAACCATTATTGACTAAACACGAGTATAGATGCTTATTTGGAAAAATATATATGTAAATGTCTGATATGTAATACTATATATCTTCAGTGAAGAGGCCACATAAAGTAATCTCTATATAGTAAAGGACTATCTCTGTATAACAAAGCAGGGCTCTCTGGTGATGGAAGTTGATTTGTGTGGTTCCAGAAACTGATCCATGGCAATCTACTGATTATGGTTGTATTTGTGAAGTAGCAGCCTCAATGAGACAAACCCCAGAGGTGTAATGCAGAAATTAATGGTCCATAGAAGTTAGCTGAGATGTTCTACAGCTTACAGAAAGGTGACTAACTATATTTATCATGATCTGGCTACCCAACATTCAGGTTAAAACGTATTGGTCATGGAGTAAAACTAATACCCTCTTCGCCCTCATGATGTTCTTGTTCCATCTAGTCACAGACCAGTCAGCACTTTGTCACGATGAATGAACTCTCATCTTAGTGCCTTACCAGCTTTAGTTCTGGACGTTAAGGGGGAGTATTTCATTGAAATATTTCTTGACTCTCTGCATCAGGAATATTCCATAATAGGGGCATACAAACATGGAAGACCTATTCAATGCCAGGTTGGTGTAGCTAATAAACTGGATACCCTGTTTAATTAAAGGGGTATCCGCAGGATAGGTCATCAATAGTTAATTGATGGGGGTCTACTGCTTACAATCTCCGCTGTTCAGCTTATCTTCTGGTCCCCTGTTGATGCAGCAAGGCCAGACACAGATATCAGAGGTCAGGGATGGAAGTGAAATAGATGGCTCCTTCCATTATATTCCCGGCTCTCATCGCAATGAGGAGCCAGAAGTGTAATAGGAGGCATCGCTCCCTTTGATTTTAATAGGCGTGAAGCAGTCTATTATACATCCGACACTGTCCATCCATAACGTCCAGGCCCGCTGAAATTACAACACCCCGGAGAATCAGCTGATTGGCAGGGATCCCGAGCGCCGGATCCCTACCGATCAACTATTAATGACCTAACCTGAGCATAGATCATCAATAGTAAAAGCCCAAAACACCCCTTTAAGTCTTTGCCAATTTCTTCTATAGAATGAATGAATGAATGAATGAATGAATGTGGCAAGCATTGTACAGTTCACATTGCATCTGAGCCCTATGCTTAGCGTATAGGGCAGGAAAAGCTTCCGTTGTATATGTTAAATCCATAGGCCCTGATTCACCCAATGGAAGTAAAAAGAGTGCCCTTTTGGCCCATCAGGGTGCAATATGTTGGCATACCTCCTTTTTTTTTTAAATTGTGTAGGAAAGCACAGCTAACTTTGCTTTACTATACAGATGGCCATTGCAAAAAGACCACATGTTACACAACATATATTTTTCTGCAATGGCAGTCAATGGGCAATATATGCATATACAGTGGCATTGTGCCCGTAAAAAAAAAATCTAATTTGCTTCTATGCATCCACCAGAAGTGCCTCAAGTTATTTCTTGATCATCATAAGGTTTTTGAATAATAAATGGAGAGGCATGTGTGTGGTCTACATGAATTTTATGCCCACAGTATCCTCCACTTCTAACAGGTAAGTAACTCCCTCCCCATAATGGTTTTGTACAGTAGCTGCATGACTAGGCTTGTGTTGTTGATGTCATCCTATAGCTCCCTCAAGACCTTCTGTACCTCGGGCTCAGGCACCTTTTGAGCCTCTCGTGGGAAGATAAGAGTCCCTAATGGCACATCCCATGATAGAGAGGGACCTTGGGATCCGTATCGTTGCTCCCCAGGTACAATTAGGCAGGTGTCTCATAAAACAATAATGCACATGCCCAAGAGCTACGATTGCAAAAGTTCACTGCCAAGGGCAGGGATGGTAGGGACAACAACTGATCTCCAATATAACAATGCAAAACTAATTACATGGCAACAATAGACCATGATCGGTAACTTTTAAATCAACAACATACATGTTGTAGGAACACCGCATGCTTAGATTTGCCAAGAAGACCATTAACCCTTTCCAATCCATTGTCTGACGTCTAAAGACATTCTGATTGAAGGCTGTACAGCTCCAATGTTGGAAGACATCCGGCAGGGTATTCCTACTGTAGATTACTGGCCGCTCTGTTGTCGGGGGCCTCTCCAGCATGTCCCATACCGCAGTACTGGCTCTAGCCAGCAGATGGCACCATTGTATAGTGGCAGAAAGAGAAAGCGCCCAAGGAAACCCTGTGTCCAAAATTGGATTGCAAAGGGTTAAGAGTTACTGAGGAAAATGCGGCTAATCTCTATGGTTTACTCTACTTTAGCATAAACTCCTGTACACTCCACAAAACTAGGTTTTCTGTGATGGAGGGTTGCACATTCTTCCATGTCAAAATATTCAGAATTCTTTAGCTTTAGGGATGACGCGTATACCCATAGCCCACCCACAATGTAATTGCGTATGGACTGCGGGTATATACGTGCCAATAGAGAACAATGGGCTCCATCTTGTGTATATATGCGGCAAAATAGAACATGATGCGTTCTATTTTGCGCTCACGGATTACGCAATTCTGACACACCTATGTAAGCGGAACTGCATAAGGCAATGTAATGGATTGCCTGTGAGCTACCAGATATCACATGGGCGTACTAAGCCCACGTAATACACAAATCCAATACAGTCATGTGACCCTAGCCCTAGACTTAGATCTCAGAGCCATCACTCATACTGTATTTGACGTACTTACACCCCAGTAATACAAACCACCATATACAACAAGAGGCATCCCTATAAACAAAAACAGATGTCTATTCAAGATTAGTTGCAACCAACTGACAAACTTCAGAGTTGCACTCGTTAGCCCCATTAGGTCCCGAGATTCCCGTGTCATTTACGGTCAGGTTCAGTGTAGATCCACTCTACCACACATTAGGGCCAAATCTAGAGGAGACACCTGAGGAACCCTGGTTTTCACCCTTTAACCCCACCACGTACGATGTGGACTTCGTTGCGGGGTCCTCACGCCATTACTATGCTGACACTACTGTTGACCAAGGTGTGGTACCTGAGGATGTGGACAGGAGCACGGTCAGACAATCCGGGCTGAAGAAGACAGTGTCATTTCAAAACGAGGAACAAACCACAGTTAGGATACACAGAATCGGTTCAGCATGGTTCAAAAACCAGAAGTTGGGGTGGCAGCAGACAGTAGCGTGGTCAGTATAACAAAAGGGTTGGTGGTGGAGAAAGAAGAAGTCAGGAATAGCCAAAGTCAGGCAGTGGAGAATCAAAATACATTTGAATAGCAGTTCAAAGTAACTTGTCACCACCAAACAGCATCATAAACTATAGCACTGTTTGGGGTAGTCGCAGGGGGCTGGGGGATGTATTGGTTAAACTCACCTCCTTCCCAGTTTCTGAGCTGTCCCGCTGGAGAAGTCCGCACACTGTCTGAAAATCGCACTCTTTTTTTAGACCGCAGACCGCTGTACACACACACGGCCATAGAGGTCTAGTTCCTTTTAAGCAGGACCACAGACCACAAACTTGGACACTCTTCATAGGGAAAGGATGTCCAATGCTACCCCTTTTCATAATAGTCCAGCTACCCTCTAACTTTCAATTGGATCAGCTTGTTTAGTTACCTTGTTTGAAAAATAATACAATTAAAACCAAAATGATAAACAAAATATAAAAAGTTTGCATAACTGACGAACATGAGAACAAAAATTTAGGGCTCATGCCCAAGGCCGGGTCGGATTCCGCCTGCGAAATATCGCAGCAGAATCAGACCCGGCGCCCCCCAGAGACCCTATAGTCACCTGTCCGGATCCGCCGCGAGTGTCCTGTTCAGTGAGCCAGCGTACATGCGCAGTGCATGATGCGCCGGCGCTAGGTGGCGACACGGATTGTTGCAGTTCTTCTACTATGTTCACAGTGGAAGTATCGAGGGACATACTGCTTCAATTAACTGCAATGGAAGCCATCAGTGCGTTTTTCCGCATAGAATAGAACATGCTGCGATTCCTCTGCCGTGAGCGGGGGGGTGGGGGGGAAACGTCGCTGTTGATTTCGCTCGTGGACAGGGGAGAATCATCTAACACAGCATGTCTGTGGACAGACATTGCTGTGGAATTTGCAGCAATAATCCGTCCGTGGGCATTAGCCTTTAGGATGATTTTACAAAAACATTCAAAACAAACTGCAGCCGGACTATTAGAAAAAGGGGCAGTATAGACAAGGGTACCGCAAGACTGGTTAGGGAAGATTTACAAGGAGCGCTCTGGCTTTAGTGTGGGCATGTGTACGCCCTGTAGACTGCTGGCAGAGACCAGGCAGGTGCCAGAAAAGGAAAGCTGGTGACTGCTAGTTGTAAAATTTAGGCTAGATTTACACGGACATATTAGCACACACAAAACTGACGCGCGCAATAAGCAGAGAATAGAAACCATTCGCTTCAGTGGGATCATTCACACACACGTATTTTTCTTGCACATTTTGATTGCACGAAAAAAATGCAGCATGCTACATTTTCCAGCGGATTTGCGCACCAAAGGTCCCCATAGACCCCAATGGGGGTGCGCAAAACGCTTATTAGTCTAAATTAGCTATTTAAATGCGTGAAAGAAAAAAACTATTTTGTGCGCATTACACACCAATATAAGCTATGGGGATATAATAAATGTAGCATGTAGGCACGTATATGCATATTTGCTGTGTATTGCATATTTGTACGTACATGAATGATACACGCATAATATACGTGACACAGACACTCGTGTGAGTGAACCCTAAGGACATAAGACAGTTAGAAATTCCTTGTAAAAGACCTTCTACATGGGGAATCGTCATCTGAAAAATCATTAGATAGATCAGAAGTTCCAAACGACTATCTATTGTAAACACGTGCGACGAGCGAATAATTAGCAATGATTCACTTGTTGTTCATCTGTATGGGGTATTCTCCGCTTAGCTTTTCGGATCTGAGATGGGAAACGGCTCCCACCAGCCAGCCGGAGCCTATGGAAAGAGTGGAGTGCTTAGCTGTTCCTGTAGCACTCGTTGAAGTGAATGGGAGCTATGGAACCGGCCTGGCACAGCATAACCGAGTGGCCGGGTTTTCCCATCTTTGCCATGAAAAGCCAAAAAGGGAATAACCCGTTAATAACTTTATGTATACACATCTTAGCCTGATGTGGCGCGGTCTGCTATCAAAACTCCTCTGCGCATTATGTAACTACAAGCTATGCCTCACACTCGCTCATCATCACCATAGCATCTATCGGGTGGGCCACGGAAAAGTAGGCTGCCACCACACTCTTATAAAAACTGTCTAGGAGAAAACCTGTCTTTGTTGCCCTGTAGCAACCAATCACGGCACAGCTTTAAACTTCATATAATGCTGGGGCCCACCCTGTACAACAAACTTCATTGGAGTTTGTAATTATATATGTCATCATTCTGGGACTGGCTTTCTACTAGTGCAAATTTATATATCAAATGTATGGCCTAAATGTGATTGGAGCTTTGAAAAGGGGTTACCTGAGATACAGCTTCCTTATTACAATGCATTCCCTGTGTATGCAACACATAATACTCGCTGCTCCGGCTTCTTCAGCAGCTTCAGGTCTTCCTGGTGAAGTATTGTTTACAGGCTGCCTGTGACGTCACATAGACCTGCTGCTGCAGCCAATGACAGGACTCAGCGATGATTACCGAGCTCTGTCATTGGCTGCAGCAGCCTGTAAACAAAACATCAGCAGGAACACCCGGAGCCGCCTGCGGGGATGAGTGGAGGGGGCAGCGAATATGAGCTCCATTATGTTTTGCACACGAGAGACCTGTGTTTTTATAAAGAAGCTGCATCTCTGACAACCCCTTAAGGCCCTTTTATGTAGATCCATGATTGCAGGATGGACATTAACGCCTGATCTTTGGCCCATGTAAACATAAGTAAATGCTGGTTGGTCAGCAGCACATCTTCCTGTGTAAACAAGGATATGCTACTGATTTTATATGAGAACGATCATACAAATGATTGGTCGGTTGCAATGGTTGCTCCATGTAATTGCAAACAAGCAGTGCCAATTGACATGCTAATATCATCAATCAGCGCTAGTTACAAGCAGAAAATCAGACAGTGCAGAAGGGCACCTAGGGCACATTCACACGGGGCGTGAGCACATTTTCTGCTGCCCGAGTATCCCGCCTACTCTGGCATAGTTTTTATGCACTGCGTATTTGCACAGGAAAAAAAGAACGTGCAAAAGCGCATAGGTTTTGTGCAAAAATATGCTCACGTTAACGAACCCATTGAAATCACTGCGTATCCCGTGCACAAAAATTGCGTGCATAATACACGGCATAAATCCGCTCATGTGAACGGGCCCTTACTGTTGTGTTTTAGAGGGGGCAATTTTTACATTTTAAAAATGTTGGAGAGTAGCTAACAAGAGGTGCTTGTCAGGCGGTTCTATATCGGACTCACTCATTTTGTATCGTGGTCTCTGAATCATTACATCTTGACTTCTTCTGATCAGCAAGGCTTCATGCACATGGCAGGTCCGGATTACACCTGCGGAATCCTGCACGGAATCGGGCCCTGACCGTGGCGGGTGACCCTGCATACCTGTGTGTGCAGGTGGCATCCACACGGACCTCTCTCCTTCCGGGTTCTCTGTACTGCGGATGGTCCGCACAGCTCGCTGTCGGACATGGGCAGTACAGATAATTATTTTTTAAACTCCCGTGGAATCGACGGCCCGTCTGCAATGTCAATTGCAGATGGGCCGCGGGTCGAATGGCTTTCATTGACATCACTGGAAGCCGTGCGTGCAAAATGGACTATGCTGCGATTTTTCATCTGCGAGTGGAAAGCGCAGTCGGTTTCCACTCGTGTGCATGAAGAATCTTTTTTGCATTGCATGCTATAGAGGGTTATTGCTGCGGAATCTGGAGGTGGCTGGCCGTTCCGGATTCTGCAGCAAAGATCCGCCCGTGTGCATGAGGCCTAAGATGTATTCCATGGGCTATCGGCATCGGCTATACAGATAGTAGTGCTCCCCTCCATTGTATAGAACATATCTAGAACCGGACATCTCTCTGAGTACAACCTCCATGCTCCCGGACAATTCCTTTGTGTTACAGGGCGACCTGGATGCTTGACAGAAGTGAGACGGCCATTCCCTGGAATGCGTCTGTGGCATGTTCAAACATGAGTTTCCCTGCTGTCCTCTTAATACCTTGGCCAACATAAATTCTGGATAATTCGTTTGCGATCTGTTAAGCCTGCACCAGCCAGAAGGACAGAAGCCAATCGTCTTTGCCAGGAACCTGCTGTGCCCAGAGCTCGAGGGGTTAACACGGCCATTAGCGCGGACATTCCCCTCCCATAGCTCCCGAGAGAGGAAGAGAAGGAGGAAAATAGGTCAGTGCAGACATATTGCACAGAGACAATCTCAACAAGAGTCTGTTCTAATCCAGGCCCGGATCGAGTTTCACATGACACGAGAGCCGTTATATTCTACGAGTCCGTCCTGGCGGTTCGTAATATTACCCTGGTCAGCCTATACCATCTGCAATTGTAGGAATACACCAGAATCCACAGGATTATTCATGTTCGCGTCTTGCGTCCTTTAAAAAAGGTCATACATTTACATGCTAAAGGTGACAACAGAAGATAAAACCACTGCCTGGGGACCTGGGAAGGAAAAGCTAGGTTAAATGGCACTCATCTAAAAAAAAGCCCATCGAGGAAAATGTATTAAACTGACGGTCCAGTTCGGGTCATTGTCATAGAAAACGCCGCAACCGCTGTGCGAATGGTCCATTTATAAGATACATGTGGAAATGCCAACAACAGTGATTGCATGGATTTTCTCCGATACTCAAAAAACATAAATGGTAAGTTGGAATTAAAAAAAGTGACCATACACAGGCGGTGGACAAAAATATGGAAACACCATACAAAATGCATGCCTTAAATTACAATGGGTTATGAATCATAATTCAATTAGACATGTGAAGACCAATTTTAAGTGGAGGAAATATGATGCTGCTGGGCAAAAGTGAACATTGGCCCGAGCAATAATTGGTCAGGAGTTTAAGCCACTCAGCTACTGTTACCAGCTGGCTCCCAAAACCACCCAGAGCAGGGCAAGAGGTGAAGTAAACACAAATTTGTTGGGAAAGCTCACAGCCAAGCAGGGGTTAAAAGGGCAACTAATGATTAAACTCCCATGCATTTTGTATGGGGTTTCCATATTTCTGTCCACCCCCTGTAGGTTGATCACCTGACAATCATTTATTCAACAGTTATTTGACAAACAGTTGTTCTGCAGTGCCAGCCATACAAATTTTAGCCCATGTTGGCCATCACGGTTATTTAAACCGGTCCAACATGTTTAACACCAATGGGAGATGGACGAAGATCTTTCTAGGAATATACCATAGTTCTTTTGCACAGGACGACCGTGCGGCGCGCTTCAGTGCTTGACAATCATTGCAGTGATAATTGCTTTTGCGCTTTCACACAGGACCAACGACCGTTGATTGAATGGAAGCAGAGCAGGCCAGAGATCGTTCCAGCCTACTCACCTCCGTTTACAGTAGAAAGGCCATCGATGAGAGATGAACAATGGCCAGTTTACACAGTTTTAAAACCCGACCGACTTCTTTCCAGATGATGACGGTCTATCATCAATTGGCTAAAACCATCATTTGCTCTTAGATAAATGGGCACTTTGGTTGAAATCATCCATTTTCATCAACTTTAGTCTAATGCACATGGGCACCTTTAGAGTGTGTGCCCCAAGGGGACAGGGACCAATGTGAGTGATGCCAATCTCGTCAGTGCTGCAGAACATGTTGGCACTATATAATGGATAAAACAAACAGTAACAGTCTAAATCTAAAACATCCGGCTTTCTGCAACGACCGTAACTGGCTACCTAGATCAGATCGGAGTAAACCCAGTTACAAATCAAGGATTCAAAAGTCTAATTATAATTATAAGTCCAATTACGCAGTGAAATTTCAGGACTATTAGGTTTCTGGATACTATATTGGTTTAATTCCTTATGGGCATCTTATAAACCCCCTTATTTCAAGCATCACTGACCCATGACAATGGCATTATAATGTGGCCTGGAGGGTGATGAATGTATAGAATTCGTTCATACTATGTGACTGCGGTTGCCAGAACATAATTATGGGGTCAGAAGCTTTATACGCTTGGATGCAAAAACCATCCCAGCTGTGTGAGCACTTTCGTACTACAGACTGATATTGCCGCATTACACTGGGAGAACGCTGTGCTGCTAAATACTGAAAATATTAAAAGGGGGAAAATGGATAATTTATAACACTATACATTGAATCCAGGGGCGTAACTAAAGGCTCAGGGGCCCTGATGCAAAACGTGAGCTGGGGCCCCCCCTCTATCTGTACCCGTACCCATACCTAAACCATGCTGCACAGAGACATAACTTGAAGCTTCTGGGCCCCATGCAAAACCTGTAACAGGGCCCCCAACTATAATGCTTTATTCATAGTACTGGGTTCCCTATATGGAGAAGAGAGGCCTTATGGGCCCCCTAAGGCTCCTGGGCCTGGGTGCAACCGCATCCCCTGCACCCTCTATAGTTACACCCGATTGAATCCAATTCATTTTAAGGTCAATTTTAACCACTACTTACACGTCTGTTTTATGTAAAATATTACATGCAAAATCAAGCATATTGCTAATAATATATATGTGTGTGTGTCTTTAATCTTAGCTAATGTAGATAAGAGCTGGAAACCATCAACAAGCAGGCTGCTGCTAGAGGATATCATTAGGACTTGTTGAATACCTAGGTTAGATTGGTCCATTAACACCTGGATATCTTATGTTTATTAACACATTACTAAAATATTCATATTGATATGGAAGTACCTACCGTGTTTCCCCGAAAATAAGACAGTGTCTTATATTAATTTTTGTCCAAAAAGGTTTCACTTTTTTACATGTATAGCTGCCTGGACACTATTTAAATTGACTTTTTTAATTAACTGTTAGCAGGGCTTAATTTTGGAGTAGGGCTTATATTTCAAGCATCCTCAAAAAGCCTGAAAAATCATTTTGCATCCGCAAAAATTCTGGAAAATCATGCTAGGTCTTATTTTCAGGGTATGTCTTATTTTCAGGGAAACAGGGTACTATGTATAATTGGTACTCATGACAAACAGCAACAATGTAGGGGTGGTTGGCGTTAATAAGACACAGAGCAACCCGTTTTTTTCCCTGAATTTGTATTTTCTTCTAAAACATAAAAGAATCGACAATTATAGTACATTGTCAAAGGAGTTTTGCATACATACACTTATCACATCTGAACAGAATGAGGCAAAGGAAATTCAATGAAGTATCCCCCCTCCCCTCCTCTGGTCCCATGGATACCACATTAATTAAATTTCAATCCCAATGCTGATCAAAAGAGAATTGGAACAATAGGATATCTTAATAACTTGTTGCTCCATCAATATCCGTAGGTTACCCATAGAGCCTGCCAAATTAGATGTTAAATACCATGAGATGTAGCGGAAGGGGGCCAGTCGGCGTTTTATCTCACTTTTATTTAGGAATTGACTACTAACTTCCCACTTTTTTTGATTCTCTCGGTCTCAAGCCTATCCATACCGAGGCAACGTTTAGTTGCTGAATTAACTCAGTAGTGGAGGGCGATGTTGGTTGGGTCCACTCAAAGAGAGGGCAGCGCTTTGCCATCAGGAGTGCATGGGTAATTACTGGTAGTTTTTCATCTCTTGCCCAAAAATCAGATGAGTTTGGGGTTCAAAAGGCAATGTAATCCACCAAGTATGACAGACTTAGGCTTCTTTCACACGAGCGCATAAACGGCGCGGTTTTACGCCGGGGCGTATATACGTGCCCATGAGAGGCATTGATTTTCAATGCATTAGGTCACACAGGCGAATATATGGCACGTAAATACGCCAGCAGCATGAAAAATAGAACATATACGCTGCCGGCGCATATACGCTCAGCCAAAAGATAGTTCTGGAGCTATCCTTTGGCCAATATATGCTGGCGGGTCCTGTAGACTCCTATGAGAGCAGGGAAAGAGAAGGGAGGGGGAGGCATTTATGCAGGGTCCAACGCTCCGAAAAGCTTACAGGTGCCTCTATATAGGCATTGGAAGGCATCCCAAAGATTATGGCAGAGCGAGGGGTTTACAGGGTGCGGCTTATTTTTTTCGCTAAAAACGACGCTCACAGTCGTGCGAACGGACGCGAAAACACTGGCTGTGATTGTGGAAAAACGCCCTTTCAGGTGCTGATACGGAGCGGGCATTAAAACGTAAAAATGCCGTCGCCGTTTATGCGCTCGTGTGAAAGAAGCCTTAGGGTGTCTTTATATGGGACGAGCCATAGTTGTCCCATGTAAAGCCACCCTAAAGAAACTACTGTTCTCCAAACATTCTGACTTGTTCTACAAGCCAAAATGCAGTGGTTGGTTCTTGGGGTGTGACATATCGTACAGGCAAGTAACTTATCGGATGCCGCTGGGTGTTGCAGAATATTAAACCCATTGCGTTGTAAATTAGCTTATAATGAGATGTTTGCGATGTTTCATTTATTACTACTTTATGTTCAAAAGTCCACCCTCCAGTATTTTAGTGTAATATTGCCTTTCCCATGACTTGAAATAAGTCATGCCTCTCAGTCTTACCTGGCAGGCCTAGCTGATATATTAACCCTTTCCAATCCACTGGCTGATGTCTAAAGACATTTTGATTGAAGGCTGTACAGCTTCCGATGTCAAAAGACGTCCAGCAGGGTATTCTTACTGTAGATTACTGGCTGCTCTGTTGTCTGGGGCCTCTCCGGCATGTCACATACTGCAGTACTGGCTTTAGCCAGCAGATGGTGCCATTGTAAAATGGCAGAAAGAGAAAGCCCCGTAGGAAACCCTGAATCCAAAATTGGATTGCAAAGGGTTAAGAAATTCATGGCATTAGACATATGCTCTCCAGGGAAATCCAAGAGTCTTCATCTTAAAACCCCCATAACTTGGCCATATGACAGAAATTGGTCAGTCAAGAGACCATATTCCATACAAATCTCCCAAAAGATCTATATCAGTTATTTATATCAGCGTGCTTTAATAAAAATGATAACTAGCAATGATAAGTGGAGGCGATTCCATCCTTTCAGTTCAGATATAATTTTATGTTCCCGGGGAGGGGGCATTCAGATAGTAAACGGATACTGGGTATTTCCCTATGTGGATTCCAAGATACTTTACTGAAGATTGAGCAATTTCAACCGGGATGGCTAGGTATTTCTATTTGTCAAGAGCTGGATGAGGCAACATAGGACATTGCATATATACACTTATATTGGACATTGAACATTTGGTTATATTCACCGTGAAATCAGATTCACATCCAAATGCCTACAAAATGTCCAATATCTATAGCAGATTTCTCTGGGGTTTAGTCCAAAAATGTAATAAGTCATGCAAAAAAAAGGGTGCCTTTAAACTGGCAGTTGACCATGCCGATGCTCTACACCTCTAGTTTCAGCTCCAAAGTTCTAAATAGAAGTCCTATCAAAATATTAACCCTGTCCAATCCAATTTGTATCCTGGTTTTCCTAGGGGGCTTACTCTTTTTCTGCCGTCATACAACGGCACTATCTGCTGGGTAAAGCCAGTACTGCATGAGGTGACATGTTGGATAGGCTCTGACAGCAGAGAGGCTGGCAATATACAATAAGAGAAACCCGACGGACGTCTTCCAACATCGGAGCTGTACAGCCTTAAATCAATGTCTTCTGACGTAAGACAGTGGATTGAAAAGGGTTAAAGAGAAAGGGAGATAGAGGGTGCCCACAGCGAGCCCACTTCTACAATAATAATGGGGAGGAGAGAAAACCCAGGGTGTGAACTTGAGCTGCGGGTTGCCTGTAAAACAAATTGATTTATGTGCAAAAAGGGCCTACCACCCCAAATCTTTCGAGCACTATACCATCCATCTCCATAAGACATTGCCAAAAGGTGCGTCTTTACTGAATCTTTGCACATATTGGTCACTGCTGAGCTGCCCTAAACAAATCTCACCCCAGAAGAAGACAGAATTAGGGGATGTATGTCTGGAACGCTGTCTGCCATCATTTTCTACATCAGTTCCAGACAGAGGTTTATGAAAGAGATGGGCCTGAACGAGGCGGCCTGGGTAATGTCTCTTCCTGGTTTAGGAATCATTTTGATATATGCAGTGTTTGTGTGGCTTGGTATCTCCTTTCCCTGCAGATAGCTGTTAAATAAATAAGTGAGGGGATATCTGACTTTTTAATATTCAACAAAAAGTTCCCTGTACAGCCTTCTGAGCCCGGGGCTTTTTGTCTCTTTAATAATTTAAGTAGCATTTTTCACTTCTGTGTGCCTTGTGTTTTAACAATTGGTGGAGGATGCAAATATACTGCATATATATCTTCTGATACGTCCCTATGACATTATTAAATAGGACAGCAGGGTCATAGATGGGATGGACAGACCGCGGTCACACCTAGACACTGGAGCCTACACAGGGCTCTAAGAAGCCTTTGCGCCATATAAATACAGTTTGGGCATCTTCTACATATTTCGCATTTGGACCTAGTAGCATCAATTCATGCCTCAGATAGGGCAGTTTTGTCCAACTAGAGTTCTGTGGAAACTGAAAAAATTTGTGGTCTGTTCTGGGGAATGATGGGAGTGAGATTTAGAAGAAAACGAAGGTGTTTAGTAAAATTCTTGTTATATAACCTAACCACTTAAAGGGGTATTTAATATAATATGTTAGGCCGAAGACAGGCGTTTGTCCATCCCGTTCAGCCTATTCTCACTCCTCCCAATGTTGATCCAGAGAAAGGCAAAAAAAAAAAACCCAATGAGGTAGAAGCCAATTTTTCTCATTTAAAAAGCAAAAAAATTCCTTTCAGATACCAAATCTGCCATCTTGGCTTTTCATGGGCAAAAAGTTGAACACCCAGCCCTCCATGCCAACCACCTGTTGGAAAGAGTCGCGTGCTTCAGCCAGGCGGTTTTTCCATATCTCTCATTGAAGTGAATGGGAGCTATGGAAACCATTATTGTAACTCCGGGAGTTCTGGAAACAGTGTGGTGCGTTGTGCTACTCTATTTCAAAGCTCCTCTTCACTTCACTGAGAGCTATGGAAACTGCGCTTTTCTTAGCGCTCTAATCCTTTTTCACCAACTCACGTCAGGTGGCGGGAAGCTTGACAAGAGTTTCCCATCTCGGCTATGAAAAGCTGAGATGGGAACAGCCCTTTAGTGGTATCACTGTGGGGGTCACTATTTTTTTGGAGCAAGTAGTATGTTATAGGAATATGTAAACGGGTTATAGCCAAAATGGCCACAAAGCTTGCATTTCTACACATCATGGTGAATATAATTTTTTGGCCTGGGTTTTACATTCGAATAATTCTTTTTACCACTCTGATTCGCAACAGAAATTGGGGGTTTTATGGTTTTTAAGCTACGGTCTATGTAATATGTGCCATGTGTGCACAAAAACATTTATGCCTGGGATTCAACTGAAAATGTCTAAGATGAAGCCCTCCGGAATATTGAAGTTAGCAAGTATAGAAGCTCAAATATTGCAGCCAGATGTGGATGTACAGAACAAAGCACTGTGATAGACGTAAAAAAAAACAAAAAAGTCTGTAAATGGAAACCGTGCACTGGGGAAGTTCTACATATACATAAGATCCAAAAACAAAATGTAACAAAAGCTAAAAAAATAAAATAAATCAAGAAACAAAAATGATACATGCAACACGGCCAATTCTGACAGCTGCATTATACCGGTACTATTCTGTATTCCAGATGAAACATATGGAACTGAACTTATAGCACCCATACCGATGTAGAGAGCTGTAAAGTTTGATTCCGTAGAACTGTGGTAAATTTGGTTGTTTTGCCAAATTATAATCCAAAAGATGAAAAAAAAAAAAAAAACTAAACTAGATATGTGCCAAAGTCATCCTACTTCTAATATGCCTAGTATCTGGAAAGCAGTGGAATAGGAGCAATGGGGAGAAAAGGGAGGAGGAATAGGAGCAATGGGGAGAAAAGGGAGGAGGAATAGGAGCAATGGGGAGAAAAGGGAGGAGGAATAGGAGCAATGGGGAGAAAAGGGAGGAGGAATAGGAGCAATGGGGAGAAAAGGGAGGAGGAATAGGAGCAATGGGGAGAAAAGGGAGGAGGAATAGGAGCAATGGGGAGAAAAGGGAGGAGGAATAGGAGCAATGGGGAGAAAAGGGAGGAGGAATAGGAGCAATGGGGAGAAAAGGGAGGAGGAATAGGAGCAATGGGGAGAAAAGGGAGGAGGAATAGGAGCAATGGGGAGAAAAGGGAGGAGGAATAGAAGCAATGGGGAGAAAAGGGAGGAGGAATAGGAGCAATGGGGAGAAAAGGGAGGAGGAATAGGAGCAATGGGTAGAAAAGGGAGGAGGAATAGGAGCAATGGGTAGAAATGGGAGGAAGAATAGGAGCAATGAGAAGAAATGGGATGACAAACTAAGCCCCACCTTTCAAGCTAAATCCCACCCCAGCTTATCTATAGTCAAGTGAGAAGGGATTAGGATACAGATCTCAGTTGATCTTTAATAAATTTTCTGCAAATATATTGCCAAAACTGTAACTTTGAGCTGACCAATATTCTGCTAAAAGGATGACAGATTGCAAGTCGTCAATGTTCCCAAAACGCTACAAAAATCGTGATTTCTTTTTTCGTAACGGCAATCACTTGTCATTCCTCCGCTCATGCTGGTTCCATCACAAATGACAGGTAGAGATGCCCATTTACATGACAGGATGTACTGCAAAAAAATGATCATTTTCAGATCAGCAAAAAAAAATGCAGTCAGTGACGACAGAGCGAATTATTGCCGATCGTTTGCTCGCTGCACACATTTACACTTTACAGAGTCCCGAGATTATATAATTATTGACCAATGTAGAAGGCACTTAATTTTGCCAACTAATTGCATAGATTTCTAACTATTGGAACGGTTTTGTCACGGCAGATCCACCGATTGTCATGCTCTGTGTTTCTTACCAGTCAGATTTAAAGTGCATCTACACTTTCAGTGATCCGACCATCAGGTGTGATTCGATATTACTGCACATTGGGCTATAGATTAAAGTTGCTGTGGCAGTTGTACCACACTCGGAGAACATAGTGCACAGGTCCAATTAATTAGGATTAAACCCATGCATGATACTATCCCAGCCCGATACAGTTGGGAGTCTAACAATGCCGGATGGTCAGATTATGAGGAAGAATAAAAGTGCAGGTGCACTTTAACAAATTACCGTATATACTCGTGTATTAGCCGATCCAAGTATAAGTCGAGTCAATAAGTTTTACCACAAAAAACTGGTAAAAACTTATTGAATCGAGTATAAGCCTAGCTATACTCAACTCCCAGCCGGTTTCTGTGTCCCCAGCGCGATACTCTCCCCGGCAGTACAGCAAGCTGCTTCAGACTTCTCCCCACTGTCATCTCCCTGGCTCGGTTTTGAATTCCCCCACTGTCAGTGCTGTGTGAGGAAGAGCTGTGATTGGATCGAGCGCCATCCAATCACAGCCGATGCTCGATAAACCAGTCACAGCCATTCAGCGAGTATCGGGCAGGGGACACAGACGTCAGCTGGGAGGTCAGTATTGCGTTTTTGTTTTTTTTTGTTTGTTTTTTAACTTCACTCAAGTATAAGCCGAGGCGGTCTTTTTCAGCACAAAAAAAAATGTGCTGAAAAGGTGTGAGCGACTGGATATTGAGGACCTATCCTTAGGATAGTTTGTCAATAGAAAAAGAAAAAGGGGTGCTGCGAATGTGAACCCTGCACTGAGCAGGGGGCTGGATCCGATGACCCTGGATGTCCCTTCCAACTCTACCATTCTAGGATTCTATGATATGATTCTAAGAATGAAAATCCACACAGCAGAAAAATCCATGGAATTTTGGTGCGGACCTGCAACTGATTTAACCCTTTCAAGGAAGTCTTCCGCGGATCTGCAACAGTGGTACAGATATTAATGTAGTTTTTGACATGTAAATGACGACAATTTTGGTGCGTATTTTCCATTATGTGTGAACAGACCCCCTAAAGAGGCATTCCAGCAAGGAACATTTATCACCTACCATTGACTAGGAGATAAATTTTATTGTGTGGTACGACCACTTGTACGACAGTCTATTTTTTCTCATAACTGTGGGTGAGGAGCAGTTTGCAAGGAGCGGCAGCCCAACATGTGTGCCGCAACTCCGTACCACCTCTACAGAGGGCTGCGAATTGCAAAAACATACCAGAAGAAAAGAGAGCCTTCAATGTGCATTAAAAATGTGAAGCCTATTTGTTAATATCTTACAACGATGCAGAGAAATAAATATCTGAAGCTACAAACTGAAGGCCAAAGACTGCATTACCGAGAGAGTCGGATGAAAATATGTCCGCTCTGAATTCGATCAGGTGCAGAGTTGTCATGGAGACCTTGTGTAAAGTCAAATCAGAACATACAACATCAGAAACAGAAAATTGATGGCAGAAAAAGACCCCCTAGTCCATCTAATCTGTCCTTGTATTGGTTCCCTTTTATTCCGCTCTTAGGATAGATCTATACTTATCCCAGACAGCTGGAAGCCATTATTGGTTCTCCAACCACGTCTGCTGGAAGTTTGTTCCAAGCATCTACTACTCTTTCAGTAAAATATTTCCTGACGTTGTTTCTTATGTTTTCCAACTAAACTCAGATTGAGCCCTCTTGTTCTAGTGTTTAGCTTCCTAATAAATACACTTCCCTCCTGACCTTCGTTTACACCTTTACCATATATAAAAGGTTTCCATCATGTCTCCCCTCTCTCCTGCTGTAACATATATAAAAGGTTTTCATCATATCTCCCCTCTCTTCTTTCCTCTTGTAGCATACAAAAAGGTTTCCATCATGTCCTCCTCTCCCTTCTCTTATTCTGTAACATATATAAAGGGTTCCACCATGTTCCCATCTCTCTGCTCTCCTCCTGTAGCATATGTAAAGGCTATCAGGTCTCCCTCTCCCTTCTCTCCTGTAACATATATAAAGGTTCCCACCATGTCCCCTTCTCTCTTCTTCCTCCTAAAAGGGTTCCATCATGTCCCCCCCTCTTTTCTTTTCTCCTATAACATATATAAAGGTTTCCATCATTTCCCTCCTCTCCCTTCTCCTCCTGGAACATATATAAAGGGTTCCACTATGTTCCCATCTCTCTTCTCTCCTCCTGGAACATATATAAAGGTTTCCACCATGTCCCCCTCTCCCTTCTTTTCTCCTTTAACATATATAAAGGTTTCCATCATGTCCCCCTCTCCCTTCTCTTATCCTGTAACATATATAAAGGGTTCCACCATGTTCCCATCTCTCCTCTCTCCTCCTGAAACATATATAAAGGGTTCCACCATGTCTCCCTCTCCCTTCTCTCCTCCTGTAACATATATAAAGGTTTCCATCATGTTCCCCTCTTCTTTCTGTCCTTCTGTAAGATATATATAAAGGTTTCCATCATGTCCCCCTCTCCCTTCTCTTATCCTGTAACATATATAAAGGGTTCCACCATGTTCCCATCTCTCTTCTCTCCTCCTGGAACATATATAAAGGGTTCCATCATGTCCTCCTCTCCCTTCTCTCTTCCTGTAACATATATAAATGTTTCCATCATGTCCTTCCTCTCCCTTCTCTCCTCCTGTAACATATATAAAGGTTACCATCATGTCCTTCCTCTCCCTTCTTTTATCCTGTAACATATATAAAGGTTTCCATCATGTCCTTCCTCGCTCTTCTTCCTCCTGTAACATATATAAAGGTTTCCATCATGTCCTTCCTCTCTCCTGTCCTTCCTCCTGTTACATATCATGTCATCCTCTTCCTTCTATGCTCTCTTCTTCCTCCTAAAAATCTTTCATCATGTGCCCACTCTCCTTTCTCTCCTCCAGTAACATATAACAGTTTCTTTCATGACCCCCTCTGCCTTTAGTCCTCCTACAATAAAGGTTTCCATCATGTCTGCCGACTCCCTTCTGTCCTTCTACAACATATGGTTTCCATCATGTCCCCCTTCTCCATTCCTTCCTCTTACAACATATATAAAGGTTTCCATAATCACCCCCTCTCTCTTCTTTGCTCCAGTCTTTGTACTTCTGTTTTATCACTGTCTTTCTGTAGTTGCGGTCTCCAGATCTGAACATAGTATTCCATATGTGGTCTCGCCATAGCATTACACAGCAGGATCACAATCTCCTTCTTTCTACTAGTAATATCTCTAGTTATACAGTGGAGCATCGTACTTGCTTTCTTTGCTACCTGAGCTTATTTTGAGGTTGTCAAAAATCCAGGGGGGAGGGGGAACCAATGTAGAAGATTCCTGGAGGTAATTTTTTTTCCCTTTTAAAAAATTCTTCATAATTCCCTCCTCTGCCACGGATATCAGTAAACCCCTTTAATTTCCTTCTGGGACATCACATTTAAAGGGGGTATACTGGGGAAATACTATTGTTGAGCTATCCTTAGAATAGGTCATCAATAGTTGATCAACAGTGGTCGAAGCAGCAAATTCCACTTCGTACTTCTCTGTGTGGCGCTGATGGCAACGGGTGCCAGATAAGCTGATAGGCCGGACTCTAAAGTGGCCTACCCCAGCCAATCAACTATTGATGACCTATTCTGAGGATAGGTCATCAATAGTATCTCCCTGGAAAACCCCTTTGAGGACCTGTTCCTAACAAATGGCTCCTCGAATCTCTGTAGTATTCGTAGTGAAGTCACCGCAGCAGGCCATGACTGGACATGAAGTCATAATCACAACCAATACATTACCACTAACAATGTGGCCTAATTTCTGCATTAATATAATAAGTAAGAGAAGGAAATAGGTTATTACTTCTGCATGTATTAAATCTAGGACCATTCAAGAATACAGCAGCAACCAACACAAAGCCTATGTGCTCCTATGTGGCTGAAGGGGGCCGATTAGTATCGGGGAGACACCAACGGCGCCCTTCAGCGCCAACCTCTGAGACATACGAGACAAGAACAATCTGTGCTTCTACGAAGGGACAAAGAAGAGACACACCCAACATCCAGACAAAAGAGAAGAGGAAAAAAAAAAAAAGAGGCCGCAGCAGACGAGCCAGGATGTGATGTGCAGCGGTACGGAGCTATGCTGATCTACAGGGACCGTGATCACTGCAGCAACCCAACAATAGGCAATTGTTAAGTCAATTCAGAAGACGACGTAGGACTCTTCTCCGGTGCTTTCTGTGTCTGTTCATATTTTACATCTGGCTGAGCAATAAGCATTAATGCAAATCCACATCAATGTAATGATAGAATTTCTAGTATAGCTATAGGACCATTTTATTTTTGGCCTCTTACATTTTCATGGATAGAACCACATAAATATAATAAACCAATTCTCCGAACAGTAAATACAATAGACTAAACATTACACAGCATTTTTCCTTAATTTCTTTTAAATTAACCCTTTCCAATCCAATTTGTATCCTGGTTTTCCTAGGGGGGCTTACTCTTTTTCTGCTGTTATACAACAGCGCTATATGCTGGCTAAAGCCAGTACTGCATGAGGTGACACATTGGATAGGCTCTGACAGAAGAGAGGCTGGCAATATACAGTAAGAGAATCCTGACGGACGTCTTCCAACATCAGAGCTGTACAGCCGTAAATCATAATGTCTTCAGAGGTCAGACAGTGGATTGGAAAGGGTTAAGAAAACAAAATTTTGCCATGTTTTATCCCAATATTTGCTGCAAAACCATGACAGACTGTACAGTGACAGCAGTGCCTGTGTGCAAAAAAACATCGGACCGCAGACGAACATTGTCTGTTCACCGAGCTCCACACATTGCATGTCATATGCTCAGCCATGATAACGGACCAGACTAGGGCACGCATGATTTCTGGCTATCCGCCCAAAACAGGTGAGTGTACTGTCTGAATCTAGCTCATTATAGACTTGTGTCGCTAGCGTTATTCCGCCTCGACCGCTGGCAGGGGGCCTAAGGGTGCATTCCCAGGTTGCGGAAAGGCTGCAAAAAAAACAGTGGCGGGAATGTTTACTATCAAGGTGAATAGAATTAAAAACAAATCCTCTTCACATGTAGAGTAAAAAAATTTTTTTTAAAACTGCTGTGGATTTTCTACGGTAATTGTAGTGTAACTTTAAGGCTCAGTTCACACAGGGTGGAAATCCCATGGAAATCTCGCGGAATGACCGCATGGAAATACTGCAAGATTTCCACAGTAGAAATGCAGCTTTAAAACTCGCTCCATTCGGCGCAGGGTTTGAGGTGGCTTTGCCGCCTGCATTCCTCTGCAGCCATCTCTCCGCCTAGAAAGGAGAGATGACCGCAGCAGAGACGCCGCTAAAATTGACATTCCGCGGCTTTGAATTCCGTGTGGCATGTCAGTTTAATCGCGGCTTGGCCGCAACGGCTTCTCTGCAGCGTGTGGATGAGATTTTTTTCAAATCCTGTCCACTTTGCTGCTTTATCCCGGTATAGAAATTGCCCGATGGATTTGCTGGGGATCGTCTGTGAAAATTTTGCAACAAATCAGCAGCGTTTCCGCAACATGCGGATGATCCGCAGTTCAATATGCCAGTAGACACTCATTGGGCATCCACAGGTCCGCAGATTGCATGCGTGGAAAAACACCCACAACATGCTCCATTTTCTGCGGTTTCCCACACAAACGGCTTCCATTGAACACCAGGTATGCCCGATATGGAGCGGTGGATCCCGCCAACAAACTATTGACTTATCCTGAAGTTAGGTCATTAATAGTGTAGTCTTAGAAAACCCCTTTAAGGATTTTTTACAATGGGGGATTTCCTGCCAGGAACTAACGACAACCCACATTTTTTGCTATTGGGGCTTCTCAAAAAGGGGGTGAATTCCACATAAGAATACGTGATAAAATCAGCTTCAAATAGTGCGGGCTTGGATGCAGGTCTTCTGCTGCTGCGTAATGCCCGCTGCTTACATTCCGCTACAAATCAGCCCCATGTGGACCCAGCCTTACTTTATGAAAAGCATGGCGAAAAAGTTGTGATAAACCGCTGCAAATGTTCTAAAATAATAAAAATAAACACTACTGATGCCTTTTTTCCCGGAGATCCAGCGCTGAAGTTCTGGAGGTCCTACTGGGGTTTGTTTAGAGCTAGATTGTGAACGCTGCAGCGGTCATGTGCTGTACTATTGGCATCATGATGCCCATCGCATAGTGGTGATGTCAGTAGTCTGGCACATGACTGCCAGGGCCAAGCGCTAGCAGTCTGCAAACAAAACTCAGGGCCACTACCGAAACTTCAGCACTGGTTCACCAGAGAATAGAGGAGGCAAGTAGAGGTTTTTTTATTTAAAAACATTTGCTGCCATCTTTTAAAAACATTTTCAGCTTTAATTTCCCATGTGCAGATGCAATAGTATGAAAAAACTATGGACTTCTTCCTGCTGCAAAACTAGGCCAATGCCTACCTAAGCCAGTAAAAAGTTGTGTCCGCATTACATCCCTCCCCTTTCTATCAGGGGTCCTAGGATTTCTAGGATATTCTGCAGCGCTACTCTTGCCCCAATAGAATCTTGTCAGACCTCATTACATGTAAACGGAAGCCATGAAGCCAAGTCTGAGCTGATACTTTACAATTACCCAGTGGCACTGCGGTAGAGTTGCCAACTGCACCCACTAAACCCATAGACAACAATGACAAGATCAGAGATGAGTGAATCTGTGAACATTCAGTTTGCTTGAGTTTCGACAACAGCAGAATATCCTATTACATAGCTGTGTTTCCCTAATTTCCTTAAATGAGGCACAAATCAGGATCTGTAAGCACTGTCTTGTATGTAGGAAAAACGGTTTCAATCTTAAAAAGGAGTTTATGGCATTTAAAAAAAAAGGTCTTTTAGCATTCTTAAGAAACGGCGCCACTCTTGTCTAAAGGCCGCGTGTGCTACTGCAACTGTCGGGGAAGCAACACAGAACTCACAAAGTAGCTAATGGAGTAACAAAGATATACAGTATTTGAGAACACAGCAATAAAGTGAACAATGGAATAATAAAGATTAGGCAACTGAACTTTAACCTTCGAGCGCCTGGGCACTAACTACTTCTAAACCGTAGGCTTGTGAGCAATCTGTAATCACTGGAATACCTCAAACAATATTGAGAACGTTGGACGAATACAGATCACTGAATATAATAGGCAGCGTCCTGATGTTAACACTCCTTCACCTCTATTACCGGTTTCTAATTTTCTCAGTCCACAAATAAAGAATTTGCGCAGCAACAAGCATTTCTCTTTCAGTCCGGTATCCTTATTGTTATCTACACATGCAGCAGCAGGCCTGCCAAGTACTCAATCCCTGTTCTTATCAGTGTATATACCTAGCATCTTTAGTGAGGTCGGCCTCACTTATGGTTTAACGCATGGGAGTTACAGCTTCTACCAACCCAGGCAATCCTAGAGTGTATTTAGGGGTCAGGAGCGCTCCTCTCCATCTCTCTGACAGTTTCCTCATCAGCGATGGTCCGTCACTATCTCCCAGGTCATCTGTCTCTGTATTTTGTGGCCAGCAGTCTCCTGGTTGCCTCTTGTCTGTTGTCTAACATGGTCTCTTCTTTCACACCTCGCAGTCAGCAGCTCCTTTACACCACTCTTAGTCTCTGTGCTCTCCTGTTGCACAGCAAAAATGGTCTCTTTTTTCTCCCCAGATCTCAGCCAATCAGAAAGTGTCCTTTGAGCATGCTCAGTTCTGCTGAATTTAAAATTTGGCGCATGCAGATTTTTGGTGCACTTTACAGTCCACCTCCATAGCAACCTTTTAGAGGAGTCCCTTACGCAACTTAGCTGCATTCACGGTTCCTCACTTCAACAGCAGACTGGCAAGGTAACAGAAAGTAAGCAGCCATGTTCCCCTCTAATCTCAGAATACGGCAGTCTTAAGGGCGCCATTTACTTTGTTGCTCGCCCTTTTTTATTTTGTTTTTTCTGAAGCCTAAATTCTATCATGAATGACCGGTTCCAGGCATGGCCTTCAAGGTTTGCTATTTAGTAAAGAGGCCTACTAAGAAAGTAAGAATAATCTCTCAGCCGTTAAACCAGTACAAAGTCTGTAAGGTATGCAATCAGTCAGCAGAGCGTTATACAGGCAGCTCCGCCGACTGCTGCTCCGCTATGAATATTAACAAGGTCTCTGGTCGGCTCTGTGGTTTCACCCGCTGGACCTGAGCTGATGTTTGCTTCTACATGAGCTGCATCAGCAAGAAATTTAACTCACAAATCAATGTATTCCTAATGTGGAAATGATCTACATTTTACTGCAGATTTATTGAGCAATCATGATAATATAAAAGCAAGAAAACCACCAGCCTGCCAAGACCTCTAATCAGTAGGTCTACCCCCATCGTGACACGGAGTAAAATAATGATTTACGCCCAGAGTTTGCAATTGTGGTGCCCTTGTGAGAAGTACAAATTATACATATGTCTTGCCCGCTGCCGGCAGACGTTGGGCCAATTGATGCTTATGGGAGTTGATGTTCAGCAAAAAAAACTAGGATGCTACTGGAAAACCACTAGTATCCGGACAGATTAAGAAGGATAGTGGTGGGGGTCCTCTGATGAGGATGTCCATCTCTTGGCCACAAGAGTGTCTCACCTTCTGGAAGACCTGTGCTGTCCTGCATTACATGGACAACCTATTGATGTGAATGGGCACTGTGTAATGCTTCTCTTCGCCTGTGGTGGTGCTGCAGGAAAATTGAACACTTCCTGACAGGTTTCCTCCCAGACTAGAGCGGTTCACTTGAGGTTCAAGCAGGAGGACTCTTTATATCCAGCTTATAGTTGAGGGACCTTTCTAATGAGTAGGGGTTATGCAAAGCAAATCTAATGTGGGTGGATATTGTCATGTAGCAGTACCTAATTTAAAAGGAAAGATTTAAGCTACTGAAATGCATCATGGGATTTTAAGGGCAAGTTCACACACAGCAGAAGTGCTGCGTCAAAATTCTTCAGCAATGTACAGTACCATGTTAGTGCAGACCCCATTCACTTACAGCAGAAAGTAGACATACTGCAGATGTCCAAATCCACAGCATGCTCCGTCTATAGAGATAGCCATCTCCACCTGTCCCATAGAGGTAAATGGAGTCATGGTTGCAAATTAGACTTGGGGACCACCGTTCTTGAGATAGCTGGGAGCCCCCAGCGAACATACACTTATGGGAGAACCTTTTAGTGATTCTTGGAGTTTCCCTTTAAGTATTATTCATGTACGATGGAGACTTTATGGTGGATTGTGGAGCAAACTCTGTGCTCTTCATTCACACTCCACTTATCAACACATGACAGGACTCTCTGCTCACAATATCTGGCAGGGAGCTGATTATGTGTTGCTCTAAGACTACGAGATATCAACAGAACGTTGTAAGGTCTCCAAGCAGCTCGGAGATTCCTTGTAGACTGTCAGGCCTTTTATGGATGGCGTTGGAGACTCAGATAACGGTTTTTCCTAACCCTACAACTTTTCATCAAGTCTTCCTTAGGAGTAGCAGTTGCTGAAAGGAACTAGACTTTTAAGTGTCAGACAAAGTTACACAGTTACGAACATATGTTTTATGGTTAACCCCTTAAGGACCAGGGGGTTTTGGTCCTAAAAGGACCAGACATTTTTTAGGGATTTTACCCATGTGGTGCTTTTACTGCCCTATTTTTTTCTTCACTACAAAAATTATTTTTGTCACATTTTTTATTCTATGACAAAGGTTTTTTTTTTTTTATCTCACTGACTTTTTTTTCAGTTTTTTAGTTTAATTTAGTAAAAAAAACAACAACCTTTTTTCTTAAATTTATATTTTATTTTTAAAATTTGCATATTAACGCTAAAATAAAGTACAGTTTCGGATGGTTTGATAGTCTCGGATTACAGGTCGCATATGGTGATTGTTTTGGTTTGTGTCGTGTCTTTTTTTTTCTTTTAATAGATATATTTTTATTTTATTCTTTAATTCATTTATTTTTTTTTTTACTTATTTTATAACCGTTTTCTTAACATCTATGTGTCTCATGATCTCATATAAGATCTCTGGGGGTCATTTATATCACCTGCAGCTCTGCTGTGACAGGGGCACCCAGCGGTCACGTGATCGACGGGTCAAATACTGGAAGTAACACTCATTGAGCACTATGTAGTCTGCAAGAGAGAAGGCAGAAGTAGTTTAAAAACCGCTCCGGTCTTCTCCTCCAGGCCCTTGGCTGTGTCTGCTCCAGCAATATTGCAGGAGTTTTAATACCACGCCATATTTTTACTAAGGGTCAGGATTAAAGACCAAGTGCCGTAAATTTACTGTCCTTGGTCTTTAAGGTGTTCAAATACATTTTCACCTCGACTCAAAAAATATCCATTATTAGGCTTCTTTTAAAAAGTCCTTTTTTAAAAAAAGTTTTTGGTTGTATTTTCTATTGTACACATGCTGTTTTCCTTAAAGGGGTTCTCTACCAAAAGGTACTTATTCCCTATCCACAGACTAGAGGATAAGAGTCTGATGTGTGGGGGGTCTGACTGCTGGGTAACCCACCAATCACTAGACTGGGGTTCCAGAGTGTTTCCAGATGAATTAGGTGGTGGTCCTGAGCTCAAAGGGGTTGTCCTACTATAAAAAATTCTAACAGCTGGGCATGGCATAAAATAAAATATGAGACAATATTTGTTTATCTTCAGCCCCGTGGAAAACAGCTAAGCGGCTCCGGCTCCTGGTATATACATCTGGCGGAAGTCAGGTGACCACTGCAGCCAATGTGAGGCTGCAACGTCCCCATTCAAACTCCTAACAACAGCGCTCACATTCTGCGCACCGTGCCGCCAGACGTTTTATAGTGGGAAAACCTTTAAATCCAACCTAGAACAATATTTGCATGGACACTGTATGTTCTCCCCGTCTTTGTAGGGATTCCTCCAGGTATTACCCAGAGGAGCATGAATGGCCATTTGAGTCTCCTCACTCACCGTCTAGGTGCTCTCCCTAAGGAGAAAAGATAGCGTTTCTGACCCCTATTTTCGTATGGGACACGCATGGACGGCTTCAAATGCCGTCAATGGAAGCGGTGCAATCCGCAGGGATTCTGAAATGTCGAGATCGCTGCGAATCCGCTTTATCGTCGGCACGACATTTCTGCACTGTGCATGTAGGCCGGGCCGGGACATCTGCAGCACACAGAAGAGCGATCTGTGCAGGTACGAGGGGGATCACCGGCCGGCAAAGAATCCGATTCCGCTGCGGGATCCAACCCGGCCGCGTGCATTCGGCCTTAGATCGTCAATCATATTGCAGAGAGGGATGTTAGGTGATAATTGAATGTGAGCGCTATACAAAATAAAAGAAATAAACTTAGCCAAAGTTCCAATCAACTAGAAAAAGTGTTTCTTCCTCTGCAGAGCAGGTCCATTAATGCATGACACTGACAGCCCAATAATATCAATGGGAACTATGTAATGCTTCATTTTCCCTGTTGGTGGCACTGCAGGGAATTTGAACACTTGCTGCAGGGTTCCTTCACATATAAGCGCTGATCATGGGTGATACCGGCAACAGGACTCTCTTTTGACTAGCTTATGCTTGGGCAACTGTTCTAATTAAAAAGCAACTGTCCAAATGGACATCCCCTTTAAGATATCCATGTTCTAACACATTTAAAAGGTATAGTCTGGGGAGAAAATACATTATAATCTTCTTAGTGCTGTACAAAACATTCATGCTCACTAATCCCCCACTACACTCTTCTTACGGCCCCAATGATGATGACCCATCACAGGGACATGTGACCGCTGCAGCCAATTACTAGCTGATTTTGAATTAGATACAACTGCAGCGGTCACATGTCGTGTGACGAAAAAGTCATGGCTGGAGCAAAAACATGAGCAGGCACCACCGGAAAAGTAACTGCGGTGGATCGGGGCAGGTATGACTTTTCTTATGTTTTTTTTTATAGCATTAAGAAGCTTTCAATTTCATTTTTGTTTCCCCCCCAACTGCCCCTTTAAATAGGACTTCTAAATGCTGCAGCAAATGAAACTGCGACTCGATCTTTATGAATGGTAAGGAACACAGAACAATTTCTTTCAGTTCGCAATACTGGTCTGACAGATCATCTCGAACGCCGATGAAAGGAAAGCCAACCTAAGCAGCGGCCGCCGTTATCAGTCTAGGAGGCTGGTAGTCCACTCACACCAAATTGGTTTAGCTAATGACTTCAATTCATTGTGCAAGACAAGCCTGATAAGGACAGAGATAAACGCAAAATCAGTGTGACTTGAGGAAGAGGAAAACCATTTATAGCATGTCAGGGCCAGAGGCCTCAGAAGAAATCATCTGGGGCATAGAAGATGAAAAAAAGGTTATTCACTTTGCTTCAAATACATGTAGAATATAAAGCGAGCCCTAAACTGGGACACAGAGGATATAAATATATCCCCAAGGATTAAAATATACGAAATAACAGGTCTGGACCAAATACTGCAGGTTTTAGGAGACAATGAGACCACTACGTGACTTTTATTACTTCAATGTGACTGAACTGTAGTACCAGTAACATCCAGAAGGACAAGAATGGCGCTGTTTCTGGAGGGGAAAAAGAAAAACTGACCTTTTTTTCTAATCTCTTTAAGTGAATGCGAACTCTGCCTGCAATACCATTCTTGGTCACTGCAGCGAGTACAGAGCTGTGAGTTTCTGTCAACATATCGGCTCCATACACTAGGGCAGCGGCCCGGTGAATCCTGGAAGGCGGACCCCACCAACTATTAACTGACCTCTCCTGAATGGTTGAAAGCTGGAAACCCCATTGAAGAGTTGCCCAGTCCTGGCATACCTAGACTTACACAATCAAATTTAAAAGGTTGATCACATTCGCTGTTCAAGTCACCATCCGGCTTTAGAACAAAATTCTGGAGGAAGAAGGGAGTATATTACTTGCAATTGTTCTTTATGGTCAGCCCTAGGTCCTGTTTTTGGCCATCTAAGATGTGCAACACAATCTGCAGACTACCTAATCCCCACAGTGCACTTGTAGTAGTGTTAGACTACCAATGAACTATACCTGCTCTCTGATTGACCAGGGCTGCTCATATGATCAATGCTGGCTAATCAGATAGCAGTGCAGTGTGCACTGGATAGAAAATTAGGACAGCCATCCTAGATGGACAAAAATGGGACACAGAGACAAACAGGAAGAGGGGCTTGTTATTTGTATAGCGCCAAGGGCGTAACTATAGAGGGTGCAGGGGATGCGGTTTAACCCGGGCCCAGGAGCCTTGGGGGGCCCATAAGACCTCTCTTCTCCATATAGGGAGCCCAGTACTATGAATAAATCATTATAGTTGGGGGCCCTGTTACAGTTTGTGCATTGGGGCCCAGAATCTTCAAGTTATGTCTTTGTGCAGCATGGTTTAGGTATGGGTACGGGTACAGATACAGATAGAGAAGGGGCCCCAGCTCACGTTTTGCATCAGGGCCCCCATAGCCTTTAGTTACGCCTCTGTATAGCGCCAACTTATTCCGGAGCGTTTTCAGGTAAATTTTTTTATACGCAATCTGGGGACTCATTTTACCGACCTCAGAAGGATGGAAAGCTGAGTCAACCTTTAGCCGGCTACCTGAACCATAGAGGAACTGAACCCGCAACCTTCAGGTCGTGAGCAAGCAGACATGTTCAGTGATTCGTCTTCTGTTATAAACCAGGAGCACTTGGTATCCGTGTATCCCCACCACCACCTTCTTTCCATCGTCCTTGGGTAAATTCCCAACACGATTGCTTGTTAAGGTTGAAGGACCTGTAGAGAATATCCAGCTCAAGGATGCAGCCGACCCTCCGCGAGGGACCCCATAGCAGTTGCAAGCACTGATTTTATGGTACATGCGACCCCAGTCAAAAAAACGTATACTTGTCCCTTATTCCCAGATGCAGCAGTAATTGGATTTCATGGTTAATTAACAGAAAGCGTCCCTCGAGGAGGTAATTCAGGAGCATGAAGTGATGTTCCAGGAGAAAACTGTTCCAAGCACAGCAGAATATCTGTACGTGTACGAGGTTACGAGAGTCATCAGAAGTCTTAGGGGATCTTGTGGTGCGCCAATGCGCACAAGGTAAGTGATTTTGCGTACTTTACACACAATTGCACATTGCGTGAAAATATACGTGAACGAACCACCTAAAGGGGTTTTCGAGACTTTAAAAGAAAAAAAAGAAAAGCTAAAAAGGACTTCAAATGAGAAAAAAAAATCGTACACTCACCTATGCCGCAGCTCCCCGTCCAGTGCTGCAGCCATGGTGCACAGCACATAGAATCCCTGAAGAAGCAACAGATGGTCACATGCCGTTCACTGTGCCCATGACCACTCAGGCAGTCACAGGCTCTATGGCCGCTGAAGCCGGTGAGTAGTAACGTGCACAATGTACGGCACATGATAGCTCACCGATTATACGGGGAGCCACTGGGTTAGGCAGGCATTCACCTTTTTTTAATTGTAAGCCTTTATTTATGTAATTTTTTCAAACCCCGGAAAATTCTTTAATATCATTAATTATTTAATAATTAAAAAAAGTGTATTATATTTATTTTTACATTTTTCTTGAGTCCCCAAAGGGAACGTGAACTTGCAGTCGTTTAATCACCCATACAGCGTAACGCAATGCTATAGTATTGCAGTGTACTGTATTCTGACTGGCAATATATTAAGGCAATCTTCAAGGTGTCTATCAAGGCAATTATTCATGGCAGGCCTTAAGAAGGCCCCCCGGCTGCCATATTACTCAGATGGCTGTCCATAATCTATGGTGGGGGCATTCGGGACACATGAACGCTGACTGGCTCATTTAAATGCTACTGTCAGAATTCACAGTGACGTAGCCGGCCAGTGTTGTCAGTCCAAGATGGCCAACATCTGCTGTGGAGCAGGCTCAACTTCTGGGCCATACACAGGAACATGTACTGTGCATGTCAGGAAATGGGTTAAGGTGCCCATAAACATTACATGTGAGTCAGCCAAACCCCCCAATTTCTCCCACCTATCTACAATGTGGATGGAGGTGTCTTATTTCTTCCCCAACAGCAGATGTTGGGTTCAAAAAGGATCATGTTGGATTTCAACAGGCCAGACCATTTGTTCTTAGGGGAGATAAGCTGCTGCCAGCAATCTGGCAGCAGCTTATCCCTCTCTCCCTTTTAGAGAATGCTTCTCATATATACACAGGAAGATAACCATTATCAAGATATTACAAATCCACAAGGTCTTCCAGGACATTTCTAAGAGGCATGAGGGATTCTATAAAGGAACAGTAATCTGAGTTATCATTCTGCACTTCAGCCGGGTTCATAACTGCACTTCCTCAGCTTGCATAATTAATGAAATGTTGGTATATCATCAAACAGGAGTGTTCAGTCTGTAGAATGTTGCAGTTGCAAAGCTTAAAAAAAAAAAAAAAAAAAAAAAATGGATACATATATAAGTCGCAAACGCCTAAAAATTATAGCTTTATTTCCTACTTCAACAGTAAATGACTAAATGCTGTATGTAGAGGTATTATGTCTGCAAGCAATGAACACTATCAATGGGGTAGTAGAGATTAGCCTATACTGCAATATATATGTTTGGTTTTGTCTTGGACCCTGGCTATATGGTAATATCCAAGGGGACGAGAAAATTAACCTAAAAGGAGCTAGTCAAATGCTACTACCGTGTTTCCCCCAAAATAAGAACCTGTCTTATAATACGTTTTGCCCCAAAAGAGGTTCAGGGTTTTATTTTCGGGGGATGTCTTCTACTTTCCTGGTCTCCAGAGTTCCACCAAGCTTGCTTGCAGTCCTCATTCGCCGACAGTAGATCGCTTACTGGAAACGGGGTTCGTAAACCCCGGGTCCAAGAAGCGACGGCTCTGATTGGTTTTTGAGCGCCGCGGCTCAGCCAGCCAAACAATGTAGTACACGAAGAACCAATCACAGCCATCACATTGGTTCATCAAGCGCTGCATTAATTGGTTCTCGAGCGCTGCGGCACAGCCAATCAGAGCCATCGTTTGCTGGAGGCGGGGTTAATGAACCCAGTTACCAGCACGTAATCTTCTATCAGTGGCTGAGGACTGCAAGCAAGTGTGGGAGGGATCTCGGATGGCACCTGTTAGGTAATGTATTGCTTTTTTTTTAATGTAGTGTAGCTAGGGCCTATTTTTGGGGTAGGGCTTATATTTCAAGCCTCACCACTCTTGAAATCAGTGCATGGCTTATTTTAGGGGTAGGTCTTATTCTCTGGGAAACACGGTAGTGCTGGGGTATATTTGAAGAGATGACATAGAGAAATGTCATACCATGCTAGAGTTTAATGGCAAAGTGGTATAAAAGTATTGATTGAGGGAGATTGCTATAGAGAGGTTCCATACACATTGAGGGTTGGCTGCTTTTCACAGCTGACACCAGGTCACAGAAGCTGTGATAGGCAGTAAAGACCCATTTACACGGAGCGATGATCGCTCAAAAATCGCTCAAAAGCGATCTTTTGAGCAATAATCGCTGCGTCTAAACGTGTGGCCATCCTGCACTTTTCGTGTACTGCTAGGTCACTGTTAAATTCAAGCTAGCCTAAAAATCAGCTGAGAACTCTATGGGTAATGCTGATAGCATTGTTTCAGCTATTTACCCCATCGGAGAACAAAGGAACTGAATGCAGATAAGAGCCCTCCGGCTATTACCAGCATTCAGCTAAGGCTTCATTTGCACGCTAATAAGCTATTAAGTAGCTGAGTAGCTACTTAATAGTTTATACAAAATGATCGCTCAAAGCTGTCACTCAAACTGTCATTTGAGCGATCATCGCTCTGTGTAAATACAGCCATTAATCATATACATACCACTGTCAACTCTGGCCCGAGAGAGGGAGGGGGCATCCCACCCAAACAGCTAGCCCACGATGAGATCAAGTGTAACAGTTTCTACATCATGGCAGGCTCGGGATTCGTAAAAGCTGACATGGTTGTTTGCCTATTAGGTCCTGCCTGTGGCATGGAGTAAAAGGACACCAGGCAAAATGCAATTTACTGCAATACTGAAGTATTGTAGTATATTGTACAAGTGGTCAAACAATAGCTAGTTCAACACCCGCATGGGGAATTAAAAAAAAAAAAATGTAAAAAAGTGAAATGACAAATACAAAGAAAATTGTAATTAAAAAAACAAAAAAAAAACAAAAACACACCTTTTCCCATTTTTAACAAAGAAAAGCCATATTTGGTATTGCTGCATCTTTTAAAGTTTGATCCAATAGCATAACACATTATTTATGCCACAGGGTTAACATTGTAAGGCAAAAAGAGAAGAAAAAAAAGTGCTTACCGGTATTTGCATTTTTTTAGGACCCAGTCTCCAATAAAGAAAAACTTTTAGAAAAAGCAATTATAAAAAAGCTGTATGTATCCCAAAATATGACCAATAGAAACTACAAGTCGCCCTGCAAAAAATAAGCCTTCATAAAACCCTGTCGACAGGAAAAATAAAGTTGTGGTCAGAATATATTGACAAAGTACTTTAACGATATTTTGTTTTTAAAAGTAATAAAAAAATATATATAATTTGGTATTGCCATTTTGAAAATGTACTTGGTAAAAACACATTTCTACAAAAATGGAGGAATTGTGCTTTTTCCACTTAAAAAAAAAAAAGAAAAAAACTGAAAAATGGACATTTCCTCAAGGGGCTAAGGTGTTCATAATTTGGTATTGTGCTGGGCAGGGCATACGTGTTTGATGGATGAATGGTAAGGCACATTTCACACTGTAGGGTGGTCCCTGAGGTATAAAAAGCCGGATGTGGGATGCAAGTTGTATAAGTATTTGCGCAGTGGTGAAGTTTGGTTCAGCCTGCACTCATAAGCCAAGAGAGGAGCTCTGGAACACCTACTATGGAAGAGGTCTGAACGGAGCGTCCAGAGATACAGATGGTGACCTACTGTGTTACGGAAACAGTAAAAGAGGAAGACCATCATTCAGCGCCAACTATTGTCATCTGTTGAGGGTCTATGCAGTGACGCATGGCCTGATAAGTGACTAAGGAACTGAGAATATAAAGAGACTGACATATCCCACGCGGGCAGTAAAGCAGAGTGTGTGCCACAAGTATTAGAGACCGTGTTCGTGTAGCAGGAGAATCCTGCGCAGTTAGGAAATTGTCCTTGATTCTGTAAGGGCCAGCATGCTGATACAGAGTTGTCAAGATTCCATCGTCTACGGGCTGCATTGCCAAAGTATCTGAAAATATTACAACGGCCTGAAACCGTGTGCCAAGGTAAAGTGACTGTACCGCTGATCAGTAACGACTGTTCTGGTTGAAGGCAACATGTGCGCGGTTCATTAATACTGTGATCCCAGCACAGGCGGGTAACCAGTTTTATTTTTCCTTTACACTGTGTGATTGGAGCACTTAATCTAAAATGTACATATCCCAGTGTTGTGGTTGCACATGGCAAGCAACATACACAGATCCTGTACAGAGGCACACTGAAGTCACTATGAATTACGGACCTATAGGATCTGCCTTCTTGGCCAGAAAACATCAGTGGTACATCATGGGATGGAGCTCCAAAAAAAAAAAAAAAAAAGCATTTTTGCTTTACGTGGATAGCGCGTTGATTTCAATGAGACTTGTGGCTTCTTTTAAGCATTGCACAACAGGTTTAACTGCTCATGCAAACACCCAAGCCGTGGCTCAGTTCCGCAGTGAATGGCAGCAAGTGGCCACATATGCTCACCACTATTCTATTCACATCATGGGGATCACCATAGATAGCCAACTCAACTATCTCAAGAGGTCCCAAACTTCAAACGTGGTCTACTACCTTCCTGGCGACAATTGCCATTGGTTGACCGAAGCAAATTATTCATTGTTAAATTTCACCTGTCAAACGACTGTTTTGGTTGAAATTCTATATTCTTTTTTAAAGGGAATTACTGCCACCAGGTTCATGAAGCTTGACTCTGAGTCCCAGAGGTGGGCCATGTTGGCCTCTCCCCCGTATGCACTTTGCAGAGTGACAACCATCTCCCTATACCCAAAAAAGGAAGAGAGATGTCAGCCCGCATGATGTGGGCGCGGAGTATTGGCACGACCTACCTCCGTGACTCGGACCTCAGCTCCGAGTCAAATTATTGAACCTGGTGACAGAATCTCTTTAATGAAATGTAGTCTAATGTGTACGGGCATCTAAAACGACTGTCCAAGGTGTCTTTTTATCTTTTTTTAAATTTAAAGTACACCAATGACAGTCTGGAATGCCTGATCACATGTATGTATGTTGGTTCTAATTATACATTACAGCGATTACACTATGAAAACAAGTTCTACCGCCCTCTGGCTTATGGCCACGCCACACACATCTTGACAAAGCAGGGCTACGACCTCAGTGTTTTGGCTGTGTTGTCAATGTGATAACTGTGGGAAAAATGGAAATGAAATGGATCATTTTATAATACCCTGAAGACGAATTGAGAGTTAATGATTCAATTTTATTCCGTCTCACACAATCACCAGTAGCAGAATATGGTAACTGCAATGGCTGACAAGAAGAAAAAAAAAAAATCAGAGTCTGATAAAATACAGGATTTTTTTTTCTTCATGCTAACCCAGATGATCGTGGGAAACTTACAGCGTCATGAAATGCCTTGAAATGGTTAGGTATATGGTACATGCACAAAAAGGGATAACTGATTGATGGGGGCCCGACTGCTGATCCAGTTCCGTCACTGTGCATGCTCAGCTACCGCTACATCCAAACTCCTCCTAGCCACAGGGAATAGGGAACGCAGCTCCTCTGTCCGGGTAATCAGTGGAGGACACAGCAGTTGGACACCCAACAATCTAGCATTTAATAAGTATCCAGTGGATAGGATTGTAAATGCTTCTGGGTTAAAAAAATGCACATTTAAAGAGGATCTGTCACAGCATAGTGTCAGCGGGGTTGGCCGCATAGCTTTGCAATCACGACCTGGTTGACTCTCTTCCAGTTTGTTTTTTTTCGGTTGACTTCAATTTATCTGCATGGGCTCTTCTTGGGTCCAGCTCCCGATGCTGACTGCATCAAGTGGTTAGTCCCCGCCACTCACTGTCATTGGGTGCAAATCCAGCGTCATCCATTGATAGCGAGTTGTGGAGAGCACCCACCTGACACACGCGAGGGGCCAAGACCAAGTGCAGCCCAGCCAGGTAAAGGGATGCAAGTATGGGAGAAGGGGTGAGAGAACATGGTTAGAGTCAGTGGGGTTGTGACTGTAGGGCTATGGAGCCAGCCCTACTGACTTTATCCCAGGACAAGACAATAACGGACATTGCATGTGTTAACTCCATGGGTTCCTGATCTACCTCCCTGTGCAAGTATTATGGCAAGCACCACTGCATGCCACGTACTGCCAGGCTTGTGTGCAGTGTGAAAGCGCTGTACTGATGGAAAGGGTTGTAACAGGATCTGAGGTTCTGGCAGGGTCTGTTGAGAATTATTTAAGAAGGAGTGAAACTGATGACAAGGGTCTAAGGCCCGCTTCACATGGGAATGATTCCAACTGAGGAATCCACGATCGGAATCCACAGGGAAGATCCACAGCAAAACATGGACATTGAAAAGCATGCATTTTCAATTTTTCCTTCACTACTGCGGATACAAATTGCATATTCCGCAAGCGGAGGAAAAAAAGAAAATCACAGCATGCTCTATTTTGCTGCAGATGGCCTACATTGAAGTCAATGGAGGCCGTCCGACCCGCAGCCCATACACTATTAACATTGCAAATGGGCCACAGTTAAAAAAAATAAAACAAAAAAACTGTAGAAGCTGACCTAAGCAGGAACACTTTATTTAGAAGCTGCACATAAGTCGTTTCGAGGAATGGAGACCTCTTCATCAGATAGCTGGATAGAATATATGAGAGTACATCATTTCCTCCTGCTCCGATACTTCAGACAATCTGGATTGCTAGTGGACAGCAGCGTAGTTTCAGTAGTCAAGAGGCAGACTTGACTTTTTCTACTAAGAGCATAAAGGGTTTGGTAAAGTAGTAGCACCTATAGCATAAAGTCAAGGGCTACATGGTCACATCTGTCACCTGCACTACAATGTTGCATTGCAGGTGAATATTACACAATATTTTAGCCACAATAGAATGCAATTTCCTATAACAAGTTCTATTTCATGTTTACTGAAGACTGCAAGAAAAAACACTTGAAATACCCCAAACACAAAAAATCCTGGATGCTGCCATTTTTAATAGACCTGCTAGCACTATAACATGTATGGGGATGATGGCGACAGCTGCTCATCCTCAGCAGACGTGGCACATATTTAGTTGCCATGGAGGTAATCTTATGAAAGGACAACAACAATCACTGTTTCATCATAACACAACCCGTGTCTTAACCCAACCCAATGCTTACAAACCCAACCTAATCTAATGGGCATTTGTTACATTTGCTCCTTGCTTATGTTAAAGATGCCCTTAGATCTTTAAAACTGGCATAATCTGCCAATGTGCAATGTCTACAGGCGCTCTGGCAGAACTCGAGGCATTTGTTCTCATAGGAATAGAGGAACTCCTTTATTGGTCTAACCGGCAATGTGCAACCACCTTCAACCATCAGTTCCTTCAGACAATCCTACATATGTGATTAGAAGAGGATTCTCAGTATCCACTTTTATCACCTCTCTGCTGGATCGGTGCTAGAAGTCTGATCAGTGTTAATCCCACCGCTGGGACCCCCACTGATAATAAGAATAAGGATCTTGGGTGTCCCCCTCACTGCAACCCTGCATGGGGAGGGCTTAAATGGTGCGGCACCCGAGCATGCCTGTTGTCGCTGCAGTCATTTCAAAGGGACTTCTGGAGATAGCAGAATACAAGTGTTTGGCTATATCTGGCAGTCCCATAGAGTTGAACAGAGTGGCATGGTGCATGCTCAGCCCACGGCTTCATTCAAGTTCCTTCTTACTGCAGGGGGTGAAGGGAGGGAGACATGGGACCTCTGTTCTTGTGATTGGTGGGAGTCCTATCAATGAGACCCCCACTGATCAGTTCTATCACCTATGCTGCAGATATCTAATAAGTGTAAAATCTGGGAATACCCCTTCAGTGTCAGCTGAAGTCCTTGAAAATCTAATATGTATGGCGTTGGCCCGATAGGTAATGTCAGGCAAAATAAGTATTTGGATCGCTAAAAGCCCATGTACACTATCCTACCAAAAGTAATTGAACAAAAGAGTCAATCAAAAGTAGTGTTTATGTTCATGTGTTAATACTTATTGGCGCTCTTTTAGCCCTAATGACATTGGATACGCTCTGTGGAATACTTTCTACTAACATCTGACACACTTCAGCTGGTATTTCCCTCCAGTCATCCTGCAAACATCTGGTGTGTTCTCTCAAACAAGATGGACGCTGTATGTTTTTTGACCAGACACTCCACTTCATCCCAAAAATGTTCAGTAGGGTTCAGGCACGGGACTCTGTGCAGCCAGTCCAATCGTGGTATATCCATATCCTCAAATCAACATAAAACAGCGCTGGATTTGTGACAAGGTGCGTGGTCTTGTTAGAAGTATTGCTGGCCATTGCCAGAGTATTGCCACATTGTTGACAGCAAATTATTGTCTAGAAGATCACGTCCATGTTCATGGTTCTTGCCACTACAATCAATGGACTGAGACCATTCCACGCAAAACAGCCCCAGACCATAATGGAGCCTCTGTCATACTTAAATTTTGGTATAACACACTCAGGTAAAAGGTGCTCCCATTGCATCCTCCACACCCAGGTATCTCCATCGGATTTAAAGATTAAGTAGTGAGATTTGTCCCTCAATAGAACGTTCTTCCATTGCTCAACTGTCTAATAATGACACTCTTGGATATTGTTTAAGAGAAGTTTGCAGGATGACTGGAGGGAAATACGAGCTGAAGTGTATCAGACATTAGTATAAAGTATGTCACGGATAGGATCTGATGTTATTAGCGCCAAATCAGCCCCACTAGGTATTAACATATGTGAATAAATACTACTCAGGTGTCCTTTTTTTTTTTTTGAAGGATATATGACCTAACCTAATGTCTATGCCTAACTTTAGTGACAGGATTTGCCCACTTGGAATGTATCCGTCACTCACACTGAGCTGCTGAAACCATTCAGACTTTATCATGTTTTCCAGGTGCATTTATATATGATTGACATGTGTCAGATATAAGTAAACGCCAAAGAAACAATAATCCTAATGTAGCAAAGCCGACGAGCACAGAGGAGATACATGTTGGACAATGAGCTGCACAATATCCAACAACATTAATTTCATAAGCCTTAATTGGCTACGGAGAAGAACATTGCGAATGTCAAATGCCCATGTCTGGACAATGCAAACGTGAAGTCCTCATCCTTCAACTCTCCTTTCATTCGCAATGCATTTCAAGCAAGCAAAGGTGTCTGAAAACGGAGACGTTCTGAAGAGCGGGGAGGAGGAAAGCCAAATTTATTGCTTATGTGTATAAACATCAAGGAGATCTGCAAAGGACGAGTCCTAATTAAAAAGCTGCATGAAATATGGAGTCTGTTCTGTCTGTCTTTGCCGACAGTACTGATCAACGTAAGGGTATACATGCCATTAAGGCGGCTTCTGCAAAGGATGGTGATGCCGTGGAGAGCAGGAGACAGGCTCACGTTCTCTCTATTCTCATTACGGAAATGCTTTGCTTATATCACAGTACTAACAAGAAAGGGAGGATAAAACATGCTGAAGATTTTGTGCCACCCATCTATAAAAGCAATTATTAATCTGTTTCCTGAATACAAATCACCAGAACAAACTCTGTGCAGACACACAGAGATTTCAGCTCTGGAATCAGCAGATTTGTTAATGCAGCTCTGGAATATAATAAGAGCTGACACACTGGATCAGGACATGATACAATGAATTTACCAACAACTATGCAAAAACATGCATAGAGACTAAATGTAGAGGTGACTATGTAGCACTCCCTATTAACCTCTTTAGTGGCACACCCGGAAAATCTCTGGGGCTTGCTGCACTGACCATGAAGTTAAGGCCTCGTTCACACAGGCGACACAGCATCGCTGCGAGAAAAATCGCAGCGATATTGCATTGCTGGTCCGTGCGATATCGCTATTTCTCGCGGTGATACCCCGACTTTGTAGCGCTACAAAGTCGCATGTGGTGCTACAAAGTCGCGCGACTTTGTAGCACCACATGAGAGGATTTTCAGGGGAGGCTTGAAATATAAGCCATTCCCTAAAAATACACCATAGCTGAAGAAGAAAAAAAACAAAAAACTAAAACACACATACATCACATGTCCCGTGCTGTCAGCCCCGCCACATCTTCTTCCCAGGTCCCGGGCACAGATCATCTTCTTCTCTTCTGGCTGGGGATTCAAAAATCCCGGCCTCCTGGAAGCGCTGGCTGTGATTGGCTGACACTTAGCCAATCACAGCCAGCGCTCGATGAATGGCAATGATTGAACCAATCACAGCCATTCATCGAGTGCTGGCTGTGATTGGCAAAGCATCAGCCAATCACAGCCAGCACTCGATGAATGGCTGTGATTGGTTCAATCACTGCCATTCATTGAGCGCTGTCTGTGATTGGCTGATGCTTAGCCAATCACAGCCAGCGCTTCCAGAAGGCGGGATTTTTGAATCCCCGTCCAGAAGAGGAGAAGATCACTGCCGGGGACCCTGGGAGAATATGCGGCCGGGATGACAGTGCGAGAGAGGTGATGTATGTGTGTTTTTTGTTCTTTATTCTGCAGCCAGGGCTTAAATTTTAGCTTTGACAGTAGGATTTTCTACTGTCAAAGTTGCATCGCATGAAAATCGCGTTTTCGTGCGATGCGATGCAAATGCAACAGGGAGGAAGGCTCCATAGAGAAACATGGACTACAAAACCTCACGAGTCGCATGCATATAGCGGGACCCGTGAGGTTTTTGTGTCGGGTTGCTGCATGCTACAAAACATCGCATGTGTGAAGGAACCCATAAGAAAGCATGGGCTTCACATACATGCGATTTGGTAGTCAGCAACCTGCACGGTGAGAGGATGCATCTATATGCACTCCTCACTCAGTAAGTAACGGCCATTTTCTGTGATCGATTTGTAGCATTGTAGCAACGCTACAAAATCGCAGGACTTTGTCGCCCGTGTGAACGAGGCCTAAGCAGCAGAAGATTTCCGTGGACAGCTCTAGTGCTGAAATGTGCAGAGCACTGAGCTGTTATCTGAAATCTTCTGGTTTTAATTGCATTGTTGAATCATTTAAAAAAATCTGCCCTGTGAGGCATGACATGGTAATAATAAACCTGCCGCTGAAGGGGTTATCTATAATCACCAGACCCGTAATGTTGCTTATACTCACTAGGTCCGCCATTCTAGTGCTGTGCCAATAGAATATCAGCTTGTCCCTTTTCACAGGGCTGTGTGAGCACACTCTCCAATTCATCTCTATGGCAGACTGCGCACACACTGCCTTGTAAAAAGAGACATGCTGCGCACTGATTTCTTGGGGACACCGCACTGGAAAGGGTCAAGTGCAGCCCACCATCCCCTCATTACGTAGTTTATGGGGCTCAAAAGGTGATGACAGATGCCATTTAAAATGTGTGCAAGTTCTGGAAACAGCTGTGAAAGCTTTGCTCATCTGCATCTTCATTTACGACCCACATACACATTAAGAGTTTAATTGCCCGAATCCGCGGAGCCGAACAACCATCTCCTGTATGGAGACTGCTGCCTTGTTTCCCTCAAAAAATGATGTTGAGGGAAAGAAGCCTTGGAGGTGTTTAACTTGGAAGCCCAATCCTATTGTTCCCTGAGAGATAAGCTATTGGGCTGCAGCTTACCTCCCTAAATACATGAATGTTCAGTTGAGCCATACATTCAAATATACAAGGGAGCTAGAGAGTACAGCTGTTAAATGATCATTCGTCTGACAGTTGTTGAAACTGTATGGGCACGTTTAGTCTTTATCCAGCTTTCCTGATGGAGAGCTTGGGGCCAAAAGGTAAAGAAAACCCAAGTATCTGAAGCCCTTCTGTGAAGCCTTATTCTCCAAAGCAAAACTACCCTCCCAACGCATTGACAGATGTAATGCTAGACTCACTCCAAATAGAAGTTTGTTTTTATTGGTTAAAAAAGTAAAAATAATTCTACACGTTTCAACCCTGGAGCTGGGTCTTCCTCAGGCATTCCTTCTACTTTTGGGTTATTTTGAAGTGGCAGAATTGCCAATCGCCTTCTACAGGCCCAAGTTAGTCTGGAAAATAAATATACGTTTTTAATAAAAACCTAGCCAATTTTATAATTCTAATAAACAGTAAATGTTAAATAGGCCTTGGGAATCTTATATATTGATCCGAAGCATGAAGTCTTCTGACGTGGAGCGTGATTGTACGTTTTCATCGAACTGATATAAACAGCCATCAATCCTCACCCTTGACAATAGTGCGTCATACAACTGCTGACAGCAGGCGCAATGTGACAAATGGCAGCGGTTAACAGACTGCTGAGGGTTTATATTACCAAAATTTACATAAAAGGTTATTATTCTCTGTTGATAGATGATACCTGCAATGTGGACGGAAACAATCTGCTCTCAGAAACAGCAGTGCCAAATGTATGGGCAAGGATGTGCCTGGTACCCTCATTGGCACTAAATGCCACCGCACCGTCAGGTTTACTATAACTATGTGGGTGACAAGTTTGCTGAAATGACTCACAGATACAGAAACAAGCAAGTGACCGTGCTCGGCTATTCCTGCACCTCCCATTCATGCCTATAGACCAGAGATTCTCAACTGCAGGCCTCTGCAACAGCTTTAGTGGTGAACGGAGAAGAAGACCTGTCATTCTAATTTCAGGCTGTACAACTAAAACTAGGGTATTTCTTCAGTAGTTTCTGGAAGTGGTGAACACCAGACATAGTGGTTTATTACGGGAGTTTACTTCTCTTCAGTTTTTTTGCGTTAATTACTATATTTGCAACCCCTTAAAGGCAAGAGTGTACCGGTCCTACAAGAACCCGACACTTTTTGGTGATTTTTTGTATGTGGTGGTTTTATGGCCCTATTATTTTTCTTTGGTTGCCAAAACTTTTTGTCGAGTTTTTTTTTTTTTCCCCGTTGCATACAGCACCTTTTTTCAAATAATTTTTCCCATTTTTCTCTTTCATTAGGGGTACTTTTTTAAAGATTTATATGCTCCACAACATTATATAAGAACTCTGGGGGACATTCACAACTTTGGCATCCATAGGAACCCCAATTGCAGGGGGAAACATCCCCTTAGTGTTACAGTAGTTATTGCAGAGCTGTGCTGGGGTCTGCTAAGACACTACAGCTCTGACATGTTAGGGGCCACCAACGATCAAGTGATCACCAGGTCCCATAGAGGAGATGACATTGCCGCTTCCTGTATTTTCTACATAGCACTCGTTGAGCACTATGTAGCCTGCAAATGAGAAGGCAGAAGCTGTTAGAAACCGCATCTGTCTTGTCCTCTGGGTCCTCGGCTGTCTCTGACAGACATGTACCCAACCTGCTCCTGCTAGATTGCAGGAATTTTAATCTGTTGTCATATTTTTACTATGGTGGGGGATTAAACCGAGGACCAAGAGCCGTATATTTATGGCGCTTGGTCCTTAACAGTTTAATGCATTAAAAGGACCCTCAGGTAACAGGATCAAATTTGTTCAGGGACTGTAGTGGGGAAGTTATATTACCAGGTGACATAGTAACATAGTTCGTATGGCTGAATGAAGACAATGTCCATCTAGTCCAGCCTGTCTAGCCTCCTGTTTTGTTGATCCAGAGGAAGGCAAAAAACCCCAAGAGAAGAAGCCAATAGGTGCCACCCTTTTCCCAGTTCTGCTGTTGATTCACCTGCTCCTGCAGCCCTGTTCATATGACCAAGATGGCTCATGTTACTACTGTTCCTTGGTAGTCAGACAGTGCATGCTGCTTCCTGATTGGCCAGTGCTGCTTACCTACTTATTACCCCCCAGCAAGCTGGGTACTCATTTTACCGACCTTGGAAGGATGGAAGGCTGAGTCCACCTTGAGCCGGCTACCTGAACCAAGCGAGGATTGAATTCACAACCTTCAGGTCATGAGTGAGAGCCAAGGACTGCATTCTGCTGCGTTGACACTCTGCGCCACATGAGGAAAACAACTGAACCAAGTGATATACCTCCTCATCTCTGGTCTCTGGCCAGACAGTTGTTTTATCCCTATCCAATCCAATTTCTCTGCCACTTGCACACTCCCCAGCTCTTATGTATTTTGGGTGGGAAAGCGCATTGTGGATTACTTGGAATACTCAATAGAAGCACATAAAAATGTATTGTCATGATGATTTTATTAGCAATTTCATGAAAATTAACCCTTTCATATCCAGTGTCTGCCCTTGTCTGATATTAAGGTTTGCCTGCATAGTTCAGATGTCCGACGAGGGCCAACGCATTTCTGACATTATGCAGGACAGTGCTCCGGATGTCAGAGATCTCTCCTGTATATTGTTGCATGCATATGCAGAACACGGGAGCTATGCAAGGAAAGCTTGAAGTCGGATGACGGCCGACACTAGATTGAAAAGAGTTAAAGAAGTTGCCCAATTTCTGTACAAACTGTGGCACTGGGACGGACTGTTCTAAATGAAGAGAAAAAATTAAATAAAAAATAAAGAAGTACTTACCAGGTTTATCCTGCCTGCTGCTTCAGCGACACAATCCTCTCCTCTCCTCCTGCAACCAATGACCTGCCAACTGCATACCCCAAAGTGTCATCAGTGACGTCCCATATACTATATTTGGCCTAATATCTGCCAGCCCGTAGGATTTGCTATATACAGGATATCACTGAAGCTAGAAGAACCAATGACGTCATGGGTCATGTGACATGCTGCCAGAGTGCCAAACGGGCGATATTTGGAAAAGGTAAATGATTCACAAAATTAATGGAATGTATTTGCTCAGTCTTTCAGCAAAAAAACATTTTTTATTTATTTATTTATTTTTTAAAGTAACCAAATCTAATCACTGAAACAAAAAGAGCCCGATGCCTGCGTTTATATGTAACGATTATCGCTCATTTTCAGCCGTTCGGATGAATTTTGAGCTATAATCGTTGTGTGTAAAAGAGCCTTTACACAAAGAGATGCTGCTGCAGCATCTAAAAAGTTTATAATCTCACCGCTGTCCTTGATTCACAACTACAATGCTTAGTACTGCTGTACAATGTCCTTCTAAGGATGTCATACAGGGAAATAGGGGAGCGGAATCTCTTCTGTATGTATACAGTGCATGGAGACATCATGGCAGCTAGTCTGCATCCACTAGCTGAGGGAAAACTGAAAATTAGGGATGTAGCCTGCAGAGGGGAAAACTAGTAAAAAATACCAAGTCATATAATAGCAAGATCTAGTGCTATTCCTCATGTACACACATGGCAGCTTATTACATGAGATGATACTACACCTTTATCCAGCCCTATAATTCATACAACATGAACTGAACATTAAGGGAAGTAATGACACATCTCTAAATATGGTAGAACTAATGCTATGATACTATAGGAATAAAATGACCATTTGTGTAGTCACTGACAGATGTGTAGAAGCGTAACAGCGCTATCAATCATCACATCACTCCTACAGGATGAAGTAAAAGCAAGAACCGCCTACAGGTTGCCATTGACAAGTCACAGAGTGGGTGTCTGGTGCTAGAGCATTGACACATGCAAAGTGACACATAGAACCACTGCAGCAAATATGACACCTACATACTTACAGACACCAATCATATATGCTGACGGTGCGGGTACATCATTGTTATACACTCCCTTACAGACGTGCAGAACGCTTTGGTCAAAACTGCTTTTCTGCCCCCAAGGGAATATTATCCACAAGTATCATCTATACGTCAAACAAGAACAATAGAAAACATTTACAATAATTGCTAAGATCAGATGTATCAGATGTATTGGATTGAATGGCTAACTGAAGCACAGAAACTAGGAATATAATATATAATATGCGCAATATAATTTGCTTCAACTATTTAAAACACTTATGTTAGATAGGATCAGAACTGTTGAGGCGCCCAATTATTAGATGTTCCGAAGAATCAGACGCTATATACCAACATGGTGAGCCAGCAAAATACACGCTGCGGTCCCTCGGAGTACTGTTGTATCAGATTACTCTGGCACAGAACTATTTTTCTGCATGCCAAATTATCAGAAGTTTATAATATGCAGTAAATTGCCAGCCAATTACTGGATGGATATAGAATTACACGTATAGCGTACCCTTCCTGCAAATATAGCAAGGGTAATGCCACCAGCAGTATATACAAAGATCATCATAAATATTCAGAAGCTGATAAAGCAGGACGCTAGAAGGTCACATGGTGCAGAGCAATATATATTGGTATAGGCAGCAAAATGGTGGGTTTATGTACAGGATAAAAGTAATATGGTCACTGAGTATTACAAGAAAATTTGTAATATATCCTATGAGAGAAAAATGCTTCTTTCTCCACTTGTTAGGCTCCTTTTCTCCTCCATTCTCCCCTAAACTGCTCACTCACTCTAACATACTATTAAAATCAGTCTTGGTGGACAAGAATGAATAACAGCGCACTGACAGATCAGGTTACGTGCTACCCATAAAAGTCTATGGAGAGGGGAGGTGGGCAGAGGGAGGAAGAGCCAAAAGAAGGAAACCAACAGATACACAGAGAGATGGTGCTTTCAGCTAATAGTGTTTTACTGTCTCACAGCTACTGGCTTCACATCTACACCACTGAGTACTGCTACATAATACCATCCATACAGCTGCTGCTTCTCTGCATGTGAGATATAGTCAGAGAGAAAATCCTGCTCCCCTATATGCTGTGTAACCAAAAACAGTGCAAGGAAATATTACCGCTACACGTTTCGAGCAAAGCTATCAATCATGGTATGCTATAATTAGGAGCTTTGCTCGAAATGCGCAAGAACTTTATATGCAACGCACAGTTTTACTCTTTAATTATGCACTTGGAATAAAGTTATTTTCTTACATTTGAGTTACTGGAACTTCTTCCTTGCTTATGTGGGACATCATAGCAGCCAGTCTACTGCCTCGAGCTCAAGGAAAACGGAGAACTAGAGAAGGAGTTTGCAGAGGAAAAAGCTCAAAAAAAGTGCAAAGTACCCACTGATGTAATTGCCAAGAATTGTGTTATTTCTCATGTAATAAGATTATAATGAAAAGTTACCTGAAAAGTTAGGTATGCCTTGCGACAGATTTAGAGCTTGAAACTATCAGTATCAATACATATACCCTTATATAGCCATAAAATGTAATTGGAAACTACTGCAAACCACTGATCATAGAGAGATCTATAGTACTATGAGGGACTATGCCAATCACTACCAAGTCCATATACTTGCTAAGAGGTCATGGAGACTTCTTGCCTGTAACCAGGTCCAAGGCAGCTGCTTGAGTGAGGACCTTGGCCTACTATAATTAGGGCAGCAGTTATAGTCCTTAGAACTGGTCTTCTCCAATCTAATTACCGTATTTATTAAGAAAAGAAAGACCACTAACAAAGTACATAATAAAACCATATCAAAGTGTTGCAAGATATTTTCTAACAGCAGTGGTCCTCAACTGGTGGAACATACTGGAGTAAGGCAAGGTCTCCTGGAGATCAGGTCTGACGTAAGGAACACAACTATCAACAGGGCCTGCCATACTAGTTCTTGATGCAGGCCAATGTCAGAACCTTCTTTGCGGGGGCAACCCAGGAGTGGTACATATAGATGTCTTACCTTTATGTTGGGTCTGAGGTGCTGAATTAATTTTATGGTATCTGGTGTCCAAATTAATTTTAGGGGTCTACTCAAGGGTCAGAATAACATTTTAGGTATTTGTTTGGGGGTCACGGGTCTGAATGAATTTAGGGTGTGGTCTTCCTACTCACAAATAATAATTAACCTTGATATAAATAAGTTTGCAAAATGCTAATAGGACGACATCTTTACTGTTGGTATACAACTTCACCTGACTGTAGACTCCGTTAAGCGGACCATTACTAAAACTAGCTGAGTGCTTACATTCTACAGCGTGGCATCAGTCATATCATTAGCAAATAGTGAGCAAATGTAATGGTCATCGATCTTTGACGTTCAGGCCTTATTTAGTTGTATCGATCCGTTTTAATTGACCATAGTGTTTCAAATAGACATATTTTGTTAATGCTTGGAATTGATCCTAGCTCTGGGGAGTTGGGATTTCCCTTCTGTAGTGATACAAATATATGGTGGTGCTTTTGTAGACCGACTTCTAAATACAGAATGTAGAGCGCTTCTGTAGAGCCTTTCTAAAAGTCATGTCATGGAGCCATAGATTCTGTGGTTAGTATCAAAAACGCAAGATAAAGGGCTAGGCTGAAGATGACGGGTTGGATGTATCTGAAACAGTGAAATACTCTTGAGGACCTATCATCAGAAGAGGTCATCAATAGTTGATCGGCCGGGGTCTGCCGTTTGGGACCCCGGCCGATCAGCTGAGCGGGTGCATGCTTTTAGCGCTGCAATAACACATAGGTCGGAGTGAAAGCCTCCAAGCCGAGGTCCTCATAGTGGTCGGTGCTTGTAACTGCAGGCACGGCTCCCATTGATTTCAGTTACAAGCGCCGGACACTATAAGGAGGTCAGCGTGGAGGCTTCCACCTCCAATTTCTGTATTTGCGGTGTAGACAGCATGCATCCACACAGCTGATTGGTCAGGGTTCTGAGTGACGGACCCCAGCTGATCAACTATTGATGACCTATCCTGATGATAGGTCCCATTTAATATCTGAATAAAATTGCACAAGTATTGTCTATACTAACTGCATAAAAAAATGCAAGATTCTTAGCGCCCACCTTTTATCAAAGCACGTAGGTCCTTCCACCACATCCAGGAAAACCTTATTAGATGGGTTCCTAAGGCCGGGCTCACACGGCCATAAGCGGAATGCGTTGTGGGTCTCCCGCAGTAGATTACAGCTGTGAGGCCGGTCGTGACCCTATGTATGGTCACAGAATTGTAAAGCTTATATAAGTTTGTCTTTTACAAGGGTGTGAATTTCCATTTTTTGTGTAGTTTAGCACCTCATTTTAGCTTATTGAGTGGTGCCCGCCCGTGTTGTTTATTTGCTACTACTGTATTTGCCACAGCCATGGCTCATTTGCGCATTCACATTTAATTTATTTGTTTGAAGTGTTGACTTTGTTTTTTGTTGCATCTGCCTTTCTGTTGGGAGTGGATGCCTACACTTTTGCCATGCACTCCAATCACCCATCTGTCCTAGGTGCGTCAAAGAGAGCATATAGTCAGGTATCCAACTTTACCATTCATTTGGAGGCTTTTTGCCCAAACAGAAATGTCTACAGAGTTAGGAACCCATCTAGTAAAGCTCATCTGGACGTGGTGGATGTGCCCACATGTTTTGATCAAGATTGTGTCCTAAGAACCATCCTTTTTTCAATGAGTTATTCTAAACAGTTGTAATATTTGAATAAAATTGCCCATGTGTATGAGTGGTAAAGTACGTGTTTCGGTTACTGTATTTGTCACAGCCGGGGCTTATGTGCGTCTTTGCATTTAATTTATTTGTTGGACGTATCTGGATGTCTTTCTTGCAGACGTCTACAGGCCTATATTAATAATCTGATAAAAAGTTGTGAAGCTATTATATATATATATATATATATATATATATATATATAAATAAATAAACTGCTAATGAAAATAATAACAGGAACTTGTCATCCTATCCGAGTCCCTCTCCTAGTTTATAGAATGCCCCATATACCTAGAGAGGTATAGTACAACTGCCCGAAAGTGCTTATTAAGCGCCACAGAAAGCAAGACCCACCGCAGGGGCTGCATAAAGGGCTTCATTTGACCCTTGAACTCGAATGACTTTGGGGGCTTAAAACTGGGTAGGGTCTATAAGACCACATTGGTTCCACAATTTTAGGGGGCTCTACTCCTTCCACAGACAGTTTATGCAAAACCGCACCATACAGATTTTCCCATTCAGTTCCACTGTCTCCCAAGGAAAATATTACTATATGTGCACAAATTTTGACCAATTCTGCAATCTATTGATATTAGTTATATACAATTTATCGTGTCTGCAGGTGTATCCAGATCTACGCAAGCTTCAATATTAAAAAAAAAAGTATAAAAATTGAGACCATCAAAGGTAATCCTATTGGAGGTCAACTGGTTATATAAAGTAGTCCAAACTTTCAAATTTCAACAGGACCGGAGATGCTAAGATTCATAAGGATTCACAAAGTATTGTTAAAGGGGGTTTCTGGGCTATTTCTATTGATGTCCTACCTTCAGGGAATCTGTCAGCTTAAACATGTTGTCTAAACTATAGGCATCATGTAATAGAGCAGGAGGAGCTGAGCAGATCGATATATAGTTTTATGGGGAAAGACTCAGTATAACTTGTATTTTATTCATTTATATCTCTGCACATTCTGAGCTTAACAGTCCAGTGGGCGGAGCTATCAGTGATTGACAGCTGTGTATGACTGTACATAGAGGAGTAGCTGTCGATCACTGATAGCTCCGCCCATTGGACTATTCTGCTTAGAGATATAAATGAATAAAATACAAGTTATACTGAGTCTTTCCCCCCATAAAACTATATATCAATCTGCTCGGCTCTTCACTGTAGATTTTGGTGGGGATCTGCAGCAGGTCTCACCCTTTCAAATGCATTTAAATTGAAAAGGTAAAACCTGCTGCAGATTTGCACCAAAACCTGCAGGAAATCAGGGACGTCTGAACGTACACTAAGTTACTGCATCGGTCTACATGATAGCAATAGCATCCACATAATGCACATGTGCAGTAACACAGACATCCATCAGACACCGCTCTGTAATCCTCTTACCATGTGTGTGCATTACAAGGATACACCAACTGCTAGAACAATATGGCTGCATTACACAAAAGCGCTCAGCAAGTATTATACTGCATTAGGACATATTCACCACATACCCCCAAGCCTGTATTTCATACCCTAATGCACACACTGATTACAATTAGAGAGGGTAACTAATGCACTGCCATCTAAGCCAGCCGAAGCGTGTGTTCCTATAATCGCCTCACCCCAGTACTGCTATTAAGGTCCGCTCACACGCTATACAATAGTAGAAAGACAGAACTGCATAGAGGCAGCCATGGAGCTCATATATCCTCATGTGTCTGGAGTCAACCTGTAAGGGGCCCCTCGCCTTCACAAGCACCCCAATCTTGGCAAACAAGGAAGAGTTGAACCAACTCGGAGATCAAGCTGCCTTCCATAGGGTTAACAAAAAGGTAACCGCTCTTAAAAAAAAAAGGGGGGGGGGTCCAAATTGCGCTCTCATTTGTGTGCCTCCTGGGTGGGGATGGGAAGGTGAAGTGGGGGAACTTTAAAAAAGAAGTAGGAAGGAAGAGGGGTGGAGCAAACCCAGTGGTATAGAAAGCTTTGGTTCCAGATGAATGTCTAGAGACCAAAAAGCATTAGACAGGGCTGCAAAAATTGAATGAACTGTGGAGGTGCTACCAGTCAGAAGAGCCACCACTGGTGGGCACGCCACATGTGCGAAAATCTAAAGAAGGAAAAGCTGGTGAATAGGCGGAACTCTCCAGAAAAAGATATCTGGAGAGTCGGAGCTTTATAAAAGGAAGCGTAGGGGTTAATAATAGCCACTAGCCGCCCTTAGTACAGTACTCCTATTGGTTTAGAGACGTGAGGGGGAGGAGCTAAGGAGTTTATAAAACCAACAGCCTATGGTGTGGCACTTCCTATTCGGATCTTTGCCCAGCCTGGTGGACCGAGATTTAGTTTTAGTGCCCCTCACACCCGCCTCTTACACAATTGTTTTTAATGTTATGCACATGTTAATTTGTATTACTCTTTGTAATATTGTTATTTCATTGTAGAAATCTCAGAGCCTGGAAGGAGCTGGCTTGGCAAGATGGAGTCATCAGTCGAGTCATGAAGACATAAAATCAAGCACATGCCTGCAGCTGGAGCGGTGGTCTGGCGTCCTGGTACACGCTAAGGTCTTTTTAATCTAATGACATACAAGGTCCTCTTCGGTCAAAATAAATGCTGTGGCCTCAACCCATATGGTAATTTTGTGTTCTGATCTTTATTTCATAGTTAGCTGAGCTGCTCAGATGTGGCCCTGTAAGTGTTGAGTACCCGCAGTCCATATAACTGCAGACAATCATTTACATTGTGATTTAGTTCCAATGTAAAGGTGCTTTAAAGGGACACCGCTGATTTTTTTTCTTCTCATTATGTAGCTAGTCCCCCAGCATATATAAGCCAGCAAGTGTTACCTTGGTTATTCCTCATTTCTATCTCTGGTCCTTTTCCTCAGGTGGTCATGTGATCTCATTGTGACCAGCTGAGATCTACTTTGGGTTATGTGGTCAGTTTCTAGTCACTTTCTCAGTCTATGTGATATTACATGCAGTGCATCACAGAAACTGTCTAGAGGGGAATACAGACACTCCTATCACAGGTATCGATGATGATGATCACACAGCACCTGTCACACAAATGTAATAGAGGAGATCATAGCTCATCCTTCTGACTGTAAACTTATGGTTTGTAGATTATTTAGGTGAATATAGAATACATAAGGTTATGGTAGTGTTGCAGAGGTAGTATAAGCTCTAAACAGATCATGTAATGCTGTGAAGTGGCATCAGGGGATTGATGTGAAAGTAATATCAAGATGGTGCCCGATAAGCATCAGACAGGAGGCTGCACAGCATAGAAGTGACCGCAATATACAAAAGGAGACCTCCGGAGTGTTACAAGTAATCAGGTGTGGGGTGCAGGGGTGGAAAAATGTGTTTACACTGGACTGGCCCTTTAAAGTGTTCATCTTAGATGTAGTCCATTCAAAGTCTATTTCCTTGCCTGTTGGCTCATGCACGAGTGTCCAAAATGAATGGGCATATGCAGTAGCAGCACATAGAGGTGACTTGGGGATAAAGTACAAGAGTCAAAATGAGATCAGCCTTACATTAACATGCAATACTGTTAACAATTTTGGGCACCAGCACTCAAGACCGACATTGGAGAATAAGGGGGTTCAAAGGTGGGCAACTAAAGTAATAAATGGAATGGGTGGACTACATGGAGCGATTATCAAAACTAGGGTTATTTAGTTTAGAAAAAAAGACGGTTGAGGGGCGACCTAATAACTATGTATAAAAATATCAGAGGACAATACAGAGATCTCTCCCATCATCTATTTATACCCAGGACTGTGACGGTTACAAGGGGGCGCCCTCTACGTCTAGAAAAAAAAAAGGTTTCTACACCGACATAGAAGGAAAAAACAATATCGGTCAAGCCGTAGAAAAATTTCCCCAGGGCTCCAGCATATAAATACAGCCAGTACTAAGCAGCCAATAAAAGCAAAATAGCAAAGAAGTAACTTACTTCGATTAGAGAAAACCCCTGATCCTAAATAGCAGTTTCTTGCCCCTTACAGGGTTTCCAATATCCAGAAAAAGACCCTTGAAGGGTCAAAACGCGTTGCAGTGTTATATATCTGTTGTTTAGTATAAATAAACAAGAAGATTGATTGTTTCCACCACTACCATTTGGATCTTATGTGGGATACCCCTGGATACTGGAAACCCTGTACGGGGCAAGAAACTGCTATTCTGGATCAGGGGTGTTCTCTAATCGAGACACCCCCTGTGAAGTAAGTTACTTCTTTGCCATTTTGCTCTTATTGGATGCTTTGTACTGGCTGTATTTATATCCGGGAGTGCTGGGGAAATTTTTCTACGGCTTGACTGATATTGTTGTTTCACATATATTCCCCGATCTTTTCATTCTGGGCCTCCCCTTGATGCTCTACCTGTGTGGATGTCCGTCGGACCGGGACAGATACACTAAAATACCCTGACCATACGGCTTACTTGGATTTGAGGCGTGCCGGACCTTCCCTGTCCAGGGGGCCCAGGCATGATAGAACGAGTTATATAATTTAATATTTCTCACCCTTCATAGGATATCTATGATGTATGTATGACTCCTTTCCTTCACTTCACCCTTGGAGCGCTGCCTTTGCCAATTTTTGAACCAACCTAGAAAGGGGTTCTTTACTGTAAGAGCAGTGAGACAATGGAGCTCTCTGCCTGAGGATGTAATTGTGTTGGTGAACTCACTAAAAGAGTACAAGAGGGGCCTGGATGCCTTTCTTCAGCGTTACAATATTATATATTATAGTCACTAATTACTTCAGAAGGGTTGTTAATCCCAGGAATTATTCTGAATGCTGGATTTGAAGTTGGGAAGGAATTTTTTTTCCCCCTAAGTTGAGGAAAATTGGCTTCTACCTCAAGAGTTTTTTTTTTTTGCTTTCTTCTGGATCAACATTGCAAGATAGGGCTGGTTTTACCATCTGCGTTGGAACCTGCGGTCGCAGATCTGGCTCAGGAGCTGGGTGAAAAGCAGATAGACCTATTATAGCCAACGGGGTCTGTCAAGCGCTGTTCGGTTCCGTCCGTTCGGCCGCAGGGATTCCCCTTTTCTGCTCCCTGGACGGAACAGAAAAGCGGAATTCCAAGCGCAGATGTAAAACCACCTTAAGAGGCTGAACTGAATGGACCCATGTCTATTACAGCCTTAAATACTATGTTACTATGACTACTGATACCCCTTTAATTGTCCACATGTAGAACTATTTTGGCCAAAAATTTCAATTTAGGAGTAAACTACATAATTTCTGGGACACGAATAGGGATATGGTTAGATATGCAATACGGCATTCCTTCTTGATCAGTGATACAAGCTTGACCAGATACGGTGCATGCATAGTTTGAGAAGTTATAGGAGTTACAGTCTGTATAAGGTACATTTCAGGATGTGCAGAGAAAGCAGCGGAAACTTGTAATGAGCATCGAAGAACTCTATAAGAAGATACTAAAATGTGCAGCAATGCGAAATTCCCTCTAATAAAATCATTCATCATCCTTGCCAGGCGATTTAAAGCTAATATATGTACTAGAGCCCAATCTACTGCCAAAACCGCCTCATCAGCAGTGCACTCTCCTGACTCCCCTGCAATAGACCGCCGTAGTAGGAACATGACAGATCAAAGCGAGTGCCCTCCACGCTATAGCTGAACTACATCCTGAACACAAATCAATGGCACATCCCCTTCTGTCACAAACACCACTTATTAACCCTTCAATTACATCAATAGAAATACATTGTTTTTCAAAGTACTGTTGTGCCTTCAGGCAAATCCAAAGTACTAAATAATACACTTCCAAGTGCCGGTGCTCAGGGACGGTGCGCCGCCCAGTACAACCTGCCAGGCTAAGCACACGCGGCATTACGTGCCAACATCATCATTAGGGTGACTCATGGCTTGGAGCTTAGGAAGCCCCCGCTCTAGTAGATGCTCCTGGAAATCAGGCGGCTGGTGAAGAGGTCTCTAAACATTTTACGATAACGTTACTTTCCACAAAACGCCTGATTATGTTAACATTGATTTCCATGATCTTGTTCGGGCTTGCCACTAGATAATTGCGCTAATTGCACTTAGAGGACTTAATTGTCACTGTTGATCATGAGAGAATTGATGACGGCAGATTCACCCAACACCAAATTGTCTACCAGGTGGACCTGAGCTGCAAAACACAGAAAGGGGCCATTTATAACTGTATAAGTGCATAATGTGCCCTGTACCACGCCGAGCCAATGCTACAGAGGTTTTACCGGTGTCTATAGGAGCGCCGGTGCCCGGAATCATGGAAATTATTATTTCAGGTGGTTGAATTATTCCTGGCAAAAAAGTGGCACGAATGGGTTAGGGTGACTTCCACGGGTCAACTATTGTCCAAATAATTCCTATAGCTTATGAACCCCTCTGTGCCTCTACACAGATCGACTGTTCCCTTCTTGATCACTTATGATTGCTGAACGAATTGTTGGAAGTATTTCCATGGGCCAAAATATCGTTAGACGACTAATTAGGGGGCGTGAGATTCTTTGGCGGGCATGTATTTGAAATTTTGACCCCTCCCCGATGCATTATTATTGGTTACAGAGTCCAATGAAAGCACATAAATACGTGAGAGCGGTCTTTGAGGGAATACTCATCACTGCAGTCTTTCGCTGGGCTGAAACCAGCCAGAGATGGTAACAGAGGCTGCTTCATTGAAGTCCAGCAGGGACTGTTCAGTTGAGAATCACTTGCGAATAGTGGTACTTTTTTTGGGAACCAACTAGCGTTAAATGGTAGGAGGTGCATGCAGAACACGCACACGCCTCTCTGCAAAGTTGCTGGCTGGTTTTTGAGAGATAACAATTTCCTGTTCCACCCCAGATAGTCATCGAGCGACTATTTTTAGGTGAGCCAAAACAAAGCGATTCATGAAACGAATTCCGGGTCGTCACCAGGTTGGTGGCCGTGTTTACACAGAACAGTATTTACATTCATCTATTGAGCGACTTTTTGGACAATAGTCACCCCTCAGGCAGTCGCTCATCTCCCCTCTGTTTATTCCAAAGTAGGACATGACTTTTTTTTTTTTAACATTCATTTGCAATTTCTGCAGGGAAAGGTAACTGCTTGCTACGGGCAACAAGGCTGCTTTTTCTCAGAAACCACTTTCATATTGTTGCGGCTTCACACGGCATGTGTTTTTATGCAGCCCAACGCATTTGCGCCATGCACTGAGGGTTTTTGCTGCACTTTTTGCGCTCTTAAGGCATGAGACACCATCACGCCCTGATTTAAATGTCTTTTTAGCCTAATGAGTTCTGGAGGAGTTATTTTGTCTCACAGCGAGCGTCCCGCTGCACATTGTGTGCGCACTTGCATATCCCTCATAGACTTCTAAGGGGAGCTGTGGTTCGCAAACATGCACAAAAGTAGAGCATGCTGCGCCCGCGCAAAAGGAGGAAATGAGAACGGACGCCTTGAAATAAATGCACCGATACGCCCGTGTGAAGCCGTCTTATCTTTTTGAACCCTCTCTTTCTCTTCTCCCGGGTTATCCATCCCTCCTAGCCTTGTATCGCCTACAAAGTTGATCAGTTGTCCCTCAATTCTCTCATTTAGATCATTTACAAAAATGTTGAACCCTGGGCCCAGGGCAGAGCCTGGTGGTACCCCACCTAAGACCATGTGATCACATACTAAAGGGGTGTTATTATTTGCATCAGTTATTCTAACACTTTTCAGTGCTTTTCAGAATCACATTTTTTTGTTTTTCCATAAATATTGTGTATTGCAACCATTATAGAAACGACAGCCTAAAAAAAGAAAAGCAACAAGAATGCCCATACCCTGAAGCTGGCAGTAGACGTGTTTGTGCTCTAAACCCTGGCATTTAATACCTTCTCCGTTACCACGCAAATCTAACACTCCAGCCGACAAAACCCCAGCCTATCATTAAAGACCCTGTTATTTTCTCAAGGCGTGACATTCTTCTCCACGCGGTGGAAGTTGAGCGGTTATTACATATTTGGCACTATCCCATTTACATGTAAAAGGAGCACCTGTTGTCTGAACCCCCTGGAGACAGCTGTTCTGCCGGCTCCGGCGGCGCTCTTACCCACCAAATGGCTACCTATAATCTTAAGGAAAGTGGAAGCCAATTTCTGATTGGCAACAAAGGGCCTAATTTTACAAACGTCCAGATGATTCATAACCGGGGGAAAGTAGTCACAGCTGATCTGGGGAGATGTTTGGCAAGACACCTTTTTCCCATCCCAGCAAAATACAAAGTGCTAGTCCTCATTAGGCTGACTAACTCCGTATTTGGTCTGTTTTGGGGGCCTCTAAATTTATGTATCTATTCACAGGGCCGTATTTTTTATGGTCACATTTTAACTGCGTTTTTGACTCCGCTTTACTGTTCAATTCTATTGGGGAAATTTTGATCAGTACTTGCTCAGTAAAAAAAAACAAAAAAAACACAAACCAAAACCAATTAATTATATATATATATATATGCATATGAGTACTGGTGAACGTACGGTTGTAATGTCATCTGGAACAGGTCCATTATACGGATCCATATTGCAGACGGTTGTGTGAAGCCGGCCTTACATGATTTTATCTCTGAGGATGATTGCTTTGTTTGGACCTTAGTGAGAATCCCTATGAGAAAACCCAATCAACGAACACACGGTGCAAAATACACATATGAGTTTACATAGCAAGAACATGGGAAGGAAATGGCGGAGGAAGGAGGACATTATACAGCAGGAACTCCTAAGATGAAAGTCATATTGGAGTGCATCTCCTGTTGTTATTGCGTTTTACTATAAATTAGAGACAAGGGAGTTATAACCCATTATAGCAGGAAAATGGCGCCTCGGCATCAGCTGTCCTACTAGGAATGTACATTGCTACATCCCACACTCTTCTTTCTATATGGCTCCAACTGTTTTTTTGGCGAGCAAACGAAAGGCTACATCTGATAAAAGGAACAAATAGATGGGCATAACATGCATTCCGAGGGAACGCAATAAAAGACAAGACCGTGGTTAAAGGAAATGTATCACCTACAGATTATATAGATTTTTTTAATTAAAACCATGTACTGAAAATATTTTCAATTTTTTCTAATGTTTTTATTGTCTGACTATAGATTTTCTTGTATTCTGTTGTCTATACATTACCATGGGGCGGCCATCTTGGCTGCAGTTTACAGATACTCTATCCTACCAGACATATTTGGACAGTCCTACCAATAGGATGTATTGTGTCTTATTAGCTTGTTGCATGCCCTTAACCATGCATATAAGATACAGACGCTTGGAGGAGTTGGCTATAATTTGGGAACGGCGCGCTATTGGATCTACGGGTTATGCCATCATGGAACGCTTTGCATTGGCCAGTCTACAATGGTGGAAGGAGCATCGTCATTGGACAGTTGAGTAATGTAAGAACGTTATATGGAGTGATGAATCACACTACTCCATCGTCGGAACAGATGGAGGATTCTGGTTGGGGAGGATCTTGAGGAACACCTTCTGCCCGAGTGTGTTGTGCCAACGGTTAAGTATGGCGGAGGTTCCGTTAGGGACTGGGGATGTTTTACGTGGCATGATGGTCTCGTTCTATTGGTTGTACCACGAACATGGGTATGTACCCTGACGTTCTAGACAATAATGTGCTGCCGACAATACTTCCAACAAGACAACGTGCCTTGTCACAAATCCAACACTGTTTTACATTGGTTTGAGAACATTGATGTCCCACGATTGGACCGGCCGCACAGAGTCCCAACCTGAACCCGACTGAACATCTTTGGGACAAACTGGAACATTGGGTCAGGAAATATGAATAGCAACCATCTTCAATGAGAGAACTCAGCAGATGCCTGCAGGATGAATGGAGAGAAATACCGGCTAAAGTGGATCAAGCTTTAGTAGAAAGTATTGTATGTCACGGAGAGTATCCAACATCATTAGGGCCAAAAGGATAAAGCAAGGAAGTATTAACATGTAAATAAATACTAGTTTTGATTCTTGCTCAGTTGTCCAGTTACTTTCAGTAGGTTAGTGTAAGCTTTACAGCAGCATCATGGGCCATTGACACAATGGACAGGAAGGGGCCCACTGACTGCTATGGGAGTGTGTTATGGATATGCTCTGTGACATGTGCAGAGGAGGAGGAGGTGAGCTGTGACCACCACCTATTATGAACGATGGATCCTGTGTTATTCATATAAAAGCGTTACAGATATGATCTGTGACATGTGCAGAGGAGGAGGTGAGCTGTGAACACCACCTATTATGAATGATGGATCCTGTATTATCTATATAGAGGCATTATAGATATTATCTGTGACATGTGCAGAATTCACCGTGTACAAAGTAGGAGGAGGTGAGCTGTGACCACCATTTAAGGATGATGGATCCTGTGTTATCTATATAGAGGTGTTACCTGTCATGGTAATCCTGCCAGTGATAATAAAGAGAAGACTGCTGAAAAGTATTTTCTATAGAACAGAAAGTATCAGACTATTATTAAGCTTAGTGTCAGTGTGAAAAAAGCAAGATATTAGGATTTTTAATAAAGACTGACATTGAAAATTAAAAATATATTCTAGATTACCAAAAATTAATGAAAAAAAAATATGCGGATATGAAATCCTGAGTTTTATTATGCGTCATCATTTCCTGATGACACGTTCCCTTTAGGAGCACCGCTGAACCACATCCCTCCATTTGTTCTTCTCTAGACCATTAAGCATTATTCTCCAGAGGAAGAATGCATGTCCATTATATTTACAAGGCATAGCAGGCTGCAAGCAGACCAGGCTTTAGATCAACCCCTCTATTAATACTGAAGAGGGCGGCTAGCAGGCCTCCGTGCATTACATGGCACCTGCAAGCCGGACAGACAGAAAATTGCTTTTCACATTTCCTATTTGAGGCTTAAAAATGGATGAATAATTACATGCAAACCCCATCCAGTGAGAGCGGAGTGAAAGGAGTAATGAGATACCCCAGAGAAGCAGCACCTCCCCAATTACCCTGGACCACTGCAGCTCGCACACCCAGCAAATGGGGAGGGGTGTCGGTTCCCGTCTATTTCATGAATTTCAACAAGTTATGAGAATAGAAGTAACAGCAATCTCACGGTTTGCGCCGGTCCAACTTAAAAAGCCACAAAAGTTTTTGGAGGGGTGAACACGTAGGGGGGGACTTACTATTCAACATACACTATAAAAAACGGTCTTACATGCGCCGCACACATTTGTTTTGTGCTTTTAGATACTTTCAGACGCTTTTTCCGACTTGTCTTAACGATTCTGCCAACATTTTGGCTTAATTTTTGCAGTAAACTAAGACATCTAATAGTTGGTATAAACTTCGACTAGACAGTCTTGAACTTCAATCGATTCCCCATCCAGCTGTGATCAATGTGGCACATTTTAAGACTGTTGAACTTTTAGAGAGTATTAGTAAATATGCCCCAAAGCGCTCAAACTTTGCACAATTATGGCCCTAAATGCCAATTCTTCCCCATTTTGGGATAAGTCTACACGGATCCGTTTTCTCTTAGAGATGCCTATATGGATATCCATCAAAGTAAGAGTTCTTGGAAAAGGAATTTAAACTTATCAACATCATGAGTAGAGATGAGCGAGCAGGCTCGGATAAGTCAGTTACTCGAGCGAGCCTCGCTCTTTTCGAGTATCTGCATTCTTGTCCGAGCGTGCTCGGGGGGGGGGGGGGGGGGTATAGTAGGGGGTAGCGAGGGATAGAGTGAGAGAGATCTTTCTCTCCCCCCGCTCCTCCCCCGAGCAGTTTTTTCTTGTTACCTGTGTGTGAGTTATATGCAGCTCACATGGCGCTACAATCAGTTCTCACACTGCAAGCCACATTAGTTGCAGGTGACTCAAAATACTTATCGAATGTGTTTCTGAGAATTGAGTCTTTTGTCATTCAAGTATTTCGTTGTATCTGGGGTGGACCTTGAGGACAACCTCTAAGTATGTGCAACAACCTCACGCTGCCGCATACTATTCATTTTGTTCGAAGAGCCGTCAGGCAAAAGTTCAAGGCAAAATACGTAATCAATGTTGCTCAGGCACCACCCATCTGGTAACATGAATGTTACCCCATGGTAGTGCGAGTTGCCTGCGTACCATGCAGCCCCCAAAGTCAAAAGAAGGTTTACCCTGTTTCCCTGAAAATAAGACCTACCCCGAAAATAAGCCCTAGCATGATTTTTCAGGATTTTTGAGGATGCAGCATGATTTTTAGGGTTTTTGAGGATGCCTGAAATATATGCCCAACTCCAAAAATAAGTCCTAGTGACAGCCAATAAGAAAAAGTCAATATAATCGTATCCAGACAGCTATACATGTAAAAAAGTAAAAGCTTTTGGAGCAAAAATTAATATAAGACCCTGTGTTAATTTTGGGGGGAAATTGGGTATATTCTCCTCGAGGCCCCAGGTGCAAAACTAGCATAAGTTAAATACAATTCGCATAGCAGTCAATGTGTTAAAAAAATGAAGCAACTTTGCAAATATTCTTGACTGAACTTATCCAATTGTTGTGTATCCAGCTCTTGTGAATCTGCATGGGATCAGACTAAGGCCTCATGTCCAGAGCATTTACACTAAAGAAACAAGTCAAAATCCGCAGCATCGGGATTTGATTTCAGCAGGTACAGCGCTCCTCCTCATTGTCAGCGCATCCCTTCACCCGGTGGCCTCTAGTGAGAGCAGTGCGGCTGGTCAAGGGGATCCCACTTCTGCATCACCTGACCAGCGGTTCTGCACTCACTAGATGGTGCCGGATAAGGGGATGCACTGACAGTGCAAAGAATTGCGCGATGAGGCGGAGCGCTGAAGCTGCTGAAATTAAAATATGACGGTGCAGATTTTTACTGTTTCTTATGCAGAAATGCTGGGAATGTTTTTGCAGAAAATCCACAGAATTTCCACTACCCTAAGGCGGATTTCACGTGGCTGAAAGAATCGTGGGAGATTTGTGCGTTGCGAGACGCACAAATATGAAAACCCATTCTTTTGAATGGGGTCATATAAAGAAGTGGGGTTTTTTTCCACATTGCATGAAAAAATTTGAGGCGCGTCCTATCTTTGGGCGTTCCCTTGGAATGCCTCGCCCATTGTTTTCAATGGGGTCTGAGTAAACATTGCACGCTGTGTGATGTACACGCGAGTGCGACGTGAGGTTTCCCATTGAAAACAATGGGAAACACTTGCCGATCTTCCGGCACGGCTTCCAGGATCGCTTCTTTCCTGTAGTGATGGGAGGCGTTTTTGCCAATTTTCACGCACTCACCTGTGTGAAATTGGCCTGAGAGTCATATGGAAAAGAATATGATCAGAATATCAGGAAACACAGCGTAGGATATACCAGGACTATTCGCACAGTGGTTTTATATACATTACAGCAATAAAAATAATGCTTGCAGGAGTCCAACCCCCCCCCAAAACAAAACAGCGTCAGCCCCGAAGCAGCCGTTATGCGGCCATATTGCCAAGATCATGTATAGTGATCATGTTCCCCCAACTACCCATGCCAGAGGTATTGCAGGAGAATTCACCGGTGACAACCAGTCCTATCAAAGATGGAAGAATAGCCAATTCCCCCACATAGTCACAGAGTTGTACATTAGCCAAGAAGAGGGACATACTGGATATCCATCACATGTGCTCATTACCAGATATGGCATGTGGGCCCACAAATGTCACTCGTGTACAGCGCTGTGAATATGTATGCACTATATACACCAAACCCAAGAAGACGACTCTCCCAATCCATAAGAGATCCATCAGCACACAGTACTAAACCACCAGGCAAAAGGAAATAGGGCTGGACTATACACACTGAAGAAGAATATAAAACCCCGTACTTTGGTCATACATAGGATCAATGCGTAAAAAGAAGTAATAAGCCAAAAACCAACAAATGCAAACCAATGGCTGTTAAACCTTAAAATGCGCCGATCAGCCCCCTCGCGATGAGATTACGGGGTACCATTCAGTTACCATGGCAGCACAGGACCTTTTGAAGGCCTCCAGAGCTGCAATGTGCAAATACTTATCTTGCCTGTCAGAATACAGTATAACACAATGCTACGGTATTGCATCAGATTGCGAGTTCAAGTCCCCTTAGGGAAGTAAAAAAAATTTTTTAACATGTTTGCCTTTTTAATTAAAAATAAATAAAAGGATATTAAAATTAAAAAATGCCATACTTTATTAAAATAGAGAAATCAAAACAAACAAAAAAAGACATATTTGAAATCGCTGCGTCCATAAAAGTCTGATCTATGAAAATAACTCTTTATCACAAATGGTGAACGCCGTGAGAAAAACAGTAAATGCAGGCTGCCAGAACTACACTTTTTTTTGGTCATTCTGTAAGAAAAGAAATTCGATAAAAGGCAATCAAAAATGTGTGTGTACCAGAATGGTAACAATAGAGACCAAAGACCATCACGAAAAAATAAATAAATAAAAGCCCTTACGTAGCACCATTAACGGAAAGAAAAAAGGGTTTCTAAATAGTAAGGCCTCGTGCCCATGGGCGTGTCGGAGCCCGCAGCGGAGTCCCACCCTGTCTGCGGCCAAGGGCCCTATGTGCCTGTACGGGCAGGCGGCGGCCCCACCGACCTCTCCACTTCCAGGTTATCTGTACTGCAGATAGTCCACACGGTGCGCCATCAGACATGCGCAGTACAGTTTGTTTGTTTTTTTAATCTCCTGCTTTCCCGCGGATCATACGGCTTCCATTGACTTCAATGGAAGCCATTAATGTGGGAACTGCACAAAAATGAAGTATGCCGCGGTTTGTTTTCTGGACCAAGAAGGTCGTCAAGACAAATCCGCATGCTTTAATACCAGTGCGGACGTCCATTGGTGGCTTGATTTGCGGGTGCCCCACACGGATTTCGCATATGAAATCCACCAGTACATTGGGCCTTTAGCAAAAAAAACCCTAAAATTGGGTACTGTCGTGATCATACTGATTTATAGAATAACGTTTTTATCATTTGGCTGCAGTATGAATGCCATAAAGACAATACATGCCCCCCTAAAGCAGGCAAAATTTATGTTTTTCTTTTCCTTTTTACTGAACAATTTTTTGAGTCCATTATATGGTATGTGAAATCGTCCCATTAAAAAGGACGACTCGTCCCGCCAAAAACATCCCTCAGACATCTACGGCAATGAAACATAAAAAAGTTGAAAGTGGGGAGGAAAGAACAAAAATCGAATTAGTAAAAAGGCATCCTTAAGGGTTAATAATACCCACTCCATGAACAATATGACAATAAAAAACAATGACATATTAGGTAAACTGCAAGTGCGCGCGAATACCACCACCACGCGGGAGGGGATGAATATAGGATATTTATGGAAGGTTCAGGTGATTTTATTGTATGACTTCTACGACAATATCCAATATTGCAGCATTTGCACTTTATGATGACCTTGCGGTACGGCCGGATTCACACAAACCTATTTCCACACAAAAAATTTGCGCGCGCGATAAGCAGAAAATAGAACCCATTGATTTCAATGGGTTCATACTAGAGATGAGCGAGCATACTCGGTAAGGTGATTTACTCGAGAGAGCATCGCCTTTTTCAAGTAACTGCTGGCTCGTCCCTGAAGATTCCGGGAGGCCGCGGGGGGATCGGGAGGAAGAGAGAGAGATCTCTCACTCTCCCCTGCGCCTCCGCCCCGCCTGAGAAATTTTGACGGCTATGGTGCTCCTAGACATGTAAATTGCATCGCGTTCACATTGAAGCTGCACCTGCATGTGAGCGCGATGCAATTTTTTCTCTCAGCGATAATAAAGGGCAATATTACCCCCCCCCCAAAAAAAATAAAAATAATGGGGTGTGCAACGATTTTCCTATCCCAAAGAATCGCTGCAAGAGACAGAAAGCCTAAATACCCTCCCTGAGGATAGAGGTTTGTGTTCACATGAGATTTTGCCGCCATTATCACAAAGCTCAGAAATCTTGCGTGTAAACACAGCCTACAGACTCCTTCACACGGGCGGATTTGTGCGCGTAAATTTTACAATCCGATACCCAGAGGATAGAACCCGTCAATTTTAATGGGTTTGATCCCATTTCCTTAAATTTTCCACGTGCATTTTGGTTATAAAAGAGGGGGAAAAAAACGCAGCATGCTCGGCTTTTCTGCACATTTGAGCACTAAAGAAACTAATGGGAGCTGCACAAAAGCGCACGTAATACGCAAAGAAAAATGTGAACCACTGCGCAATTCCGCTGGGAAACGAGCACATCTGGAACACAGCAGCCATTTCAAGCAGTGGGTCTTGTTTGCCGCACGTAAATGAATGTGCCCTGCGGATGGGAAAAGCCAATACGCGCCCAAAAATGCATTGTTCGTTCAACAGAAAAACCGCAGCGCTAAGGTGCAAACAAACACGCTTACACTCGTGAGAAGGAACCCGACTGGTTTATTCACACTTTTTTTTTTTCCAAACGTGAAAAATTGGGACCAATTTTTCAGGTGACTTTTTAGCATTTCTGTGATTTTCATCCAGTTTGCATCTGATTTTTATGTGCATAACTAAATTTTTTTTAGGAAAAAAAAAAACACATGATAGACCAAATAATACAATTAGTGGTTCTGCATGGAACTTTTTTTTTCTTTTTTTTTTTTTTTAATGGTTGCCATAGTTATGTGTGATAAAAACTTTGCAATCGCATCAAACAAGTGCAGTCCGCTTTATTAATCGCACCCACAGATTTGAATGTCCAATTTTCTTAAAAAAAAAAAAAAAAATCTCACCAAAAAAATAGGACGTGCCGCCATTATTTTATGCTCTGAACATTTGTCTCATTTTAAAAAATTGCATGTGTGAACATTACCATTCAAAATAATAGGCGTTATTTCCATAAAAAAAATTTGGGGGGGATCCGTAAGTTGGGCATTAATAAATCCCTCCGCCCACCAATTAGCTTAGTGCAAAGAAAGAGCCCTAAAAAAATCCAATGCAAACGACTGAATAATCATCCAATTAATAAAGAAACAGCAAAAATATACATAATCACAATAAAAACAGGCAAAAAAAAATCTCTATGAACCCCAGCTCATCAGAGAATCATCTCAGCAGAAACGTCCGACAATTGCCAAAAATGCTGTGCCAGATGCGACAATTACCGGGTACAACAGTGACAGGGCTACAGTGCCGAGTCTTTCCGATCGTAGCCGGAAATAGCCGAAGTGCAGCAGCTGCTCCCGAAGCGTCTGTCGTAAATGCACGAGCGCAGCCGAGCGCTCCGCCCCGCCCACAACACTTCGGAATCCCTGTTGGGCGCTGTCCACCTCCTGAACCGCTTCAGCACGGAGCGTGGGAACGGGGGAAGACGGCAACGGCAGGACAGCGCAAACACCCGGCATCCGTGTACCGGCCAGCACACCTTCATAGAGAGGGTTGCAGATCGGGCGTGATCACATCATCAGACCGTCGCTTCCCGGCTCCCCCACTCCGTGCAATCATCCCTGCAGCACCGGGATTATCCCATGCCTGCTACACGAGCGCAGGAGAAGGGATGGAGCGACATATAGGGCAGCCATCTTTAATAAGGCCATCAAATTACTGGGATTTAGCGGCTCAGCTGTCAACCCAGCCAGCAACACAGAGCGGAGAGAGATCAGCATAGTGCAAACATACATGCACTGGGGCGGGCGAGATTGCAATTCACGGGGGAGGAGGAGGGGGGGCTGGGTGTGCAATGCACCTGGGGGGCTAGATGGAAATGTATTAGGGGGGGGGGGGGGGTAGAATGCAATGTAATTAGGGGGCTGGATGGAAATGTATTTGGGAGGCTAGATTGCAGTACACTAAGGGGGCTGGATGGAAATGCATATGGGGGGGGGTAGATTGCAATGCAATTAGGGGGCTGGATGGAAATGCATCTGGGGGGCTGGATGTGCAATGCACCTGGGGGGCTAGATGGAAATGTATTAAGGGGGGGGGTAGAATGCAATGTAATTAGGGGGCTGGATGGAATGTATTTAGGAGGCTAGATTGCAGTACACTAAGGGGGCTGGATGGAAATGCATATGGGGGGGGGGTAGATTGCAATGCAATTAGGGGGCTGGATGGAAATGCATCTGGGGGGCTGGATGTGCAATGCACCTGGGGGGCTAGATGGAAATGTATTAAGGGGGGGGTAGAATGCAATGTAATTAGGGGGCTGGATGGAATGTATTTGGGAGGCTAGATTGCAGTACACTAAGGGGGCTGGATGGAAATGCATATGGGGGAGCTATATTGCAATGCACTTAGGGGGCTGGGTGTGCAATGCACTTGGGGGGCGGAGCTAGATGGAAATGCATATGGGGGCTAGAATGCAATTCGGGGGCTACATGGACATCTATTTGGGGGCTAGATGACAATGCAATTAGGGGGCTAGATTGCAATGCACTTACAAAGCACATGTATATCTGTATACTCGTGTCTATACACAGCATACAGATCGCCCACCCATAGCTGCTAATACTATAGAGCCCCATCATGTAGGACACCAGCAGGCAGGATCTGTCCTTTGCAGTGGTCACATACAGTGGTGTATGGTCTACATAGAGCAGATACAGCTGTAACAGGCGTGCTGCTAGCCATGTATAACTGTTAGATGCCAACGTGCATGCAGTAACCGGGCAGATGAGTGATGGCACTGCAGCTGCTCCACCATCTCGCCTACAGATGAATATATAGGCCACATAACCTCCACATCCCAGACTGTAACCATGGAGGCATTATTTATTTAGGATGATCAACCCATAAAACTAGAACTCCAAAGCATCCACACCCTGCACTGTCTCCCCCTGCTGGGCACCCACGGGATCAATGATGGAGACTGCTTGGAAATCCCTGGGAGGAGGAATCATTTCATCAGCTACATTGTAGCACAGAAATCACTGAGGACATAGAAAGGAGTCACAGAGTGGCAAATGATACGTTGCAAAAAGATAAAAGTACATCAGAGAAGTTCAACCACCATCATCATCATCACTTGACATCTGCATTACTGGGTTCAGCACTACAAGCTGTGAACAGCTCCCTGCAATCAGTGCACAGGGCCAGGCAAACATGGCGGCTCGCACAGCATTAGAGAGGGGGGAGGGAGGAGGAGGCCACTTACTTCATCTGCTTCACAATGGTGCTCTTCCCAGATTCCCCGGCCCCTGGAGAGGAAAAAAAAGACTTTCTATGAGGATGAATAGCTCTGGCAGCCAGCTGATTGCATGCAAGGACTGCTGCACACAGATGATTGCATGCAGGCGCTGCTGCACACAGATGATTGCATGCAGGCGCTGCTGCACACAGATGCATCAGCAGGCAGCAGCCGGGCTTGCAGAGAATGGGGGGAGTCTATCTGTCTGGGGGTACACTGTCAGATCTGCAGCTATGGATCCAGGCTGGCCGGATCGCAGGTTGACAGGCATGCACATGTATGTAGCACACATGCCGGGGGTCGCACACAGCACAGGAGGGTCGCGCTCACCCAGCAGCAGCAGCTTGACATCCTTGGCCGCGCTGATCCCGTCCTCCTTCAGGTTCTTCTCGATCTGTTTGCTTCTCTCCAGCGCAGCTCTCTCCTCCGCGCTCAGGGTGCAGCCCATGACTGCTCGGGGGGTCCCGGGTCCGGCGGGAGCGGGGCGGAGGAGTCCCGAGTACCTTTTTTTTTTCCCCCGGCGGATGATGAGTGAGACGGGAGGAGGTGGGTCAGTGTTCCTTGGAGCAGCGGCGGCGGCAGGGAGACTATCCCGCTACGTACGGCGCCGTTATCTCTCTGTCCGTCGGTCCGTCCGGTGTATCCCTCCCGCTATCTCCCGGCTCTGTCTCTCCGCTGCCGCTCTGACGTCACAAGGCGCGTGTCCGCGGGAGCGGCCAGACACAGGAGAGGGCGGGAGCGCGCAGGAGCCACGGGAGGCCACGCCCACCGCTCCAGCCCGCGTCACGTGAGGGGATGCTGGGAGGGATGAAAGGAGAAGCCGGCGGCGCTGTACCGTTCAGACGGGCGCGGTTTTTTCATACGTGTGCTACAGGCGTGACAAAACGCAGCAAGTCCAATAGGGCGCCCCCAGGCGGACGCAGGGGATAGAAGCCATTGGTTTTAATGGGTTCGTTGACATTAATATTTTCGCGTGGGGCCGTCGCACGCAAATACGGTCGTCTGAAGAAGCCTTACGTGCGGCTCCACACGAGCGTGAATATATGCTTGCCGCAGCGCAATGTATTTGCGCAGTCAATAAGGTAGATTTGCGCACGTTTGTGTGTAGCGGCATACGTTTTGCGCACGCAGAGCCAGTTCCCACGTGCGACGCACCCGTCTAGTCTTATGAGGTCGGGATGTGTCTTTTTTCCCAGAATTGCGCAGTGCGTTGAGCATTTGAGTGCGTATTTGCGCTTCTATAGACTTCTATGGGGTCCTTGGTGCGCAAATACGCTGGATACTAAAGCAGCTTAAATCTTCATCCGCTTTCGCACACCTTAGAAAATTGCGCAAGATTTGCGTGTTGCAAGAGGCACAGCGCATACGAACCGCATTCTTTTGAACAGGGTCACACACGAGCGATTTATTTTAAAAATGTATTTATTTTATTCAACAGTGCGGGAAAAATGGCGCACGGCCTATCTTTGGGCGTTCCCTCGGAACGTATCGCCCGCTGTCTTCATTGGGAATGGCGCAGCATCGTATGGCCTATGCGGTGCCCGCGAGTGCGATGCCAGGTACCTCACTGACAACAATGGGAAACATTCCGTGATTCTCCAACGTGACTAAAAGCCGCGGCGGAGGATCGCTACTGCTACGAAGTGACGCAAGGCGTTTCTGACGCAAAAATGCTTTACATCTGCGGGAAAATTGCACGTCGGCAAGCGAAATATCGGCCCGAGTTTCACGTCCCAATATCACGCTCGCCTGTGTGACATTAGCCTCATTCATGCAGCAAACGTCCCATAGAAGTCTATGGGAGGGGCGAAAATATGCACGGCGCCGAGTGCACAACTACGCTCCGTAACAGCGAGCGCAGCCGCACATCGATACGTCCGACGAACGAACCCATTGAAATACATGGAATCCATTCACTGCGTATTACACAAACATTGCACGTGGAATACGCTGCGCACGTACCGTCGTGCGAATGAGTCCTAAGGGCTCTTTCATGCGTGGCGTATTATGCGCATATATATCAGGGCAGCTTCAGACGAGTATACGCACAGATACACTCGCCTCAGCGCAACGGACCTGCGCAGTAATTGAGGTTGATGAGGTAGATTTGCGCATATCTGCGTATAGTCCTGTACTTTTCGCTCACGCAGCGCCAGGTCACCCGCACGCGCCACGCATCCCTTCCGTGGATTAAAAGGCTTTTTAGCCTAATGATGTCTAGACGGTTTTCTTTTTTTCCACAGAATTGTGCAGCATACTGAGCATGTGCGGTCATACTGCGTATCTGCGCACCTCCCATAGACGTCTATGGGGCCCATGGTGTACAAATACACTGGAAAATAGAGCAGCAATCATTTTTCCGCCCGCGAGACACGATTATTAGAGTGACTCCATTGACATCGATGGGTTCTCTTCTCTGCACGATGCGCGTCTATATCTTCCATGCGCTAAATCCGGTGGTGTGAGGAAGCCGCTGTGCACGTAATCCGCAGTGAATAAGGCCCATTGATTGGGTTCGTTCACCTTATCGTATCTTTCACGCGCCTTCTTATCTTGGTGTGAAGTGTGCACCGAAATCAATGGTTGGGCATAAATATGCAGGAGATGCCTGAAAGCTGCGTATTCGCTGCCTGCTTACGCACAAAATCAGCAGGGGCACACACAACATAGAACATGCTGCGATCTGTTGCCCGCATAGCATAAGCACTTCCTTTACCCTCTACCCAGTGGCCTCTACTGAGCGCGGCACCGCTGGTCACTTCCGCTTCACCTGGCCAGCGGCGCTCACTGGAGGTCGCCGGGTACCAGATGAAGGAAGTGCTGGCAGACTTCAGATGTGAGCGCAGTGTATCCTGACACCAGCTGCGGGGACGCAGTTGATTTCAAGTCAAAATCCACGCCAACAATGCTGATGTTGACTCTGTTTTGGATGCGGAAATGCTGTGGAATTTGCTGCAGAATTTCGCTGCGAACATCCCGCAGGATTTCCGCCCCGTGTAAACGTACCCCCAGGGCTTTTACCCACTAGTGTTTGTTTTTTAGCGCTGTGATATCGCTGCATTTTTTTCAATGGGACTTTCTAATGTTAAAATCGCATTGCACAAAAATCGCAAGTTTGTGCTTTTGCGATTTTTGTGCGATTTTAACATTAGAAAGTCCCATTTTAAAAACACGCAGCGATAAACAAACCGCTGGCGGGGAGAAGCCCTCAGTCTACTTTACATACAGCTTAATGACACTATCAATCTGGACTAAATTTCCAAACCCAAATCCCGTGCTCCATGCGGGGGAGGTTTGCGCTCTTGATGCAAAATTTAGCTGCAGATTTCATTCACTGCATCACAGTAAAAGTCTGCAGCGTTTCTGCAAATATAGGAAGTGCCATGGAATGGAAAATGCGCGGCACGCCGAGTATCTGCTGTGGATTTTTTTCCGATGTGAGAGAATGGGGTTTGTTAATATGACATTCGCTAACTGTACGGTATTGTGTTGTTGCATTTCAGTGTGGATTCTGAAACTGGTGCGCAACAACTGAAACCAGTACGCAACACGTGAAACCAGTACGCAACACGTGAAACCAGTACGCAACACGTGAAACCAGTACGCAACACGTGAAACCAGTACGCAACACGTGAAACCAGTACGCAACACGTGAAACCAGTAAGCAACAAGAGAAACCAGTACGCAACAAGTGAAACCAGTGCGCAACAAGAGAAACCAGTACGCAACAAGAGAAACCAGTGCGCAACAAGAGAAACCAGTGCGCAACAAGAGAAGCCAGTGCGCAACAAGAGAAACCAGTACGCAACAAGTGAAACCAGTAAGCAACAAGAGAAACCAGTATGCAACAAGTGAAAATAGTACGCAACAAGAGAAACCAGTGCGCAACAAGAGAAACCAGTGCGCAACAAGAGAAACCACTGCGCAACAAGAGAAACCAGTGCGCAACAAGTGAAAATAGTACGCAACAAGAGAAACCAGTACACAACAAGAGAAACCAGTGCGCAACAAGAGAAACCAGTACACAACAAGAGAAACCAGTGCGCAACAAGAGAAACCAGTGCGCAACAAGAGAAACCAGTGCGCAACAAGAGAAACCAGTAAGCAACAAGAGAAACCAGTATGCAACAAGTGAAAATAGTACGCAACAAGAGAAACCAGTACACAACAAGAGAAACCAGTACACAACAAGAGAAACCAGTGCGCAACAAGAGAAACCAGTGCGCAACAAGAGAAACCAGTGCGCAACAAGAGAAACCAGTACGCAACAAGAGAAACCAGTGCGCAACAAGTGAAAATAGTACGCAACAAGAGAAACCAGTACACAACAAGAGAAACCAGTGCGCAACAAGAGAAACCAGTACACAACAAGAGAAACCAGTGCGCAACAAGAGAAACCAGTGCGCAACAAGAGAAACCAGTGCGCAACAAGAGAAACCAGTGCGCAACAAGAGAAACCAGTGCGCAACAAGAGAAACCAGTGCGCAACAAGAGAAACCAGTGCGCAACAAGAGAAACCAGTATGCAACAAGTGAAAATAGTACGCAACAAGAGAAACCAGTACACAACAAGAGAAACCAGTACACAACAAGAGAAACCAGTACACAACAAGAGAAACCAGTACACAACAAGAGAAACCAGTGCGCAACAAGAGAAACCAGTGCGCAACAAGAGAAACCAGTGCGCAACAAGAGAAACCAGTACGCAACAAGAGAAACCAGTACGCAACAAGTGAAAATAGTACGCAACAAGAGAAACCAGTACGCAACAAGAGAAACCAGTGCGCAACAAGAGAAACCAGTACACAACAAGAGAAACCAGTAAGCAACAAGAGTAACCAGTACACAACAAGAGAAACCAGTAAGCAACAAGAGTAACCAGTAGGCAACAAGAGAAACCAGTAGGCAACAAGAGAAACCAGTAGGCAACAAGAGAAACCAGTAGGCAACAAGAGAAACCAGTGGGCAACAAGAGAAACCAGTACGCAACAAGTGAAAATAGTACGCAACAAGAGAAACCAGTACACAACAAGAGAAAACAGTACACAACAAGAGAAACCAGTGCGCAACAAGAGAAACCAGTGCGCAACAAGAGAAACCAGTGCGCAACAAGAGAAACCAGTACGCAACAAGAGAAACCAGTACGCAACAAGTGAAAATAGTACGCAACAAGAGAAACCAGTACGCAACAAGAGAAACCAGTACGCAACAAGAGAAACCAGTACACAACAAGAGAAACCAGTAAGCAACAAGAGTAACCAGTACACAACAAGAGAAACCAGTAAGCAACAAGAGTAACCAGTAGGCAACAAGAGAAACCAGTAGGCAACAAGAGAAACCAGTAGGCAACAAGAGAAACCAGTAGGCAACAAGAGAAACCAGTAGGCAACAAGAGAAACCAGTAGGCAACAAGAGAAACCAGTAGGCAACAAGAGAAACCAGTATGCAACAAGAGAAACCAGTATGCAACAAGAGAAACCAGTACACAACAAGAGAAACTAGTGCGCAACAAGAGAAACCAGTGCGCAACAAGAGAAACCAGTACGCAACAAGAGAAACCAGTACGCAACAAGTGAAAATAGTACGCAACAAGAGAAACCAGTACGCAACAAGAGAAACCAGTGCGCAACAAGAGAAACCAGTGCGCAACAAGAGTAACCAGTGCGCAACAAGAGTAACCAGTAGGCAACAAGAGAAACCAGTAGGCAACAAGAGAAACCAGTAGGCAACAAGAGAAACCAGTAGGCAACAAGAGAAACCAGTAGGCAACAAGAGAAACCAGTATGCAACAAGAGAAACCAGTATGCAACAAGAGAAACCAGTATGCAACAAGAGAAACCAGTACGCAACAAGTGAAAATAGTACGCAACAAGAGAAACCAGTGCGCAACAAGAGAAACCAGTACGCAACAAGAGAAACCAGTACGCAACAAGAGAAGACAGTACGCAACAAGAGAAGACAGTACGCGACAAGAGAAGACAGTACGCAACAAGAGAAGACAGTACGCAACAAGAGAAACCAGTACGCAACAAGTGAAAATAGTACGCAACAAGAGAAACCAGTACACAACAAGAGAAACCAGTGCGCAACAAGAGAAACCAGTACACAACAAGAGAAACCAGTGCGCGACAAGAGAAGACAGTACGCGACAAGAGAAGACAGTACGCGACAAGAGAAGACAGTACGCGACAAGAGAAACCAGTACGCGACAAAAGAAGACAGTGCGCAACAAGAGAAACCAGTACGCAACAAGAGAAGACAGTGCGCAACAAGCGAAACCAGCGCGCAACAAGAGAAACCAGTGCGCAACAGGTGAAAATAGTACGCAACAAGAGAAACCAGTACGCAACAAGAGAAACCAGTACACGACAAGAGAAACCAGTACGCGACAAGAGAAACCAGTACGCGACAAGAGAAACCAGTACGCGACAAGAGAAACCAGTACGCGACAAGAGAAGACAGTGCGCGACAAGAGAAGACAGTGCGCGACAAGAGAAGACAGTACGCGACAAGAGAAGACAGTACGCAACAAGAGAAACCAGTACGCAACAAGTGAAAATAGTACGCAACAAGAGAAACCAGTACACAACAAGAGAAACCAGTGCGCAACAAGAGAAACCAGTACACAACAAGAGAAACCAGTGCGCGACAAGAGAAGACAGTACGCGACAAGAGAAGACAGTACGCGACAAGAGAAGACAGTACGCGACAAGAGAAGACAGTACGCGACAAGAGAAGACAGTACGCGACAAGAGAAACCAGTACGCGACAAAAGAAGACAGTGCGCAACAAGAGAAACCAGTACGCAACAAGAGAAGACAGTGCGCAACAAGAGAAACCAGTACGCAACAAGAGAAGACAGTGCGCAACAAGCGAAACCAGTACGCAACAAGAGAAACCAGCGCGCAACAAGAGAAACCAGTGCGCAACAGGTGAAAATAGTACGCAACAAGAGAAACCAGTACGCAACAAGTGAAACCAGTACACGACAAGAGAAACCAGTACGCGACAAGAGAAACCAGTACGCGACAAGAGAAACCAGTACGCGACAAGAGAAACCAGTACGCGACAAGAGAAGACAGTGCGCGACAAGAGAAGACAGTACGCGACAAGAGAAGACAGTACGCGACAAGAGAAACCAGTACGCGACAAGAGAAGACAGTACGCGACAAGAGAAACCAGTACGCAACAAGAGAAACCAGTACACAACAAGAGAAACCAGTAAGCAACAAGAGTAACCAGTACACAACAAGAGAAACCAGTACGCGACAAGAGAAATCAGTGCGCAACAAGTGAAACCAGTACGCAACAAGAGAAGACAGTACGCAACAAGTGAAACCAGTACGCGACAAGTAAGGACAGCCTGTATTATTGCAGATGGCGAAATCCACCATGAAACCTGCAGTATAAATTGACACGCTCTGGGTTTTCTATCCGCACCACAGGACAGTTTCTGCGAGAATTTCCTGCAAAGGTTTTCTGTAGTTTATGGATGCGATTTGTTTAACTCTCACCTGCTTTACTGCTACTGTGAAACTGCGGATGTTCCCCTCCTTCTAGTCAGATGAGTCAGCCAAAAATTTGTTTCCAATAGGGCACAAAGTCAAATTTTAGGAAGCTCATTTATACATTTCAAAAAAGGTGCTGTTGCACGAAATGCCCCACATGAACATTAATCCATTCAGAAGATACTCCAGGACCTCTCAGGGTGTACCGTCACCATGTGATCCCTGCTGTGACCCATCCGTGTTCATCAGTTAGTGTCATATCATACATAGTAACATAGTATGTTAGGCCGAAAAGGACAGTGTCCAATCTTGTTCAGCCTGTTTCCACCCCCACATGTTGATCCAGAGCAAGGCAAAAAAAACTATGAGACAAAAGCCAATTTACTCTTCCTGGGGGGGGGAAGTCCTTCCCAAATCCATAATGACAGAATAATCCCTGGATCATCATTCTTCAGAGAAGCTTTCTTCCGGACTCCAAGTCCGGCAGTCAGACGATCCCCGGATCAACAACCCTTCTGATTACTTAATGTCTATATCCTGTAATATCGTAGCGCTCTAGAAAGACATCTAGTTCCCTCTTGATATGTTCTATCGATTTTGCCATCACCACATCCTCAGGCAGAGAGTTCCACAGTCTCACTGCTCTTACAGTAAAGAACCCCCTTCTATGTTGTTGATGAAACCTGCTTTCCTCTAGACGTAGTGGATGCCCTCTCGGTACCGTTGCAGTCCTGTTTATAAACAGATCCTGGGAGAGATCCTTGTATTGTCCCCTCATGTATTTATACATGGTTATTTGATCATCTTTTTTCCAGGGTAAATAATCCCAATTTTGATGCCTCTCTGGGTATTCCAGTCCCGTCATTCCATGTATTAGTTTAGTTGCCCTTCTTTGAACCCCCTCCAGCACTGTAACATCCTTCCTGAGCACCGGTGACCAGAACTGTATGCATTATTCTATGTGAGGCCTGACAAGTGCCTTATATAGTGGGAGGATAATGTTCTCGTCCCTCACCCCTATGCCTCTCTTAACCTCTCAACGCCACAGGACATAAGGTTACATCATGGCCACGTGGTAGTCAACGCCACAGGACACAAGGTTACGTCATGGCCACGTGGTACTCAACGCCACAGGACATAAGGTTACGTCATGGCCACGTGGTAGTCAACGCCACAGGACATAAGGTTACGTCATGGCCACGTGGTACTCAACGCCACAGGACATAAGGTTACGTCATGGCCACGTGGTACTCAACGCCACAGGACATAAGGTTACGTCATGGCCACGTGGTACTCAACGCCACAGGACATAAGGTTACGTCATGGCCACATGGTACTCAACGCCACAGGACATAAGGTTACGTCATGGCCACGTGGTACTCAACGCCACAGGACATAAGGTTACGTCATGGCCACATGGTACTCAACGCCACAGGACATAAGGGTACATCATGGCCACGTGGTACTTAACGCCATAGGACGTTACCTTGCTCCTGGGAATAGGGGGTAACTTGAAATTCTGGTACAAGCCCTTTAACTCACTCAAATCCACATCGCGCCCCGTCACGGAAATGCCGTGTATTTCCACCTCAGATTTGATTACTTGCAATGCAATGAGTAAAGACGAGCAGATTTCTTTACAGATTTTAATGTGGATTTAGAAAATATCCATAATGTCTGCACATAACCTAGAAGCGCATAGGCCTCATAGAAGGGTCACATGCTCGGGGTTTTTCCTTATTAGCAACAGTGGGTAACCACCACAAAAGAGAGCTTCTTGCACTCATTTATGTGAATGGATGCCACAAACTACCACATTTATCCTGCAGCGGCCACTGCCGCTTCTTCGCTCCATTAGGTCCTCGCTTAGGGAAAGAGTTTTCCACATAGGATTACTCCTTTAAATTATCCCCGGGAACATGATGAGCAGTTGCCTATCTCATGCAATACACTACCGCAGCAAAAAGTATGCAATGTAAAACTTTTAAAAAGTTAAGAAAACTAATTGATCATTAAAAATGTACATATAAAGTAATAAAAACTTGAGTCTGCACACAGAAAAAAAGAAAACCAGTGGGTAGAGGCCCTTTTAGGGCTCTTACCCACTTGCGTTTTTTTCACGCGATTGTCAATGGGACTTTCTTATGTTAAAAACACATCGCAAAAAAAGCACAAACTTGCGATGCGTTTTTAATATTAGAAAGTCCCAATGACAATCGCGTGAAAAAAACACAACGATATCGCAGTGTTAAAAAAACGCAGGTGTGCAGGAGCCCTTACACTGGCAATTTCTCTGCCAGAGACGAGCCCCGATTCTTTATACATTATTTTCACCAGGTTGGACGCTCTTTTTCTTCTTTTTATGTGTAGACGTGGTTTTTAATTTATTTATATGTACTTTTTAATGATGAATTATAAAGTTATTAATCTTTTATTGGCCCTTTGGTCCCCCGTGTCGTGTTCGGTTGTTGCTATGCATGCACCGTTACAGTTTGTCACTGTTACGGAAAATCAAATTGCCGTTGCTCATGCCAATACAGTTAATAGAGGTACAGTATAGTAGTGTATTAGTATATTCCATAGACCTCTATACAGACCTTTTAACAAAGGTGATTGCTGCCTCCTTTATGTTATAGTTATGCTTATGATTAGAGATGAGCGAGTATACTCGCTAAGGCACATTACTTGAGCGAGTAGTGCCTTACCCGAGTGTCTCCCCGCTCGTCTCTAAAGATTTGGGGGCCAGCGCGGGTGACAGGCGAGTTGTGGCGGGGAGCGGGGGGGGGGGGGGGGGGGGAGTGGGAGTGAGAGATCTCCCCTCCATTCCTCCCCGCTCTCCCCCGCCGGCCCCCGAATCTTTAGAGACGAGCGGAGAGATACTCGACTAAGGCACTACTCGCTCAAGTAATGTGCCTTAGCGAGTATACTCGCTCATCTCTACTTCTAGTATAAAACATGAATGGTCCGGCATATGAGAACTGAAATCCCCAAAACTTTATTTCTTATCTAGAATAACGTTGCAAGGCAACAGAACTTCTGCGTTTCATACACAACTATTTTTAATCATAGCATAGAAATGTGTGACATGGGTGGTATTTTCACACGTTTAAAGTGTTGTTACAAGGTCAGACGAGCGTGTTCTTAACGCGCATATGTGCACGAAAAAAATGCGCTGCTTGCATTCGTTGAAAATGAGGAAACAGGCAAAGTTTCATTTGCGCAGCGCATGAGACTTTGCCCGTTTACTGGAGCAGTTTTGCATGGAGAAGCACAGCTGCTCCATGAAGGTCCCCTCATCACTGAACACTGTGACAGCACTGTCACAGTGTTCAGTGATGATAGGACTCCCCACGGGGACAAAAGAATCCCCTGCCACAGCTGTCACAGCTGTGATCATCTACCATTGCTTTCGATTGGACAGGCACTGCTGCTGCTCCATTGACAGCAATGGGATGAAGGCAACCCCTGCAGGGATTTTCGGGAAGCGCTTGAAATACAAGCCCTACCCCAAAAATAAGCCCTAGCTGCATGAAAAAAAACAATTTAAAAAAAACATCACCTAAAAGCGCTGTCTGGCTCCGGCGCTTGTTCCCTACCTAGTACTGTTCTTCATTTCTTCCGGCCGGGGATTGAAAAATCGCTGCCTCCTGCAAGCGCTGCCTCTGATTGGCTGAGCAGAGGGACCAATCACAACCATTCAATCATTGACGGAACCCTCGGGGAGTCCCCTCATCCCCGCGGGTACTAACAGGATTTAACAGCGGGACGGCCAGAAGCACCTTTTAAATGCCCTGCTGTAAGCAGCGGGGAATCTGTTGCCAGTGCAGGAGTTTCCATTAACTCCTCCTCCCATAGGATTCAACGGAAACTCCTGCAAAACCCGCACCAAAGATAGAAAATGTTCTATCTTTTTTAGATGCGCGGTGCTTTGCGCCACTAATTCCTCGCATATAAACGCTTCTATAAGAATCCATTGGTTCTTTTTGAACCGTGCATTAGGCTCGCGCAAAACACACGCTCATCTGACTGAGCCCTTTAAAGGTATTCTGAGCACTTACTATTGATGCCCTATCGTTAGAATAAGGTATCAATAATTGATCAGCAGGGATCCGCGGCTTAGAATCCCTGATAATCAGCTGATCATTTGGCCCGCTGTCATTGTAGTAGGGCCAGACATCAGTGATCAGTGCTGAAAGTATAATAGGCGCCTTCACTCCCATTAAAGTCAATGGAAGTGATGCCTTTTAATACACTTCTGGCTCTGATTGCAGTGAGAAGCCAGAAGTGTAATAGAAGACATTGCTCCTATTGATATCAATGTGAGTGAAGCCATCTACTACACTTCCAACCCGGACCACTGATGACTATGTCCGCCCCTCCTCCACTAACAGCAGACTGGAGGATCATCTGATCAGTGCCGATCCTGAGTGGTGCATCCCCACCGATCAACTATCAATGACCTATCCTGAGGATAAGTCACCAGCAGTCAATGCCTGGAATAACCCTTTAAAACACCTGCCCTATGGTGAGTATATCCTCTTTTCTATACCTGATATATTGTATAAGGTTCATGTCTGCTTTTACCTTTATTTACCTGAATAATTAGACTACCTCCAGTCGTTTTACATTCAGTGGGCCTGATTTATCAAGCCCTTATAACCACCGGGTGTGCCTTGTCATAGCATGGTCACCTCCTGCTCATTCGTGGCATAAGATGCTTAAAGGTGAAATCCCCCTTTAAAACAATAGGGACCTATCAGCTCTCCGGGACATTCTTATTTTCAGTAAATGCCTGCATTCTCCATAAATAACAATTCTAATATGTTAGGAAATCATAATCAACAACGGTCTCAAAATCAGAACATCACATTTTCTAAAGTTTTTTTAGGCATTGCACTTGGGGTCTAATATCTTAACACTAAATAATCAAATAGCGTATACATTGGTTACACCAAATAAGGCCGGTTGCACATCTGCGTCTGAACCTCCCGCCATGGCTCCCGCCCGCCTATTTTGTCATGGCTCAAAATACCGGAAGAAAAAGTGCTGCATGTTGCAAAGCGGAGCGACCCCATTGTAGTCAGTGGGTCTGTCCGGTGCTGTTCGGTTCTGTCCAGAGACAGAGCCATTCAGCTACAGGGATTACCCTTCTCTGCTCCCCGAATGGGGAAGGAAAGCCAGAATCCCCAACACTGGTGTGAAACCACCTTTAACAATACTTATATCTATCTTTTCCCGCTTGGTTCAGGTAGCCGGCTCAAGGTTGACTCAGCCTTCCATCCCAAAGATAAAGATGGTGGGTAAAGATGACTGGGGAAGGCAATGGCAAAACAGTCTGCCAAGAAAACGTCATGATGTGACGTCACCTTAGAAGTCAGTCACGACTTGGTGCTCGCACCAGGGAAGTTTATCTTTACCTATATCTGTCTAGAAAAATCTAAACAAAATGTATAAACTTACACAAAAAAGCCGACATTTCTCTACCTGATAACTGGAGCTTACATGAATCAGCCTTATCTTTTGGTACTATACTTTGGTACTTTTTGACCCCCACCAAGTGAGTTAAGGGTTAACCAGAAAAAAATGACTTTTTCTAGCAATACAATAGTCTCTGCTAGTAAAAGTGTATTAGGGAATTTCTGGTTGTGCAATAAAGTGTTGTGTTAGGCTGTATTTACACGGGCGAGCACGATATTGGTCTGAGAAAATCAGAATGACATCGAACTTGTAAACCTGCAATTTTTCAGCGATTTCGATGCATTTTGGCTTTAAAACCACATAGCGTCGCTGGGTAGGCGATTTTCACGCGCATGAAAAAAATAGGACATGCAGTGATTTCTCTATCTCAGACTCTCATCCCGAGAAAATAATCGCCCATATGTGCAAACCCATTGAAAATAATGTTTTTTAAACCCATGCCAGTTCCGTCTATATCACATCGGATGGAACTTATTTGAGTTTCTCACCTGTGTAACTACAGCCTTAGGGCCGGCTGTACAGTTTAGGGTGTAACACGCGCTTATTGTATCGGAATCAATATTGTGGTTTTATCTGCATTCAGTACCATGGACAGAGTCCTCTGAACTGTCATCCGGTATACAGAGATAGGAAAGCCTTTATGAGGAGCAGAACTGCGAAGTCCTCTGTATTAGGCACTACTGTAGATTAGATAGGAAGCCACCTCACTCACTTCACTTTGTAACAGTAACACTTGTGTTTTAATGGTTTTATAATAATGGTGCTCATGACTGATTACAGTTATGTAACTAGCTGATCCCATGATTCTCCATCTCATAGCAGAGCAGCGAAGCATTAAAAGGCACCTATCCACTAATAATAGTCAATGGGAGTTCTTTGTTCCTAGAGCCAGTGGGGTTCCAGATGATGGAATCCCATTGATCTTAGGAATTACATAATTGACATAAAAGTGTTTCCCTGTTAAACATTAGATGATAGATTGCTTAAATACAGGACTGGGCAGAAGTTTTAGACAGGTGTATAAAAAATGCTGCAAAGTAAGAACATTTTAACAAATAGAAGTGTTAATACCGTATATTCCGGCGTATAAGGCGACTGGGCATATAAAATGACCCCCCAACTGTCGCCTTATACGCCCGGAATATGGTGTTAAAAAAAAAAAAGCAGTACTGACCTCCGCCGGCGTTCTGCGGCACTGCTGCAGGCGGTCGCTCCCTCCTTGTCCCCGACAGAGCATTGCTTTTCATGCGGGGATTTAAATCCCTGCCTCCAGAAAGCTAATGCTGTGATTGGCTAACTCACGCGGCGTCAGCCAATCACAGCCATTCAATGACATCATTGAATGGCTGTGATTGGCTAACTCACGCGGCATCAGCCAATCACAGCCATTCAATGACATCATTGAATGGCTGTGATTGGCTAAATCACGCGGCATCAGCCAATCACAGCCATTCAATGACATCATTGAATGGCTGTGATTGGCTAACTCACGCGGCATCAGCCAATCACAGCCATTCATTGATGCCATTGAATGGCTGTGATTGGCTGACGCCGCATGAGTTAGCCAATCACAACATTAGCTTTTTGGAGGCGGGGATTTCAACCCCTGCATCCAGAAAGCAATGCTCTGTCGGAGAAGAGGAGGGAGCGACAGCCTGCAGCAGCGCCGCAGAATGACGTGGAAGATGAGCACTGCTTTTATTTTTTTGACACTTTTTTATTGTATACCTGGCGTATAAGATGACTGCCGACTGCAGAGCAGATTTTTCGGAGTTAAAAGGTCGTTTTATATGCCGGAATATACGGTAGTTTAATTTTGTAAACAAAATTCAAAGTGAAAGAACAAAAGAGAAATGTAAATCCAATCACTATTTGGTGTAACTACTTGTTGCCTTATAAACAGCAGCAATTCTCTTAGGTACACTTGCACACAGTTTTTAAAGGAACTCGGTAGGGAGGTTGTTCCAAACATCTTGAGGAACTAACCACAGATCTTCTGTAGATGTAGACTAGCTCAAATTCTTCTATCTTTTCAGTAATCTCAGACAGACTCAAAGATGTTGTGATCAGGGCTCTATGGAGGCCATATCAGCACTTCCAGAACTCCTTCTTTTTTAGAAGCTAGTTCTTAATGACATCGGCTGGATGCTTGGGGTTGTTGTCCTGCTGTAGAATAAATCTGGAGCCAATCAGACGCCTTCCTCATGGTATTTCTCAGCATCGAGGACACCATTAATCCTGACCAAATCCCCAACTGCATTTGCTGAAATGCAGCCCCAAACTTACAAGGAGCATCCACCAGGGTTCACTGCTGCCTGCAGACACTCATTATTGTACCGCTCTCCACCAGGGTTCACTGCTGCCTGCAGACACTCATTATTGTACCGCTCTCCACCTTGCTTCACTGCTGCCTGCAGGCACTCATTATTGTATAGCTCTCCACCTTGCTTCACTGCTGCCTGCAGAACACTCATTATTGTTCTGCTCTCCACCTTGCTTCACTGCTGCCTGCAGACACTCATTATTGTCCTGCTCTCCAGTCCTTCAAGCTGCCTTCTATTACAGCCAAAAATTCCATATTTTGACTCATCAGTCCAGAGCACCTGCTGCCATTTTTCTGCACCCCAGTTCCTGTTTTCATGCATAGTTGAGACACTTGGCCTTGTTACTATGTAGAAGCCGTGGCTTTTTGCCTGCAATTTTTCCATGAAGAACATTCCTTGACAGACTTTTCTAAACAGTAGATGGGTGTACTCAGGTCCCACTGGTTTCTGCCAGTTCTGAACTGATGATATTACTAGACATCCTCCAATTTTGAAGATAAGTCAGCATGATGTGTAATTCATCTGCTGAACTACATTTTCTTGTCCGATCTCTGCATCTATGGTCCTCAGCATTGCTGATTTCTTTGTGCTTCTTCGAAAGAGCTTGAACACCACATTTTGAAACCCTGGTCTGCTTTGAAATCTTTACCTTGATGATGCAGTAGAACTACCTTGTGTCTTGTTGCTGTGCACATTCGTGCCATGGTATATGAACTGTGACATGAAACTGTCTTCCACAACCTCACCTTTGTAGCTGTTTGACTGTTCCTCATCCAGTTTGAAGCTTCCTACACAGTTGTTTCAGTTAATGACTGTATTTCAACTTACATATGAAAATGATGATCATTATCACCTGTTTGGTAACGCTTTGGTGATCACACCATAATCTTTTTACATCCTGGTTTAGTGGGCTTTAATCTTCAGGGCCGTAAAAAAACGCTCGCTCTGGGGATTAAAGTCACGTGGGCTGTGGATGGGGGGACCCCTGGTCACACGATCGCATGTATCCACCAGGTACCGGCGATCGCATAAAAAAAGTAAATAAAAGTTAAAGATTCAGCTGGCCTCATGGATCAGATTGGAAAATTCTCACCCCCGTCCTCGCGATGTCCTGTGATGTCATTTGGCAGGTGCGTGCACAGAAGGACTTGTACCCCGTGAAATTGCTCCCGGCTAGCATGTGTGGCCGAGAGGAGAAAAATATCACCGGGGACCGCTGTATGCAGTTCCGGTCACATGATCGCTGTTATCCAATGAATAACAGCGATCATTATAAAGTTTAAAAATGTGTTAAAAAAAAGTTTATGTTTCATTTGACAGAAGATGAAATTGCATACCTAAGGCCACCGGATTTATCTATGGACCTTACCATGACTTCTGTGCACGCGCCAGTCGCCAAAGTGGTAGACGCATGCGCAAAAGCCGCAGATTGTCGGAGTAATTTGTATCTCCCTGCTCCTGGCTACAAAACCTAGCCGAGGGAGCCTGGAGATCTCACAGGGGGCTGTAATACGCGGTTCTTGGTGACGTGGTTGCCGTTGTCAAATGTATAACGGTGATCACGTGAAAGTTAAAAAAAAGCTAAAGTTTCACCTCCCGTCACGGATCCGAACCGTGAGGGGCAGTGAAATTACTTACCTGTGGGCTCTGGCAATGTCCCTCGATGGGTTCCTTATCCGCAGACCTTTGCTCAGCTTCGGCGCATGGGTCCATTGCCAAAATGGCGGGTGCAAGTGCAGAAGCTGGGGAGGGCCCAGAAAATTTACAATCTCCTTGCTACTAAAGGTAGCCGAGAGCCTGTAGCAGTGGCCGTGGTGAGCAGTCTCCAGAGACATGATCGCCATTATCCAATGTAAAAGTTAAACAGTTGTAGTGTAATGCTCCTTTAGGTTTGGGCCTCGTTGTGCATACGGACATAAGATTAGGGCCACAATGGGTATGTTTCTGAACACAGGACAAACAGGGGTATCCATTTTGGGGTGCCAGTCTTCATTCCTATGTGTGTTGTACAAAAAAAACTGTTTTTAAAATTACACAATTGCCAAAAAAAATGAAAATCGTAATTTTTGCTTCCACTTTTCTTAGGTTCATTCAAAAACTGTGGGGTCAAAATACGCAGTACACCCCTAGATTAATTTGTTAAGGGGTCTAGTTGTCAAAATGGGGTCATTTGTGGGGGTTCTTTGTTGTTTTGGCCACTCAAGGGCTCTACCAGTATGCTATGGGCCCTGTCTTTAAAATTACATATTTTCAAAAATATCACATTTTATTTTTTTCTCCTCTAAATTGCATTAATTCCTAAAAAAAACTGTGGGGTCAAAACACTCATGATACCCCTCAGTGAATACACTAAAATGTGTATTTTTAAAAATAGGTTAATTTGTGGGGGTATCAGTCTGATACCTATGAGCCTTTGCAATCTTGACTTGGTGTAGGAAAACAAAAGTTTCCTCAAAATGTTAATCAATGTTAAATGTGTACATAAGTTTTTTCCAATGTGCTTCCAGAATAAAGTAGACAGATGGAAATATATATGTCTCATCAAAAATTTATACAGTATGTTTGCACATATTTGAGATATTACAGTTGAAAATGTCAAAAAATGACAATTTTTTCAAGATTTTCCCATTTTTGGCGCTTTTATTAAATATACACAAATTCTATCGATCAATTTTTACCACAGAAATGAAGTGCAATATGTGGAGAAAAAACAACGTCACAATCACTCGGATATGCAAAACTTTTATGGATTTATTCTAGGTTAAAGGGACACATAACAGATTTCCAAAATTTGGCCTGGCCATTAAGTCGCAAACAGGCTTGGTCACTAAGGGGTTAATTATACACCTGACTCTAATACTACAAAATCCCTGACTTTGTATAAGCGTAACTAGAAGAATTGATGCTGTTTTGAAGGCAAAGTGCGGTCACACCATTCTTACTGTGCAGCCTTTTTCCACACCTGCCTAAGGCCTCCTGTGCACGGGCGATTTTTCACTGCGTTTCCCTCGACAATAATCCGGCTGCGAGAAACGCAGTGAATGCTTTCCATAGCGTTACTATGGAAAGCATAGCCCCCTGTCCACGAGCGGACAATCGTAGCGATTCTCCACTCGCGGGATTTAAATCACAGCATGCTGCAATTTGCCACAATTCTCCAAGATCACACTATCTATCATATTATCTGTCATATAGGCTCACCGCGGAGATCCGTCAGCTCTCCCCTGCTCTCCGGCGACGGCTCCCGTGGCGGAGATCTGCCGCAAGATATTGCCCGTGGACAGGAGGTCTAAAACTTTTGCACAGTACTGTGGCAGATAAATATATAACTGGAGATTGTTCTAGTCTAAAGCCCCTTTTACGTGGGCCAATGATCGGGCATGAATGTTTCCCTGAATATTGATTTTCTCTATCATGGGCCTATGAAATTAGTCAATGAGACATTTTATGGCCATTCAGTCTGCCATCTGCGTGGCTCATCGGAGCTGTTAACCATTTAAATGCCGCTGGCAATTCTGACAGTGGCATTTAAACCCCCTAGCCAATTTTCAGGGGTCCCATATAGGGCCACCCGCGATGAGATCGCAGGGAGCCGTGCGAGTGTCATGGCAGCCATGGGCCTTCTGAAAGGCCCCAGGGCTGTCATGGCAGAATGCCTATCTCAAGCCATGCTCGTGGGGTGGCTTGATAGAATGCCTGCCCGAACGTAGTATACCATCATACTGCAGGAGCGATCAAAGCATTGCAAGTTGTTGTCCCCTCTGGGTAGCAAGAAAAAAAAAGTAAAAATAACATTTAATAAAGTTTTACTAAACATTAAAAATAATTTAAAAAAAATGCAAAAATAAAAAAAAAACCTCTTGCCATATTTATAGTAAAACAATCTAAATAATAAAACAAAAATACAGATTTGGTATTGCTGCATCCGTGAAAGTCCATCCATCAAAGTAACGCGTTATTTACTCTGCGTTAAAAAAAAAAAGCCAGCAATGCGCTTTTTTAAAATGGGGGACGGAAAACACGAAAATGGGAAAAGAAGGGCCATGTCCTTAAGGGGTTAAGACATGTTTTCTTAAGTGTTAACCAGTGCTAGGTGTAATAAGCGCTTTCCAAACTATGGGCGTATGTTGAATACCTCTACGCATCTGTTACGAATTAAAGGGATAGAGGTGATATATTCCTTCCATACACATAGATGCAGACCACATCAGGCCCATACATACTGGATCTCCAGAAGTGCCCCCCACTACTCCTTCCCGGCTCACCTCTGTCTGCTCTCCACTATCTGAGGTAACTGGGATTATGGAAAAACCTGAACTGGCCATTCTATGCTGTTTCCATAACTCCAGAAGAAGTTTATAGCAGCAGTGTAAACAGCCAAGGACAGTGACTGTTTCCTCATTTCAGAAGTTCCAGAAATAGCGTGGCTCCCGGTGCTATGCTGTTTACATAACTCCCATTCACTTCTGTGAGGCCGACAAAAACAAAGTAGAACTACCAGTTCAACTGTTTCCATACTACCAGCCACTGGTGTCCACAGCATGCAAACTGGTATTTAATAAAAGGGGTCATTAAGTTAAAGTGGAATCTTCTGTTCAGGACCCTCACCCGTTAGTCAGTGCTGAGAATTGTTTCTAAGAACATTTGCTCTACGGACTAAGTTTTCAACCTAGTGTATGCGACCTAGCTATCCAAAGCAGGCAATAACAGAGATAATGATGTCTGCAGCCCATGAGCCATACCTAGATCATGGGATTAACCCTTTCCAATCCACTGTTTGACTTCTAAGGTCTCATGTCCACGGGGAAAATCAGGCCCGCTACGGATTCTCCATGTAGAATCTGTAGCGGGTCCATCCTGCCCCGCGGACATGAGACATAAAAATAAGAATTTACTCACCTCTCGCACGCTCCGGATCTTCCGTTCGCCGCGGCTTCATCTTTTCTCCGTCGCGGCCGAATCTTCTTTCTTCGGTTACGTGCCCCGCGCATGTGCCGTCCCGAAGAAAAAAGATCCGGCTGCGACGGAGAGAAGATGAAGCCGCGGCGAAGGGAAGATCCGGAGCAGGTGAGTAAATTCCTATTTTGGTCTCCCGCGGATCCGGACGGCTTCCATAGGCTTCAATAGAAGCCCGCGGGAGCCGTCCCCGCGGGAGACCCGCACGAAAATGGAGCATGGTCCAGATTTTTTCATGCTCCATTTTTTTAAAATCACTTTTATTGACCATCCGCGGGTATTTATCTACCCGCGGGTGGTCAATGCATCCCTATGGGATGCGGATCCGCGGGCAGGAGAAGAGTTAAAATCCGCTGCGGATTTTAATTCTTCTTTTGCCCGTGGACATGAGGCCTAAAGACATTATGATTTAAGCTCTGATATTGGAAGACGTCCGTCGGGGTTCTCTTACTGTATATTGCCAGCCTCTCTGCTGTCGGAGCCTATCCAACGTGTCACCTCCTGCAGTACTGGCTTTAGCCAGCAGATAGCGCCATTGTATAACAGCAGAAAAAGAGCAAGCCCCCTAGGAAACCAGGATCCAAATTGGATTGGAAAGGGTTAAGGAAAGACAGCAAAGGCTGCTGGGAGTTTAGTCACCCGATGCTGAGGAAAGCCACTGACATACCCATTATTTATTATAGCAATTGGGATTATTAATATTTAATGGTACCGATCAATAGTAGACGTCTTATATCAAGTACTAGCTTACCCGTTGCGCGTAGCTGCGAAGACAGACAGACAGACATACATTCATTTTTATATATATATATATAAGAACCAATCACAGCGCAGCTTTCATGTTTCCTCAGAGGTATAATATATAACAACCAATCGCTGCGCAGCTTACATTTTACCTCAGCTTTATAATATATAACAACCAATCACAGCGCAGCTTTCATGTTACCTCAGCAGTATAAGAAATAGCAACCAATCACAGCACAGCTTTTATTCTGCCTCAGCAATATAAGAAACAGCAACCAATCACAGCACAGCATTCATTTTACCTTAGCGGTATAATATACAGCAACCAATGACAGCGCAGCTTTTATGTTACCTCTGCAGTATAATATATAGCAACCAATCACAGCGCAGCTTTCATGTTACCTCAACGGTATAATATATAACAACTAATCACAGCACAGCTTTTATTTTATCTCAGCAGTATAGTATATAGCAACCAATCACAGCGCAGCTTAAATTTTACCTCAGCAGTATAATATACAACAACCAATCACAGCGCATCTCTTATGTTATCTCAGCAGTATAAGAAATAGCAACCAATCACAGCGCAGCTTTTATTCTGCCTCAGCAATATAAGAAATAGCAACCAATCACAGCGCAGCTTTCATATTACCTCAGCAGTATAATGTATAGCAACCAATCACAGCACAGGTTTCATGTTACCTCAGCAGTATAAGAAATAGCAACCAATCACAGCGCAGCTTTCATTTTACCTCAGCAGTATAAGAAATAGCAACCAATCACAGCGCAGCTTTCATGTTACCTCAGCAGTATAAGAAATTGCAACCAATCACAGCACAGCTTTCATGTTACCTCAGCGGTACAAGAAATAGCAAAAAATCATGGTGCAGCTTTCATGTAACCTCAGCAGTATAAGAAAAAACAACCAATCACAGCACAGCTTTTATTTTCCCTCAGCAGTATAATATATAACAACCAATCACAGCACAGCGTTCATGTTACCTCAGTGGTATATATAACAACCAATCACAGCGCAGCTTTCATGTTACCTCAGCAGTATAAGAAAAAAACAACCAATCACAGCGCAGGTTTCATTTTACCTCAGCAGTATAAGAAAAAACAACCAATCACAGCACAGCTTTTATTTTCCCTCAGCAGTATAACATATAACAACCAATCACAGCACAGCTTTCATTTTACCTCAGCATTCTCAATATCCAGCAATTGTCTTGCGAAACGTTCGGCGGATGCATCATTTTGTGGTTGAACACTCATCCCGTTGCTCGTAATGTCTTTTCTTTCGTGCTTGAGATGGAAATCGAACGATCTACGTCTGGGGGTCGTAACTGTCGACGACGCTCGCACGCGCGCCGCCTATCGTAGGATAGTTGTACTATGCCTATAATCTTCCCAGGAGTGTACTCAACAACTTCCCAAAGTTTCATGGCGATCGGATGAATGGTGTAGTAGCGCATAAAGGACAAACAGACAGACATACATACATTCATTTTTATATATATAGATGAGAAGTTATTACTTGTAGTCATCAGAATTACTATATTGGGAAGTGCTTCTATTATTTTGATTGGATTTACCTCCCGCAACTTACCGCTCACCCCCGTCGGCCCCCGAATCTTTTCGGGCAAGCAGGCATGTACTCGAAAATGGCGATGCTCGAGTAATTTGCCTTAGCGAGTACGCTCGCTCATCTCTAGTGCCTAGGGCTCACTGGTAAAATTAATTTTAGGGGCCCACTTTATCTTCAGGATAGGTCATTAATAGTTGATCTGACACTCTAGATCCCCATTGACCAGCTGATCCCTGGGCCTGCTATGAGTGAATACAGCTCTGGAAGCAGGTAATGCTGTCTGTATTGTAGCAGCCCCATTTGGTATTGTAGGCACAGCTCCCATTGACTGAATGCAATCTGTGCCTGTAATACCACACCGGGCTGCTGCAATGCTGACAGCGCTATCTGCTTCCAGCACTGTCTGCTCTGACAGTGGGCTCGGGGAGCAGCTAATCGTCAGAGAACCCAAATGTTGGTCCCTTTTCCCTTTGATCAACTATTGATGACCTATCCCAAGGATAGGTCATAAATAGTAAAACTCCTGGACAACCCCTTTAACCCCTGAATAACGTGCCCCTTGTTTTTTTTCCATTTTTGTTTTTTTCCTCCCCCCTTTTAAAAATCATAACTCTTTTATGTATCCACCGACGTCGCTGTATGAGGGCTTGTTTTTTGCGGGACGAGTTGTAGTTTTCAATGGTGCTATTTAATGTACCAAATAATGAAACCTTTTCAAAAATTCTAAGTGGGGTAAAATGAAAAAAAAAAACGACATTCCGCCATCTTTCGGTGCGTCTTGTTTCTACGGCACACAACTGCAACAAAATGACCTGCTAACTTATATAGTTTTTTTTTGCTGTACTACTTTTATTTTTTTTCAAGGACATTTCATTTTTTAAAATTATTTTCTGCCACCATCTTGTGCGCACAATAACTTTTTTATTTTACTGTCGACGTAGTTGTGCGAGGGCTCATTTTCTGTGAGATCCTTTGTAGTTTACGTTGCTACCATTTCGGAATATATATGACTTTTTGATCGCTTTTTATTGCATTTTTTCGGGGAGACAGGGTGACAGAAGAAGTGCATTTCTGGCGTTCTTTATTTTTTTCTTCGGACGACGTTCTCCGTGCGAGGTAAATAATGTGCTACTTTGATACATCAGACTTTTACGGACGCGGCAATACCAATTATGTATTTTTGTTTTATGATTTCGATTTTTTTTATTATAGAAATGGCAAAAGTAGGGTGATTTAAACTTTTATAACTTTTTTTTACAATTATTAAAACTTTATTGATCTTACATTTACTTTTTTTTCTAGCTCCCCTGGGGGACCACAACTAGTGATGCTTTGATCACTCCTGCAGTATGATGTAATGCCATAGCATTACATCATACTGCGATCTGACATGCAGTCTATCAAGCCGCCCCACGGGGACGGCTTGATAGGCAATCTCCTAAGGCAGCCCTGAGGCCTTTCAGAAGGACCCCGGCTGCCATGACACCGATACAGCTCCCTGCGATCTCATGCAGGGAGGCCATACGGGACCCCCGATCATTATTCGGGGGATTTAAATGCCGCTGACAGAATTGACAGTGTCATTTAAAGGGTTAGTAGCCGCGCGGTCGATTGCAGCTATCGCCTGCAGGTGTCAACTGTAATAAACAGCTGACGCCCGCACTTTATGAAGAGAGGTCACCCTGCGATCTCTTTTCATACATAGGCCACCGATACAGGCCGTCAAAAGCCATATCGGCGGTGGTTAAGGGGTTAAACTTGCCATAGGGGCTTTACTTGGCTCTAAAATGCTTTGTTCTTTTTTTATATATATATATTTTTTTAAAGGAACGTTTATTCAAAAACAAGAAACACAGAAATCCACATCCGCAAGTAATTGCTTCAATAAAATTAAGAAAACAAAAGGCAATTTGGAATGTATACAGCACCGAAGAACTATATATAAAACTGCACAAATAAATGGTTAATTCCTATTTATCATAGCCATTTCCCTTACATTTTGTTGCAAGCTTATAAAAGCAGGGAGTCTGGGATAAACATGGGGAAACATAGTGAAGAACTCCGTGCGAGTAAGAAGATTAAAAATAAAGAAGAATCTCAAAAGTGAAATCTCTTACATAGTAGGTCAGACTAACCAACTAAGCAGGTATCTCTCTCGCCGTTACTGGACAATCTGTCATAGTAACCTAGTAACACAGGAACATAGTATGTTAGGCCAAAAAGAGACATGTGACCATTTAGTTCAGCCTATTACTACCCAATGTTGATCCAGAGGAAGGCAATGAGGTAGAAGCTAATTTTCCTCATTTAAGGGAACAAAATTTCTTCCCGACTGTAATCTGGCAATCAGAATAATCCCCGGATCACCGACCCTTCTGAAGTAATCAGTGACTATAATGTAACACTTAAGAAAGGCGTCCAGGCCCCTCTTAAACTGTTTTATCGAGTTTACCATCACCATGTCCTCAGGAGAGAGTTCCATAGTCTCACTGCTCTTACAGTAAAGAACCCCCTTCTATGTTGGTGTAGAAACCTTCTTTCCTCTAGACATAAAGGGCACCCCCTTGTTACAGTCACAGTCCTGGATATAATAGATGATGGAAGGGATCTCTGTATTGATACTAGATATATTTATACAGTTTTTAGGTCCCCCCTTAGCTGTCTTTTTTCTAAAGTGAATAACCTCAATTTTGATAACCTCTCTGGGTATTGTAGTCCGCCCTTTCCATTTATTACTTTAGTTGCCCATCTTTGAACCCACTCCAGTTCTGATATGTCCTTCTTGAGTACCGGTGCCCAAAATTGTACACAATATTCCATGTGTGGTCTGACCAGTGACTTGTAAAGAGGAAGAACAATGTTCTCGTCATGCACCCCAAGACCTCTTTTGATGCAACCCATGATCCTATTTGCCTTGACAGCAGCTGCCTGACACTGGTTGCTCCAGTTGTGCTTGCAGTGAACTAAAATCCCCAAGTCCTTTTCCATGTCAGTTTTCTCCAGTGATTTCCTTACATTTATCACTGTTAAACCTCCTTAGCCACTTTTCTGCCCAAGCCTCCAACTTATCCAGGACTAGAGATGAGCGAGCATACTCGCTAAGGACAATTACTCAAGCGAGTATTGTCCTTAGCGAGTACCTGCCCGCTCGGAAGAAAAGATTCGGGTGCAGTCGGCGGCAGGGGAGAGCAGGGGGGAACGAAGGAGAGATCTCTCTCTCCCTCTCCCCCCCCCCCCCCACCCGCTCCCCCCTGCAACTCACCGCTCGCCCGTGTCGGCACCCGAATCTTTTCTTCCGAGCGGGCAGGTACTCGCTAAGGGCAATACTTGCTCGAGTAATTGTCCTTAGCGAGTATGCTTGCTCATCTCTATCCAGGACTATTTGCACAGGCCATTCTTTCCTTTTTTGTGTTACTTTGCATAATTTTGTATCACCTTCAAATATTGATATTGAACAGTATAGGGTTAGTTTTACTCTCTCTGGCATTAAGTCTCTCTTTCTTCACCTTTCCTGCTTTTATCTGCTTTTTTACATAGCTTATTTTTTTCCTTGTAGGTTTTTAGTGCTTCTTCGCTGCCTTCTTGTTTTAGTAGTTTAAACATTTTCTTTTTGTTGTTTATTGTCCACTTTATTTCTTTATTGAGCCACATTGGTTTTCTCCTATTCATAACCCTTTCATTCCTGTAAGATATGAACCGTTCTTAGTCAGTATTTAAGATGTTTTTAAACATTCCCCATTTTTGTCTGTACTCTTATTTTTGAGGACATTGTCCAAGTCAATATGGTTAAGGGCATCTTTAAGCTGATTGAACTTTGCCTTCCTAAAGTTTATTATTTTTGTAGCTTCCTGATAAAACTTCCTTTTGAAAGACAAGTGGAAATGTATTGTATTATGGTCACTATTTTCCAGGTGCCCCTCAACTTGCACCCCCGTTATTCTGTCAGGATTGTTGGTTAATATGAACTAGTCTATCCAGTTGGGTCCTGTACAAGTTGGGTAAGGTAATTATCTTTAGTTATTGACAGATACTTGTTACTTTTATGACATTTGCTGGTTGCGGCTTCCCAGTTTATATCTACTCTGTATAGTTAAAGCCCCCCCCCCCATAATAATTACCTCATTGTGATTTGCTGCCTCATCTATTTGCCTCAAAAATAGATTTTCGGTGGATTCTGTTATATTTTGTGGGCTATAGAAAACCCCTATGAGGATTTTATTATTGTTTTTCCCTCCGTGCATCTCTACCCATAGAGATGCCACATGTTCATCTCCCTCACATGTATCTTCCCACAGTGTGAGCTTTAAACAACATTTTACATAAAGACAACCCCTTCCTCTTTTTCTGTTTGTATGGTCCCTTCTGAACAGACTGTAACCCTGTAAGTTCACCACCTAGTCACAGCTTTCATCCAACGAGGTCTCAGCTATTCCTGCTATGTTGTCGTTTTCCTTAGACAGTGTTACTTCCAGTTCGTCCACCTTATTGGTGAGACTCTAGCATTATTCACCATAGAGTTTAGAGGTTTTTGGTTATTTTTTATATTAAGTGTATCCCTGCTAACTGCTTTTCCAGTTCTAACTGTGCTAACCCTACCCACTTCTCTACCCCCATTTCCATTACTAAGTCCAAGATCTCTGTTTACACTATCTTACTCTTTATCTTTTTGGTTGTTCAACCCCCTAGTTTAATCACTCCTCCAGCCTTCTAGCTAAGTTCTTCCCCAGTACAACTGCACCCTCCCAATGAGGTGCAGCCCATCCCTATTGGCCCAAAGTTGTCCCAGTTCTCCAGGAATCCAAACCCTACCATCTTACACCAACTCTGGAGCCACTTTTTTACCTGCCTAATCTCCCTCTGCCTTACTGGTATGGCACGTGATGCAGGTAGTATTTCAGAAAATACTAATTAGGAGGCCCTTGCCCATAGCTTATATCTTAGTTCCCTGAAATAGATTTAAGGACCCTCTATCAACCTCTAACTTTGTCATTGGTGACAGTGTGTACCATGACTGCTGAGTCTTCACCAGTCCCTCTAAGTAATCTGTCAACCCTATCCACGATGTGTCGAACTCGAGCACCAGGAAGACAACACACTGCTATATTCTCTCGCCTTGAGTGAATATCTTGATGCTACAGGGGCTTTAAATTATAGACCCTTATCTGCATAAATTTGGTGTGGCGCACAGTGCAAGGCAGCAAAAATGCAGTTATAAGCTCTCGCTCATGACCTGAAGGTTGCAAGTTCAATCCCTGCATGGCTCAAGGTTGACTCAGCCTTCCATTGTTTTGATCAAAACGTGTAGCAACGCAGCACTTAATAGAGGTATATGGTGCACCAGCCCAGCGAGGTCTGGATCAAGACCCAATAGATAAACCAGTGTATAAAGTAGAGCCAGGCAGCATCTGATGTATTTCAATGGATAAAACGACTTTTTATTCCGCCATAGTAAAAAGACTGGCCTAAGACTTCGCCTAAAGCCCTTCTCAAGGGCTTTGGCTTTATTAGCCAAAGCGCAAAGCAGCTACGAAGAAAATATATTTAGCTGGAGGACCCAACGTGTCTGAGTATTATATGGATAGCCCATTGACTTAATTGGATAGTGTATAGTGTTGTATAGTGGGGCTATCTTGGATGGAGCTGTAGGAAAATTGAATTCTTGCTCTCTGGGTTCCCCTACAGTCTACAGCTGAACATTGGAGTTCCAACAGCAGGACAGTCTGTGATAAAGTTATTGTCGAAAGACCCTTATAACAAAATAACATGGACAACCGCCAGCTAATGTTACATCTCTCCTGCCTGGGTGGCTGTGCCTTGTACTAGCAAAATAAGCTATTTCTCAGCGCAAACAAGGGGCATTTGCCCAAGAAATATCTTTATCTGTGTGATCAGTGTTGGACTAGGTTTCTTGGGCCCATGAGAGAAAATGTGTTAAGCAAGTGGATATGAATCCACCTTGCTATACACCATTTTGACTTGGGGCTATCTGGGATGGCAGTACTTGGGGAATCCCGCTTTTCACCCTTGACCCCTCTATGCAGGATAGGTCTTTGCTGGAAGGTCTACAAGCCATTAATCATCCAGATAGTCCTGGTAATGTGGCTGCTGATGCTGCGGTGGGCTGAGGTGCGGTACATATTGGTCTTAACAGGACTCTTCCAGGAATACAGGCTAGGGCCAGGGCTGGCAGCACTGATGCAATAATGAAGGGCAGGACAGGTAGCAGGTAATAAAGTCCAGAATACAGAGCCGAGGTCAGGGAGTACAGAGATCAGAACAGTCAAAGTCAGACAAGGGTCAAAACCAGAATATACATAAATGGGGGCTATCACAAATGGCAGTAGGAAACCATTTGCTTAGGCATCCACCCTATTGGGTGGACGACTACTATAGCAAGTCCAGGAATAGGATTGGAGGGGGACAGATTTGGAGAGTTTACACTCGCCCTTTAAGAGAAGGGTAGGGAGCTTTTGTGTGCCCTACAGATAGACAGCAGGGATGCATAGCAGGGCAGAGCACGACGTATAGGATGATGGCGACTATGACAGGTGAATCAAGGGAGCGCCATAACAAAATCTTTCTGGTGACCCATCTTCTATCTTTGCAGAATCTGTGCACATCCATCACATCACAAACCTTGTTGTTATCATTTTGTACATAGGACATATCAAAAAGCTCCAATAGGTTGTTTGAGGATCTTCCAAAAGAAACAGATCCTAGTGATTCACGTGATCGGCTTCAATGTGATCTCCCATTGGGTTATCTTCTACTGGACCTTATTACTGTGTCAGAGCCTGAGCCCACCTGTGGTCCAGTCCAATCCATGTGTAATTTTGGAGTGTGGGAGGTAGCTGATTATTGCAGCCTGTATTCTGCAGATACCTCCAGCACATTCCTGATAGCAACATTGTATTAGTGAATTGTTGTTTATACAATTCCACAATGCAATCAGTAATATGTATTGTATGGACTACAGAATATATACCTATGATATGTTAAAGCATACACACAGCCCAAAAAAATGCAATTCTGTATTCTAGCATGGGGATACCACAGAGCTAGCATGGCCAATTCCACCTGGACCAGAACATACGGTGTGATGCATATCTGATATCCTTGAATTAACATCATGCCATACTGCTATGCTATAGTATGGAAATAATGTAGAATATTGCAATGGATGAAAGACATTCATGTGTGCCTGATCCACATACATCCTAATCAATGTATGGATTGCTGATCGCTGGAATGATTAATCGTAAACCTTTGCCTATTATACCCTAGGGACTAGGAGTCCTTGATTGCTTGTGCAGATTGTCAGACTGGAGAAGGGTTAAGGAGGGCAGTAGTTTTGTCAGCATTGTGCACTGACACTAACCCATAATGACATATTTCAGCTGGGGGTTCTGCTATGACCTACTTTATTTGTTTGGTATATGTGACTTCACGTGGCCTTGCAAACCACTCTAAGAAAAGGACGTTGGGGCATTCGGTCACTGCCAGGAATGGGAGACCCCGGGCAGTGTACTAACAGTCATTACAGGCACTCTGCTTCCACAATGCCATGCTGTCTTTAGGCTCAGTGCTCAATGTCCTGGGGGTAAACACAAAGATCTCATGAAACAAGCAGCATGCAATACATAGCCAGTGAATGCACAGATGTAGCATTGGTTAGATGTGCTCTCTGCAAAAATAATTAGGCTGAGACCTAGTAGCATCGTAAATCTGAGCTGTAAAGGCCGGAGCCTCAAAGTCATGAGCAGCATTTTAGGATTAGATCTTGAGCGTATGTACATTGTCGCCATTAATACTTAATAGCGGTGTGTAAAAAAAATGCAAATACAGTGCAAGGCAATGGCAGAATCTTATTGTGCATCAAACTCTATGCATTTCAATAGGTCAGCTATGTATGTACTATAAGAAAGCGTTCAACAGACATTTGACTTCAGACACCAAATGCATTTTATGCTTCCTCGCTATAGTGGGCTTTGAGAAAGAACACCTTGAAAATTATTTCCCATCTGCTTCCTATCAATGCACACTGGGAATAGTGAAATGGCTTATTAAAGTCCATCCTCTATCCAGATGTTCCCTACCCAGAGGTAATATTACTCTTAGCTCAGTTTGTTTTGTGGCCTTTTGTATAGCTATATAGATATAAAGATTGCATAAATTATTACTCTACGATATGTACTTAGTAACGCAACAACTCCACTTTAGCAATTCTATTAATATAGGAGGGCAGCAAGATCATTTCAAGCGCCCAGCAGACTTCCTTGAAGCTTGTCAGTTTTAGGCCATGTTCACATGTGACATAGTTTTCGTGTTTTCAGGGGGGGGGGGGGGGGTTCTTTTTGCAATATTATGCCTTGAGGGAGAATACTGACATAATATTGCATGCGCTATAGCACATTCCAAATCAATCCATGAGAAGAGACCTATGTACGTCTCTGTATAAAAATCAGAGAGGCCTAGTTTTATAGCATGGGCTGATAGGTTGCTAGTATGACGTGCACGGGAGCTAAGCCTGTATTCTTCATCTTGTTGACAAGCTACAAGCTGCTGTTTTTGCAGCCTGCACTCTAATGAATGCTGAATACAAACTTTAAGTGTGCCTGATTTTTCAAAACATTTTCCAAAAAAAGCCCGGGTGTTCATTGGCCACTGCTTTGCTGCTGTTTGCACATAGTTTGAGCTCTATCAGTTGAGTTTTCAATGTAGATTTTTCTCTTTTTCTGCTATTTGCAATCCACATACAGGTGGGAGGCATAAGGAACTTGTTATTTGTATGGTGCCAACTAATTCCACAGCACTTTTAAGTTATTTATTTCTTGCCCCCAGCAAACTGGGTACTCATTTTACTGACCTCGGAAGGATGGAAGGCTGAGTTAAAGGGGTTGTCTCGAGGAAGCAGTGAAATTTTTTTTTTGCCCAGTCCCCCTTATTAAGCATACATTACTAATCACCCGTGTAAATGACTTTTAAAGCCAGTTTCTACTTACAGTTCCAGCGTTTCAGCAACTTATAAAAAGTTTCCCAAAGATGGCCGCCGGCTCTTTTCCCAAGGTGCACCACGGTTGCTTCAGCCCGACGTGCGCGCTCCCGAGACGCTACCAGCTGTGTCTCCCTGACAACCAGACGCCCCGTAGCCGCCGACCGGACCCCGGGATTGAACGCGGCCGACCACGGCACACGCTCTTGGGCCACAGTCACCCACCGCCAGGCAGCAGGTAACCGGCGCTAGGCCCCGGGGCCCAGCGGCAGGCCCCTGACAACAGACGAAGGCTCCGGGGCCCGGCGGCAGGCTCCGACGTCCGGCGGCAGGTTACGGGGCCCGGCGGCAGGCTCCGGGGACCTGCGGTAGGCTCCGGGGCCCGGCGGTCTATACAGTCCCCCCAGCGCACACAAAAAACCCCCCGACCCCTCACTTACAGGGGCGGCTTCTCGGAAGGGCTGGGCGGCTTCTCGGCAGGGCTGGGCGGCTTCTAGGCAGGGCTGCTGGGCTGGGCTTCTCGGCTGGGCTGCTCAAGTTTCTGCACCTTTCTCTAACAGAGAATGGTAGCAGAATGGCCGCTCAAGCGCGCTCCCGAGAAGTGACAGCTTGTCTGCGCATGCGCAGAAGAGCTGTAGCGGCTAGCAGGCTGAAGCGGCTCGTGCTGACAGCAGAAGACCGGACTGCGCAAGCGCGTCTAAAAAAGCAAGCAGACAGCGAAATTAGACGGAGCCATGAGGACCGGGACGCTAGCAACGGAGCAGGTAAGTGAATAACTTCTGTATGGCTCATATTTAATGCACGATGTACATTACAAAGTGCATTAATATGGCCATACAGAAGTGTATAACCCCACTTGATTTCGCGAGACAACCCCTTTAACCTTGAGCCGGCTACCTGAACTAAGCGCTGTGAGCGAGGTTGTAACCTTCAGGTTGTGAGCGAGAGCTTAGGACTGCATACTGCTGCCTTAAAACTCTGCGCCACACGAGGCGATTTACCTTCTTACAAATCCTGTCAATGTATTTAGAATTGTTAGATGTACACCATACCCATCACAGGACAATCTCCGAAAACACCAGTTGTGTGTCTGGAAAGAGATGCTCTAGCATCTCCCATGGTTTTCAATGGGGCCAGTGGCAGCATCACACCATGTGCTAGGTGCGCGATGTGATGCAAGGTTTACCGATTGAAAACAATGGGAGAAACTCTGTGATCAGCTGCAGTGGAGGATCGCTACTTCTCCAATGTGATGGAAGGCAGTTTTGACATAAAAACGCCTATCATCTGTGGGGAAATCACATGTTGGCGAGCGCGGTACCGGGCCTTGAATCATGCTTGCCCGTGTTAAGTTAGTCTTAGCCTACAAAAACCTAGCTTCATCTGAAAAACCAATTTACCATTATTACTGCCCAGATGGACAATAACATCAGGGTCAGGGGAAGAGGCACATAAATGGCCAATTAATCTAGCAAATCTGCCTACCAAAGCCCACGCATTCAAACCTAGCAGACTCCAGCGGCAAAGAAAGGCTCACTTCGTAAAATCTCTCAGCAGCCCTCTTCCGAGCCCAATGAATAAAGGTGTGACCCAAAATCCAAACTGTAGTGCCTGTGAGAAATAAAATGGATTAATTAGCAAATGAGGACAATACATACAATTCATAACGAACAGAAGACCAGCGACTCAAGCACTTAATTATTGACTCACTCAATCCAGCTTCAGCAGCAGCCGTAGCCGCTCCAATGCAAAAGGAATGACCAGGAAAGGAATGACTAGCCAAGCCCATATGAGACAAACAGTTAGATAGGACTATCCTGAAATGAAATTGAGTAACTGGAGACCCATCTTCATGTATAAGCAGCAACCTGCTAGTTGCAGCCGGCCAAACACCACAGTAAAGCCAGTCTCACACGGCCATTTGAATTGCCGAATCCGTGAGATTGACGATGCACGGTATTCCGCATCCATTGAAAGAATAAAACATTTGAATGTCTGCTCACATGAGCGGACAACGATTATGATTTTCACAAGCGGAAGTAAAATCGCAGCATTTTCTATTTTCGTGCAGATTCCACATAGATGGCCTCCATTGAAGTCAATGCAAGCCCTCTGACCTGCAGCCTATCCGCAATTGAGATTGCAGATAGGTTGCGGGTACCCGTGTCATCACCTAGCGACAGCACGTGAAAAACTAAGGTATTGAAAAAAATCTGTACTGCGCATAATCAACAGCGAGCGTCCGTGGTCATCCACAATATAGGAATTCAAAGGTACGGGGGACCGACAGTCGGGGACAGAGTCTGATTCCATTGCAGGCTCCCGCATGCGGAATCCGACCCGTCCGCGTGAGCACAACCTAATCCACTGTATCCCGCACCGGACAGATCAACTTATTCCGCATTGCTTTAATGCGAACCCAGGATCCTTCTTTGATCTGGCAATAAAAACAGACATTATGACAAACAGAAATATGATCAACAAACAAACTAAAGGGCACAGAGAGAGAAAGGGAAGCAGCTCACCGATATGAAATGCCCCCCCAAAAAACATTAAACAAAACGCTGTGGAAAAAAGTCTGGACTCGAAAATGGAAGTGCAAACAGAACGAGATGCATCACATAATTGAACTAACAGGCCAGCAGAAATAGGACATCTACCATCTGGTACATTACCCACAGTTCTAAAACCCTTCGCTATCTGTTTAACAATAAAATAGTCACACAACGGACGATTATTCAAAATGCACATAAAAAAGGACACACCCACCAAAATATTGGACACAATTGCATAAGCCAGGCGCTCCCTGCACAGATGGAGACAAGAAGAGAAAGCCGACAGCTCCTCACTAACCAACAAAGAGAAAGAAAAGGCAGAGTAAAATTGGACCCCCCACAACCAAGCAGCAGAATAATTCTTCCATGTAGGAGAGGCCAACGATTTTCTCCATAAATCTATTGCTATGGCCAAATCAAGCCCTACAGATGAGTGGGGCAAAACTTCCCTTCCGAATCGGCCCATGGAACAGATACCAAAACTTCTCTAGCTGAAACCAGGAGGGAGAGTCCACTATAGCATTAGACGGACCAGGAAGATGAACAGCCTTATTCCATATAGTCAAACACACAAGAAGCAAATGATGAAACAATTTTACCACAACAGCAGACTTAGGAGAAAGACAATTGATTGCAAGCATTACCCCTCTATTGTCAGTGTGCTATAAAATCTGCTTATTCCTAAAAATACCTATCCCACGTCACCAAGGAAACAAGAATGGGGAAGAATTCCAAAAGCACAAGATTACATATAACTCCATTCTGCACCCACAATGCATGCCATTGCTCAGTGCACCATACATGTTCCAAAAAGTACCAAAACCTACACTACCAGCTGCATCCGTGGAAAGCTGCAGATCCTGGAAGGACACAAAATCCTCCTGCCATAAGGACCTACCATTGTAATCTCTCAGAAAACTCAACCACACCAACAAATCCTCCCATACCTCTATACGCATTTGGATCTGAAAAGAAGGATTGCAAACATCAGAAATCGAACTAGACAAACGACAAGTGAAAAAGCAGCCCATAGGCATTACTCTGGAGGAAAAAGCCAATAAACCCAACAAAGACTGAATCTCCTTAATTGATGCACTCATTCGACCTAGCAAATTCACAATCAGATTCAGATTGGAAGCCTGAACTCACCAGCAACTGAATCAATCACAATTCCCAAGTATTCAGCACAATTTGTTGGAAACACTGTTTTTTCGCTTGCTAGAGAAACACTAAAACAAGAACATACCTTAGAGAATACAGGCATTAGTCTATTACAAACCCCAGACATGGCTGGACCAACAAACACAAAGTCTTCTAAATAGTATGTCACACCACCTTGCATTGTTTCTATGGGTATGACCGATTCCAGAAAAGAGTAAAATGCTTCAAAATAGAAATATGACAAGGAACAACTCCATCAGTAAACATTTGTCAAAATAAAACTGACCCCGAAACCACAACTCCAAAAAATTAAAAGCCACTGGGGAAATTGGCAGCAAACGAAATAGTGACTGGACATCAACCTCTTTCGTAAGAGAACCCTTACCAAAATATTTAACAAGACACAAAGCCTGTTCAAAAGTAGCATAACAAACAGAATATAGCAATTTATCAATCTCATCATTAAGCAAATGCTCGAAGGGGAAGAACAAATGATGGATTAAATGGAGGAAATTGCAATTCTTCTTCAGAACAACCACCAATGGCGATACACGAAAATTGGCAAATGGAGGGAATACAAAGGACCTGTAATCCGACCCGCCAACAGTTCTTTACTCATCTGCTGCTTCACCACCCCCTCCAAAGAATTTACTGACAACAAGTTAGCTACCAAAAAACCACCAGAACCTTGAAAAAAATGCAAAAAAAAAACATTCACAAAACCATCCATTAATATTAATGCTATCTACTGGTTTGCGAATTGTTTTAACAAAGGAAGCATGCCCATTAACCTTATTGGAGTTGATACTTTTTGCCGAGAAATCCTTGGAAGGCTGACTTGTAGAGATGAGCGAGCGTACTCACTAAGACAAACTACTCGAGCGAGTAGTGCCTTATGCGAGTACCTGTCCGCTCGTCTCAAAAGATTCGAGAACCGGCGGGGAGAGTGGGGAGGAACGGGGAAGGGGGGGGAGATATCTCTCTCACTCTCTCCCACCTGCTCCCCCTGCTCACTCCCGCAACTCACCGCTCTCCCCCGCCGACACCCGAATCTTTTGTTATGAGCTGGCAGGTACTGGCATAAAGCACTACTCACTCGAGTAGTTTGCCTTAGTGAGTATGCTCGCTCATCTCTACTGACTTGGCATACCTGCTCTTTTGAAGCAACGAAACATGGGATGGCCACCACCCAAAAAGGAACACCTGTGCCTGTATTGACATATATCGGGCCACTTATTGTTGAACACAAAGCACAAGCCCTTTCGAAAAACATGGAGGAATGGCTGGCAACTGAAGAGGTGCCATTACATTTAAACACAGGCCCACATCCTTTACAACCCAGTGAAGTTGGAAGTATACAGACATTGTTTAACGAAAGTTCTGATCATAAACAACCCAAATATTTTGTAAACCTTTGAAATAATGTTCACATGTTAAAACAATCCTGATCATTTAGCTGGATAACGCTCACCCATAATGCTAGCAAAAATGCAAAAAGCCTGAAGCCAGTTATTAAATTACATCGGATTGGTTGACGTCTGTCTTCCTCCACTTTTTATTCCTTCCTATCTAACTTTGCTGTAAATTCCTTTGAGGCAGGTAACAGTGACAATCTATCAACAAACTCATTCCTCCAAATCTTTTCCTCCACTGAAACAGGGATGTGAAAATCCAAAGGAGAAAATAAAAAGGGGAACAGATCCCTGTAACATGACTAAGACACCCCCTAAGTTCTAACCACATGAGGGGTATGCACAGAGTATCACTATAACTGTCACCCTCCTCAACCACGGGTACCTCCCACGTTGTCCAAGCTCCCACCACTCCTAAGGCAAAAGAAGTCACAGTAGGATTAGTCTCAGGGGCAGAAACAGGGTAAGAAGAAGAAATAGACAGTAAGGAAAAAAAACATGAGACAAAACTGATAAAACAGGAGCAAATTTTGAATTGCAAAACACACCATTTCCTGGTCGATTCACTGGTGCGGAACCAGTACCAACTTCCTGATGAGTGTCCAACTGCTGCAGAGGGTGATCATCTCTGGCCATGGCTTTGGCCCCATGCCTACTCTGTTGTTGCTCGGACTCCCATGCAGGAAGACATTGCTGCCTCAAACCATGCACAGGCTAACCAGCATGATGCCACTCTTGATGATGAAGGGATGGTGACGTTGGACCAGAAACCCCAAGATCTTATTGCAGGACTGAAGGCACCAGGAAACCTAAGTGTACAGAGAAATCTGGAATCTCCTGTTGCAGCTGCAGAACCCAAGGCCATTGCTGCTGTTGTCGCTGGAGGAGAGGGAGCTGCTGTGATGGCACCACTGGAGGAGGATGCACTGGCATTTGCAAAACTCCAGCCATATCTACACTGACCCCGGAATCGGAAGGACTCTCCTTTTCATCAAGCTAATCACAGGAATGCTGTATGTCACATATGAAGGATGAATAGACAGTGACCAAAGAAGTTGGACCAGAATTGAAGAGCCCCGTTGCATACGAGAGCCCTGCTGCCAACTGTATGCTGGGGTTGGAGAATAGAGCTGCCTCCAGCACTTGGATTTTCTCAGGCGCTCATGGCCAGATGATCTCAATGTCGCTGACCCAGACTCCTGCTACATGGATGATGGCTCCGAATCCACCGTCACCACACCTCACTGTACTAGGAATTCTTCTAGAGACATGACAGTAGCCCCATTGCCATCTCGCCTCTGCTGCTCCTCAACCAAGGCCTCTGTGTTAAGTGACGTGCCGCTCCAAAGCTTCAGTGGATGGGTGAGCAAAACAGCCACCCAGCCTCCCACTAAACCCTATAACTCCTAGCACAGTCACATAGGATCCAGCCAGAACCCAATAACCCACTGTTGCTGAGGGGGGGCGGGGGCAAGGACGCTAGACCCCTGGTAACAAGCTACAGTAGGGCCTGCATGTGGCCAATCAAAGACCATCTTCAGGCAAATTACAGAATAATCTGCCCAGAGATTGAATACAAAACAGCAGGAATAACTCACCTGAAACACTTGATAGGATCCACAATGGGATGCACATAGTCTAATGTAGATTCCTTCATAATGTCTGGGATCCTACCATTGACAAACTGGAACAGGTTCAGAGAAGAGCTACCAGGATGGTGAGCGGTCTACAAATCATGTCCTATGAGGAACAGTTAAAGGGATCTCGGAATGTTTATCTTGCAAAAAAGAAGGCCGAGAGGAGACTTAATAGCTGTCTACAAATATCTGAAGGACTGTCACAGTGCAAAGGGATCAGCCCTATTCTCATCTGCACAAGGAAAGACTAGAAGCAATGAGATGAAACTGAAAGGGAGGAGACACAGATTAGATATTAGACAGTGAGGGTGATCAATAAGTGGAACAGGTTTCCACAGGAGGTGGTGAGTTCTCCTTCAATGGAAGTCTTCAAACAGAGGCTGGACAGACATCTGTCTGGGATGATTTAGTGAATCCTGCATTGAGCAGGAAGTTGGACCCGATGACCCTGGAGGTCCCTTCCAACTCTATGATTCTATCATTTTACTTTGAGGGGTTAACAGTTCACTTGATACACAATGTTTGACCACAGCCGTCATGTCTCGATTGTGTAGGCTCCCTTCCCTGTGCCCAATATCAGTTCGTAACCACGAGTCCTGGGTCAGGAGCGCTCCTCCATAATGGTTTCCAGAAATTTTTCTTGCAGTCCTCATGCTTGCCCCAGTCAGTCTTCAGTTGCTGCCCCAGCCAGTATCCAGATGCTCTGTTAGTAGACCCAGAGACCCTTGTAGTGACTCTTGCTACTTAGCTCCTCCCTGCAGACCATCACAGCTTTGCTTCCCAGTCCATAGCAGCACCTCAGCTGTCTTTACTGCCCAAGAGATCTCCTCATGGTATAGCAAATGTCCAATGTGGCACAAATTTTAGTGCACGCTATTATTTTGGTGCACTTTTTGGTGCATTTCATAGCCCATTGACATAACAACCCTTTTAACTCGTTAGGGTAGCCCCTTAAACTTGCACAGCCCTGCTCCAAATAGGCTGTAATGTAGCATCTGAATGCCTGACCCCTTGTTGCATGCAGTGACTAGCAGTATCCCTATGTTCCTATTACTAGCGAAGCCAAATGCCTAACGACAGCCAGTGGATTGCAAAGGTTCTGGAAGGGAGATCCCCTAGTGGCAGCCACTTCAAATTAGATTTTCAGTGTTAAAACAAAAATATTTTTAATGCAAGTATATTACAGGATTGATAATACACACCCAAGCTGTTAGATGAGCAGAAGTTGTGTGAAAGTTAGTGTCTATTTAAAAATGAAAATAAGGGAATTGTCTTGCTGCAGGTATGGGGAGGAGGGAACATCCATTTAAATGTGATTTTCCATCTTTTATCTCATCTGAATAATGTCACCTTGCAAATTCAAATGTAATTTTTGCAGATTCTGTTTCCAAGGTTATATATAGTAAAGTGCCCTTAGCAAGGAACAGAATCAAACTCTTCAACCCTTTCTATCACGCAATCAAAAGCGCTGCATCCCCATGAACTTCACTAGTTTGCCTGGATCAAGGTCTGAGGAAGTCTCTGGACAAGTAATTGTATGCACCCCCTGCCCTGTTTTATTTAGGGTGTGAATGAGAGAATAGCTTAAAAAATATGTAAAAGATGAATATTAGGTATATATAAGTCTGCTTTACTGAAGTTAGAAATCTATGGGTGATCTCATAACACACTGGGCTGTCACTCAGACCAGAACTGTTGAAACGGGAAGGGTCCACTGCGGTTCTCATGCTTGGTGCGGATCGGGTGCTGCAGGCTACGGGGACAAATGTCCCTTCTATGTCAACTATATAATATGCTCTTCCAAAATTCATACATTATAATTCTGGGCTTCCGAAAGGCCAGATGTGTGCTTCTCTATATAAACCCTTTCCATAACCCGTTGGCCAATATTTCACCTTCTTGCTTGCTAGCAATGCAGTTCCTCTGAAGCAGTGGATCCTGCAAAGGCTTTCACTATCCAATGGCAAAGAGAGTAGAATCAGCTTGGTCTGAGGTGATGCTAACCTTGTGAAATTGGATGAAGTTTATTAACTATATATATATGTGTACTGTATATTTCTACATATCTATGTAAATTAAATAATTTTGCAGTCCACAAAGCAGTGCTCCATTCATGCAGGGAGCTTCAAGACCCCTGTTCTCGGATTGATTGGGGTCCCAGCGGTTGAACCGCTAACCTGTGGAATGGGGAATAACATTGTAACTTGTCACAACCTTTAAATTTGATGAAAGGGGACAATTTCAACCAAAACAATTGTTCGTTGGGTAAAATGTAGGTCTCCTGCACACCGGCGACAAAGTCGCGCTGCTACAATGCTACAAATCGCATGTATGTGAAGCTCATGCTTTCCTATGGGTTCCTTCACACATGCAATGTTTTGTAGCATGCAACAACCCGACACAAAAAAACATTGCGGGTCCGGCGATATCCCCACGACTCGTGAGGTGTTGTAGCCCATGTTTCCCTATGGAACCTTCTTCTCTGTTGCATTGCGTCATACGATCATTTTCATGCGGTGCGATGCAACTTTGACAGTGGTAAATCCTTCTGTCAAAGCCTAAATTAAGCACTGGCTGCATGGAAAAAAAAAAGCATACATCACCTTAGAAGTGCTGTCCGATACCGCTGCAGCTTCCCCCTGGGTGCTGACATTGTTTCTTTCCATGTCTGACGCTTAGCCAATCACAGCCAGCGTCTGATGAACCAATTAATTCATTTGGTGCTGGCTGTGATTGGCTAAGTGTCAGCCAATCAGAGGCAGCGCTTCCAGGAAGCGGGGATTTTTCAATCCCCAGCCAGAAGAGATGAAGAAAAAGACTGTCGGGGACCAAGAAGAAGCTGCAGTGGCGCCCCGGACAGCTCTTTTAGGTGATGTATAATTCTTTTTTTTTTCCTGCAACTATGGCATATTTTCAATGTAGAGCTTATATTTCAAGCCCCACCTGAAAATCCTCGCATGTGGTGCTACAATGTCATTTGACTTGTAGCACCACATGCGACTTTGTAGCTCTACAAAATCGCAGTATCAGCACGAGAAATCACAGCGATATCGCATTGACCAGCGATGCGATTTTTTTCGCTGTGATGCCGTGTCGCCCGTCTGAAGGAGGCCTTAACAACAAACAATCATTTTTGCTGTTGGTCATGTTTTCATTTTTCAGCTGATAGATGGATGAAAACATTTTCGTCCACACATTCTTTGAAAGATCTTACATCCACCTTCGGCTGTTGTTGAATATGTGGCCAGTGTGAAGAACTGTGACGACCAATATAAAATAAAATGTATTTGGCTACACCTATGAAATGATTTTTCAGCAGGCGATTCTTTGTTCAACTCATGTTTAACCATGAAATTCTGTTAATGTGTATGGCCACCTTAAGTGTAAAAAGTCTAAGGACATAGATTGACTATTCTTCTGATCTAAAATTTGCAAAATCTGCGGTCGTACATTTGATATTGCCACTTTAAGAATGTCAGATGGGAACCAGTGGTATACATAGAGGTGAGAGTGCCCCATACCAAAGGTCAAAATGGTCCCTTTCTATACTTGCTGGATTTTGGCATCCAGGGCAGAAGGGTCTGGTGCTTGGTTTCCCCTCCACTCCTTTTCTATATAGGACACTTAATACAATTCCCAACCTGCTTGTTTTCTTTCAAAATATGTTTATTGGTTTTCAAGTCAGCATTACAGAATTAAATATAATTGTATATGCAGGGCTACAGTGCTTGTGTTACTTGAGTTGCAGGGGACACAGTTGGCTATGGGTAGAAATACTCCCCTGAGATTATGGGGTCGTATTCTCATATTTAAATTTACAATTGGTGTAGGACCGTCCGGAGTCCGGGTCTGGTAAGCAAACACTAGGGTAGTGAGGATTACACATCTGTAGACCCCTAGATCCCGAGTCTCTGCCAATAATTGACCGCCTGCCATCAGCCCTTCGGCAGCAAAGGGGGTCACCCACACAACTTGCATCCCAACCAAAACTATACGAAAAACTTTTCATTTATACCCCGAGAAACTGAATGAAATGCAATGCAAACAAATTTTGTATATAACATTAAAGACAAAGGTTAACATAAACAGCGTGGGAGTTGGCTAACATCCGATTAGACTCGATATTGTAACTTCGGAGATCCTCCATATATTTGATGTAGTCCACAGCTTCTACCCAAGTCGTCCTTGGGATCGCTCCCCTCTGTCTCCAGTTTTGAGAGATGATGTGGCGCATAGCCATGATGAAGTGACTTAGGAGGCCTTTTTTGACCCGAGAGATAGAGCCTGGCAGCATGGGGAGGAGAGCGATCTCAGGGGTCAAAACCACAGAGGTTCTACACACCTTATCGTGCACCCTAGCAACGTCTCCCCAGAAAGAAGCAATTAGCGGGCAAGACCACCAGATGTGTAACATAGATCCTACCTCAGAGCAGCATCTCCAGCATTCGTCTGGTACATCAGGGAAGATTCTGTGAAGTCTGTCCGGGGTTCTGTACCATTACGTAACAATTTTGTAGTTAAGTTCTTGAGCCTTGATTGATATGGACATCTTATGGGATAGTAAGTAAGACTTGTCCAGAGCCCTCCAGAGAACTGTCTACCGAACACCTCCTCCCATCTCGCCTCCCACGGCAAGCGGGCCTCCCTCGTCCTCTCGTCAACCAACAATCCGTACAGCAGAGATATCGCATGGGGTGGGGCAGCGGGAGCGATGCATAGCTCCTCGAATGGAGTAAGGCCTGTTCTTAACGACTCAGGATCTCCAAGCGATCCCAAGTAATCCCTCACCTGGAGGTTTTGCATCCAGGCGCCCGGTTTCAGTCTTTGGTCACTTGCAAGGACACCCATTGGGCGCATACCCCCCTGGACCGCAGACCTCTCGAGCTCGTGGCTTGAGACTGCCTGGGAGGATAGATCATTCCGATACCAATAATGTAACGGTGATATGGGGGTTTCCGGTCAGTGGCGTCAGAGGGCCAGGCACCGTCGCTACCCGTCTGCCCCTAACCACGCGACTCCACGCCCTTAGTAAGTTCAAGGCGAGGGGGGATGCCCCCTGTCCTCTCCAGTCCACCCTTCTTGGGACCCAGAAGGCGCCTCCCATATTTAGGCTATTCTGATCGGTTTCTAAGATCACCCATGTTTTTTTGTCTGAATAGTGGATTATATCTAGGATGCATTTCCCAATTGCTGTCTTGTGGTATAATTCGAGGTCCGGTAAACCTGCTCCACCTGCGACCTGGGTCGAGTGAGAGTCTTGTAACTTATTCTTGGTGAAAGACCTCTCCAGACGAATCTCGCCAGGGTCCTCTATAACAGGATAAAGAAGCTCCTGGGGATGTCATAGGGCACCGTCTGAAAGACGTATAGGATTCCAGGAAGGATGTTCATCTTAAGGGAATTAATCCTGCCAAACCAAGAAAGGTGTAGTTTAGACCAACCTTCCAATTCTGTCTCGAATATAGAGAGCAGGGGTCTGAAGTTTAAGTCGAAAGTGTCCGATGGGTTGGCCGGGATGTGTATGCCTAAATACTTTAATGAGTCCTCCCTCCAGGTAAAGGGGAGGGTCTCGCCCAACAGTGTGGCCTCAGATGTCGGTAGAGATATGTTTAGTATTTCAGACTTTTGAGGGTTTATTTTGAAATTGCTGAGGTTCCCATATCTAGTTAGTTCTGTTATAATTTCAGGTAACGAGGTTCTAGGGCTCATGACATACAACTATAAGTCGTCTGCGAATATAGAGATTTTAAGTTCCCCACTTTTACCCATCATCCCCCGTATGTCGGGGTTTCCCCTCAAGGCTGCTGCCAATGGCTCCATCGCCAATATATATAAGAGTGGAGAGAGTGGGCAGCTCTGTCTGGTACCATTTTGAATCCGAAAGGGCTCAGACAGGAGGCCGTTGACTCTAATACGCGCAGAGGGGGAACTATATAAAGCCATTATCCAAGAAAGGACCCTCGGGCCCAGACCCACCTCCCTCAGCACCTGCTCAAAGAAGGTCCACCTCCCCCTGTTGAAGGCCTTTTCGGCGTCTACTGCGAGAAGGCACATGGGGATACGGGAGCCTCGAGCTTTGTTGATCAGTGATATTGTTTTGATCGTATTATCCCTAGCTTCTCTGCCCCGTACAAACCCGACTTGGTCTGCGTGGATAAGGGATGGAATGAGAGGAATTAATCTGTTTGCCAAAATTTTAAAAAATATTTTGAGGTCACTGTTTATGAGGGAGATGGGTCTGTAGCTTTTGCAGGAAAGAGGGTCCTTCCTGGGTTTTAGAATTACTACAGTGTTAGCCTGCAGAGCCTGGGAGGAAATGGACACCCCCGGGAGACCGCGTTGAACGCTGCCAACATAAGTTCTGAAAGCTAGCCTCCAAGCATCTTATAGAACCTTGGAGTAAACCCATCCAGGCCAAGGCTTTTCCCCGTTTTCAGGTCCCTCAGGACCTCAGATAATTCTCGAGGGAGAGAAATCTCCCTCAAGGACTTCAGCATTGGCACTCGGGATAGTTGTGTGTGTGTGCTGTCGCAAGTACTGGATAATGTGTTCTTTTTGGGTGTGCCCATCCAACTCTTCGGAGCAGGGTATATTGTAAAACTCAGAATAGTAGGCCCTAAAGGCTTCTAATATCTTGCTCGGGGCGTGGACCTCTGCTCCAGAAGAGTTGAAGATGGACGAGATGTTCGTCTGGGGTGCCCGGGGAAGCAGAGCCCTCCCCAGCCACCTCCCGCTCTTATTGCCAAATTCGTAGTAGCCCGCCTGAAATCTGTTCCTAATGTTCAGGGTATTCTGGTCCAATATGGCTAATATTTCGTGTCTAATATTGGTTATTTCTATTAGTAATATCTCCGACCTCTGAGCCTTATTGGCCATCTCGCGTGACTCCAGGTCCTGGAGCAGCTGTTTGAGCTTGTGTGATCTTTCCCTCTTAAGTCTCGAGCCGTGTGACATAAACACCCCTCTCAGGGTACATTTTAACGCCTCCCATCTAATTGGCGCCGGGGTCGTATCGGATACGTGAGCCTCAAGGAAGGTGTTGATTGTCTTAACTATATCGGTCATGCAAGTAGGGTCTTTAAGTAAATTGTCATTTAGCTTCCAATTGTAACCTCTATGGTCCTGTCTTGTAGGATTAAGTTCTCCCAAAACTGGGGCATGGTCAGACCATATAAAGTTCCCTAATGAGCATTTGGGAGATCCGTCAAGTAATTTGTGTGAAACAAAAATATAGTCTATCCTGCTGTACGAATTGTGAACCCGCGAGTGACAGCTAAAGTCCTTGTCGGCCGGGTGGAGGGATCTCCACGGATCGACAAGGTGTAGACTCACCAACATTTTCTTAAGCTTGCGTATGGCCGAACAGGGAATCAAGGGGTGCCTGGAAGAGGTGTTCAGATGTGGGTCCATCGCTACGTTGAAGTCACCTCCAGCAACAATGGTCGTATTTTCTGCAAACTTTGATAGTCTCCGGAGAGCTCTGGAACCGAACGGAACCTGACCCTGGTTAGGAAAATAAAAGTTAGCAAGAGTACATGTGTCATTTAACAACTTTAGTTTCAAAAATATGTATCTTCTCTCTTCCTTCTTTTCAATCGCCAGTATCTGTGCTTTCAGGGATCTGTGGAAGGCAATGGAAACACCACCCGCTTTGCGATTGGAGTGAGGGGCATGATACCAGTATGGGTAGTACCGGTTATGCCAGCTGGGCGTGCTCGTTGTAATAAAGTGGGTCTCTTGAAAAAATTTTATCATAACTTTCTTTTTATGGAAGCAATATAAGATTTGGTTCCTTTTTCCGGGGCTGTTAAGGCCTCTTGCATTATAGGAGCTTATTGTCAAAGACGCCATTGCTTACAATCTGGGAGACAGCACCGGGACTGACGGAGTGATTGCCTTGTGGATCTAAGGTAATAGGCCGTTGGAGGAGAAGGGGTAAAGGGGTTGTCTCATGAAATCAAGTGGGGTTATACACTTCTGTATGGCCATATTAATGCACTTTGTAATATACATCGTGCATTAATTATGAGCCATACAGAAGTTATTCACTTACCTGCTCCGTTGCTAGCGTCCCCGTCGCCATGGATCCGTTTAAAATCTCCGTCTTCTGGCGATTTTAGACGCGCTTGCGCTGTGCGGTCTTCTGTGCGGTGAATGGGGCCGCTTGTGCCGGAGAGCTGGTCCTCGTAGCTCCGCCCCGTCACGTGTGCCGATTCCAGCCAATCAGGAGGCTGGAATCAGCAATGGACCGCACAGAGCCCACGGTGCACCATGGGAGAAGACCCGCGGTGCATCGTGGGTGAAGATCCCAGCGGCCATCTTAGTAAGGTAAGGAAGAAGTCGCCGCAGCGCGGGGATTCGGGTAAGTACTAAACGTTTTTTTTTTTTAACACATGCATTGGGTTTGTCTCGCGCCGAACGGGGGGCCTATTGAAAAAAAAAAAAAAAACGTTTCGGCGTGAGACAACCCCTTTAAGGGGAAGGAAGGGCCGGGGGAAAGAAAAGTGGAGAAAGAGAAAAATAGCCATTAAGACTGTAAACATGGTAAGGCGAGGTCTTAGGCCAGGGAAGGCCTCGCCTTCAAGAATAGTATACACGTAGCAAATAGAGCTAAGGAAATAGACTCTAACTATTTTGCAACAACACATGCTGCTGGCCTAATTTGGGGGGAACTGGACCGAAACACCAGGCCTCTGCTTCCCCCAAACCCCGGCAACTAGATCTGAACCCAAAGGAGGGTATGTCTCGAGGCATCCACGGACGTCAGCAGAAGGAATTCCGCTGTTCACTTGTTGGCGCAAGCAACGAGTAAATAGGACCATGGGAGGGGAGGTTCAGCCCCTACTGGCTAACGTTTCCCGGTAGGTCCAACCATGCGCCACTCCCAACCTACTTGTTTTCAAGCAATTCAGTTTTTTTGGAGTGGGGAGTTCTGCACTGGTACCAGACGTTCAGTAAAGAGGGTGGGACCAAAAATCATTGGCGCCCTTTCTCCATGGGCTCCATAGCAGTTGCTATATCTGCCTCTATAGCACATACACCCTTGACTGTAACCTTGTTGGATGCCCTCAGTGATCCCAAGAAAGTGAGAAGCTCTTCACGTTTTGCCAATCTCTCATTTTTGTATTATGTACTGTATCACAGGAAATAAATGTCTCTCTTAAAGGAGATGTCCCGCGCCGAAACGGGTTTTTTTTTTTTTAAACCCCCCCCCCCGTTCGGCGCGAGACAACCCCGATGCAGGGGTTAAAAAAACCACCCGCACAGCGCTTACCTGAATCCCGGCGGTCCGGTGACTTCAATACTTACCGCTGAAGATGGCCGCCGGGATCTTCTACCTTCGTGGACCGCAGCTCTTCTGTGCGGTCCACTGCCGATTCCAGCCTCCTGATTGGCTGGAATCGGCACGTGACGGGGCGGAGCTACACGGAGCCGCTCTCTGGCACGAGCGGCTCCATAGAAGAAAGCAGAAGACCCGGACTGCGCAAGCGCGGCTAATTTGGCCATCGGAGGGCGAAAATTAGTCGGCACCATGGAGACGAGGACGCTAGCAACGGAGCAGGTAAGTATAAAACTTTTTATAACTTCTGTATGGCTCATAATTAATGCACAATGTACATTACAAAGTGCATTATTATGGCCATACAGAAGTGTATAGACCCACTTGCTGCCTCGGGACAACCCCTTTAATACACTCTTTAAAGCTTCCTTTCTAATGGGCAGACGAATGGAGTTCTGAGCTGTGATCAGAGACAAACTCTGATATGGCCTTCCTGATCTCACCCACACGCTACATCAAGCAGTAAGTTATCATTAAGTCACTATGAGAAATCTTTCGGAGGAGCTGAAGTAGTCTTAATAGTTCCTAAAATAGGAGCATGATCCAACCATAAGATTGTATCTATCAGCTAAGTCGGGTTGAGGTCAAGGAGGCCACGAAATAGAAAGAGTGTTAGTTGGGCCTTTACTCCAAGGACTGCTTAGAAGGTGACAGAAAACTTAGTCCAAAGGCATGCTGAAGTCTCCTCGCAGGAATATTATGAATCCGGCTGCAAAAGAGCTGTCGGAGTTATCCTGATACTTGCATCGCCATAGCTCGACTTGCGACACTAGCAAAACTGCAGATTGCATGATTTACCAAAATTACATTTTTGTGCTGAAAAATCATTCTAAAGTGCTGGCCCTTAGGGATCTCCCTTCATTCTAATTTCTGTCCAATCATGCTGTCATGCGAAGTCTGTCTTTAGTAACAAAGATAACACAATGGATTACAGGAAGTGGAGGAGGGTGATGACTCATGCTGCCTATAGAAGCCTATGAGGAAGAGGGAAAGAGACTATAACAGAGGTGATGTTGGAGGTATCTGAAAATTAGTAATACAGCCTGCAGAGGGAAAAAAAACTAGTGACAAATGCAGGCTGTAAGTCATATAATAGGCAGATATAGTGTTATTCCTCATGTACACATACACATACATGGCAGCTTATTCTGAAAAGTCGTCCAAAAGTGGAGGTACACTTTAAGAAATAAGAATCTACTCTCTGAGTCAATTTTGGAATCTAATACCTTCTGGGAAAATGGGAAAAAAAAGGATTGTATGGAAGAGAAAACTATAGTTCAGACATTAAGATCTAAAAGTATGGCATTGAAAGTGCAGGTAGTAGCCTTCATCTCCACAGAAATAGCCTCAGCTGGGGAAAGTCCACATGGAAAATCCGCGGCATATTTGCCCTGTTTGGACATATCCTAAAAGGATCCTAAGTCTACTTAAGCTGTGCAACAATTCTTTAGAAGCTGTAACTTTAGCCACTTTAATTCTTACCAAGGATTCCCCAAATACAACTAAGAAATCGCTGAGCATAGTTTTTCTTAACAATTAGGCTGCCTGTCCACAGGCGATAGTTCATTGCGTTATCTGCAGTGATAATCCGGCCGCGGGTAGCGCAATGAACGCTTTCCATAGCGTTGCTATGGAAAGCGCAACCTTGATGTCCACGAGCGGAGAATCATAGCGATTCTCCGCTCTCGGTATTCAAATCGCGGTATGCTGCGATTCTCCACGGTGAGCCTATCTGTCAGATAGGCTCACCGCAGAGACCTGACAGCTCGCCCCCCTCCTCCCCCGCGGTGGAATACTGGTAGCGATATTCCGTCACGGCCGTGAACAGGGGGCCTTAAAGTTATTATCTCACCATGCTGTTGTCCAAGCCATTCAGTAAATGATGCCGGCCCGGTGATCCGCTAATTGCCATAGGTCCAGTTTTCGAATCCCATAGTTATGAACTGTTCGGCTATGTTCACATGGGGTGGAAATGCTAGAGATATTCTGTATGGAATTTTCCAGTTCGGGTGCTGTTGTAACAGCTGGGTGGTATGTGCCCGGTGGCAGGCTATGTGATGGCAGCAACAGACGGAGGCTGTCACATTTGTTATCAAGAATAACTTTCACTGGACAATAACTAAACTCTAGAGATGAGCGAGCGTACTCGGAAAAGCACTACTCGCTCGAGTAATTTGCTTTATCCGAGTATCGCTGTGCTCGTCCCTGAAGATTCGGGTGCCGGCACGGAGCGGGGAGCTGCAGGGGAGAGCGGGGAGGAACGGAGGGGAGATCTTTCTCTCCCTCTCTCCCGCCCGCTCTCCCCTGCTCCCCGCTGCGACTCACCTGTCAGCCGCAGCGGCACCCGAATCTTCAGGGACGAGCACAGCGATACTCGGATAAAGCAAATTACTCGAGCGAGTAGTGCTTTTCCGAGTACGCTCGCTCATCTCTACTAAACTCACAATAAGTCGCTCCATCAGAGGGTTCAAATGCCTAAATGTTTTGCATCATAACTTGTGATAAGATCATGTCTATATATTTTCTTAAAGTGACAGTAACTCAATGATCCGACATGACCTGCCAGTGCATACGTGTCCTCTTTCATATCCTTCTTGGCAGAAGCAAGGCACATGCCTCGTGGGTCTTTCTTAATCATGCTCAGTCCCTGTCTTAATGACTGGAATCCAAAAATGTGCAAAAGGAGGTGGAGTTACTCCAGATAAATATGAAGACCGAGGATATAGTGAAGTGTAAGAAATTGTTGTGAAGATATTTATATTAATGGTTTCTGTCATTTTCTTCCCATTTGTCTTGCTCCCTTGGTCTTCTCCTCCCAAGTCTGTTCCACTCAGTCGGCGGTTCCCCTCCCAGCAACTGGGTGCTGCCGTGCTTCACCGCCGTGATTCGTCTGGTGTTGCCTTCATCCTGCTTTATTTCCCCACTATCCTTCCTGTATTTCTGACCAATTAACCCCTTGTTCTCACTCTTCTAATACCCATCATGAATTCATAACTTATTAATGTCTTGCATATTGTGACCAATAACCTCTTGAGTTGTTAGTATTTAACATGAATTATGTCTGATCTGAACCTACTTGTCGGCAGCACATCAGTACTTATTATTTATTTAGAGCAAGTCACTTATCCGGTCAGTGTTCACCAATCAGGTGCCGGCAACCACAATCTTTGCATTATTGGTCTGCATTTTAAATGATTGTTTTTTATAATTTTTATTTATGCTTAATATTCATATATGACTTTTTATATACATGTATTTCATCATGATTATATACAGGCACTTCCAAAACCATGATTTTATATTATTCCTAGTATTTTAATACTGTCGATGGATTTTCGTTCTATTATTAAATATATTTATTCTTCATTTATAGTTTTACAAACCCATAGTCTTTTTTTTCTATTTGTCATACTACTTCTTATTGATATTTAACACTATATATTGAAAATGATTCCACTGGATCCCGATTAAATCTATATTGGCTTTCTATTTATGTTTATCAGCCCATGTTTATTTTATCAGGAGTAGAGATGAGCGAGCACCAAAATGCTCGGGTGCTCGTTACTCGGGACGAAATTATCGCGATGCTCGAGGGTTCGTTTCGAGTAACGAACCCCATTGAAGTCAATGGGCGACCCGAGCATTTTTGTATATCGCCGATGCTCGCTAAGGTTTTCATTTGTGAAAATCGGGGCAATTCAAGAAAGTGATGGGAACGACACAGCAACGGATAGGGCAGGCGAGGGGCTACATGATGGGCTGCATCTCAAGTTCCCAGGTCCCACTATTAAGCCACAATAGCGGCAAGAGTGCCCCCCCGCACTGTCAGCATACAGATCGTTCTCCTGAATTCAATGGAGCCAGCAATACAGCAGGTTCCACTGAAAGCAATGGGCTGCCGGCGTGCGCGGGATGAATTGTCGGGAAGGGCTTAAATATAGAAGCCCTTCCCTGCAATTCATCCAGAAATGTGTAAAAATAAAAAAAATATACCGCATGTATAAGGCGACGGGGCGTATAAGACGACACCCCAACTGTCACCTTATACGCCGGGAATACAGCGGAGCAAAAAATAAAAATCATTACTCACTTCCCCCGGCGTTCTGCGGCGCTGCTGCAGGATGTCGCTCCCTCCTGGTCCCCGGCAGAGCATTGCTTTCTGGACGCAGGGCTTGAAATCCCCACCTCCAGAAAACACACGTGCCTTCAGCCAATCACAGCCAATGACAATGATGTCATTGAATGGCTGTGATTGGCTGACGACGTGTGTTAGCTAATCACAGTAGCTTTCTGGAGGCGGGGATTTCAAGCCCTGCGTCCAGAAAGCAATGCTCTGCCAGGGACCAGGAGGGAGCGACAGCCTGCAGCAGCGCCACAGAACGCCGGGGGAGGTGAGTAATGAATTTTTTTTTTGACACTTTCTCTTTTTTTGTATTACCGGCGTATAAGACGACCCCCGACTTCAGAGCAGATTTTTCGGGGTTCAAAAGTCGTCTTATACGCCAGTATATACGGTATATACTCACCTGCTCCCGGCAGACGGAGTTCAGCGCGGCCGGCCTACAGTGGGTGTGAAGGGGGTGTGAGTCAGACCTGCCCCCTGATTGGCTCAGCGCTGAGTCTGACTCACACCCCCTTCACACCCACTGTAGGCCGGCCGCGCTGAAATCTGTCTGCCGGGACAAGGTAAGTAATAGTATATATATATATATATATATATAAGTATATTTTTATTTTAACACATTTCTAGATGAATTGCAGGGAAGGGCTTATATATTTAAGCCCTTCCCGACAATTCATCCCCGCGCTCGCCGGCAGCCCATTGCTTTCAGTGGAACCTGCTGTATTGCCGGCTCCATTGAATTCAATGGGCAAACATCGTTCTTCTCTGCCACAGCTGTTACAGCTGTGACAGAGAAGAATGATTTGTCTTCTATATGTTCTCAATGGGGTCGGCGCTGCTGCCGCCGGCCCCATTGAGCGCATATAGAGAAGAGAACAGGAATCGCAGATCGCAGATAGGTGCGATCTGCGATTTCTATGGCCTAAGAAGGACCGTTGGGGTTCTTGAAGTCTTAAATCACTCCTAACGCTCTCCCTATAGCAGCTCCGGCATCAACAGCACTTTCCCTGAACTATGTCAGAATGCATCTGTGGCGAGCCGCGGGTGGGCAGATTTTAATACTCGGGTGACACCTGATCTCGCCAGCCACTCACTGCAGGGGGGTGGTATAGGGCTTGAACGTCGCAGGGGGAAGTTGTAATGCCTTCCCTGTCTTTCTATTGGCCAGAAAAGCGCGCTAACGTCTCAGAGATGAAAGTGAAAGTAACTCGAACATCGCGTGGTACTCGTCACGAGTAACAAGCATCTCGAACACCCTAATACTCGAACGAGTATCAAGCTCGGACGAGTACGCTCGCTCATCTCTAATCAGGAGCCTGGAATATGAAACTATCAGCGCCTTTTTTTTACCAATGTGCTTCTACTTCCGGTAATACTTTTTGTGAGTTGTAAACCATTCTTGATTTAATTTGTTTTTTATCTACCATATTCTTTTCTCTTTTTTTGTTTCATGATTTTTTATTTCATGACTAGTGTTCTATCCAGGCATATTGAGGAAGGGGCTGCGTCCCCGAAATGCATAATGTGCCATCAATAGGATTAACCCCTTACATGTTCACACAAGGCAGATCTTGGTGCACATCTGAATCTAAATCTGCAGCATGCTTTGCATTGGAAGGCATGGATTCACACCAAGATAAATCCACAACATTTGGTGCAGATTTTGATGCTGATCCACTGCAGATTTCACCCTTTCAATTGAAAGAAGGAAATCTGCTGCAGATCTGATATTAGTGCGGCTCCATTACATGTGAATGGACCTTTACAGTACAAGCATACACCTTTATAGCATGTGGATGAGATTTAAAAAAATCTTGTCCATATGGTTCAGAAAATCTCACCACAAGATCTGCAGCACAATTGATATGTGGTACAGATTTTAAATCTGCAGCATGTCAATTTATGCTGCGTATTTCCAGTGTGGATTGTCCCTCTTGAAACGAGGTGGTGAAATCCATACCAATTTGGTCCAGATTTGGTGTGGATTTTCTGCAGAATTTCTGCTGTGGGAAATCTGCAACTTTTTCACCCCGTGTGAACATAGCCTTATAGACGAGAAGGTTGTGCCAGTCATACATTTCTCGTGCAGCGGCTGGTTCCATTGGATTGGGAGTCCTCTAACCTGTCTTATAGAGGGGATTCCTTTATGATTAGTGTTACTGATCTTGATCGGCCAGGTGATAAAATCAACCAGATTTTTGCCAATTCGAATCAGGTATGTTCAACCTGATTTTTGGCGAAAATCACGTGTAAATTGGATTTCTCATAATGCCTGCTATAGGGGTCAGCGTGCAGCCAATCAGCATCTGGGGTGCTTTGCTGATGTCACTAAATGCGTCTTACATCTTGCAAATGGCAGCAATTTCATTGCACACCTGCTTCACAAGACCTAGCCATGTATAACATAGGCCAAGTGTAACCAGCGCCCATTTTACAGTTGAACACAGTGCAGAGAAGCTACATCACGTTTATATGCAGGGGCGTAACTATAGAGGATGCAGGGGATGCGGTTGCACCCGGACCCAGGAGCCTTAGGGGGCCCATAAGGCCTCTCTTCTCCATATAGGGAACCCAGTACTATGAGTAAAGCATTATAGTTGGGGGTCCTGTTACATGTTTTGCATTGTGGCCTGGGAGCTTCAAGTTACGCTTCTGTTTATATGTATATGCCTATATAACACGTGGTCTGTTAATTAGGACAAATATTCCAGAGAGGATATATTTCTGCTGACTGTAAAGCTTTTTTACTAGCAGAGAACTTAAATGGGGTTTATTGGAGGGAACAGAGAAAGCTGCTGCATGTTTATATGCCTATATGAAATGCGCTCTGTACATTGTGGGAGGGTATAGTTATGCTGCTGTCAACGTATATAGCAGCAAAGCAGATGGACAAACTACATTTGGCATGGGGAAAATTGCAGTTCTCTGTTTGTGGCCTCAGACATCGCTCTAAAACGCCAGTCTGGCCACTATGAAATATTTTCAGGCCTTACACAGCTAGCAGTGGAGTTTGGGGAAGTCCATTACGCTGTGCCAAACAGGAACAGTTCACGAATATACAAGCTGTACTGTGTGGCCTAATGTTCTCACATATCACGCCACCCAGGAATTGCGGCTTATTTAGTTGGCAGTCATTTTTTGCTAATATGAAACAAAAAGAAAACCAAACAGGGAAACTGCAAATACACACAGTGTGTGTCAGCGGCCTCATGTCGTTCGAAGTCACAAGTCCATCCACTACGAATTATTTGCAGGCCTAATGCATGCAGCAATGGTTTTCTGTAAATTAGGAAGTTAGCCTGTTAGTTACAAAAAAATAACCAAAAATTAAAAGTAAGCCAATAAAAAATTAAAGAGGAAACATGAAGAAAGCAAGAGGTAGGGGATGTAGTGGTGGTGGTACTGCTCTCGTTTTCCTTCTTTTTACCCCAAAATGACATATATGTTAATATGGAAATAAAGAGCTACAGCTCTCATGTTTCCACAAGGAGCACACTCTTCCCTCAAGGTGCTTTTGCTGCTAGTGGTGGCGCTGCTTTCCTTCTCGTGCTTCCACCATGTTTCCTCCTTCTTCTCCAAAAATGAACATTTTCTAAAGCACAAGAAGCAGCCATAGCTCCACAGCTTTTCCTTGGAGAAAGTCCATGCTCGGCCGTTCTGTTCACCTGGTAGAATGTGTCCTTTGCAAACTTTATGACATTGCTTTAAAAACAAGCAGCCCACCTGCGGTCTTACCTAGCAAAATTACCCTAATAAAATAACCCCTTTAACGGAACAACTAAAGGATTCATCTTTAGGCCTCATTCACACGAGAGACATGGCATCGATATCGTAGCGATATCACATTGCTGGTCCATGCGATTTTGATGCAGTTTCTCACAGTGATACCGCGACTTTGTAGCACCACATGCGAGGATTTTCGAGGGGGAGGGGGGTGTTGAAATATAAGCCCTACCCCAAAAATAAGCCATAGCTGAAGAAAAAAAAAAAAATAAGTATACATCACCGGGGCGCTGCTGCAGCTTCTTCTCTGTCTACATCAGTGTTTCTCTTCATCATCTTCTGGCCAGGAAATGAAAAATCCCCGCCTCCTGGAAGCGCTGGCTGTGATTGGCTGACACTTAGCCAATCACAGCCAGCGCTCGATGAATAGCTGTAACTGATTCAATCACAGTCATTCATCGAGCGCTGGCTGTGCTTGGCTGTCGCTTAGCCAATCACAGCCAGCATTTACAGAAGGTGGTGATTTTTCAATCCCCAGCCAGAAGATAATGAAGAGATACAGTGCCGGGACCCAGGGAGAAGCTGCTCCGGCATCAGAGAGCGCTCATCAGGTGATGTTTGTGTTTTTGTTTTTTTTTTCTTGCAGCCAGGGCTTAGATTATAACTATGACAGTAGGATTTCCTACTGTCAAAGTTGCATCGCACTGCACGAAAACGTTTTTTGTGTCGTATTGTCGCATGCTACAAAATATCACATGGGTGGAGTAACCCATAGGAAAGCATGGGCTTCTCATACAGTACATGCGATTTGTAGCATTGTAACAACGCCACAAAATTGTGCGACTTTGTCGCCCATGTGAACAAGGCCTTATTGGTAACTTTTAATTTAAATAACAGAACATTGCAAAAGGCGTGTTAGATACACATTAGGTAATGGAAATACTGAAACCAGACTTTCCGCACAGTTCTGATACATCGCTGCAGACAGTAGACTGTTAAGCCCACAGCAACGTGGTATTCACTTCAGTGTTTTCAGCTCCATGTAGGACGTAAAACAGAGAACACCCACACAACTTCTGTTTAATATACCAAATTTGCTTCATGTCTTGTACAAATTTCCCAGGCCCCCACGATAAATTGTACAAATATGTACTTATAATATACTTAATGTCAGGAAAGAAAGATCAGAATGTGAGAAGTCAGTCTATGTTCAACGGCCAAAGGGAATCTTACGTGAATGGGGATATATGGATGATGGCCACAGCTTTGCACTAGTATCTTGGTTCAATATACTGTATGTAATACATCTTGATTCAACATTCATACCTTCCACTCCATATACACGTAGCAATTATAGAGCTAGTAATGCCTGAAGAAGCAGAGCAGGTTTGCTTTTTGTTTGTGCCAAGACTAAGACCGGTCTCACACGAATGGATTTGAATTGCGGGTTCCGTGAACGCCGTCCGCGCATATGATATGTGGCAATCCGCAGTCTATCAAATACATTGACTTTTGCCATTTCGCTCACACTTGCAGGTAGGAATTGCGTATTCTGCAAGCGGAAAAAAAATCACAACATGCTCTATTTTACCGTGGATTTTGCGAGTATGAGCTACATTGATCTCTATGGATGCGTTCGATCCGTAGTGCATACGCAATTACATTACCCAACAACATGTAGGTGGGGGAATGCCCGACAACATGTAGGGCTTCGGCCTCTTATAGTAATATTTTGAAACATAATATGAGGACAGCACTAAGGTGGACCTTCTATTAAAGTACAATTAATGTGTGCAAAGTATAAATATGTGAGGGGACTTACCTGGTGTAGGTGGCCTATCCCAAAGTATTGGGTGGACTGCTACACCCAGACAACGTCCCTGGAGCCAATAACCATGTCTCTTTCTTGCGACCTTTATAAATCCACTCAGTGGAGAGCTGCTGGGCCTTTCACCAGATACCAATGTGGTTCCTGGGAATAACAGTAGAAAACAATAAGTAGGTCTTGCGCTTCTTAAAGGGGGCTAAATAGAGTGCTTCAGAAAATTCAATTGGATGACTTATTTGATTAGGAGATCTCCTCCCTGGAGACTAGAGATGAGCGAGCGTACTCGCTAAGGCAAACTACTCGAGCGAGTAGTGCCTTATGCGAGTACCTGCCCGCTCGTCTCTAAAGATTCGGGTGCCGGCGAGAGAGAGTGGTGAGTTGCGGGAGTGAGCAGGGAGGAGCGGGGGGGGGGAGAGAGTGAGAGAGAGACCTCCCCCCCCCCCCGTTCCTCCCTGCTCTCCCCCGCCGGCAGCCGAATCTTTAGAGACGAGCGGACAGGTACTCGTGTAAGGCACTACTTGCTCGAGTAGTTTGCCTTAGCAAGCACGATCGCTCATCTCTACTGGAGACCCACTTCTTTGGAATTGTTAGCCAAAGTCTCAGTTTCAGCAAAAGATTTCTCCAAGTGAAGTCCAGACAGCGATTGTGGAAATGGACAATCATTTAATTCACATATAAAATAAAAATTGTTACATGCACAGAGGTTATAACATGTGTTACTGGCAGGTGCAATGCATTTCAGGGTCTTAAAATCCCCCTTTTTCAAGCATACTGATACAAGACATTGACTGCTTCCACTTGCGTTTTCCATCAGGCAAAAAAGTACGTGACATGTTCTATTTTTGTGCGCATTTCTGCACCTGAGGTAGGGCCTAGAAATGAGGAGATGTCGGGGTAGCTGAACGGGATGTCATGGTGGCACTACCATCTTCTTCCCTGAGGGACATGTGCAACCCTTCACCAAGGCCCTGGCAGGCCTCTCCAGGCAACACTGCTGATGTGGTTACCTGTATAAACCTCTGCGTGGAAACTTCAGGATATGTCACGGGTGACGCTACCTTTCCATCCACTGCGGTGAACTCCAACGATGGTGCAAAAAATAGTTCACACACAGGGCTGTACTTTAAATAGACTAAACCGGGAACGGGTGGTAAATCCTTTGTTAACTAGAACATCCAGCAGGGATAATACACGACAGTTCTTGCAATGGAGGATTGGCTTAGAGACAAGTTTTATCTGTGAGAAGGCAGGGAGGCTAGTCGGGGTATCATGGTGCATACAGTCCTGGTTATCTGTGGGATCACTCTCCTGGACGACTTCTCTCACTCTCTCTACCGGCCAACACTCACTGTTTAGTTGTCTGTGACAGCACTCTCTCAATCCTTTCACGGTAGCTTCAGGACTCCAGACCAACTGGGGATAAGACAGGGTATTCTCTATTCTCTGCTTCTTCCAATTTGAATAGGCCTAGGCGGGGCTTTCTCCTTTCTCTCACACGCCTCTTAAAGCAGATTGTAATCCATAGGTAGACTTGCAGACCCACTCAATTAGGCCGCCTGCACACGGGCGGAAATCCCGCGAGATTTCCGCCACTGAAAGCCTGCATAGGAGTGCATTACAATACGCACTCCTATGCAGATGGCCCTGCACAGAAATGTCACCCACCTGGCCGCCGGCTCCGGTCTGCGCATGCTCCGGCTGCCGGCACATGAAAGAGCCAGGGCCGCCGGGCGCGGGTAAGTACGCGCTCCTCCCTGCAGGCACTGGGATCGGGTCCCGCGGCGAGAATCCTCGCCGCCGGATCCTACCCGCTCGTCTGCAGGCAGCCTTACTGTTAAAGACTGACTGACTTGCACACCTTGCAAACACATATCTTTCATGCTCACGTGACAACATTGGATACACACAAACTGTTACATTTCCCAGACATACCCAGACATTAACCTCTTATGTGCTGAAGCTGTGCAATCCACATTGAAGACATGACAGACATTTAGGGACACCTCTTTCGGACATTAACGAACAGTTATGGAGGGGTCAGATATGTATACTTCGGGCCACTACAAATGCACACCCCGTCCGCACTAAATCATACACGTAACTGCACAATTTTGTGGTGTTAATTGCTAATACCAGAGACTAATTAGATTGCTGAGTCGGTTCAAAACTGATGTAAGTGTCTCTCACACCGATATGAATGGGCCTGGCAGCGCAATCATGTCATCCTCTCGTGAGCATATCTACGCATACGCTTGTGTGCAGGAGCCCTGAAGCACAAATACACTCCTTTTTCGATTGTATTTGCGCATACATTCATCTGCCGAAGCCCTTATGACTAACACAGATGGGTGCATAATGGTTTTGTTTCTTCTATCGGGATTCTCACGCGTTATTACTACGTGCGAGAAAAGTTAGGTCCCCACAGTTAGGAGAACTCGGCATGGAAGTGTACTACACCGACAATTAATAATTTCAATGGGAATTGTGTTAGGAATTGATCTTTTACTGCCACGTTTCCCCTTTAGAGACCTTTCACACGGGATGAAAGAATGTAGCGAAATCCGCAGATGTGGAATTATACACCCAAATCCACAAGTCTAAGTTAGGATTCACGGAGGTATATTTTCACGTGTATTTGTGTGCGCAAAACGCAGTGAATAGAATGCATTGATTTCAATGGGTTTGTTCACGTCACATGTCCGGAAAAAAACATAGCATACACTACTTTTGTGCACATTTGCGCACCTAAGGTCCCCATAGAAGTCAGTGCAGGGTACAAAAATGCAAGGAGATGCACAATATGCTGCGTAATTCCATGGAAAAAAGAACACATCTGGAACCCAGTAAGTTAAATAGCCATTTAAATTGGGGTATGGTTGTATGGCGTGCGTAAAAAAACATGATCTACAAGCGCAAAACATACACTGAAATACGCCGATACTCGCGCAAAATAGATTCGTTCTTAGCACAAATGCGTTGCATGCAAAAACACATACGCCCGTATGAAGCACATCCTAACTGCAGATTTTGATGCAGAATTGCAGGCAGATTTTAAGTCTGAGGCCAGAGATTCGCCAGAGCTGGTCATGTGCAACAGAATGTACCCACGTAACCTAGACATAAGAAGTCCGAAGCTGCTTGGTGAGTGTGCAATGGATGACATATGTATTTACTTTTGGTTACCACTGGACTGAAAAGGGGTCTCACTGGATCAGCCAAACTGGTGAGAACCAGTGTTGGGGGCCCTTTAGCCTACCAAAGAGCGGGCAGCCAGGGGCCCCTCTGAGCATCAGATATCATGGGGCCTGGAACCAGTGCTACGAGTGCACCAATGATAATCGAGCCCTGCCCCTACTGATCACAAGAATGGAAATCCAAAAGGCCGAGCATGTGCATTGCCACTCCATTCATTTCAATAGGATTACTAGAGATAGAGTTCGAGTGCTCAGCTGTCTCCGGCATTCCCAATGAACCGAATAGAGCTACTTGTACACATGCTTGACAACTGCTTCATTCATTCGGGGGCTTTCAGGACCTCTGTACTCATAGTTGGTGGGGATCTCAGTGTTCAAAACCATTGATCCTCCTGGGGATAGAAGGTAACTTTGTTTTGTGGGGCAACTTCTTTAATGGAATGTTCAGTAAAATCATAAAGATGTTTCACCAAAAATAAAAATGGGGCCCCTGTTGGTGCTACTTTTGCCATTACAACACACTATCCCAGGACAGTATGGCCAATACTTATTGCCCCCTTTCTTTAATCCTTTGTAGAACAGAAGGGCAGCATTATTCTCTGGCCATTTCCCTCTTACCTGTTTGCAAACATTGCTGTGATTATACAGAAGAGGAGCCCTGTTCGGGTCCACACGTCCTCTAATGAATAACAACATTTTATTATGTTAGAAATAAATGAAGAAATGCAAGTGCTTGAATTCCGAAGGGTTCACTTACTTTTTCTTGCAACTGTTAATGAATAGGATTGAGCTGCAATGGAAGGCACAGTCACAGGCAAGCAATATAGCCTCTTCAATCAGCTGGTCGGTGAGAATGTTTGGAGTCAGACCTACATCAACTTGGCCTTAGCTATGTGTGACTGATGCAGTCGGATAGGGTACTGGCCACCAGCTTGTAGGGGGAGGGGAAGCAGATGGATGTAAGTTGGGGCAATTGGGCCCCTCTTAGGTCCACCCATCTATATCCTCCATGTGGCAGTGTTCTGTGGAGTTGTATGAATCCTCCTACTCTTGGCTCTGTCTCCTCCCCCCAGATGTTCAGAGGTACCACTGTCAACCCATCAGCACCCCTGCAACACAATAGCTAAGTTTTGTTATTGTATTTATGTTAACCCCTTAGTGACCAAGCCTGTTTGCGCCTTAATGACCAGGCCAAATTTTGGAAATCTGACATGTGTCACTTTAACATAGAATAACTTCGTAAAGGTTTTGCATATCCCAGTGACTCTGACATTGTTTTTTTGCAACATATTGTACTTCATTTAGGTGGTAAAAATAGACCAATAGAATTTGTGTATATTTATTATAAGCGCAAATAATTGGGAAAATATTTTTTAAAAGTTGTCATTTTCTCACATTTTAAACTGCAATATGTCAAATATGTGCAAACATACTGTACACATTTTTGCTAAGATATATATTTCCATTTGTTTACTTTATTCTGGAAGCATATGGGAAACACTTTAGTTTTTTTAGGAGACGTACAATTTAACATTAATTATTAACATTTTGAGGAATATTTTGTTTTCCTGCACCAAGCCAAGATTGCAAAGGCTCATATGTTAGAATGATGGATACCCCCACAAATGGCCCCGTTTTAAAAACTACACCCCTAAATATATTCACTGAGGGGTGTCATGAGAAAAAATAAAATGTCATATTTTTGCAAATATGTCATTTTAAAGACAGGATTTTTTTCTATAGTGCACATGAAAATGAGGATTTGCACCCCAAAATAGATACACCTGTTTGTCCTGTGTTCAGAAACATAGCCATTATGGCCCTAATATTATGACTGTGTGCACAATGGGGCCCAAACTGAAAGGAGCAGCTGGTGGGTTCCAGAACAGACATTTTGCTTGAAGGTGATTTAGGCCCCATAGCACACATGTAGAGCCCTTGAGCGGCCAAAACGATAGAGAACCCCCACACATGACCCCACATGATTTTGAAAACTAGACCCCTTACCGAATTCATCTAGGAGTGTGCTGCGTATTTTGACCCCACAGTTTTTGAATGAATCTAAGCAAATCAGTAGGAGAAAAATAACGATCTTCATTTTTTTGGCAATTGTGTCATTTTAAAAACAGGTTTTTTTTGTACAGCACACACATGAATGAAGATTTCCACCCCAAAATGGATACCCCTGTTTGTCCTGTGTTCAGAAACATACCCATTGTGGCCCTAATCTTATGTCCGTATGCAGAACAGGGCCAAAACCGAAAGGAGCCCTTGAGTAGCCAAAATGATGGAGAACCCCCACAAATGACCCCATCTTGAAAACTAGACCCCTTAACAAATTCATCTAGGGGTGTATTGCATATTTTGACCCCACAGTTTTTGAATGAATCTAAGCAAAGCAGAAGAAAAAAATACGATTTTCATTCTTTCGGCAATTGTGTCATTTTAAAAACCTTTTTTTTGTACAGCACATATATTAATGAAGACTTGCACCCCAAAATGGAACCCCCTGTTTGTCCTGTGTTCAGAAACATACCCATTGTGGCCCTAATCTACTTACTGGTCACATGGCTAGGCCTATAATAGAGGGAACACACATTGGATTTCAGGGCACAACTGAATAAATTCCAGGCCCCATTGCTCACTTGTGCAGAAAAAAAATTGACTCCCTAAAAATAATCTGCTCCCACCCCTTTCCCGAGGGGTAATTACGGAGGCCTGGTTGGGATAGGCACATTGGGCAATAAAACCAGGTATCCCATCTCCTTGCTTTCTGCAAACCCAACACATTTTTGGGGGGTATTTCCTAACCTCAGTGGCAGGGATAGGGTGTAAAAAGTGGCGTTCTGTGAGGCTTCGTAAGCTTGCTGAGGTGTGGTGGTCTCACACAGAAGGCACTCAACAAGCTGCTGCGGGAACTGCAGGAAGGCGAGCGTTCCCGGGGCTTCTTGTAAATTATGTATTACAGGAAGCGGTCTGAATAACGTCGGGCTCACACGGCCGTATGTGGAATCTGCTTGTGGAGCGCCACAGCGGATCCCAGCTATGAGCCCAGCCGTGGTCCTGCGTACAGCCGCATAATGTACTGCGCATAACTGCGTGTTCACACAGGCGGTCATGTGGAGTACATCGTTTTTGTTTAGATTTCCCACGTTGTCCCTCAGCGATGAAGCGTGTACCCACAGCCTGTACACAATGCAGTTACGTATGGACTGCGGGAATATCCGCGACCTTACAGCACAATGGGCTCTATGTCGCGGATATCAGCAGTAAAATAAAACATGCTGCGCTCTGTTTTCTGCATGTGGAGTACGTGAATTTGATCCACTAATGTTAGCAGAATTCTGTAATCCAGTGCATTTGATTAATCCGCATGCGAAATCTGCAATTTTATTAGTGAAATCGGCCTAAGGTAGATCGCTACCTTTTTATCACGTGCCTGGAGACTGCTCAACGAGGCCACTGGTCACTGCTCTAGTCTCTCGACTTCCAGGACCATGGAGATTTTACATTTCCTGGGCCCCTCGGCTCCTGCGTATATGTCCAGCATTTTGCCAGCGGGCGCATACGCAGAAGCCGGGGAAGGTCCATGGAGGATGATTGCGTCGGGGTTCAAATGTGAAGGCCTCCGGTAAGAAGTTTCATCTCCCATCACTGATCGCATCGGTGAGGGAAGATTAAAATTCAACCTTTTTTTTAACTTTTACGTGATCACTATTATCCATTGGATAACGGCAATCACGTGACCAGGGACCGCTCACCGTAGCTCTCGGTCACTGCTCCAGGCTCTCGGCTACCTTTAGTAGCCAGGAACAAGGAGATTTTAAATTTTTCTGGCCCTCCCCAGCTTCTGTGTTTGTGTCCGCCATTTTGGCAATGGCAGCATGTGCTGATGTTGGGGAAAGGTCTGTGAATAAAGATCCCGTCGAGGAACATTGCCAGAGGCCTTAGGTAAGTCATTTCACCTCCCCTCCCGGATCAGATCCGTGACATGAGGTGAAACTTACTTTTTTTACTTTTACATGATCGCCATTATCCATTGGATAACAGCAATCACGTGACCAGGGACCGCGTACTGCACCACCCTTCCCCCATGAAATCTCCAGGCTCTTGGTAGCCAGGAGCAAGGAGATTTTAAATCACCACGGCAATCCTCATCATTCTGGCGATGGGCGCAGGAGCAGAAGCATTGGTAAGGTCCGCAGATAAATCCGGGGGCCTTAGGTTCATAATTTCATCTCCCCTCATGGATATGATCTGTGAGGGGAAATGAAACATAACTTTTTGTTATTTTTTTTTTACTTTACATGATCGCCATTATCCACTGGATGATGGCGATCATGTGACGGGGAACTGTATACAGTAGCTTCCAGTGACATTTTCCTGCTCTCGACTACACATGCTAGCCAGCAGTAGGGAGATTTTAAATCTCCCGAGCTCCTCAGTCTTCTGCACATGCACCTAACTTTTATGTCTGGCGTGCATGCGCAGAAGCCCGCGGTAGGTCCTGGAAGGAGCAGAAGACAGAGGGACATCACAGAGGATGGAGGTGAGTAGTTTCATAGTAACATATCCATGAGAGTAACTGAAACTTTAACTTTATTTAACTTTTTTTAACCATTTTTTTTACTTTGCACAAGATCGTTAGTATCGTTGATAATAGTGATCATGAGCCTGGGGACTCTAAACCGCAGCCCCCCCCCCCCCCCCCCCCGGTGTCTTTTCTCTGCTTTTCGCTGTCTTTAGTAGCAGAGAAATTTCAAATTTCCTGGGTCTCTCCCTGATGTCACGCTTGCGCCAGTCGTCTTGGCCGGCAGGTGGAGGCGCAGAGCAGGGAGACCGGACCCAGGGAAGACAGAAGGCGGCGGGGGACTGTGGTGGCCTACAGGTAAGCTGTTTCCGATCACTAAGGGGAGCTGAAACGGGCACCCTTAGGCTGCCTGTCCACGGGCGTTTTTGCATTGCGTTATCCACGGCGATAATCCGGCCGCAGGTAACGCAGTGCACGCTTTTCATAGCGTTGCTATGGAAAGCGCAACCCCCTGTCTACGAGCGGAGAATCATAGCGATTCCCGACTCGTGCGGGATTCAAATTGCGGCATGCCATGATTCTCTGCGGTGAGCCTATCTGTCAGATAGGCTCACCGCAGAGAACTGACAGGTTTCCCCCCTCATCCCCCGCTGCGGAATATCGCCAGTGATATTCCGCAACGGCCGTGGACAGGAGGCCTTAGTGCACCGCCATGCACTTTCAATCGGTCGCCGATTGGATGACTGGAGACTGCAAACCACAGCCCTCGGTGTGTGCTCCAGACTCCCATTTACCTCTGATAGGTAAGAGCCTGGAGCTGTGACACCCCCCAGGCCCATGGCTCTATTCCACAGAGAGGCTGTCGTTTGACGGCCGTGTGGAATAACGCCCAGCCCAGGAGGCCGTCAAAAGACAGTCATTAAGAGGTTAAGCGCTTTGTTCTGATGCTGCATTTATGTACTGAGCTTGGTTCTGGTAATGTATTTATGTTAAGAGCTTGGTCCTGATTAGAGATGAGCGAGCATGCTCGGTTAAGGAAATTACTCGAGCGAGCATCGGCATTTTCGAGTAACTGCCTACTCGTCCGAAAAGATTCGGGGAGCGGCGGGTGGGAGATCTCTCTCTGCCTCTCTCAACTTTGCCCCCCCCCCCTCACCCCCGCCGCGCCGCTAATCTTTTCGTAGCAGCGGGGAACAGGGGGGAGCCCTCTCTCTCTCCCTCTCCCCCCCACTCCCCGCTGCAACCCCCCACTCACCCACGGCGCCCCCCGAATCTTTTCGCCCGAGTACGGAAGTACTCGAAAATCGCGGCGCTCGGGCGAAAAAGGGGCGTGGCCGAGTAGGTTCGCTCATCTCTAGTCAGGAACACTCGATATTAGAGGAACAGTCTGTCCATGCAGATACTTGCCGTGTATTGCAGTATACAGCCGGTGAGTATGTTCTATGTGTATATTCTGGAATTATACAGCCTCAGGCTTCGTGTATTTAAAATTCATCTCAAACCCTAAACTGTAAACTGCTGAATTCAGATTTCACCAGACAAGGCTCATTGAACTCACAGAGTCAGCTAATGTCTCAGTGTCTCCATTTACAGGGGAAGGGGGATTTGTACCTCTCCTACGTTGTCTCATTTCTGATGTGCTGCTAATTCTGGGCAGATGCAGCAAATATAGGAAATGATTGAACTAGAGGAGTGATAGGCGAGATGCCACAGAGCGTCTACAGACGGGATGCGCTGACTACAGTGTAGCGGGGTAATTGCGCTACCGTGCTATTTCATGAAACGCAGAGTCGGAAAATGCTGACAGTCACTGCATAGAGGCAAAGGGAAGCGGCCTCCTGTATCTCTGGGTGGTCTGTAGCCATAGGCCTTCATTCAGTACGCCTTTCTTCATGGCTGATGTGACAAGGACAGCATTGTGTACATCACATGTGTTCAGTAGCCTGAGCACCTCTAATCCTTTACTGATTTTCATCCAAACATCACAGAGGGGCCATTTAATTGGTCTACATACAGCAAGTCTAACAGATGTAGTGATTCTTCATATGCTATCTTACCTCTAAGGGCCTTAAAAGTGAATTTCCAGGAAACTTTTTCCCTTTCTAAGGATGGATTCACACGACCGTATTTGCAAGCACAGATTTTGCATGGGAAATATGCAGTGAATAGAATCCTTTGATTCCAAAGGATTCAAACCAATCAGTGGGTTCATTCATATACACGTATTTTTCCTGTCACACAAAAAACCCTGCAGCACGCTCTGTGTTCCTGCGCATTTGCGCACCAAAAGTTCCCATAGAAGTCAATGAGGATGCACTCAATACACAAGGAGGTGTGTGATACTCCGTGTAATTGCGCAGGAAAAAGAACACATCTGGAACTCATTAGACTTACTATGGCTGGGAGCATCTGTGTGTATTTTTTTGCACGCACAATTGCGCACATCTTGTGTGCCCAAAAAGTGTAGTACATTACACCGAGGTGTGCGCAGAATAAGCAATGTTCCTTCTGCAAAAATGCTGCGCTCACGCATGCCCAAATACGCAAACACTCATGTGAATCCAACCTAAGGCTTGTAAATGCCCAGTGTATGTGTAAATATTAGCTGCTAATCTTCATACGCAAATGTGGGGTGAACAGAGCCTTATTAGTGGTCCGCAATGTATAATCATTCTGCTTCTGTCATCATGTAAGCGTTTGAGGGGTTTGCACCAATTTGAAGAGGCACAGTCGCACGGCGGACAACCAGATGGAAACCAAAAGAACCCCACTGTAGTCAATGGGTTCGCTCAAAGCCGTTTGGTTTTATGAGATTGATTTATTTGGCCTGGGGATTCCATTTTCCTGCTCCATTAAACAGAACCCATAATGGTAATGTGAACGTAACCTATGTCCCCCTTTATACAAGCCCCAGGCCAGACCCTCCCTTTTAGGCCGAGCTCACACGATTCCAGCTGTGACCCCAGCCGGTGACCCTGCGTTCTGCAAGTCCCTGTACTGCACATGACTGAGGAGGCTCACAGGCAGTCATGCTAGTACAGTTTTTTTTGTTTGTTTGAATTTTCCCTGCCATCGCTAGGCAATGACACAGGTACCCACAGCCCATACGCAATGTTAATGTTAGAACTTATTAACCCTGTTGACTACCTTGTAGGACCCTCCGGGTCACTACACATGGAAACAGGGAACCAAACTTCACTGGAAGGACACTGTGGAGATCATCGAGCTGTAAGTGAGGCCAGTCTCATAAAAAAAACAAACAACAGACTGTGTGCACACTTCCCGCTACTATTTAGGAACAGAGCAGGCCTTCTGTAACTAGCATAACTCTTTGGGATGCTGGATGCTGTAAATAGGCTTGATTACCCACCAAATTCTAGGATCATAAATTCTATCCGGAATGAGCCTCGAACAGTTGAGTGTTACTGTTGAAAATTTATTCTTTTCTGTAAACTTCTTTAGGATTCCGACGGTGGCAGAGGAAATTCTGCCAACTATGAACTGTGAGCGACAAGCTCTGATTTACTGACCCCATAGACTTTGGTGAAGTTCGGTATTAACCATGTAATTCCTCCAATGAAATATTGTTCCGTCCTTGAACGCACATACCATCAGTGAGTGATAGTCAGGCTTATACAACAGTACTAAAGTGCTATTGTCACTTTTAACCATTTCTTACTCTGCACAATATTGTTTTCCTTCAGTATTTTGTTTAAAATAAAAAGTTTACTATTTTGTAAGTTCGTGGTCTGCATGGTATTCTGCAACCTGAGTCATTCCCACCACCAGTGGCAAGGGCAGACACTACACTTGGCAGATCTGTCAGAGAATTCTGGAGATCTCCTCTTTTACTGGGAGCTCCTGGACATTCCACAAGAGTCGGCAAGGGATGACAGACCCTTTAAAGAAAGACCATCCATTATACAATACTACGGCTGTCCACATTAGTTGGTGCTACAGCTTCTAGGCTGGAATACCCTCTTATCATGGTACCGTACGGGGATACCATACAGCGACACATGGGGTGCTAATGGCTCAGTGTGTATCAGGCTGTAATATAGTTAATATGGCTGGAATAAGACATATTATGAATCCATCATGTTCAACCAGGAGAAGAGAAGGTGATGAAGATTAAATAAAGGAAAGGGGTAAAGACCAGGTTCTTACTGTTTCTCTATTGTTCCAGTTTTTATAGCAGCACTACCTCCTACAAAAGAAGTTCTTATATTAGCTATATATTTGTAAATGCATTTTTTTAATATATACCATACCTGCCACAAAAGTTGAATGGACCTTCTTTGTCTCCTCCTATAATGGTATACAGTTGTAACAGCCATACAGGCTGAAGTCCACGTCACTGAGAATTCATAAGCATCGGGCGCCGAGCTTGGCATAGTGACATGTGACTAATTTCAGAGTGATTTAGTATGTGCTCTTTCTAAAGAGAATATCATTAGCCTCAATAAAGGAAGTGAGGATGTTGCTACCCCTGGGATGTAACTGGGGATTCCCTCTCTGCTGAGTCATGTTTCTGCTGATCTCCGTTTTTGCTTGAATGGCAATTTATGCTCCAAACTAGTACTACCCATTGAAGGGTTAACCCCTTCTTTTATGGCGTGCTGCCAGCTTATATGCAGATGGCATCATTTAATCCTTATAATGCTGTATTAACAGCAAAGAACTGGCACATGGTGCGGGAGGAGCATGCAACTGGCATTCTGAACACAAAGCAGGCACTTAACGGTGAGCACCAAATATGCAAATAAATAAAAGATAGCAAAAGCTGGCACACAGGCTAAATGGTGTACGGTGATTGTTTCTTTGCCAGTTACCAAATTATATGATCGCAAAATGCATGTCCTCCTGAAATATTGGAGCTTAGCTACTTGTTGATTGCTTCCAATAGCAACCAGCAGGATTTTAAATCCATCTCTTAGCTATTGAAAAGATTGTAACCAATATATAGTAGATTATAATGTAGGCCCTAGGCTTTCAGGGGGACCATGACCACCCAAACTGCCCACCAGTTGTAAAGACTGCACTTCATCATGGCCGCATGCACACGGGTGGGTCGGATTCCGCATGCGGAATCAAGCAGCATAATCCGGCCCTGGCAGCAGTGGCAGCCGCACGTACCTTGCTTTCTTTTTCTTCTTTCCGTACGGTGGATGGTCCGCACGGCTCACCGTTGGACATGCGCAGTCCAAGTTTTTTTTAAAACAACGGCTTTTCTTGCGGAATCTGCGGTTTCAATGGAAGCCGTCCGTGCGGGATCCACAGGAAAATGGAGCATGCTGCGATTTTTCATCCGTGAGCAGAAACCACAATTGCTTTCCACTCGTGTTCATGAAGAATCACTTTTGCATTGCATACTATGGGCGGTATTTGCTGCGGAATCTGGAGGCGGTCACACACTCTGGATTCTGCAATTCAAATCCACCCATGTGCCTGCACCCTTTGTTGTAAATGCACAGAGACAGCGCAGACACCAGCCTGCTTGCACGATCTTAGCCACCTCTCTTCTCCTCCGGCTCCTATATTTGTCCGCATGGGTCCTGAACACCTCACTGTCCATGTAGGTTATGTATACATGTGTGCATGTTTGCTTGGATATGTAAATGTATGCTAAAGCCTGTGATTGCTGCAGTAGTACAATGTACAGTGAACAGACATGTAACCACTGCAGCTTCTTCAGGGGTCAGCTGGGTCAAGTCTCCTGCGCTGGACTAGGATGGGCCTCTGAGAGGTAAGTATGGCTTATTTCTTTATTGTAAGCATTTCCTGCCTTTAGAAAAAATCCTTTAAAGTGTCTGGTCCAACACTACCGTTATTTTTGTAGTTGAGCTCCCATGACGGAACTAAACAAAAGAAATGGTAGCACAAGTATGTACCCAACTTAACTTAGGCTAGGTTCATACCACATTTTCAAATATAGCCAGGTATATTGCAAACAAAGGACTGAACTGTTTGTCGACTAAAGGCTGTTTTTGAAGGATCCGGTTTGTCTTTTGTTGTAGTAGATTTTACTAATGGTAGAGATGTTATTTTTTTAACAGAAGAAAACATATTCTAGGTTCTGGTACTGTATCTATGTAGTAAGCATAGTTGCGGCACTGTATCTATGCAGTAAGCTTTGTCCTGGTACCGTATCTCCATAACAAATTCTGTTTTAGTACATATCTATGTAGTAAACTTAATCCTGGTGTATGTGGTAAGTTTGGTTCAGGTACCATAAATATGTAGTAAGCTTTGTTCTGGTACTGTAAGTACATAGTAATTCGGTTCTAGTACCGAATCTTTGTCAACTAGGGGTTCATGCCCACGGCCGTGACTGGCTCCTCAAGCGGGATACTACAGCGGAGTCTGTCACGATGCCTCCCCAAAGGCCCCATACTCACCTCCAGATCCGCTGTGCAGCTCCCTCAATGACTCGCCGCTGCGCATGCACAGTACAGCGCATGACGCGCTGGCAGTGTCATATGATGTGGCCGGCGGTGGGCAAGGCATATATTCACGCTAAACTTCCACTGTGCTACAGTGGAAGTATAGCGTGACGGCCGGCTTCCATTGACTACAATAGAATCCTTCTGCGCGTATTCCCGCGGCAAGTAGGACATGCCGCGGGTTATTTCACGCTCCGGACTTCCGCAGCGTGAACATTGAGCTATTAGGTTCAATAGAACCTAATAGCTGCGGTGAAACGCCGCGGATTTCTGACGCGTTTCATGTGGCAGAAATCCGGCGGTGGGCATTAGCCCTAAATGCTGTTTTTGAAGGATCCGGTTTGTCTTTTGTTGCAGTAGATTTTACTAATGGTAGAGATGTTATTTTTCTAACAGAAGAAAACATTTTCTTGGTTCTGGTACTGTATCTCTGTAATAAGTTTGGTTCAGGTACCATATCTCTGTATTAAGCGCAGCCGTGGTACATAGATATAGTTCATTTTAAAACTTCAGATTAGAGGATCCACAATCTTCATATAGCCCAAGGCCCATAGTAGCTTTAATTCATCATTATACAATAGGCCATATTTACTAATCCTGTCAAATAGACAGTATAAACTTAGAGCAAACAGTCTAAAAATGTGGAGAATTTATCATAGAGCCTAATGCTGGATGCTAAATGTTTAGCCTATTTTGTCTAATTTTATACCACCTATTGGTTAGCCTAATTTGCACCAAAATTTTGTGCCAAAATATTGATTCACAGTGTCGCATTTAAGCCATGTCCTTTTTCCCACCTAGGCACACACCCTGGTGAGTGAGGCACAATGGTTTGTTTTTTTTAAAGCATTTGATCAATCTGACTAGGCGTGTCATTATGTGGCAGAAATACACCAAATTTCATCATATGTTACAATAAGGTCTAGCCGCAATCACATAATAAACCAGTACCAATGTAGTTACAAAGTAACTATTTATGTGTAGGTGTTTGGCCATGTATGGTATGTAGAGATGAGCGAGCACGCTCGGGGAGGGCAGTTACTCGAGCGAGCCTCGCTCATCTCGAGTAACTGCCTTCTCCACCTAGTGTGATCTCTATCACTCTTCCCCCCGCTCCCTTCCGCTCTCCCCCGCCGTCCCCTGCTGCCGCCCTGAGCATGCTCGGAGGAGAAGGCAGTTACTCGAGATGAGCGAGGCTCACTTGAGTAACTGCCCTTACCGAGTGTGCTCGCTCATCTCTAATGGTATGGCAATGCATCAGCATTCATGTGAATGGCACTGAACTCCAATGCCTGTCACAACCCATACACAAGTGCTGTTTCTGGGAAAGAAAAGTTACCTTTTTAACATATAAAAGTTATATAAGGCATTAAAATGTTTGTCTGTTCTTTAAAAATATACAGTAAAACATCGTGGAGAACACCCTGGAGAACCTTTGTGGAGAACCGTACGCCCCTCCCCGGTTGTCCTCCTTTCTTTTCACTGCACTATGAATTTCCAAATATCTAAATTGCGCAAACTTTACATGGGAATATCCACTGTTCACTGTAATCAAATATATTTTCACTTCAGCAAACACCCTTTCCTCAGGGCTGCCTAAAGGTACAGGCTTGATGTGCCTATAGGAAAATCCAGTCCTGGTGATGATTGCGCCCCAAGTTTTGCTCAGAGTTTAAGAATAGATTTAAAGTTCCTTTAGTTGCATTTATAGAGTTAACTGATAATTAAATGTTCCCCAGGAAATCTTTCTTCTTTTAAATGGTTTTCCTTTTGCCACAGTTTACGTAAATGCATCAAGATGTTTGGCATCATGTATGGCATTGTTTCAGGAGATCTTCCAGTTTATGTGCCAGGAAGCATAAAATAATGTCGGCTACTGTGATCACTACTTTATCTTAAATATCTTCTGTTCTTATAAGTTCCTGAAACATTCATGTAAGCCTAAGTGAATGCTATTAATAGTTGCTTCTTTTCTAATTTAACGGTCGTTTAAGAAATGATGAGGGAAGGGTGGTGGACACTTAAGTGACTGTCCAGTTAACACGGAGTAAAAGGTTCCATTACATTATCTGTTCTTCTGTTTTTGCTTGTTGAACAGGAAGACAGATTGATGCAATCAATTATGTGAGATTGGCTATTGTTTCATATGTGAAATTAGTATTTTCTACACTTAGTGTAAAATCCTAAATAGTTAGTGGTCATCTGTAATATTGGCTAGCAATCAAATATCTGTCATTTTAATGATCTCACTAAACTTTAGCCTGGATTGTGGCTTTAAGTAAAATTTAATGTTATACCTAATTATTTAATTTCCATGGAAATGCTTGTGCATGAAAAATCAATACACATATTTTACCAAGTCCCTGCAGAACAAATGATGCAAGTATGTTTTTTTTTTTCACATTGAGTTTTCCTTTTCATGCATTTAGAAAACCTCATACTTGGTTTTCAGGCTCTCCTACATTCAAGTTTCTGGTTCAGGGGTGTTTCCAGCACTGATCAGCTGTTCTCTCTCATGAATACACACAAACTCAGTTCCCCCTCATGTTTCGGACGCTGTGTAGCATAACCAAACCAACTGAATACTACACAGCTCATTCTTTGTCTATCATCCTCTTTCTGAGTAGCTGCTGATCCCATTCCCCCTCACTGCTGATAAGAGCAGAAAATTCACCTGAGGTGAATTATAGCCCTCTGTAATAGTAGTTTTCTCTTCGCTCTGTCTTCCTGATCTCCTCCCCCATCCCTTGCACTGTCATACAGCCCCCTGTAATAGCTCAGTGGAAAGGCAGTGAATACACCTTCATAAGGAGGGAGCAGACTAGGCGAGTGGCTGTCAGTTTACTTTGACTGATAGACTTTGCTAAGATTTCAGTCCTCTAGTCTATTATGCTTTGGAAAACAATACAAGCACAGAAATAAAAAAAATCTGAAATTTTTAATGAAAATCAATTGCAAAAAGTCTTCATTGCCAAAAACACATTGAATAAAAAAAAAAAAGGGTGTACATAGCTTTTATGTTAAAGTTATTCATCATCCATGTCATTGTTGTAACTGTCCCTTTAAACTTAAAGTTGTTGTTCACTTAAGACAGGCCTTGTCCATATGTCCCATAAGTGAATATCTCTAACAATCAGAGCATGGATAACTGAAATGGGGAAAAAAAAAAAAACTGCTGCACTCAGGGTGACTCAAAGAAAGAACACCAGTATAACACCGTGGAGAACAGACGTGAACCTCTATTCGTGGTAGATGAGAATAAAGGATATAGATCCTGAGTACTGGAAGAATAGATATTTTATTGTAAAAGTTACAGAGTGCAACGCATTTTGGAGCTTTAGGCTCCTTTTTCAAGCACAAATCTATCGATGTGGCGATGTTTCAAGAATATATAGTGCACATGTGATACACAAATTATATAGAAGGAAGACAACATAGATTTGTACTTGAAAAGGGAGCCTAAAGCTCCAAAACACGTTGCACTCTGTACCTTTTACAATAAAATATCTATTCTTCCAGTACTCAGGATCTATATCCTTTATTCTCCTCTACCACGAATAGAGGTCCACGTTTGTTCTCCATGGTGTTATACTGGTGTTCTTTCTTTGGGTCACCCTGAGCGTAGGAGCTTCCTTTTTTTGTCCTTTTCAATTATCTCTATTTTAACTGGAGAACTTTCACAGCCCTTCAGTACCTCTTCTTGCTTTTGCGCTCCTCTTGGATGTTCCTCCGTGGACAGGGCATCACCCACCACGAGCACCCCTATTTACATTTCTGTAGATAATCATCATAGATATCGTGACACCCGACAAACCAAGCTATCTGGCTCCACCTACAGAGGAGCAGTCCTAACCACCTACCATTTTCAATTAGAGCAGGGAGCTGCTGGAGGATTTGGCATGATCCTCAAAAGCTAGTGAGCCATTGGGCAAGCTACCATATGACAGAAGGTTGTACTGGTTAATTGTTTTCATTTACAGAGAGTAATAAAATAGCAAATGCTTCAGGCGCGTATGGTGGTAGTTCACAGAAGCAGGACTGGTTCTGATTCTGGTAGCCTTAAATTTCTAAATTAACCAGTCCTCTTTCTGTGAACTTGCACCATCAGCGCCTGAAGCTCCTGCTATTTTATTACTGTCTGTGTATTCCTTGGGTATAGACATGTCTCTTATGACTCCAGTCAGCAGGCAGAGCAGCGGTGGAATATTTGATATTCCAAGCCTTCAGCAGTATTGTGCCGTTTTGCACAATCCGACCAGGTCAGCATATTATCGTTTACCTGCACCGACTGGGTTTTTTTCATTATGCAGTGCACACTATGCAGTGATGTTTTAATTTAGACACCTCATAGACTTTTCAAGTGTTCATCATAGCATTTCTTTTGGTTTCATATCAGGACAATCCAATCGAAAACTTGCGCTTTACTTCTCAGCTCGAAACGAGGTACATTTGCCTTTCTGTTGAAGAATAACCCATTTTTTCTGGACAGAGGACAGAATACTGGATTATTAAATTGAAAGGGTTCTTCCATCTCAGCCAAACATGGCAAAGATAAAAATATACCAATCTATATTCCATGACCATCGGTGGCCGGAATTACAGAAACAGTCAAACTAGTTGTACATTGTTTCCATAACTCTCAATCACTTCTGTGAGAGTTTCAGAAACATCCTAGAACAACTAGTGTGGCTGTTTCCGGTGGCCACAATATAAAGACGGTTATTCTAATCTCTGCCATGATTGGAAGCGATGGGAATATACCCATAAGAATTTCTGATACATTGCAGGATTCATGGAACAGTCTATGTTGGCAGCATCACACTGCCATAAAAATGTAGTAGAAACAATAGTCTTCATAAAAGGCAAGGGGAACCATACCACAGATAAAGATAAGACTCCTGTCAGGATCAGCATATGCACATCCACTCAGCCATAGACTGCTTTGGCTTTAGGCACTTGAGGTATCCCAGTCTTCATCCTTTAACCCCACCAATTGGGATGTGAGCTTCGCTGCGGGGTCCCCAGACTGTTATTCAGGTTGTGGTCCCAGTACTGTGACAGCTGATGCTACTAAAGGCTTAGGCGTGATACCGATGGGTGTGAATAGAAGTCTAATCAAACAGTCCGGGTCGGGGCAGGCGGCATACTTCATCATGGGGAACAAAACCAGGTAGGGTCATGGAGAAAGGTTCAGTACAGCTAGAGGTTAAGGCAGACAACAAACAGAAGTGTAGTTGACATCACAAGCTGGGTTCAGGAGTGGAGACAGGTACATAGTCAAGGAAAGCCAATGTCAGGAAGCTAGCAAGTCAGAACAACTTGGAAGTGCCTTGAGCAGACCAGAAGGACCTCAATACTCAGGCACCCTACATAGGAGGATGCTTGATATATGCAGGGGATTAGCAGAGGACATTTTAGAAAGTTGCACACTCGCCCTTTTAAAGAGAGATCGGGACAATTAGGCTGCAGCCAGACATAGTGCAAACAACAGAGGCATCTGCCACAGCAGGGGGCCGAATGTGTGCTGCACCACCAGAAAAGGTTAATCGGTAGCTGCACACTGTAACAACCCTTTTCAGGTTTGGCTTGACATCATGACATCCATAACCCCATTCCATTTTCATTACATGGGTACATTTTATACTTTATTGCTGCAAATTATTGCAAAGCCTAAAATGTGGACAAGACCAACCATGTATGGTCTTACTCTTCTAGGGGCTCTATAGCAACTGTATCAGCTGTCTCTATGGTACTTATGCCTTTGACTAAAATGAGAAGCAGTTTTATGCAGGTGTCACCTATACCCAATGAAAAAAACACAAAAGACAGCAAAAATTATTTCCAGTTTTTGTACCATCTTTACTCTAAAATCGTTTGCACCAGTTTTAACGCATGAGCCCCAAAGAGTGTTTTGGTTGCAATGAAAAGTCTTATTGGTAATGTGAAAATGTATTAATAGAAGGTACTGTATGATCTTAACTTCCATAATGACTTCTTACATAAACTGTTAGGAATGTATGTCCCTTGCTAAAGAGTGGCTCTTCTATTCCCAGAAGGGGTAGAGATATATTACATCTACCTGTTAGGTCTGCTACCTGGGTCTGCCGCACTCTTGCTATTCCAGGCATTCTGTTTAAATGTACTCTTTGTTCTATTTTCTACCAGCAATGAGGGAGTTAACCAGTCTCAGTGCTCACAGCCCAGCAGCAGCCTAAATAGCAATTATCCTCCTATTTAAGTGAGCTGGGGACCCTCCTTTTTTGCCTCAGAATTGTTATGTGTTTGCTTCAGACACACGCAAAAAAAGGTTTGGTACCGTGTTAGCTAGTAGAGCAAAGTGTGATTGTTCTCAGTAAGAGAAATCAAGTAATCTTGTAGATATGATACCTTTTAATGGCTAACAAAAATCCATGATATTTCAGCAAGCTTTCGGATCTTCTATGAACCCTTCATCAGGATAAATGAAACTTTCATTGACTTGACTTTTGTCTTACAGAGAACCATCACACTTCAGACACTCAGCACATCTAGGTTGCCTGTCTTAAGACTGTTCTGTCTTTTGAGACGGTATCTGCATCTGTTTATTTTGTATGTTCTTTGCTTAATTCTTTAGCCTGTGTGCGTTTATCCATTTCTGTCAAGTCTGTGCATTGTTCCTGTTTCTGTGAGAAGCTGCCTGTTCACGGGTATTGCGGTATCCCATGACGGATCTCCGCCGCCTGAGAGCAGGAGCCTGCAGACGGATCTCCGCGGTCAGCCTATCTGACAGATAGGCTGACCACAGAGAATCGCGGCAATTAGCAGCATGCTGCAATTAGCCGCCCGCGAGAAGAGAATCACTATGATTTACCGCTCGTGGACAGGGGGGCTGCGCTTTCCATAGCAATGCTATGGAAAGTGTGCATTGCGTTCCCCGCAGCCGCATTATCGCCGCGGGGATTGCAATGCAAAAACGCCCGTGGACAGGCATTCGTAGTCAGTCCTGTTCTGTGCTTTTGTGTACACTGTCCCTGTTTCCTGTCAGGGATAGTGGGCCCCAAGGTTCCAGCATGGGGCCGTTCTTATCAGGACGCCTACCCTGCTTATAGGCAGGGGTCTTTCCATCTTCCTGCTTAGCTAAGGGCAAGTTACCCTTTTTGAGTTTTTCCTGCTTCAATACCACTGGGGTCAGCTGCCAGCCATTACAGGTCTGGTCTAAAGGCCAGGTTTGGTTGGTTAGCACAGTGGGTACACACACAGAGCCCTAACTCTGTCATATAACATGTTGGAGACATATGACTTGCAGCAATATAACACTTATAATAGCCCTACAACTCTTTCAAGTGAATTATGAGCACATACAAATTCATAGCCTACTTTGAGGGTAAAAGTCTTACCACACTGATGACAATGGGGAAACTTGTCATGCTGATAGAAAAAAGGGCATTCAATGCACTAATCTTAGTCAAATAGGTAAGGGGAAAAACATATCCCTATTACACCATGTGCAATCTAGATGTCTTAAGCCTAACACAGGGTAGCCATCCTTAAAAATACAGCCCCATTAAGAGACTGTCCCTGCTGTACGCATTCCCAGGGATAGCCCTGTCAAAAAGAAATTGAGTCGCTTGGGACCTAGGCGTTTCACCCATGTTAATCGTTGGGCTCATCAGGGGGCAATAGAAAGTACATAGACAGGCCTCAGTGTGATATTGGGCAAATGCTGCCCTAGAATGACTAGTATGAGTATGGGATCCTTTTGAGGGCTGCTAGCCAATGTTAGGCTCCGGACATCTAGACTGACCAGCTTGTAATAGGACAACATTTGTTTCCCTACTCATCTGACTAGGATTATTGGTGCACTGAATTTCCTTTTTACCACCTACGGATGAATGGAACCATCAGAATATCATGTCTCGCCACTGTCACCTGCGTTGTGCCACCCTCTGAAGTGGCTGATTATTTATTTATTGTCTCCTTTGTGAATTTATGTGAGCTGCGCTTATCATCTGGGCGCAATAATTCATTTGTGAAGGTTATATGGCTATTATAAATGTTATATTGCTGTACATCCATTTAGTTTATATGTTGACCACTCTTCAAATTAGTATCATTAAAAGTTAATTTTTAATTACGGCATACATCTCTACCCTTTCTAGGAATACCGTTGTCAACCTTGGTCTATCAGAGGCTTTCAGGCATTCCTTATACATAGATATATAAAGTGGCTCTCGTATAATCCATGCAGCATACTATACACATATTTTTTGTGTGTCCACTCCTGCAGTTTTTAACTAAGGGGAAAAAGCTGAATTTGTGCATCAGTCCTTGAGTGTGAAAATCAATAGATGGCGAGACCAGAGCCTCGTTCTTCCTTTGCGTGTATACATAATTCAGTGACAGCCGCTCGCTGCGAGAAGCCTTGAATGACACCTGCTTCCTTCCATTCTTTTACTCAGCATTTCTGTGAACCAGCAATCAGAGCTGCAAATATCACATCTTGTGCTGCCAGCATCTGATTTGTGAAATGAATTACATATTGCAGGAACTAATGAACACCAAATGTGTATCTGTGGTTTGGAGGTAGCTAATGTTATGTTCATGCAGAGCGCTACTACAGCAACCCTCATGGACGTCACTAACATGTTGAAACTTGACACGATTAAAGTCTGCAATGAACCAACACATACAAGAATTAAGGCACCGACACGTTTGAAAATGCCATTAGAGGAGTGGGAACACTCTTCCCAACCAACTTCGTCATGGCATGGCCTTGCCTAAAAGTGGGATGATCATCCCAATAGGGATGGCCCCACATCTCGAACCTCAGGGACCTAGTCTGTCCTTAGTTGGAGGATAGGGAAGAATGTATAGTAGATGGAAATATATTGTACATATAATAACCTGAGCTAGGGAAAGGTTATTATATGTACGATATATTACCATCACCTTGTGCTGCCAGCGGAGGATGCAGGGTGTCCCCGCTTGTCTTCTGCATACAGCTTTTTCCCTGCTGCAAGCGCCCGGCTGTTATCCATCTAAAGGCCATTTAAATGTACTGCTTATTGTTCGGGAGTCCTAAATAGAACCAGCGGTCACATGTTCAAATTTTACATGCGCAAAAATGTCTGCGGCGAAAATTATAGGACATCGTTTTTTAAAACGTGGCTAGCTGCGGCATCGGTATTTTCTGCATGTGAAACCCCTGGATGCTGTCGCATCCAGGGGTTTCACCTTGTGCCCAGTGGGGCCGGCGGCAGCAGCACCGACCCCATTAAGAACATACAGTGAAGATCGTGATTCTCTGGCACAGCTGTCACAGCTGTGGCAGAAGAGCGCAATGTTCTCCCATTAAATTCAATGGAGCCGGTGCTACAGCTTTTTCATCTCCACGGGGAGTACTATTGTCACTGCACACTGTGACAATGCTTTCACAGTGTTCAGTGACGAGGGGACTCCCCGCGGAGATGAAGAAATCCTCTGTCACAGCTGTAGCAGAGGATTGCGATGTTCTCTGTATGTCAACGAGGCCGCCGCTGCTGCCACCGGCCCAATTCACCAAAGGTGAAACCCCTGGATGTGACAGCCTCTAGGGGTTTCACATCCAAGGAATCCCCTGCTGCAGCTGTCACAGCCGTAGCAGGGGATAGCAGGCACCGCACTTTTTGTGCGGAAAAGCGCGGCCGAGTACGTTTTTTTTTCTGCGTGCCACCCGCCTCGATCTCGTAAATTTTTTGAACGCATCGTTTTGCGCACAAAAATTTGCGCGTTAAAACGCCCGTGTGACTGAGCCCTTAAGGGGTTCCTTCTTTAAGTAAAAGGTTACAACACTGCCATTTAAAGAACATAGATGATAGATTAGTATGGAGCCTTAAGCAACGCTCTATCCAATGATGAAGAATCGCACAATGTCCTTTGAGCATATGTATCGGCCACATAAGATCTCTAGTATTATCTGGGTCCTCTGCCTTTGGTATCTGTCAGCCCCCACTATCACACAGCATTGTTCACTATCCAGCTTTCCCATTCAGAATTAATCTCCTTAAACCAACTTGTGTCTTTTCCTAGCATGTTGCTGGCATTAATATAGTAATGGTCCGTGTAAGCTGCAGAGAGCCGCACACAGGAGAATTATGGATTTTGTGATGTTTAAGGGTGTGGTTATAAATCACTCATTCTCCTTGCCCTCTGCCCTGTATGGCATAAGCGGCTGTAATTCAGATTGTCACGTGCCCGTTCTGTATTAAAGCATCAAGAAAAGGTTTTTACTTAGATTTCTGATCCCTCTTGCTTAGATGGTGCTTTAATATTGTGCTATAGCCATGATTTAACCCATTGATGTCGCAGTCATTTTCATTTTTTTTCAATTTTAATTGTTTCATCCCCATCTTTCAAGAGTTGTAACTTTTTTATTTATCCATCAACACAGCTGTATGAGGGTGAAATGGAAAAAAATGCAATTGCGCCATTGTTTTTTGTTTTAATTTTTGCAGTGCTGATGGTGTGGGCACAATAACTTTATTCTGCTGGTTGGTGCAATTACAGCTATTTCAAAATTAGTGAAAAAAAACTTTTCTTTTAAATTGCCTTTTGTCACCACAAACTTTTTTTTATTTTTCCGTCACTGGGGCTTGTTTTTTGTTTTTTTTTGTGGGGTGAGCTGTAGTTTTTGGAGGTAGGTCAATAATAAAAAAAACAAAGCACAATTCTGTAATTCTGTTTTTGGCGTTTCCAATTTTTTGACTTGCACCTATCTCAAGTACAGCCCCCATGTCAGTGGCCGGGGGTGGTTGGAAGTTCCAGAAACAGCTGAGCAGTTTTTTTTTTCTGTAATACTCATTCACTTATAGGGGATTTATGGAAAAAGCATAAGTAAGGCTTTTTCCATGTACTGATCAATAGTCACTTTGTACAGAGAAGTTTCCATTGTGGCTGTGATTGTCTGAGATAGGAATACCCCTTTTGTATACTTCAGTGTATCACTCTTATAATACTTTTGAAACTGAAATATTTAAAGAGTACCTGCATTTCACCTTTGGAGAGCTTCTGCTCTTTGGGCATTTTTTGGTTCCTTCCAGCAGCTGAAGACAGTCCCATACAGCGCTTCCATAGGGCTATATGGGGCCATCTTCAGCAGCTGGAAGGTGACGAAAAAGGCTGACGGAGCAGAGGTACTCAAAAGGTGAAATGCAGGTACTCTTTAAAGTGACCCTCCAGTCCTGGAGAAGCAAAGTTGGCTGCACCGCTTCTCCAAGTACCTGATGCATACCGTACATTAGTATGCATCAGTAGTCTAAGACTCTACATGCTGATCTGACATATTTTTCCGCTTTGGTAAAAAAATTCAAGAATGTAATAAACTATCTGAAAGTGCACAAAGGCACCATGCTTTTCCAGTGCCGTGCTGGTGGTGTCGTTGCCAGCTGGACTGCTGACCATATTCTCACATTCTATGAGGACCAGTATAAAGTGAACAGTTCCATTTTTCCAGTTTTTGGTGTAATTTTAGCCGTGACCAATAAATACCTCATTAGTCTATCATGTCTTTCAACAAGGCAAGCTCACAAGCCTCAGAGCATTCAGTACATATCACATGAGAAAGTCTAAAACCCACAGAATGCAGATGGATTACATCAGGATTTCAGGGAAAATGCAATCGGATTTAATTCTTGGTGAGTCCGTTGCACTTTTACCTCAAGCCGTGAATGCCTTTTATTCTTCTCTAATTTTTATGCTTACATTCCAATAAAAGGGATCAGTTTAAAGGGGTTGTGCTGAAATGCAAGGCTCAGAATGAAAGTCCTGCTCTTGGCATTCCCTGCAAACAGTCAATTCTGCAAAGCTGCAGCTAGTCTGACATCACTCCTGCAGGGGAAATGTGGTATTACAGGACAGCTGTTCTCATGAATGGCCGTCTTGTAATAACTGGAGGACAGAAGGTCCGTCAGGATGGGAGCCGCTTTTACTGAGTGGCTCTCTGTTCTGAGGCATAGAGGGAACTCCCAAATGGGTGACCCCATTTTATGACATTCATATGCCCTAATAAGACATATCCACAGGGGATGCCATCCTGGCACAATCCTTCTAAGGAACAAGATTTCATCTCACTCATGTGAAAAAGTAACTGCGCCATAGTCACTTTAGCAATGAACCAAATTTCTTTGAGAGATTCTGCTGATTGAATACAGTTGGGCTGCCTGTCCACGGGCGATGATTCGCTGGCAATACATCGCCCGCGGATCACGCTCTGCAAAGGTTTCCATAGAGTTGCTATGGAAAGCGCAGCGCTAGCGTCCTAGAGCAGAGAATCATAGCGATTCTCCGCTCGTGGAATTTAAATTGCGCCATGCTGCGATTGCCGCGATTCTCCGCGGTGAGTCTATCTGTTACATAGGCTCACGGAGGAGACCTGTCCGCCCTCCCCCCTCATCCCCCGTGGCGGAATATCGCTAGCGATATTCCGCTTCGGCCATGGACAGGGGGCCTTAGGCTTACTTGCAGCCAATCATGTGGAATCTAAACCAGAGCCATGTGCACGGAAACTAGTCAGTGACAAAACACAGTCCCTGCGGCTTCATATTCGCAGCTTGCACAGAGCCATAATAAGGCACTTTGTGTGAGCCCTAAGCCTTACAATATACTGACCTATAGGTAGCATGACAAAACAATAAAGCTTGCCATAATATTCAAGGCTGTGCACACTTTTGCATTCTTTTTTTTTTTTTTAATCAATGGAAATGCAGATTTTTGTACTTTGAGTTATTTGAAAATTTCTGATTATTTGATTTCTATGCTTGTATTGTTTTCCATGGCACTGAAGGACTGAAAACGGGTTGTTTCTCAGTGACTCCGCTAGTCTGCTTCCCTCTTGTGAAGGTACATTCACTGTCTTTCAACTGAGCTATTACAGAGGGTTGTATGACAGTGCTGGAGGATGGTGAAGATACAGGGAGCAGAGAAAGCTACTATTACAGAGGGCTGTAATTCACTCTTGATTTTCTGCTCTTATTATCAGTGAGAGGGAATGGACCATCAGGTAAGCAGAGAGAAGATGAAGAGATAGCTGTGTAGTATTGAATGGGCGTGGTTATGTTACACAGCCTCAAAGAGGAGAGGGGAGGTGGAGCTGAGCTTGTGTGTATTCATGAGAGACCAGTAAATCAGTGCTGGAAATGCCTAAGAGCCAGAAACCTGAATGCAGGAGAGCCAGCAAAACTAGTATGAGACCTTCTAAATGCATGAGAAGGAAAACTCAATGAAAAAAAGATAAGTGCATCATTTGTTTCTGCAGTGACTTAGTAAGATGTGTGTACAGATTTTTCATGAACAAAGGTTTTCATAGCTTCTAATAGTTTATTTTGTGAAATAATCCTTCAAACATGTATAAAACTTCAAAATGAATTGATCTGGATCACTGTCAGTTTCAAATGAGGTTGTCCACTGCTTGACCTCAGATTATATTGCTGCTGATTTCCTTTATCATACTAGAATCTAGGCCCAATAGACCATCAACCTACGCCAATCCTATACCCATATGATAAGGAGCATAAGTACCTTGTTAGCACCTGGTAGAGATGTGGCATGTGCCCAGTGGGACGTATGAGAACCAAGCTATAGTAGACTAGTCCAATCCTTAGTATTCAAGTCCTTTATTATGTTGACTGTTTCCATGAAATGAACAATTAGAACTTTGTCTATAAAACTCCTTTGTCTAGACTGCTTGTCATAATCATGAGATTCAGCTCTCATAGATTGTGATATAACTTGGCTTATAATTCAGAAGACATCCCCTAAAATGTTGATTGCTAATGACTGGCAATTGTTCGTAAAGATCCCTGCTGATATGAATATCTCATTTGCACTCATATTCTATCCTCATATCTGCATCACTGGAATCTTTGCATCTCTCTTAACGAGTTATTGAATATTCAATTAGCTGCAGATGCAAATTGGTACTCAGCGATTTCCTCAGAAACACATAAGGTTTGCTGATGGCTACCTCTTTACACTACAATTATTTGCTGTTTATGAAGTCTAAACTTCTAAATGGAACTCAAATCCTACAGGGAGAAAGAGGGAGAACGCGTGTATCATGAACATAATTATGTTACTACTAGAGGCATTTTGCAATAAAGATAATGCCATGACACAGATCTTCAATGGCTTTTACCTTCCAAGCCAAACTTAATTTTGAAAGATGTCAGGAGTCACCTATTCAGTATCTCATGTCCTCTACACTCCTAAAACCAGGCTGTCCCTATCTTCTCTACACCTAGTATTTGGCTTCTACTCTGCCTTCTAAATTTAATTGGTTTCCAGCCTCCCTTGTTCCCTAGGGTCTACATATAAAACCTTACTTGGTTAGCAATACCCTTAAAGGGGTTGTCTCGCGCCGAAACGGGTTTTTTTTTTTTTTCCATAGGCCCCCCGTTCGGCGCAGGACAACCCCAAAGGATGTGTTAAAAAAAATAATTTATTACTTACCCGAATCCCCGCTCTGCGACGTCTGCCTTCTTCCTTCTTCTTCCTTCACCAAGATGGCCGCCGGGATCTTCACCCACGATGCACTGCGGGTCTTCTATCATGCTGCACTGTGGGCTCTGTGCGGTCCATTGCCGATTCCAGCCTCCTGATTGGCTGGAATCAGCACACGTGACGGGGCGGAGCTACGAGGACCAGCTCTCCGGCACGAGCGGCCTCATTCACCGGGAAGAAGACCGCACAGCGCAAGCGAGTCTAAAAAAGCAAGAAGAGGACAGAATTAGACGGATCCATGGCGACGGGGACGCTAGCAATGGAGCAGGTGTGTGAATAACTTCTGTATGGCTCATATTTAATGCACGATGTATATTACAAAGTGCATTAATATGGCCATACAGAAGTGTATACCCCCACTTGCTGCCGCGAGACAACCCCTTTAAGTATATACTATCCTACCAAAAGTAATTGGACACCTGAGCAAGAATCAAAAGTAGTATTAATTTCCATATGTTATACTTATTGGGGCACCTTTGGCCCTAATTACATTGGATACTCTCTGTGGCATACTTTCTACTTATGTCTGATACACATCAGCTGATATTTCCCTCTTTTAATCCTGTAAATGTCTGAGGAGTTCTCTGAAATAAGATGCATCAGCCTATTTACAATGGTACAAGGAGCGTCATCGTTGGACAGTTGAGCAGTGGAAGAACGTTCTATGGAGTGACGAATCGTGCTATTACATCTTCAGATCAGATGGAGGTACCTGGGTGTGGAGGATACCTGGGGAACGTTCTGTGCCTTAGTGTGTTGTGCCGACATTTAATTACAGCGGAGGTTCTCTTATGGTCTGGGGTTCTTTTTTCATGGGATAGTCTTAGTATGGAGGTTGTAGTGGCAAGAACCATGAATACGGAGGTGTATCTTGACAATCTAGACAATAATGTGCTGCCAAAAATGTGGAAATACTCGAGGAATGGTCAGCAATACTTCCAACAAGACAACGCATAAGCATGAACTGCAACCGCATTGTTGTAGAATATAATTCAGCCTTACAAAGTAGATCTATATTCCATTCCAAGTATATAAAGCTATGTGCATACATATAGCTACCAGAGTAGCAGACACAGTAGCTGCCTTATGACCCAGAGATTAAGGATGTCCTTCTCCAATCAGAGGGATGGTAGGGCTCTTTTAAAAGGGCAAATATTTGTCCCATGCAAGACGTGCTGACTGACAATGAGCATCTTGGTCAGCGCTCGTCCGTTATTTCACATAGGCAAAAGATCTGTAGTATGGGGATGAATAATCATTCATATGATCTTTTGTCCTTCGTGTGCTATCGTTGGTCAGCTGCACATCTTCCTGTTCACATGGGAGGATGTGCCACCACTCAGCAAGCATTTGTATGCTCACATAAATGAGCCAATCAGTCAACAAAAGACCGTTTGCTCTTTTGTTGGCTAACTCATTTATACATTTACACAGCCCGACAATCTGGCACACAAATAGTTATGCCCGATCAATGGGCAGTGTAAAAGGACCTTTGGTGTTAACTGTGGATGATGTAATAAAAGTGGGAAAATTAGATCACTGGAAGATCAAGTAAAAAACAGAACCGCACATGATACACACAGCTCTGCTACATCCTGATTCACACACACAAACAGCTCTGCTACATGGTACATCCATTATGATCCCCACACATCACACACACAGCTCTACTACATTCATCTTGATCCCCACAAAAGACAAACATAGCTTGGCTCCTCCCACAGCAGTGACATCACCACTTGTCCTTTAGCTCACTGGTTCTCTGTGGTGGTGGTAGGTCGGTGTCTTCTGTCAGGACCGCTGAGTTGTGTTTGAGATAATAATGGCTTAGTTGTATTCTCATTTTGTTATTTTTGTCCTCCCCTTTTCAAGAGCCCTAACTTTATTGTTCTACTGTCAGTCAGTCTCTGTGTTTTATATATCCTTTAGGACCTGCGATGATGTCATCAGGGGGCGGAGAATGAGAAGAACCCACATACAGTACTTTATACCAAACTGCAGAATGGCTCCTCCCAAAGCACTGACATCACCACAGGTCCTTTACTCCACTGGATCTCTGTGGTGCCGGTAGGTCAGTGTTTTCTGTCAGGACTGCTGAGTTATGTCTAAGATAATAATGGCATAGTTGTATTCTCATTTTGTTATTTTTGTCCTCCCTTTTTCAAGAGCCCTAACTTTGTTGTTCTTCTGTCGATCAGGCTCTGTGTATTATATATGTGGTAGGACCTTTGATGATGTCAACAGGGAGCAGAGCGATGACATCACCAGGGGTGGAATAGGAGAAGCACTCACATACTAACTGACAAGTGGTCGTTAGTAGTTTGACTAAGGTGTGGTCCCTGAGTGTGTGAATAGAGGTGTACTCAAAGGAGTCTAGGATAGTGGTAGAAAGTTCAGAGGGCAGAGCATTTGTAGCAGGTTCATCATGGTACAAACAGGCCAGGAGTCAGGGAAGACAGGAGAATGGTCAATAAAGCAAGCAAAGGTCAGGAGTAGAGAATGCAGAATAGTTATGGTAAAGCCAGAGACAGAAACCAGAAGAAACAAATATCAGCTTCAGCTGGACAAAGAGACCAAAAGCTTAGGCACCTTCCTGAGGAGGAAGATGCTTAATATGACCAGAGGTTGCCAGGAACTGGAAGGGAGCTGCAATACTGGCCCTTGAAGACTGGGGGCATGTGTGCGTATGTACGCCCTTTGGGCACCGAGGAGAGACTAACAGGAGGCCAGAGAACGATGCCTGCCACAGACAGGAATGGGTCCTGCAACGGACAGCAGGGATGGGTCAGGAAAGATAGCATCGGCTGCAACTGATAAGAGCTCATGACCACGACCGTGTTTTCACGGCGTATCATACATGCATTGCACAGACATGTGATACGCGGTGAATGAAGTCAATGGACAGAACAGGGAACCTGAAAAAAAAGAATCACATTGTGCATGTCCATGAGTGTGTGATTCTCGGGCATGTGTAGTGCCATGCACAGCTATACTTGGTCACTGTCTGCTCTCTGGGCACGAGCTTTAACAGAAATACTCTCTAGGGCTGCCAGAGATATGTTTATTGTCTTTATCTAGTTGACACCAGTCTGAGAAATGGTTTAAAGAAAATGTACCATAAAAGCTGCTTGACAGGAGCTTGTCTACTTGAGACATCATCTACTTGTGTGTTGAGCATTTTCCAGTTGGGCAGTCGTCACAAAGATATCTGCATGAAAAAGATTAATTGCATAGATCTCTCTAGGGTCGCCAACTGGCTAATTACTGCTTGATGCAACACTACTAACTGCTGGTCTCCAGTGTACGGCAGTAAGGTCTATGTAATGAAACAGAAACAGGTTCTATTCACAAGACATCCAATAGGTACAATGATCTGGAAACATACTGCATGTGAAGTATAAGAGGCAAGTATAAGTGAAATGAACGTTGGAGCAAATAATTAGCATTTGGCAATGTAATTGTGGATCGGTAGGGGAGAGGTATTACAGAGGTAAAGCTACAGTTTCCTACTTGAACAATGCAGAATCTCCTGACTTTTCTACTTATTTTTCTAAATGCTGATTAGCAAGCCGTAGCTCCGCTGAGAGCGAATACTCCGTAACTTTATTTTGAAACTTCGAAATCTGCCTAAGGCCCAATGTTCACGGGCAAATCTGAATTGTGGACGATCTGCAGTTCAAGACGCCCATAGAAAGACATGGGCGTCCGCAGGTGAATTAAAGCATGCAGATTTGTTTTGCAGACCTTTTGGTCCGGAAAACAAATTGCGGCATGCTCCATTTTGCTGCGGTTTCCGCATGACAGCTTCCACGGGAAAGCAAGAGATTTAAGAAAAAAAATCTCTAACGCAGCTGTGCCAGCCAGCTCTTCCACAAATATTTGCCTACCTAGACAGGTAAGCACTGTCCTCAGCCGCGGGCAGGGTCGGATTCCGCTGCGGGCTCATGAGTCCTAAGGCCTCCTTTGTATTTTTAACACTTGTAAAAAAAACAAAAAAAGACGCTAATTTCTAGCGTTTTCGGTGATATTATTCATGTTGTAGCATTTAAAATGTGATTTTTCTGGTAGTTTTCAATTCCTACAGCGAAAACTATGTGGAAAATGCCAGAAAAAGAGCAAAAGCAAAACTGATATGTACAAGTTGATGATAATTAAGTTAGAGCTATTGAGAGGTCTCTAGTGAAAAAAAATATGGGGCAGTACCCAGTAAAAGTTGGTGTATATAGGGGCATAGCTAATGGCTCATGGGTCAGGTGCAAAGGTTTATCTTGGAGCCCCCCAAATTCTCTTAACACAGAGGCATAACTTGAAGCTCCTGGGCCCCAATGCAAAACCTGTAACAGGGCCCCCAACTACAATGCTTTATTTATAGTACTGGGCTCCCTATATGGAGAAGAGAGGCATTATAGGTCCCCTAAGGCTCCTGAGCCAGGGTGTAACCGCATCCCCTGCATCCCCCATAGTTACGCCAGTGTCAGTGGGGTTTAGATTTATTGAAGAGAAAAAAATAGTACCAAATGTTGCCTTCAGGAAAATAGGTGGTGCTGTACGTGAATAGTTTGGTATATATAATGCAGTTGGTGACAGGATTCTTCCCATTGGCACCAATGACAAAGTTAGAGGTAGGTGGAAGGTCCTTAAAAATGATTTCAGGGAACTAGGATGTAAGCTAAGGGCAAGGATATCACCTGGGAGATCACCCCTGTAAGGTTTCAATAGAGATGGGGTTCCGCTTTACTGGATTAGCACATAGCAAATGGTGTGATGATATTCAAAAAGTGGTCAAAAAAGTGAACCTGTATACTACAGGCCAGTAAGTCTAACTTCTATTGTGTGTAAAATGTTTGAAGAGTTTCTAAAGTTGCCACCATGAAGTACCTTAATGGTGATATCTGTTTAAATTCGTGAGGGATTACAATAAATTAGATTTAACACTGATAAATGTAAAGTTATGCATATGGACAACAGAAATTCATGTCACCATTACACACTAAATGGCAAAGCACTGGGTAACACTGACATGGAAAAGGACTTGCGGTTTTTAGTCAACTGTAAATTTAAGTAGATTTTCCAGGCTGTGCTCGCTAAAATACATTGGGGTCTAAAAGGAAGCCACTGCTTCACTGATTTCAATGAGAGCTGCACCTGCAATTACGAGCGCCGGCCACTACACTGGGCGCTCCTGGAAAACCCCTTTAAAAAGAGCTGCTGCCAAGACAAATAGGGTCATGGGGTGTATCCGGGAGGACTAGGGGCACATGACGAAAACATTGTTCTTCCTCTGTAAAAGTCTCTGGCCAGACCACATACGGTATATTGTGTACAGTTTTGGGACTACTCAAGAAGGTCATATCAGAGCTTGAGCGGGTACAAAGGCGGGCAACTAAATTAATAAATGGAATAGGCGGACAAGGTTTCTACATCAACATAGAAGGGGGTTCTTTACTGTAAGAGCATTGAGACTATAGAACTCTCTGCTTGAGGATGTGGTGATGGTCGAAATCTCTAAAAGACTTCAAGAGGGGCCTGGAAGTCTTTCTTGCGTGTTACAATATTATAAGTTATAGTCACTGATTACTTCAGAAGGGTCAGTGATCGGGGGATTATTCTGATTGCCAGATTGGAGTCAGGAAAGAAATTTTTTTCCTTAAAATAAGGAAAACTGGATTCTACCTCATGGAGTTTTTTGCCTTCCTCTGGATCAACATTGCATGATAATAGACTGAAATAGATGGGCATTGTCTTTTCTTTCATTGGTTCATATTAGAGATGAGCGAATCTACTCGTTTAGAGTAATTACTCGATCGAGCACCGCGATTTTCGAGTACTTCCGTACTCGGGTGAAATGATTCAGGGGGCGCCGGGGGGGGGGGGGGGAGGCGAGCGGGGGGTAGCAGCGGGGAACAGGGGGGAGCCCTCTCTCTCTCCCTCTCCCCCCCACTCCCCGCTGCAACCCCCCACTCACCCACGGCGCCCCCCGAATCTTTTCGCCCGAGTACGGAAGTCCTCAAAAATCGTGGCGCTTGGGCGAAAAAGGGGCATGGCCGAGTAGGTTTGCTCATCTCTAGTCCATATCTATAAGAATATGTACAAGGAGAGCACACTGAACCATATCTATAGATTTCTCTAACAACAAGTCACTGAGCCATTGTACAGTAAACCTGTTCCATACCACAATCGCTGGTTCTTAGCCAATACTTGTGACATACTCCTATATCCTACACTTCAACAGAGCAACAAATTCCCCTGGTGGCAACATTTGGTACTACCTTTTTCTCTTAGAGAAAGCTAAATCTCATACACCACTGAGTATACACACCAGCTGTTATTGGGTTCTGCCCCTTAGTTTTTGCTAGAGATCTTTGAACACCTATATTTTAATTACGATCATCCTGTTGTTACATCTGTGTTGATCTTAACAAACCATGCCCAGCATAGACAAAAGGCAGCATCAACACTGAATGAATAAACACTAGAAAGTCTCATGTATAGCACAGAAACACCACCAAACACAACAAATGGGGAAAAAAGGTGAATCTAGCCCTAACAGCCATAAGGGGAAAAAACCGTGCCTAAAGTGGGGTGATCGCCCCAACAAGGGCGGCCCCACATCCCGAACCAGGGGCACCTGCACTGACCCTAGGTGGAAACAGAGAATGCCTATAAACAGGTGAAAATAACAACAGGCAGCAAGGGCAATGGCAACACCAATATATAAGTGAATACACCAGCTAATTAACGTAACCAGGATGGCTGCACCAAGAGAAATATGGATTAGACCAACTTCATCCCAAAGAGATGAATAATCAGAAACTTCTAAGAGCAGGGGCTGTTATAAATAAACCACCTGTCTAGTAGATAATACAAACCACCTAAAGGAATCTCCACATACGACTGCCAATGACCCTTTAGCAACAATGGGGGAACCCTGAGGAATAACAAACATACGAACAAAAAGTTTCATAATGTGGCTCCGACTAACATTGTGCTGCCAGTCCGCATTCACATCTCGGCTGTTATGCCACGACTCTGTTGCGGCTGTCAAGCTGTGACACCTATATGGAGATTTTCTATAGCGTACATTAAACTTTTAAGTACGAGGGTCGTCCAGAAAGTAATGCCTAAATGCAAAGTTTGTTAGCTTGTAGTCTTATATGTCTGCTAACTATTTCAACAATTTTGTTTAAATAGTGCAAAAAGGAAGAAGCAGTGGGGCATCATTGAGTTCTTGGAAATGGAAAGCTGCAATGCTACAGAAATTCACAGAAGACTAAAAAAATGTGTCTGGTGATGCAACAATTGACTATAGCAATGTCAGAAGGTGGATGAAGCGTTTATAAGCGAGGGAATCGTCTGTGCATGACAAGCTCTGTATTGGCAGACCGTCAACTGCAGAGACAGTGGAGAACCAACAGAAAGTGAACAACATAATTCATGATGATCGATGTTTGAGCATCAGAGAGATTTGTTATGAGTTTTTAATGTGGCCATGGGTCTGAAGAAAAATTAATTCATAACTTGGGATCTAATAAAGTGTGTGCTAAATGGATTCCAAAGGAACTAACGAATGATCAAAAAGCCCAGAAAGATGATGTGTGCAAAGAGCTGTTGACCAGGTGCGACATGTGAGGTCACTGCTAAAATGGGGTGGGCAATAATGCTACACCGAACACTGATTTGGAATCTTTGGACTTACACTTGTTTGGGCCACTCAAGAACAGCCCAACAGGTCAACATTCCCTAACACTAATGCAGACGGCGGGGTCGGATCCCGCTGCGAGAATTCTCGCGACGGGACTCGACCCGAGCCCCTGCAGGGACCAGTGCGGCGCTCATCTCTCCCGCGGCTCCAGCTCTTTGATGTGCCGGCTGCCAGCCAGCCGGCGCATGCGCAGAGCAGAGCCGGGGTGCCGGGAGAGACATTTCTGTGCAGGACTCTACGAGACCCGCACAGAAATAGAGCATGCCACGATTTGTTTTCTGCGTGTATTTTCACGCGGACAAATCGCGGCCGTCTGCATAGGATTGCGCTTGGCAATGCAATCCTATGCAGGCATCCAGGAGCGGAAATTCAGCGGGAAATCCCGCTGCAGAATTTCTGCCCGTGTGCAGGGGGCCAAAGGCTGTGAAAGATCTCGTACGATCCTGGTCCACGCACCAATCTCCTGAATATTTCCTAAGTGGCCTCACAGCTTGGTTTCAAAGGTGGAGAACATGCTTACAAGCAAATGGTGACCTCTTTGAATAATATCATTCTGGTACTAAGACCTTTAACTATTTTACTGCCAAATTTGATATGTGCATCTGTAAGAGGCTCCTCCTAAAGGGTTACCAAGACAACAAGCCGACGTGTCACATGCGCCAAATTTAGCGCTACATTTTCATTGAGCATGCTCAGGAGGCTTAGAGGGTTGAATTATTTGCTATGACACAAGGGCTGTGCAGCCAGAGAAGAGAGAAGGAGCTGCATGCTGGAAGAGAAGCTCAAGGGATTTTGATAAGGCAATGCTGAATGTTGCAGGAGTGCAGAGGACATTACTGACTGCACTGGGAGCACACAGAGTGTTGAGAGTAAATGAGTGCCAGCTCAAGTAGCACTGCTGCATGAGAGAAAGGGGACAACAGAAGAACTGTGTGTGTGTCTGTTTGGTGCAGAAACACCTGTAAGGAATATCACCTCATGATGGAGCAAGTCAGAGTCATCCTGCAGGTCCTCAGACCTGAAACCCCCAGAGTTATGCCATCCATGATACAGTTCTACAAACATCTAGAGTTTTGTAAGTGAGGTCGGTCCTTGGTATAAAAAAAAAATATATATATATATATATATATATATATATATGTGCACCAACAGAGATTGATAGGGACTATGCAGGCCTGCTAATTATAACACATTATTCAGTCAGATCCAAGGAAACGTGTTGGCTTGAACACAAAGGAAGTTTCTAGAATTAAGTTAGAGTGTCACAGGACCTTTACTTCAGGTGTATGCATTGTTCTATTAGTGATAAATCTGGTGACTAAGCAGCCACGGTAGTGCAGTAATCTTGTGGAGACATTCCTGTGACCCCCTTGTGTGTGGCGGAGCATTATCCTGCTGCCTCTTGGAAGCTGCCACGAGAGGAACACATGTGGCTGCAGGATGTCCTGAACATATCGCTGAGCTGTCATTGTCCCTCGTACCACTTCTAGGGGTGACAGACTGTCATATACAATGGCCTCCAGACCATCACACCAGCAGGTGGCAGTGTGCTGCTCCACAGCAAAGGCAGGATTGAGGTGCTCACCCCTAGGTCTCCAGACATGAACATAACCCTCGTCAGTGCCCAAATGAAACCTGGATTTGTTGCTGAAGACAACTTGGTTCCACTCTGTAGCGTACAGTTTTGTTGTTCATGACACCACTGCACATGTAGGCGTGGGTGGGTGTTAAAGGCAGTACCTGTAATGGACGTTGTAAGACTAAATGTCCTTCAGCCAAGCGCCTGGGAATAGTTTTGACAGACACAGGGGCCTGTAACGATGTCAAGGTGTCACCTGTCTCTGGATGATGGACAATGAAACAGTTGATTGTGCTTTTAGGTAGATTATATGATCCTCTCTACTGGTGGTCTGTCAAGGGTATCCTAAGCCCAGTCACCTTGTATGTGTGCTCTCACACATCTACTAGTCCCAACACCTAACAGTCTGGTCAGAACGGCCTGAGATGTAACTGTATGCCGAGTTTTACAGCAAAACGACAACTCCTTCTTGAAGCTTGATTTAATTTGCTTACAAAGAGTTTAGTCTTTATTGATTTAAATAAAGTTTAATTCCAAAAAGTTTAACTTCTTCAACCATTATGAGCAATGAGCTCCAAAACCAAGAAGTTGTGACCTTGGATAAATCTCTAGATAAGACTTCAAATTTGACATGCAAGTAAACTACAACTGAAAAACCAGTATGAAATTTCTAGTCAAGAGAATCTTCGGCAATATCATTGAAATGAATGGAGAACAGTGTACCTGCCCAACCTGTGCTTCCTGCACTGCCTGACCTGCACCTCCTTCATATGGGGACTCACCGGGCCTCCGTTCTCATGATCAGTGGGGGTTCCAGCGGTTGAATACGGAATAACTTGCTGGAATTGGAATACCCCTTTCAGTAGTCTTCTCAAAGGGAACCTGTCATGTCCTCAAAGAACTAGAAATGAAGTTATGGTGCTGTATGGAATGTGACTGGGAGCCGGAGGGCTGTATTTTTTTTTTATGCACCCAATGTAGCGGTGTCACCTTAAGTTGGCACGCAGCACGAAAATCTGGCTCTTTTCAAAGTCCGAACTCCTATAAAAGTCTACGGGAGAACGTGCAAATAAGACTCTGAAAAGGGTCAGAATTTGTGCCGCGCGCCAACCTCAGAGGGGGACAGCGCTGTATAGAAAATACCTCACCCGGCTTCCTACCATGTCCCCTAACTGCAACATAACTTAGTTTAGTTGACGGGTTCCCTTTAAAATGAGGGAAACAACACTGGCTAGATAAAGCAATATAGCATTTACCTGTGTATCAAAACTGTTTGTCTGAGGGGAAGGAAGATGATTCACACTGTTCCTTCTACCCCAAGGGACTTTACATTGGAGATTTTGTAGCCTTCAAGGGAAAAATGCTTCCTGAATTAACCTTTAATTGTTACATAGAGAGTGACTGGTAAAGTGTACATGGTAAGGACTTTCATTTTATATCTATTATTCTTCATTCTGAAAGGAGGAAAGAAATTAGTTGATGGGTGAACAACTGTTGAAAGAGCAATCATTACGCTGGTGCAGTCACACAACATTGTAATCCATGTTGGCCGTTATAATCATTCAGATCGGCCATGCATGTTCAAAGACACCGGGCAAAGGATGAATGATCTTTCATGGAACAATCATTCATTTATCAGATGAACATTTAAAAACTGCTGACTTTGTTCCAGATGATGATGATCTGTCATTGGTTGGCTAAAGTGATCATTCATTTTGTAATTACAGTACACCTCATGAATCTTTGAAGCACCTGGAACAGATGGATGAATGGAGTGCATGACAAAAGTATAGAAACACACAAAAAAGAATAAAGCCAACACTCCCAACAAATACATTAAAGGGGTTGTCCCGAGGCAAACATCAAAATTTTACATTAGCCCATTCCCCCTGTCACCCACCTGGCATAAAATAGCAATTTAGAGCGGTTTTTAAACCGCTTGCTACTCACCGATCTGACGAAATATGAAGTTTTAAAAATCTTCTCCCTAAGATGGCCGCCGCTCCGTTCCCAGGGATGCACCGCGGTTTTCTCCCATGGTGCACCGCGGGTCTTCTCCCATGGTGCACCGTGGGCTCTGTGCGGTCCATTGCTGATTCCAGCCTCCTGATTGGCTGGAATCGGCACACGTGACAGGGTGGAGCTACGATGATGACGCGGTGACCAGCTCTCCGGCACGAGCGGCCCCATTCACCAGGCAGAAGACCGCACAGCGCTAGCGCATCTAAAAACACCAGAAGACATCAGAATTAGACGGATCATGGCGACGGGGACGCCAGCAACGGAGCAGGTAAGTGAATAACTTCTGTATGGCTCATATTTAATGCACGATGTACATTACAAAGTGCATTAATATGGCCATACAGAAGTGTATACCCCCACTTGCTGCCGCGAGACAACCCCTTTAAATGTGAGGATACAGCTAAGCCATGTACGTGGCGGATGGGCCCCCATGTTTTGCTGAAGTGTGTATTCCTGTTACTGTATTGGTCCCAACCATGGCTTACGTGTGCCTTCGCATTTAATTTATTTGTTGGAAGTGCTGAATGTATTTTCAGGTTCTTTTTGCATGAGCATTTCTGTGAGAGTGGCTGCCTACACTTTTGTTGTGCACTTTATTCACCTGTCTGTCCCAGGTGCTTCACTGGCATCTAATAACCCATCTAATAAGGTTCACCTGGACATGGTGGATAGGCCCCTATATCTTGATTTATTTGTTGGAAGTGCTGACTTTGCTCTTTGTTTTTTTTTGTGTGTGTGTTTGTAAGGGTATGGCTGTCTACACTTTTGTCGTACACCTGATAAATCTTCATTGTGGTTGAAATTGTGCATTTTTTACAGCTTTGCACTAATGTGTATAGACAACTTTAAGGCCTGCATACACATTAGACTTTAGTATTGCAAACTCCGCGGGACTGGATGACTGTTGCATGTTTATGGGAGCCTCTCAATATTCCTCTGCCAGGAAAAAAGGGTAGGGCTTGTTGAATTTCAGCGCCCAATCCTTTTGTTCACCGAGGAGATAAGCAGCCACTAGAGCTGTCTGGCAGCGGCTTTCTCCACAACACACATGAACACTTGGCCAAACGAGAAAGAACGCTCAGCCGAACTTGGTAAAGACCAGAAAGAGGGGCACAGAGAAAGATCTGCGTAGAAGCAGCTGCGCAGATGAAGCTTGGAGAGGCCATCTTGCCTGAGCAACTTGAGGCTGATGAATTAACAGTGCCCCGATGACTAGAGGCCCGAAGATGAAACGTGAGTGTGTGTGTGTGTGTAGGCGGGGGTGATTGAATCTTTCTCTCCACTGTTTCCCAATCTTTCCAATACCCCTTTAAGTCTTAGCTTTGACAACTGACACCCATTTCTATATTATATTTATCAAAGCTATTGCAAGAAATAGTGGAAAAGCTCCAACAACAACCAGTCAGATTTTCATCTGACTTTTCAAGTAGAAACTTGAAAGACTGATCTTGTACATTTAGTAAGGGTCCTTTTAATTGTCTATTAAACTTTGCTTTCTATAAACTAGGAAGAAAGGCCTTGTATAAATTATTGCAAAGTACACAGACATTGTATAACGGATTTTGTGCATATGATGTTATGCAATCTTCTACATACCACAAGTAAATACTAAGTGTGAGCAGCTCTATAGTCAGGCAACATGTGCTCATCAATCCACATACAGTACAGATGGATGTCAAGATCCATTATGACATTATCAGTAATGGAAGATATATTATTTACCCTGAGAAGAAATCTTATACAACTATGTCCACTTTTGTGGGTTTGGACTAAGTGCCAGTTCTACCGTCCAGGGATTTGAAACCTTCATTTCTTGTAAATGAATTTTATGTGCATAATATTGTGCAATAAGGAAAAATACAGCTGAATCATTAGCCGAGGCAACATGAAAAACAAGAAACACTGCCATAGATTCATTAATATTCACTTCTAAGGCCCAATGTCCACGGGCAGATTTCAATTATAAAATCTGCGTGTCTCCTGCGCGGGAGATCCACAGCTCTAGGCCTCCATAGGGAGGCATTAGCATCCACAGGGCAATTTAATGCATGCGAATGTGATTTTTTTTTTTTCCCCGGCGTGCGGATTGTACGTGCGGGAAGTAATCCCAGCATGCTCTATTTTCCTGCGGATCCCGCAGGGACAGCTTCCATTGAAGATTTCCACAGCGTCCGGACAGGTGAGTAAAATGTCATTTTTGGCACGGGTGGAAACCTCTGCCGGATTCCACACTTGGAAACAGTGTGCGTGCCCGTGGACATGAGGCCTTAAAGATGTTTTTAGTTTGTATTTATTCTTACATTTTTTAACTTGCTCAATGAAGAATATTTTATTAAAACAAAATGAATGTAAAAGCCACTAGTTTGGCGGTTTCACTTGTGACCAAAATAACCAAACCCCAAATACAGTATAAGAAAAAAATCTTTAAACCTTAAAAGACCCCAAACATAGATAACAAGTCCCTTACCATCGCTTTAACCCCTTAGTGACGGCCCCATTGCATTTTTACATCTTCCCTAAGTGGGCTTTAATCGTCAGGGACGTAAAAACATGCATCCCCTGAGGATAGAAGCCCAGTGGGCTGTGGACGTGACAGCTCCATATTGTTGGTTCCCTGAGGTAGCCGGCAACATGGAGCTGACATTGGGGGCCGTGCCCCCCCCCCCCCCCCCGGTAATGCGATCAACGCTATCCAATGGATAACACCGATTGCATAAAAATAAATAAAAAATAAATAAAGCTAAAGATTTAGCTGCCCTCATGGATCTATGGGGGCAGCTGAGCGTACTCACCCCCGTCCTCTGCGATGTCTCGTGGGGATCTAGTCCTTCTGCACATGCGCGCTAGGCGCATGACGTCATGCGTATGCACAGAAGCCTGGATCGCCCATGAGATTTGAAATCTGAAGACAGGGGATATCACTGAGGATCACATATATCTATATTACTCTCAAGCTCGGCACCAATCAGGTTGAATCAGGGAACCCAAACAACTAATCAGGTTGCTGGAATAGTGAATCAGAACCAATGAGGTTGCTGGAATTGCTCTATAGTGCCATGCTTGAGAGTAATATAGATATATGCCCAGGAACCACGGTGACGAGTCCCTGGGCCCATGATCTCCAGTATCCAATGATATAAAAAAAAACTTTTAAAAGGTTAACGTTTCAGCTGCCCTGATGGATTGGATACTTAATGTATATGTGTTGTTCAGCCCAAGTGACTGTGGCAGCCCATCATGTTTCATCATTATAGTGACAACACATCACTGCTGCAACCAGCAAAGTCTATTGGGGTAAATGTAGTAACTTTCTTATATGTTATTTTTTATTCCATGTATGATTCATCTCCTTTTTATTTCTTTGTTATCTGCTATTTGTTTATCTGTTAATAATCTTATTGCATGATTATAATTCTCGGATACAGTTTGGACATTCTGAACATTCTTCTTTTCTCTTAAAAGGACTGGTATTCTAGCATACGTGACATGTCAAGAACCGAACTATGGGCTAACCTGACCGCCGACCTAACTAAGTCAATAGACAAGTGACATTCTTTGTTGGGAAGGCGAATGGTCACAGCTTTATTAGATATTGTCAACACAAATTTAATTCATTACTGTCTCTATTTATTTAGATATTTGTAATCATATATGCATAAGCGCAGATGAACCCAATGAACACTACTTGGCAACCACCCAACGAGGGCATATCCTCAAACAATAATTCATTAAGCTGAATTGTGACATGCTTTCCAGGGTCCGGTGCTCCGATACTCTTCTTGCAGTCCTCCAACACCCACAGAAGAGGGCTCTGATTGGTTCTCGAGCGCTGTATGCAATGTTCGATGAACCAATGCGATGGCTGTGATTGGTTCTTCAACCACTGCTCAGTCAATCAATGCTGCGCTCGATGAACCAATCACAGCCAGTGCGTTGTGGAGGCAAGATTTATGAATTGGCTGAGCCATGGCATTGATTAGCTAATTCATAAATCCCACCTCCACAAGGCAATGGCTGTGATTGCCTGAGCAGTGCTCGAAGAACCAATCAATGCAGCGCTCGCTGAACCAATCACAGCCATCGCATTGGTTCATCGAACGCTGCATTGCTTGGCTGAGCAGCACTCGAAAACCAATCAGAGCCATCACTTCCTGGAGGTGGGATTTATGAATCCCGTAACCAGGAAGGGATCTTCTGTGGGCCGCCAAGGACTGCAGGAAGCACAACAGAGCTTTGGAAAGCAGCGGTAGGTACCTGGATCAAGCCTGCTAGGTAATGTATTCCTTTTCTTTTTTGCAGCTAGGGCTTATTTTCAGGGCAGGGCATATATTTCAGGGTAGGGCTTATTTTTAGGGTGCGTTTTGTTTTTGGGAAAACAGGGTACATAATGCCGCAATGATTCAATTAGGATTTGAAAAAAGCGCCCACATAACCACTATTGAAGTGTGTATACATTTTTTGAGATCAGCTTGTATTTTGAGTTCTCTTTTTAGACATTTTGTACTTTTATGGTAAACTTTTAAACTTCTCTTCGACCAAACAATTATCCTTAATATTTGACAATTCACAAATTCTATTTTAAAGGAATTCTTAAGAGACGGCAAAACACATAGCCTGCCGTGCCTCCATTCCTCTATTTCCACTCCTTTTTCCAGAGGAGTGGAAAGATATCAAGATATTGATACAATGAATGAGCTTTATGAATGGGACTTGTGGTGAACTAAGTTTAGTGCGTGTCACCAGGATATATGACAAATCAATACATTGCTAAAAGGCTTAAGAAATAATGAAGACATGAAACTATGGACAGGTTTTGTATCTTAAATAGTCATTTACATTCTTCTCCTGCCGGAATGAAGTTCAGCTGAACTGCGGTTCTGGATTTGTAAAACTATAACAGACAAAACAGGACAAAAAAGATTAGTTATTGATGGCTTGTGGCTTGGATGATATTAAATAATGTTAGATTGTTTCTATGTGTTTAACCTCTTCCTACATGTACATGGAGAGAGGCAGTATATTACCACATACATAAGGGGTTAAGAGAAGTTGGGGGACCCCAAGATAAACTTTTGCACCCGGACCCATGAGCCTTTAGCTATGCCCCTGCATACATGTATAAGATTATGAGTGTGCGGGTATATGAGTTGTGTCTATGAGTTTAGCCATAGGAGCAGAGGTATAAACTCCTGGATACTTGTTGCCATCTTCCAATTCCTCAGGATGTTATGACCTTTGAGTTGGTTCCCCCTCCATTGTTTCCTAAGATTGAAGTTCTTATCCGAAGAAGTAGCCTTGTAAATGGAGAATAGGGCCAGACCAAGCAGGCCCATCTTGGCTGAAACCCTTCAATTTCCAATATATATCACTTACGTGATCATAAGTCTATTTAGGCTCCTCTGGGTAATATGCAAATAAGGGAGATGAAACAAAACCGCCACCCAGAGGAGCGTAAAAGGCCTTTCAAGTCTCCTCCTCACCGTCTAGTTGCTCTCCCTAAGGAGAAAAGATAGCGTTTCTGACCCACATCATAGGCCTCTAGCAAGCAAAGTCAGAATCCTACTGCACAGTGATGAAGAGCAAAACCCCTGAAACAGCCATCTGCGCATGGGCTCTTGCTTTACTTTCAATTCCTAGTCATTATTACAAGGCTTGTATAAAGAGTCTAACATTGACTTTAGGGATTGCTGCCTTCCAATAGGTGGCACTGTGGAGGTAGTGTTTCATCTCCCTTATTTGAATATTACCCAGAGGAGCGTAAATAGCTTTATAAGTCTCCTCACTCACTGTCTAGGTGCTCCCCTAAGGAGAAAAGATAGTGTTTCTGACTAATGTGATCTTCACATGTATCAAGGATGTGTATCAGAAAGTCATTTTAACTGCATTTGACCTTTAAGGATCCCGATTGTGCCTTTATTAAAATGTGTTTTACTGTTATGCATTAGCCACACATGTAACAATTATTGTAAATGACAATCATTATGGCTACTGTGCAGTACTGCAATGTTTGTTGGATATGCTTCAAAAGGCTTAAAGCAACCCTGGAGACCAGGGGGTTATATTCTTCTGTAGCACTGTCCCTCTGATCCACCAACTCCAAACCCCATTTTCAGTTATCCTACATCAGTCATTACAAACCTTTTTAGAGACCAACTGCAACCAAAAACCCACTTATTTATCGCAAAGTGCCAACACTTCACGGGGCAGAGCTTCTCACGATGTATCATTTTACCTCTGTCATTATAAAAAGGACAGCTCTGTTTCAAAATAGACAGCGTGCAGATTTAGACTGCTTTTTGGATGCGGAAATGCTGCAGAATGTCCTCAGCGGAAATTTCTGTGGCAATTTCTACAGCATTTACGCATCCAAGAAGCAGTCAAAATCTGCACGCTGTCTGTTTTGAAAAAGCCCTACCCATTTCCACCACATGTAAACATACCTTAGTGGTAATAGTGACCCCCCCCCCCCACAGCGGCCCCGCCAGTAATTGTGACACCCCACAACTGCCCTAGACGTAATAGTGAGATCCCACAGCAGCCCCAGTAGTGCTAGTGACATCCCACAGCAGCCCCAGTAGTAATAGTGACATCCCACAGCAGCCCCTGTAGTAATAGTGACATCCCACAGCAGCCCCTGTAGTAATAGTGACATCCCACAGCAGCCCCTGTAATAATAGTGACATCCCACAGCAGCCCCTGTAGTAATAGTGACATCCCACAGCGGCCCCAGTAGTAATAGTGACACCCCACAGCGGCCCCACTAGTAATATTAACATTCCACAGCGGCCCCCAATAGTAATAGTGACACCCCACAGTGGCCCCCAGTACACTTACCTCCTCCTCCTCGTGGAAACAGCGCTGTTAGCAGCGCTGATCCCAGGTGCATACTGTGACGTTAGTGTGTGCTGCCGGACGCCTCCTCCCCTGCTCTCACAGAACCTAATAGGAGACGTCAGGGGAAGGGGGAGGAGAATCCCGGCTGCACACTGACGTCACAATATGCGCCAGGATCAGTGCTGCTAGCAGCACTGGTGAATGAATGCCGGCAGAGAAGTCACTGCCCCTGCCTGTATTCACTAACATGGTGAGCGACCAACGGTGGCGTGTGCCAGCAGGGAGGGCTCTGCGTGCTGCAGGTTCTCCACCACTGTCCTAGATGGTCGTTAAAATGTTGTAACTACCTAATGCACCCTGTACACTGCACTCTGATTGATCAGCACTGATTGTGTAAATAGCGCTGGCCAATCAGAGAGTAGGTATAGTACCTGTTCTACCTGCTCTTCCTGTACTACCAATGACCTGTGTAGATAGATAGTCAAGATTGTGGCAACCATCTTCTATGACCAAAAACGTGGCCTAGAATTGTTAGATCGATGGAACAATGGCACAGAAGAGCAATGGCAGGCAATATAACCTCCCTTCAGTCCCAGGAGAAAATTTTGTCTGGAGACCAGAGGGTCATTTTAAGGGAATGCTCAGGACCAACCTAATCTACACGGTTACACCCAGTTCTGGGTCTGAAGATGTGGTGCATGACAAAGAGACTCAAATAAGTCACCATAGAGAATCCCTATGTCTTGCACCATCCCTCAGGCCCCAGTTTTGCTGGCATTTTCCTTTAACAATACTAATGTAGAGTTTATACACCAAATGATTGCAGGGGAAAGCAGAGACATTGTTTTCTATGGATAAATATCATACTACGTAGGCACTGAGCGTCATGACAATCAACCCCTTCCTAACATCAGTCATACTGTAGTTTGTAGGAAGCGCTTTCTGACAGCATTGGGAAGTAGCGAGCTCAGACACTGAGTCAATGCCATCCACAGGAAAGCCGGCTGTAATATATCGCCAGTCTCTTGTTGCAATTGCCAGGATCATGGATAAGTATCTTGGGCAAACCTTGGGTCTAATGACTTGAAATCGGATCATATATTTTCTTTTTGAGGGAAAGGCCCATGAGCCTTTAGGTACGCCCCTAGTTAAAGGTACTGGAATATCCTTGGGTAGAGGGAAAGTATGTTAACTTCTATGTCCCAATTTAATGGTTGTATCAAGCCTAATTCAGCTGTCCCTTGTGAATGTTCTCATGTTATGTGATCACTCTATCACTGTCTGACATCACAATATATATATATAATGTGCCTTAGGGTGTCCTGTGTCGGTTTGTAACTGAAATACTGCCACCATGTGGTTGGATGACTACATGACATGCTAAAACATTTATGTCTGTGGACCAATAAAAGGGGACTTGCCTCTAGCAAGATGATTTTTCCATGGCCCCGCAGGGCGGGGTGAGGCTTTGGTCATATGGGGGCGGGGTTATGCAGCGCTATACACCAAACAGCGCTGTAGACCGGGGGTGCTGCTGAGACCACTCTGCTGCCCTGCTACACTCCCTGGCACCCTCAGATATGCGCTCACCGGATCCGAAGCACTGTCCGTGTAGCCATGTCCCCCCTGCGCTGCAAGAACCCTAGAGTCTAGGGACCTGGTCAGTTCTGACAGCGTGGTTCCTGAGGTCCCCGCTATGCTCTCTGCTCCCGCGCACTCACTGCTATGCTGGCGAGCCCCCACCCCCGCCACCAATAGCAGACAGCAGCACACGATGGAGTGTGTCCACCCTGCTGCAGTACTAGCCAATCGGAAGCTAGGGGGCGTTCACTCCAAAGTCCGCTCAACCCCTAGCATCCAGTGACGTGACATCAAGGTGCAACAGTACCATGCTGGTCTGCGGCGCCCCCTGCTGTAGAGGGCACTATGGCCCGCACTCACCAGTCGGAGGTGAAGCTTGAGGGAGAGCAACATTGCGCCACCAACTCACCAGTGTAGCACACACATTGAAGCGCTGTACAGTAACGCACAGCTCGATGTGGGCAGTACTAAGCGGGAGGGGGGGAGAAAAGCATTCAATCCAAACTCACCCCCTGTGCCCTGTACGCAGCAGTATAGCGGAGAGCGGCTCCTGCTATACTGTCCTGTGTGTTTGGCTTAGCTGCTACAGCTTCACCAACTCGTGGCTGGCCGCTCCTGCTGCAGTCAGCGCTGTCATATTGAAGTGCTGTACATTCTCAAGAGTAAGAAGAAGAGCAGATGCAAAAGTCAAGCCTATGCGCCAGTGTCTACAGAAATAGGCCAGTGGGGCAACATGCAAAGGGACCTCCAGGTTGGTTTGTCCGGGGTATTTTGTGTATTTACAATAACTGATGCCTTTGCGTTATAACTATTATAATTCCACTAAGTAATTCACATGAGCACAAATATTTATATATACAGATTGCAGTCGTCGTCCTGGGAAAAGAACTCTGCTGTTAAGTGGATGCATTTTCTACTACAGTCGCTGTCCTGGGACGGGCTATCTACTGATATAATGCTGCCATCCTGATATCTCTGGACATCTTGCTTTTGTATTGGTATTAAAAAACTGGCATCTGATACTGTAATTCAGACATCCAGGGCAAATTACATTGGCGGAGCTTAAAAGGCTTGTCTGCTCGGTGGAAGAAAAGAAAAAAAGCAGATGTCTGTTATATATATATTGATACAACCATTAAATTGAGAGGTAGAAGTTAACATACTTTCCCTCTACCCAAGGACATTCCAGTACAAACTCAGCATATACACAAGCCTAAGGCCTCCTGCACACGGGCGGGTCAGACCCCGCATGTGGGATTCCTGCAATGGAGTTCGACCCGGTGCCTGGCCGGTGACTCCAGCTTACCTGTCCGGCGGCTTCTGCACACTCTGCAGATGTGCTGGCCGGCACTCCGTCGTGCATGCGCAGTAGCCGCCGGCACTGCGGGGTGATGCGTATCCAGTGCATAACCTGCACAAAATCGCAGCATGCTGCGATTTATTCTCCACGAGTGGAAAATCGTAATGGATGTCATCTCGTGGAGATGAAATGGCATTTTGCCATTGAATACTATGGGCTGTATTTGCTGCGGAGTCCGTAGGCTGATGGCCACGATGGACACCGCAATGCAAATACGTCCGTGTGCAGGAGGCCTAAGGATTTGAGCAACTATTTGTGTACATTGTTGAAAATATCAGGTTTTGTGGTGTGTTATCGGTATGTGGTGCTTACTACCTTACAAAAGTGATCCAAGGAAGAACAAGTGGTGACGAAGTCATGGCTCAATGAGGTGCATGGGGAGCAGAAACTGGTCCGTCTGGTCCCACAGAAGAACTACTGTAGCACAAGTTGCAAAAAAATGACACCATTTATGGAAAGGTGTCAAAATACACAGGGCATCGCAGCTTGCTATGTATGAGGCTTCATGTCCACAGACCATTCAGTGCCCATGCTGACTATGGCGCAATGGAAGAAAGTGCTCTGGTCTGATGAATCATGTTTTCGTTCAATTCCAGTGGAGGGCCTAGTGTGTGCCATCGCAATCCTGGGAAAGAGATGGCTCCAGGATGTTAACTTTGACACGTACCAGCTGCTTAAATAATGCTGTAGACCAAGTACCCTGTTTAAGGCAGCGGTATTCCTTCATGGTAGTGCCCTGTTACCGCAGAATGATGACCCCTGCTGCACTACAAAAACTGTTCAGCAATAGTCTGAGGAACATGGCAAAAGGTTCAAAGTGTTAATTTGGTTTTCAAATTCCCCAGATCTCAATCTGATCGATCTCCTGTGAGATCTACTTGGAAAACAAGTCCAATCCATGGTGGCTCAAACTCACAATTTTCAGGGCCTAATGGCTATGAAAACCTTTGGCAAAATTTTTGAAAAATTCTTTTTCACTTAAATACATGTATTTTGGGCTGACGAACATTTTTGCAACAGGATTCAATTGAAAAATGTGCCCCCTTTGTCTTCTGCTTCTACATATTGCTGAAATTAGACACTGCGGTTTACGGGCCCTTGTACATGGATCGATTATCTTCCAAATAATAGTTGAATTGTTCGTAAGTTTACAATAATCCTTCAGCGTAAACATGGCTAGCAATTTAACGATAATTCGTTCGCTTATCATTTTATGCAGGAACAAAAATCGTTTGTCATTTGTCAATTGTTTCATGTAAAAGGCGCCTCGTTGGCTTGCTGGCTTCTCATCCCGTGTAAATGCTCCTCGCTCAGTGCTTCACATAGGAGGTGAAGCGCTGAGCGAAAATCGGACGAGAAGTGAGCAGCCGAAAGGTCTTTCAGTTTGAATGCTCTACACGAGTGCTGACAACCTTAGCTGTGATGTCAGCATTCATGCAGTCGCTGAAAAGACTGTCGGCCCGTGTAAAAGGGCTTTAAGTCTCAATAGTTGATCCATCTGTGAGTCTGGACTGATGGCTTGGTTTTCAGCCCTTATATCTCTCCAGTACTTTTTATCAGCTACCACTTTGTTTCTTCCAATCGATTTATCGTTTGAACCAGCGAATGATGTCAGAGCTCGCTCGCTCGCTCGTGCATCCTGTTTATACCACCAGATACATTGTTGACTTGTTCAAGAAATCGTTCAGTTGTTCACATTTGCTGTATAAGTGAATGAGGAATACTGAACGATCGCTGTTTAAACTGAATGATTGGTGAACGAGCCAGCGATGATTTTCATGCCCGGTGAAGGCAAAGCGAATGATTTATCGTTCATCGTCTGGTCATTGCCTGCGCTTACACTGAATGATTATCGCTCATTTTTGCTTGTTTGAATGATTTCTTGAACAATAATCGTTTCGTGTAAAAAGACCCTAAGTCCTCAGTTCAGCCTCTCTGGAAGATTTCCTACTGAGACATAGGGCCCTTTTACATGGACCAGGAAATCATTCAGATTGGCGCAATCAGTGAGAATCTGAACAACTATCATTCAGTCTAAGTGCATGCACTGACTGAGCGACGAACAATAAATCCATTCGTCATTCAGTTTCTGCATGAATAACAAGTGAACGATGGATCGGCCCGTGTAAACAGGCAAACATTCACCTACAAACAACTGCCTGTTTACTATGAATGGAGGAGGGCATACCGGTACAATCACCCGCCCGCTCCACCTCCATTCACTAGCGATGATTATTTCTGTCTGAAAGCACAGGAGCGATCATCACGGAGATGACCTGTCAAGCATCTGCGCCCTACAGGTTCTCTCGTGTAAAAGCATCCTTAGACTGCAGTGTCTATATACAGTGATATGTAGAAGCTGCAGAAACATAACGGTGCAAAATGTTTAGCTAAATCATATAGCAAAAGTTATGGTCAATGGTACATAGATTTAAGCGCAAAAAAATGCCCCCCTCCACAGGTGTCCATAGCCTTTAACCCGTTAGTGTCCACCACGTCGCCTTTTTGGTCACTAATTGGCTTTATACCTGCTCATACATCTTAAGGGCTCTTTCACATAAGTGTATATCGGACACCGTTTAATGGCTGGCCTATATACGTTACCATTTGATGCATTGGATTCCAATGCATCAGATCAGATGGGCGATTTTCCGACACGTAAAAGCGCCAGGCCGGCCAAGATAGCGCGTTTCGGCCAGGCCCTTTTACGCCAGCTAGAAAAGATAGTTCAGGAACTATCTTCCTGGCTGGAATACGTCAGCTACTGCATAGACTCCTATGGGAGCCTATGACAGCTACCAGAGAAGGGGGATGGGTGGGAGTTTAGCAAAGTGACTGCTAAACTCCCTCCCCCTTCTATCCTCCTCTCCGCTCCTTGCCGGCTGTTTGCGGGAGCTAGTTGCTAAGCTCCCGCCCCCTCCGATTGTTGGCTGTCGACAAGGGGCGGAGAGGAGGCAGGAGCTTAGCACAGTAGCTCCTGCCCCATCCTGCCTCCTCCCCTTGCCGAGAGACGGCAAGGTGGCAAAAAGGGGGAAGGCAGTTTAGCAGGGCTAAACTATCTTCCCCCACCCAACGACAATCCGGGCTCAGCGTATATGCACCGGGCCGTCTAAATGGGCGCACGAACGGCAGATTCGTGCGCTCGTTTATGAGTTTTTACGGCGCCAGCGGGCACTCATAAAAACGCCTACGCTCGTGTGAAAAAGCCCTAAGGTGGTGGTTTAGCTTACTACTGATAGCCAGGCTCCTGTTCTAACAGCCAAGAATGGAGAAACCTCAAATCCTAGCAATTTAACCCCACAATCAATAGCAACTGCAGCATGTAAGCAGATGACAGGTGGAGGAGGTTCTTTCTCTTTCAGCACCCTGCATTGCGTTTGCAAGGTACCAATGGGTTTCCATGGCAGCTGGAAGCCTGACAAAGGCCTCCATGTCTGCCATGTAACTCAGCCTACAAGACTCTCCTTCCCACAGAATGTATACGCTGTTGTCATAGGTTTTGTAGAAGGCACTACATAAGTAATGCAGTGTACTATCCTAGTGATTGAACGATCACATCTTCAAGTCACCTTCAGGGGCTAAAAAATAGCATCAAGAATGTTCAATAAAGTTTAATTCAAAGAAAAGAAATTAACCTTTTTTCCCACGAAAAAGTTTTTAATGCATAAAACACAAGCAAAAAAGTAAAATACCAACACATAATGATAGGTGTTACTACATTTGTAATGACCCAAACAATGAAATTATGTTGTTATTTATCTCGTTTGGTGAACACCTTAAAAATAAATTTAAAAAGCGGTACGAGAATTGCTATTTTTCTGCTGTTCTCCTCCCAAAAAATGTAATAAAAAGCAATCAAAAGTCACAAGTACCTCAAAATGGTACCAATAAAAACTGCAACTCTCTTTGACTTAAAACATTAATATTAATATTAAAATCATTTGACTGATATAACCTTTTAAAAATAAAAAAAAACGTTTGGTAACCAAAAACTGCAACTCTTCCCGCAAAAAACAAGACATCACAGAGCTCCGTTGCTGTACAAATAAATATGTCATGGGTTTTATCTAGAGATGAGCGAGTATACTCGCTAAGGCACATTACTCGAGTGAGTAGTGCCTTAGCCGAGTATCTCCCCGCTCGTCTCTAAAGATTCGGGGGCCAGCGCGGGTGACAGGTGAGTTGCGGCTGGGAGCAGGGGGGAGAGAGAGATCTCCCCTACGTTCCTCCCCGCTCTCCCCCGCCGCTCCCCGCCCCCCACCGGCCCCCGAATCTTTAGAGACGAGCGGGGAGATACTCGGCTAAGGCACTACTCGCTTGAGTAATGTGCCTTAGCGAGTATACTCGCTCATCTCCAGTTTTATCATTAAGTTCATGACTTGATGGGCAATAGGCATTATTAAGGCAGCAGCATGGGAACCTACAGAGTATTAGGGAAGGTGGTTTCATTGTTTTGGTTGATCGATGCACATATATTTGTACTATTAGCTTGGTTTGATTGTGTCTTTCTATAATTGTGACTTAGCTAACTATCAGACCACAAATATACTAGTGAGTAATGCAGACATCCAAGTAATTCCAGAGGGTTCACTTACTTTTTATTACAACTTCATATATACACCGGTAGCACACCGAGATATATAAATTCTTTTTAATGAGATGAGGGGCGTGGATACTATATGTGAAATACGCTGTGCAGCTCAGTTCTGGAAGAGATTTAGGGATTATGACATAGCGCATTGATGGGTCGGTGTGACAGTCTGTGATCAGTACTGGGCCACACATAAAACCCTGAGTGACCTTCTAGGGTTAGCAGATGGCCCGCAGGTTGTCAGCCAGAGATGAGCTTGTTATCATTTTTAATCCAGCACTATTGATTCCTCTGTCATTTAAAACTGTGATATAATTTCCACAATGTCACTCTCTATCACGTGTCTCATTGGCAGTTAAAAGTCCACAACACCATAATGACCAATGGCAGCCATGAGGGCTTGGTGGTTAGTGGGGAGCACAATTTTCCAACCTTTTCAAGTTTGAATAAGCGAAGATGGTAACTCACTCTAAACACACAAAAATTGTGAACATTCTGTTTTGGTTAATTAGTTTACAGTTTGTTATCGGCATAAGGACAAGATCCTGATTGGATAACCACCTTCTTATGTTCTATGCATGAGCTTCAAACAGAAGTGTATATATGAAGTATATGGGCCTTCTGACCTGACACCATCTCCTTCCAATTCTGAGACACAACTAAATGGCCTTGTTCACTACCTCTTTCTTTCTATCCTTTGTAGGTTGAGAGGGTGTCGAAGGGCCTGTGTGACAAGATTTGGGCTTTCCGGATCCTCCAGATGGATTTCAGCCTGATACAGCACTGGGCTGAGCTCTATAAGCAAGGTTTGATCGCCTTGTCTTCCTGGGTGGTCAGATGGGACAACTGGGATTTGTGGCCCAATTCTGGCCATAATGGTTCAGGAGAAGTCCGGGTTTTAAAGAAGGCCATGTTGGCTGCCATAGCGTGGAGGCTCCATGTGTAAATTGCGCAGGGCTCGGTAGTCGTCATTGATGCTTCGAAGAATACCTTTTAATAAAGCTGCAATAAAGTATATGAACCGGGTACCAGGGTATTTTAGATTTTGGTAGAGATGAACAGTTTTCTGCGTTAACGGTGAGATATCAGAAGTTCATACCCGTTTGTCAGGCAGTGGCAGTCGATACCTGGTTGCTGGGGGTTAATAACAATTCGTATCCGTTTTCTAGGGATAAGAATTTTCTTCAGACAAGCTGACATTCTCAGAAAGGAGGAAGTGGGGAAATCCAACTGGCCCCTAGTTCCTTTTCTGCACACCCCTCTATTGCAACTCTACGGAGTAGACCTTGCCAGTAGAACCATTATGGTGTCACTGCAGAATATCAGGAGAGACTACTTTCAGTCTCCGTCTTCAGCGTAGCTGCTCTTCTCTTACCGATACTGGTCATGCATTCCCTCCCCCTCTTAAAGCTACAGTGCCACTTAATCTGAACAGTATAGTATCAAACAGTAAATATCAATAACTCATACGCCCTTTTATAGGGATACATGACTTTAAGATGGATCTACTTTTCTTTGTCTGCAAATGTTGTGGCACCCGTGTAGGGAAGGGGCTGTCTTCATGTTCAGGCCACCAATGCGCCATTTGACATAGGGCTCGTCCAACTGGGTAGGACATTAAAAGTGATCGAATGTTCATAGCAACTGATTCGGCATGTCATCCTATATACGTAGACATTCACATTGCAAAAGCAGACAAAACTCTTATGCCCATTGGTACATATGATATTAACCCCTGTGCCCTCACAACTCTTGATATATGCCTCAACCAAACCGTTTTTGTTACGGTGCCTTGAACTTTTGTAGACACCTGCAATAATGAAGTCCAACTGTTGTGGAATTAGAAATCCTAGTATTATATTTACAGGCGGGCTGGGATTCATAGTTCCCCAGCAGCTGCAGAGATGCTAATCCCAGTCCGTGCAAGCCACAGTGTTAGGAGACTCGGCTCCACCCTACAGATTCTGTTCCTATCAAACTAATGGCATGATTTGGGTAGACTTTGAGCAATCCCTTGGAACATTTAGACAAGGATTATGCTTGTTCTATTGACCTCATCTCCGTGATAAAGAGGAGTTATGTTTATCAACGCATTGGACGGGCCCATTTAGAAGATTACCACATTTTCAATCCCATTTGTGGGGAAAGAGGATTGCAGACAATTTATTTTATCAGCTGCGGGTGTTTATGAAGTTATGAAGAACAGAGATGTGTTTAAACACTGTTTATACCACTGTAACATGGGCTCGGATAATTCTTGTGTTTGAAAACAGAATTTCAGAGGCCGATCCGCTGTGTCCTTCTTAGCAGGGACGTAATAAACTTCATCCAGTGTCTTTCTAACTCTTCTGCTACATTTTGTGCTATTTTTGTTATACACTGAAATTGGATTCTTACGGCATAATAATATTTGAGGGTCTACAGATGTGCAAGTCCAGACTGAGATGTAATCACTCAGATGAAGCAATATCATACAAATGATGAATACATCATTTTTGTAGTCCGTAGATCTCGGAAAGCCTGTTGCTATGTATATGGTTACAGCAGTACGTGGCATCAGCAGTTAGGTGGTGGGTGCAGGGTTGGCTTTTTTTCAGTGGGCTACACATCTGCCACTGACTATGATATTTTGTTCTGCACTTATACTGATTTTTTTTTGTCTCTGTAGGTGTACTGAATGGTCAGTTTATCAGAGACACCCATCAAGTAGCACATTGGACCTCCTTTGAACTTCAAAACTGCAGCAGTTCATCGTGGCGTAGATTCCACTAGGTGTTGAAATTGTAATGCAGGAATATCGGCCCCTATGGACAGGATGCTTCTTGCAGTTGGCACAAATTAGATGGAGGTGCTGAACAGCTGACAGGAAGGGCTCATCGATTCATGCTGCCAGCGCCAAATTCTAACCCTCCTATCTGTAAGGTGCAACAAAAATCTAGATTTATCTGAACAGGCAATGTTTTTCCGCTGCTCAGTGACCCAATTTTTGTGCTCTTTTGCCCGCTGGAGTCTCATCTTTATGTTTGGCAGGAATGGTGCTGGCAATGATCTACTGCTGTTGTAACCAATCAGTGCTAAGGAATGACGAGTTGTACGTTTGGACATGTTAGTTGGAGCACCAGTGTTGCATTTGGCTGCAATTTGCTTGACTGTGCACTGCCTGTTCATCAGAACGATACTTGACATCCTTCTCTGATCCTTTTGGCTGAAGAGTTGCTTATGTCCTCCGAATCTCCTTTCACTGGATGGTTTCCTTTGGTCTCATGTTCTTGGTATAATCTCCAGAGTATTACATGAGAAAAACCCACAAGTTGGTAGTCTATAAAATCCTGGCCCCGGCTAGTCTAGCAACGATGACCAGACCTTGTTGCAAGTCACTCATTTTGACAGGTTTTCCCATTTTAATGTGGATGAAACTGATCCATGGAAAGCTAGCTTGTGTGATTTTATTGGGGGTTTTTCCATGGAATTTCCGTGCAGACCCGCAGCATGTCAATTTTATTTCAGCTTCCGCCGTGGAATTTACCTATTCTCAATGAGGGGGTGAATGCCGCACAAAACTTTGCATTAAAAACTACTTAAAAATACGCACCACATGGTGCAGGCTTTCCGCTGCTGACATACCGCTGCAAATCCGCCCCGTGTAGACCCAACCTAAAATAAGAGGGGTGAAGCAATGGAGGGTGCAGTGGCTGCAATTGAACCAGAAAGAATGGTGCGTAGGGTCACTAAGACATCATGATGTGAAGTGCATGTAGCTTTCGGGCAAAACCCAGGAGTATCTGCAGCCACAGAATCTAAGGTCATTCTGGGAGTTGTCATTTCACAGCATCTGAAATGTCACAGTTTAGAGACCACTGATATATAGTGTGCAGCCTAAGGCAAAATTTATTTTCTTGCTCAAAGACCTTCAATCGCTGTTGGCCGAACAATCATTCAGTTGACGGCTCTTTCACCCAACTCTCCCATCCAGATTTGCCTGAATGTTCGTGTGCTTTCCATGGGGACAGCAAAGAAAGTCAAAACCAGACACTTTTCATGGCGGCTTATTCCCAGGAAGAGCAAAAGGATATGGTGTTGAAAATCAGTTTCCTTGATCCTTCTTTCACTTGACATCATTTGCCATGGGGCAGTCGAGAGGCCCCCATACACAACTGTTAGTCAACCAGTCCCGCTGAAAAAGTGTGGGTTTAGATGACTTTTGTCTAATATGCATGGGCACTTCAAAGCAACCCTATGGTTTTAGGATCACATTTTGTGTTGGGACTGGAGAAGGCAGTTACACTACCTACTGTTGGTCTTTCGTGCCGATGCCACTCTGCTCTACTGGTTCTGGGTCCCATTTTCAGCCATCTAAGAATGCCAATCCAATCTTCAGACTACCTAATCCCCAGAGGGCATTGGTAGCGTTGGAGAGAAGAACAGCAGGTAATATACCTCATCATCCCATTCTGGAACAGAAATTTGTTCGGAAACTAGAGGGTTGTTTTAAAGGGGTTATTCAGGCAGCACCCTCCAGGATATACCGGGATCAGAGCAGAGGCACTGCTCCAACCCCTGTGTAGTGTCCGGTGCTTGTAATTTGAAGCACAGCTCTTAGTGAAATCAATAGGAGCTGTGCTTGTAATTGCAGGTTGGGTTCCCATTCATTTCAGTGAGAGCTGTGCCTGCAATTACACGCACCGGCCACTACACTGGGGTCAGAGCAGCGCTTCCGCCCTGATCCCGATGTATCCTGGCAGGTACTGCCTGGGTAACTCCCCTAAGTTCTAATCACTAGATATGATGGACTGGTGTAAATCTGTTTTTTTAGGATTGGCACAGATCATTACTTCTTAGTTCTATAGACTTTGAGCTCAGTGAGAAAATGGAACCTATTATAAATAAGGCACGTCTTATGGATGAGATATATGCTCTAAAGTTTTGCAATTAACATCAGTGACATCATTTGAAATATCCATACCCAATCGATGTTAATTTGCCATTACTTTCAAGGTTGGTATGTTAAAGAATCAAATGACCAGATATGTAAAAGGGGCCAATTATACAATTCAGAGAACTGCGCAAACTACCGGATCCGACTATAAGTAAACATTATTACTTGGATATGGGACATCCACACTGTCCCACTTTTTCCCTGGAAGCTATCTTAGTTCCAAGAAAAGCTGCGGAGTAGCACATTTCCTTGTGCGCTGCGCACTATGTCCAATCTATAACTCCATTCTAGAAGGTAATTATCACAGTCTGCTAGAATGTAAAATCCCCATGAACAAGAGGAGCTGTGATCTTCAGAGCCTGCAACCAGACTGATGACAAAAACCCTTAATAAAATTCCTAATCATTAGAGCAGACAGGCCTACAGCACAACTCAGGACGAGTGCATCATTAAGCTCTATGCTATTTCTGTCCTGCACCGAGGCTGGTCTATGTATGTGCTGACGGCAGCTGCTCAAGCAAAAAAAGGGAAAAAAAATCTGTTCTGGTTCAAAGATCTAAAATGACAAATATTTAGAAGAGCTGACACATTATAATGTACGAGGTATTAAATTCAATTGTCATAGGCTCATTCAGGCCTCTGTCACCCCCGTTAAGCTCTTAAGACAAAATCAAGAATAATGAGTAATGATTTTAAACATCTCCTATGGGTACTTGCATATGGACCATATTTCTGTCTGATTTTTGGACTGATGAAAATCAGACAAAAATAGACAAAAGCCTGAGTAAAAGAAAAATGGCAACATGTCTTATTCTTGACGTAATTGGCACATGTATATGTGTGTGCTTCCATACAGATGGGATGTCCGTGTGCTGTCCGACGCAAGTTGCACCCAAGGTGCAACTTTAAAATCGTCTGTGTGCAAGTAGCCTTAGCTTCGTTTTTTTCACAAATGTATTCTCTATGTAGTACAGAACAGCACTATACAATCAGTCCCTGACATAAGTCGAAGTTCCAAAGTCTAGAAGTATATATAGGAAGTAGCAAAAACCAACATTCTTGGCCATGCCACCAAACTGTTGGATAGGGGAGACCAGATTGTGCTTGTGCAAGTGTAAGGGGCATAAGTTAGTTCTAATGCTATTATGGTAATACTTTTGGCAATGTTCATTGACATGATGTGTTTGTCTCTTTAAGAGTGGGAGGGCTCGAGGAGCGGATGGCTTTGGTACTGTGGTCACGGACTGGAATTTGGAAGGTGAGTAGAGAGGGCAAACCAGAATGCTGTTAAGAAGTGTGTGGAGTAGCTCCGCTGCTGAGATTGATTTGCAAGACACAGTGCCCTTTATGTGGAAAATGGCAAAAAATAAATAAAAGAAAGGAAAGCACAGTGAGTTACAAAGCCCTACAGGCATATTTGAGGAGCAGGTCCTGCTTGTGATGTCTCTTCAGGCCTTATCTCCCTGAATCTGAGAGCCATCCACTCTGACTGTGTTAGAGACTTGTACCTGGGTAAGCTATTGGACTAGAGAACAAGGAGCTAAGGGCACTTTATTTGGACTTATACCATCCCGGTATGCAGGCACCATTATTCCTGTTACACCCAATAAACATTCAGAAAGTTATTTATTGTGTGGCCTGAAAACAAGCAGATTTTTCGTTTTCTCTTGTCAAGCATCAATGTCTGGCTGCAGTCCATAGACCACATTTTTCCTGGAGCCCTCGGTATACAGTTACACCCCAGGTCCTCTTCCGGTCAAGGCCCTCTCACAAACCAGTGTGGCCGGAACCTTGCCAGGAGGACTTGATGTTGCATTTGCCCTCATATGACAACCAGGGAAACATGACCAAGCCAGAGTTAAGACTCTTGCTCCTGGAGGTACTCCTGTGCTCTCTACCAGCCCGGTGCCTCTATCTGAACTATAAAGGGGTGCCAGTGCCTACATCCTTCGACCTGCTCACATCAGATTGGAGTGTTTATTGTTATTTGTGTTTTTGTATTTTATTAGATGCATGTCACTTTAAGTATATACTGTGAACAGGGTGCGTGGCCATATTGTGGTGCAGTGTGCGCCAGTCACTCAAGTGAGCAGATGTTCTGTTGTGAGCACTTGTACCAGAGTAGAAGCGGTTGCTACCGTGTGCCTTTCCCTTGGGCTACCGCAATTCTAAAAAAAGGAAGAGACAAAGGAGTGAGTTCCAAGTGCAACTAGGTGATCTGGAGTGGGAGAAAACTGGACTGTCGAAGCCAGCCACCCGCCACTCACTACGGTAGCTTAGAGTCTGTTGCCGATTGTTCTTCTGGACTAACTAACCCCTTAAGGACCAGGCTGTTTTGCACCTTGAGGACCAGACTCTTTTTAGGGATTTTACCCATGTGGCAGTTTTACTGCCCTATTTTGTTTCCTTTAGCTACCAAAATTAATTTTACTGCATTTTTTTCCCCCATGACATATAGGGCGATTTTTTAAATATCTTTTTCACTGACTTTTTTTCTCCGTATTTTAGTTTTATTGGGGGTAGTTATTTTTTTTATTTAGTATATTTATGCTAAAATAAAGTATGGGAACAGGTTCCTCTATTTGTTTCAGACGTTTTGATATATAGTGTGTATGGTTTTGGTTTACAGGGCGTATACGGCGACGGTTTTGGTTGGTTTCTTATGTATATATTGTTGTTTTATTCTGTAATTGTGTTTTATTTGTGCATGTAATCAAGTTTTTTACTATCTATATCCCCTGTGACGTCATATAAGACCTCTGTGGGACATTCATTTTTTTTTTTTGACACTTTCCCACTGTAGCTGGGACATCCATAGGAGCCCCAGTTACAGGGGGAAACAACCCCTGTAGTGACATTAGTCACTGGCAGAGCTGGCCAGGATCTAGTTTGACCCTCCAGCTCTGCTGTAGCAGGGAACCTCGGCAGCCACATGACCCCCCAGCTCCCCATAGGCATATTAACATCTTCATCAGCACTTCTGCCGTATTCAGCAATTCCAGCAACCTGATTGGTTATTTGGGTTGGCTGATTTAACCTGATTTGTTGTTTGGGTTGGCTGATTCACAAGTGCTGATGAAGATGTTAATATGCCTCCCGTACTGAAAGCTACAGTTCTGCTTTCACTTTCAGTACATAGTGCTCATTGAGCCCTGTGTACTCAGGGAAGGAAAGGCAGGAAGGGTTAAAAACCCCTCCTGCCTTCTCCTTCGGGTTATCAGCTGTCACTAACAGCTGATAACCTGCATTAAGCCCAGGACCAGGCGCCGTATATTTACCGCGCCTGGTCCTTAATGGGTTAAATGTTCCAATTTAGAACATGAACCATACTAATGTGTGATGTGCGGCCCATGTGGATGGACACAGTTTAATGCATAGCGTCAGGAAACCCTGGCCTGGCCCACAAGCAAATACAGACCTGCGATGCAGTAATGGGTAGTGTCGTCACATTGGCTGAAACAGGTACACGGAGGGGAGAACTTTCACCACGAAAGCCCAATGCCTTAGATTCCCCTTGGCCTACACCCCAGCAGACCCTGGATCTATCAAACCTTCCCAATCTTGTACCATATGTTTTAAATTAGTCTTCTGCTTTGGACAATTCATACTTTTTGGAAGGGTCTCTTGATAATAAGTTCTTCACAAAATGTTCCCTTGCTGGAACCCCCAAAGATCTGCTGTAATCTGTGGGAACATCTAGTAGTAAGTGTTCAATTTTCCCATAGCACCACGACAGGGAAAATGAAGACAGTATCCATTCACATCAGTGGGTTGTGCAATGGACTGGTCAGCTCCTCTAGACCAGGGGTCCCCAACTCCAGTCTTCAGGGACCACCAACAGGTCATGTTTTCAGGATATCCTATAGTAAGAACACCTGTGGCAATGTCTGAGGCACTGACAATAATTACATCACCCGTGCAACACTGAGGAAATCCTGAAAACATGACCTGTTGGCGGTCCCTGAGGACTGGAGTTGGGGAACACTGCTCTAGACATTCTCTGAACCAGCTCTCCACGGTGCCAAAGAGATGAGGATCCTGAACAAAAAAGACCTCGTCTGTTAACTCACAATTCCCTAACAGGTTATATGAAGATGAACTTTTTAAATATATAAGTATATTAAGTATACAAACTAGCAATCTTGATTTTCAAGGGATTTTATAATTTCAACAATCCCTACTTGTTAGAAGTGACCTTTAACAATAAACTGATCACACAATGTCCTCTTACTGGTACCATAAGCAATGGGCATTATTTTGTGGAGAAACCTGGTGGGGTTTACTTGCGGCACCACTACATGAAAAATTAGGCATTACACAAAGCCTATTCAAATCAATGACGTGTGTGTCTAACATACAACAGGACAGGTCCTCCAGACTGAGGGATACTTTTTGTATCCACTCTTCCCTCTGGCCAAGAGATGAGGATCCTGAACACTGGACCTTTCCCGTCACGTATGCAATTTCACAACAGGCGACTGGGGTGCAACCGCCAGGGGTTGATCTATCTCAGCTACTCAGTCCTGCACACATGCACCACTCAGGCTGGCAAATGAGCTTAGCTCACAGCCCAATACAGTTCATACACCCCAAACTCTCACTGCCACTACCCCTGGAGAAGGCCAAGGAACCTGCATACACACACCCACACTGCTCTCCAGGAATCAAAGAGTTAACACCACTGAAGGCTGAGGTTCAGAGTCACAAGGACCGCACTTATCACAGTTTTTATACTTTAATTTAATATTTTAATTTTAACTTCTATTTTCCCCTTTGAAGTTTGTCCAATGTGCATTTAGCATCCCAAGGAACCCGCATTAAGTGGCAAATATGGTACCCTGTCAAAAGATGAGAGCACTCCTCAAAGCTCTTGGTTATCTGGCATTCAGGAGCCTTAATCCCCATTTACATGGGCCGATTATCGCTCACAATTCGCTCAAACGATGTCTTTTGAGTGATAATCATTACGTGTAAATGCCACCATCGTTAGCTTTTCGGCCAAACAATGCTTTTATGTTGTTTAAAATCCATTGTTTGGCTGGGCAGCTGATAGCAGGGACCTCAGGCTGTGATTCTCCATGGGAGCGCTGATAACATTGTTTTCAGCTGCAGTCCCGTGGCAGAACAAATGGGCTGTATGCAGATAACAGACCACCTGCTGTTATCTGCATACAGCAAAGGGAACCTCATTTACATGCAAATGAAGCTAATAAGCTACTAATGGGCGTTAGCGCCTATTAGCAGCTTATGCAAAATGATCGCTCGAAATGTCATTCTCCCTATCTTTTGAACGAATTTTGTGTCATCATTAGAGATGAGCGAACGCGTTCGTCCGAGCTTGATATTCGTGCGAATATTAGGGTGTTCGGGATGTTCGTTATTCGTAACGAACACCATGCGGTGTTCTGGTTACTTTCACTTCCTTCCCTGAGACGTTAGCGCGCTTTTCTGGCCAATTGAAAGACAGGGAAGGCATTACAACTTCCCCCTGTGACGTTCAAGCCCTATACCACCCCCCTGCTGTGAGTGGCTGGGGAGATCAGGTGTCACCCGAACATAAAAGTCGGCCCCTCCCGCGGCTCGCCTCAGATGCGGTGTGAGTTAGATGAGGGACAGTGCTGTTTGTACCGGAGCTGCTGTAGGGAAAGAATTGGTAGTTAGTGTAGGCTTCAAGACCCCCCAAAGGTCCTTATTAGGGCCACTGATAGCTGTGTGTTGGCTGCTGTTAGCAGTGGCAAATTTTTTTTTTCTCAAAATCGCCTCTGCAGACCGTTGCACCTGGCATTAGGGACAGAAGTGCTGCATAGGCAGGGAGAGTGTTAGGAGTGAGTGTAGCCTTCAAGAACCTCAACGGTCCTTTCTAGGGCCATATTTATCCGTGTGCAGTACTGTCCAGGCTGCTGTTAGCTGTGCTGCATTTTTTTTTGCTTCTCAAAATCGCCTCTGCAGACCATTGCACCCTCCATTGATACTGCAGGGAAAGAATTGTATAGGCAGGGCCACAACACAGTTATTATTCATAGAATATACTCAGTGCTGCCTTTTGGTGGAAAAAAACTGAAAACAAATCTATTTGTCCAGCCTCTGTCCGTCCTTGCGGGCGGTGGACACGTGTGAGCTGCTTGAACAACATTGCTAAATCATACGCACCCAGCTACGCTTTACTGCTGGCTTCGCCATTTGCTTTCCTTAATTGGGAAAAAAATACCTGCTCTCCAAGAGTTATAATAACTCTGCTACCCTCACGTTCTGTGACACATAAGCAGGGACACAGCACAGTTATTAAACTTCTCATGTTCATTGAATATACGCAGTGCTGCCTTTTGGTGGAAAAAAACTGAAAACAAATCTATTTGTACAGCCTCTGTCCGTCCTTACGGGCGGTGGACACGTGTGAGCTGCTTGAACAACATTGCTAAATCAGACGCACCCAGCTACGCTTTACTGCTGGCTTCGCCATTTGCTTTCCTTAATTGGGAAAAAAATACCTGCTCTCCAAGAGTTATAATAACTCTGCTACCCTCACGTTCTGTGACACATAAGCAGGGACACAGCACAGTTATTAAACTTCTCATGTCCATTGAATATACGCAGTGCTGCCTTTTGGTGGAAAAAAACTGAAAACAAATCTATTTGTCCAGCCTCTGTCCGTCCTTACGGGCGGTGGACACGTGTGAGCTGCTTGAACAACATTGCTAAATCAGACGCACCCAGCTACGCTTTACTGCTGGCTTCGCCATTTGCTTTCCTTAATTGGGAAAAAAATACCTGCTCTCCAAGAGTTATAATAACTCTGCTACCCTCACGTTCTGTGACACATAAGCAGGGACACAGCACAGTTATTAAACTTCTCATGTTCATTGAATATACGCAGTGCTGCCTTTTGGTGGAAAAAAACTGAAAACAAATCTATTTGTCCAGCCTCTGTCCGTCCTAAGGGCGGTGGACACGTGTGAGCTGCTTGAACAACATTGCTAAATCAGACGCACCCAGCTACGCTTTACTGCTGGCTTCGCCATTTGCTTTCCTTAATTGGGAAAAAAATACCTGCTCTCCAAGAGTTATAATAACTCTGCTACCCTCACGTTCTGTGACACATTAGCAGGGACACAGCACAGTTATTAAACTTAGATTATTCATTCACTAGAGGCAGTGGGGCCTTTCGTTTTCCAAAAAGGGAAAAAATTATATTTGGCCTGCAGTCTTGCGCCAATTTATTTCCTGCCTGTGAAATCAAATCACTGGTAATACAGCATGCTGAGGGGTAGGGGTAGGCCTAGAGGACGTGGACGCGGCCGAGGACACGGAGGGCCAAGTCAGGGTGTGGGCACAGGCCGAGCTCCTGATCCCGGTGTGTCGCAGCCGACTGCCGCGCGATTAGGAGAGAGGCACGTTTCTGGCGTCCCCACATTCATCGCCCAATTAATGGGTCCACGCGGGAGACGGTTATTAGAAAATGAGCAGTGTGAGCAGGTCCTGTCCTGGATGGCAGAAAGTGCTTCGAGCAACCTATCGTCAACACGCAGTTCTGCGCCGTCCACTGCTGCAAATCCGAATCCTCTGTCTGCTGCTCCTCCTTCCTCCCAGCCTCCTCACTCCACTACAATGACACCTGCTCAGGAGCGGGAACACTCCCAGGAACTGTTCTCGGGCCCCTGCTTAGATTGGGCAGCAGCGGTTCCTCTCCCACCAGAGGAGTTTATCGTCACTGATGCCCAACCATTCGAAAGTTCCCGGGGTCCGAGGGAAGAGGCTGGGGACTTCCGCCAACTGTCTCAACAACTTTCTGTGGGTGAGGAGGATGATGACGATCAGACACAGTTGTCTTGCAGTGAGGTAGTAGTAAGGGCAGTAAGTCCAAGGGAGCAGCGCACAGAGGATTCGGAGGAAGAGCAGCAGGACGATGAGGTGACTGACCCCACCTGGTGTGCAACGCTTACTCAGGAGGACAGGTCTTCAGAGGGGGAGTCAAGGGCATCAGCAGGGCAGGTTGCAAGAGGCAGTGCGGTGGCCAGGGCCAGGGGTAGAGGCAGGGCCAGACCGAATAATCCACCAAGTGTTTCCCAAAGCGCCCCCTCGCGCCATGCCACCCTGCAGAGGCCGAGGTGCTCTAAGGTCTGGCAGTTTTTCACAGAGACGCCTGACGACCGACGAACAGTGGTGTGCAACCTTTGTTGCGCAAAGCTCAGCCGGGGAGCCAACACCAACAGCCTCACCACCACCACCATGCGCAGACATATGATGGCCAAGCACCCCACAAGGTGGGACGAAGGCCGTTCACCGCCTCCGGTTTGCACCCCTGCCTCTCCCCCTGTGCCCCAACCTGCCACTGAGATGCAACCCCCCTCTCAGGACACAGGCACTACCGCCTCATGGCCTGCACCCACACCCTCATCTCCGCTGTCCTCGGCCCCATCCAGCAGTGTAGTTCAGCGCACCGTTCAGCCGTCGCTTGCGCAAGTGTTCGAGCGCAAGCGCAAGTACGCCGCCACGCACCCGCACGCTCAAACGTTAACCGTCCGCATAGCAAAATTCATCAGCCTTGAGATGCTGCCGTATAGGGTTGTGGAAACTGAGTCCTTCAAAAGTATCATGGAGGCGGCGGCCCCGCGCTACTCAGTTCCCAGTCGCCACTACTTTTCCCGATGTGCCGTCCCAGCCCTGCACGACCACGTCTCCCGCAACATTGTGCGCGCCCTCACCAACGCGGTTACTGCCACGGTCCACTTAACTACGGACACGTGGACAAGCACAGGCGGGCAGGGCCACTACATCTCCCTGACGGCACATTGGGTGAATTTAGTGGAGGCTGGGACAGAGTCAGAGCCTGGGACCGCTCACGTCCTACCCACCCCCAGAATTGCGGGCCCCAGCTCGGTGGTGGTATCTGCGGAGGTGTATGCTTCCTCCACTAAAGCACCCTCCTCCTCCTCCTCCTCCTCCTCCTCTGTCTCGCAATCAAGATGTGTTAGCAGCAGCATGTCGCCAGCAGTCGGTGTCGCGCGGTGTGGCAGCACAGCGGTGGGCAAGCGTCAGCAGGCCATGCTGAAACTACTCAGCTTAGGCGATAAGAGGCACACGGCCCACGAACTGCTGCAGGGTCTGACACAGCAGACCGACCGCTGGCTTGCGCCGCTGAGCCTCCAACCGGGCATGGTCGTGTGTGACAACGGGCGTAACCTGGTGGCGGCTCTGCAGCTTGGCAGCCTCACGCACGTGCCATGCCTGGCCCACGTCTTTAATTTGGTGGTTCAGCGGTTTCTGAAAAGCTACCCACGCTTGTCAGACCTGCTCGTAAAGGCGCGCCGGCTCTGCGCACATTTCCGCAAGTCCCACACGGACGCTGCCACCCTGCGCACCCTGCAACATCACTTTAAGCTGCCAGTGCACCGACTGCTGTGCGACGTGCCCACACGGTGGAACTCTACGCTCCACATGTTGGCCAGGCTCTATGAACAACGTAGAGCTATAGTCGAATACCAACTCCAACATGGGCGGCGCAGTGGGAGTCAGCCTCCTCAATTCCTTTCAGAAGAGTGGGCCTGGTTGGCAGACATCTGCCATGTCCTTGGTAATTTTGAGGAGTCTACCCAGGTGGTGAGCGGCGATGCTACAATCATTAGCGTCACCATTCCTCTGCTATGCATCTTGAGAAATTCCCTGCAAACCATAAAGGCAGCTGCTTTGCGCTCGGAAACGGGGGCGGGGGAAGACAGTATGCAGCTGGATAGTCAGGGCACCCTCCTGTCTATTTCTCAGCGCATACAGGAGGAGGAGGAGGAGCATGAGGAGGATGAGGAGGAGGGGGAAGAGACAGCTTGGGCCGCTGCTGACGGTACACCGGCTGATTGCCTGTCATCCTTTCAGCGTGTATGGCCTGAGGAGGAGGAGGAGGAGGAGGAGGATCCTGAAAGTGATCTTCCTAGTGAGGACAGCCATGTGTTGCGTACTGGTACCCTGGCACACATGGCTGACTTCATGTTAGGATGCCTTTCTCGTGACCCTCGCGTTGCACGCATTCTGGCCACGACGGATTACTGGGTGTACACACTGCTCGATCCACGGTATAAGGAGAACCTGCCCACTCTGATTCCCGAAGAGGAAAGGGGTTCGAGAGTGTTGCTATACCACAGGACCCTTGCGGACAAGCTGATGGTCAAATTCCCAGCCGACAGCGCTAGTGGCAGAAGGCGCAGTACCGAGGGCAAGGTAGCAGGGGATGTGCGTAGATCGAGCAGCATGTACATCCCAGGCAGTGCAACAGTCTTTAAGGGCCTGGCCAGCTTTATGGCTCCCCACCAAGACTGTGTCACCGCTCCCCAGTCACGGCTGAGTCGGCGGGAGCACTGTAAAAGGATGGTGAGGGAGTACGTAGCGGATCGCACGACCATCCTTGGTGACGCCTCTGCCCCCTACAACTACTGGGTGTCGAAGCTGGACACGTGGCCTGAACTAGCCCTGTATGCCCTTGAGGTGCTTGCTTGTCCTGCGGCTAGCGTCTTGTCGGAAAGGGTGTTTAGTGCGGCTGGGGGAATCATCACAGATAAGCGTAGCCGCTTGTCAACCGACAGTGCCGACAGGCTAACACTCATCAAGATGAACAAAGGCTGGATTTCCCCAGACTTCTGTTCTCCACCAGCGGACAGCAGCGATACGTAAGCAATACGTAGGCTGCACCCACGGATGGAAGCTACGTTCTCTCTCACCATCCAAAACGGGGACATTTCTGCTTCATCAATCTGTGTCTAATATTCCTCCTCCTCCTCCTCCTCCTGCTCCTCCTCCTGAAACCTCACGTAATCACGCTGAACGGGCAATTTTTCTTAGGGCCACAAGGCTCACTCAAATAATTTTTCAGAACAATTTTTATAAGTTTCAATTAGCTTAAAAGCGTTGGAACTTTAACTTGAACCAATTTTTCGTTACACTGGGCTGCCTCCAGGCCTAGTTACCACTTAAGCCACATTAACCAAAGCGATTCACCTGCCATCTTGGTTGGGCATGGCCAATTTTTACTGAGGTACATTAGTACTGTTGGTACACCAATTTTTTGGGGCCCTCACCTACAGTGTAATCATAGTAATTTCTATGTTCTTCGCCTGCACTCATGGTACAGAAAGGTGTGTGGGGTTGGCCTACACTTTAGCTACATAAATGTCACTTGTGCCTTGGCTATACTAAGGCTACTGAAATGGAACTAAGACTGCGCTCCCGCTATACTGCTGCTTCAGAATTGTTACTGGGGCCTGTCTTGAGTGCTACTATTGCTTACATGGAACGAAGACTGCGCTCCCGCTATACTGCTGCTTCGGAATTGTTACTGGGGCCTGTCTTGAGTGCTACTATTGCTTACATGGAACGAAGACTGCGCTCCCGCTATACTGCTGCTTCAGAATTGTTACTGGGGCCTGTCTTGAGTGCTACTATTGCTTACATGGAACGAAGACTGCGCTCCCGCTATACTGCTGCTTCAGAATTGTTACTGGGGCCTGTCTTGAGTGCTACTATTGCTTACATGGAACGAAGACTGCGCTCCCGCTATACTGCTGCTTCAGAATTGTTACTGGGGCCTGTCTTGAGTGCTACTATTGCTGACATGGAACGGACACGTGGAGAGGACACGTAGTGCCTCAAAAACATCCCCCTCCTCCTCCAACAGGGAAAACATTGTTGGCAAATGCCTTTGCATTGGTTCGTCTGGTGGCAGTCCAAGAATTTCACCTTTACCGACACTACAAGAGAGCCCCCCCACCATCCCCCCGCCACGGCCCACTTAATCCTGGCCACATTCCGAAAACCAACAAAATACAACCGTGCTACTAGGTCCGCAGTCACCACCACATTACCACCAACGCGGTTACTGTTAAGGTGCATATAACCACGGACACGTGGAGAGGACACGTAGTGCCTCAAAAACATCCCCCTCCTCCTCCAACAGGGAAAACATTGTTGGCAAATGCCTTTGCATTGGTTCGTCTGGTGGCAGTCCAAGAATTTCACCTTTACCGACACTACAAGAGAGCCCCCCCACCATCCCCCCGCCACGGCCTACTTAATCCTGGCCACATTCCGAAAACCAACAAAATACAACCGTGCTACTAGGTCCGCAGTCACCACCACATTACCACCAACGCGGTTACTGTTAAGGTGCATATTACCAGTCTGACTGGGGCATGCAGACACCTTGACAGAATGAATAGTGTGTGGCACATAGGTTCCCCATTGCTATGCCCAGGTGTGCAGCTCCTGATGGCGGTGGCACAGGATTATATTTCTCATTGCTTCTGTACAGCATTGTGGGCTATCGCCCCGCCCCTATTAAAGAGGGTCGCTACCTAGCCGTGCCAACCCTGTGCAGTGTGTGCCTGCGGTCCCTCGTCGTGGCAGACGCACTTCTAAATAGACATGAGGGTGGTGTGGCATGAGGGCAGCTGAAGGCTGCGCAGGGACAGTTTGGTGTGCGCTGTGGGGGGGAGGGGGTGCGGTTGGGCAGCATGTAACCCAGGAGAAGTGTCAGTGGTGTGTCATGCAGGCAGTGATTGTGCTTTGTTGGAGGTAGTGTGGTGCTTAGCAAAGGTATGCCATGCTAATGAGGGCTTTTCAGAAGTAAAAGTTGTTGGGAGGGGGGGGGCACTCTTGCCGGTATTGTGGCTTAATAGTGGGACCTGTGAACTTGAGATGCAGCCCAACATGTAGCCCCTCGCCTGCCCTATCCGTTTCTGTGTCATTCCCATCACTTTCTTGAATTGCCCAGATTTTCACACATGAAAACCTTAGCGAGCATCGGCGAAATACAAAAATGTTCTGGTCGCCCATTGACTTCAATGGGGTTCGTTGTTCGAAACGAACCCTCGAGCATCACGGGAAGTTCGTTCCGAATAACGAACACCCGAACATTTTGGTGTTCGCTCATCTCTAGTCATCATCTTTGCATGTAAATGGGGCTTAAATCATAACAGTATAGAAGCTCATGATACAGCAAAGTATTCAGATGTAAGTATCATGTTAATGCATCCATTATTAAACTGACCCCACCACCCAAACTGGTGATAACTAGAGATGAGCGAGTATACTCGCTAAGGCACATTACTCGAGTGAGTAGTGCCTTAGCCGAGTATCTCCCCGCTCGTCTCTAAAGATTTGGCTGCCGGCGCCGGTGACAGGTCAGTTGCGGCGGGGAGCAGGGGGGAGCGGGGGGGGGGGGAGAGGGAGATCTCCCCTCCGTTCCTGCCTGCTCTCCCCCACTGTTCCCCATCCCCCGCCGGCCCCCGAATCTTTAGAGACGAGCGGAGAGATACTCAGCTAAGGCACTACTCACTCAAGTAATGTGCCTTAGCGAGTATACTCGCTCATCTCTAGTGATAACTTCATATCTGCTACTGATGCAAATGATGCCCTTCAATGCTTCCATAATAGCAGTACTCCAAGCAGACCATATCCACCTTATGGCCACAAGGTACCTACATGGTGGTGTAACCCTCCATCTATTCCTCAGTTATATCCAAGGAAGAAGTATATTGTAGTGGCAGCACAATGCAGGTTAAATGTGGCAGCCATGAAATGGCCTATGGAAATGTGCCTCACTGCATCCTGGATATGGGTTGGCATGGGGTGGGTGGGGCAGGAAGTAGCCCATGTGTTATGTGGCTCCCATATGGTGGTCATAATGTTTCTGTAATATTCCCAACTGTTATGGTTGCTATTACTTTCTAAGATGCTCAAGTCCCCATGTAACCAGTAAAGATAAGTTTAGCTTATTTTCATAGTCTAGCGCTACATTGTATATTTTGTGCATTGAAACGTGTGATATACGTTTTCCTGCAGAAAGTAATATATTTATATGCATATGTAAAGTCTATTTATTCACTGTAATCACTGGCAGGAGGTATATTTTGCAAAGAGTTCATTGAATCACTTTCTCTTCACAAAGGAGCATATGGTTTGAAGTCAGACGTTAAGCTAGAATCTTTTCTGATTCATGACTTCAAGCAAACCAGCCAAAGTGGCAAATAGCAGAACATAAGGCTGAGGAAAAGACGCAGACTTTCTTTTGAGCCTTTAGGCAAAGCTGAAGACATTAGAGTTCCACAGTTATTAATAACTGATGATGAGGAAAAATATTAGTATGGAAGTAATAGAAAGGAGAAAAGAGTTCTGTCAAGCCTCCTTGCCCTATCCCAGGCCTCACCTCGATGGTCATATAGCCCTGGACTACATGGAAAGTGAACATTTAGGGAATGTCCACACAGCATTATTGAACACGCTCTGTGACTCCACTCAGGGGTTCCGTGAAAGCTGCAGAAAAGAGCGCTGTGAGGGAATCCCCGAACAGGAACAAAAGGAACTGTTCGCTTCTATTGTAAAATGGACATACAGATAACAGCTAACTGATAAGGGACCCAGCAGGAGACACTTTGTGATATTTGTATTGTCAAAGGACCCTCCTAAGAGTGGTTTTGCATGGAACAACTATCATGTGAAGTCACTAAACTGTATGAACGACTCTAAAGGCCCTTTTACATGTAATGATCATTGCTCAAAATTTGTTCAAACAATGGCTTTTGTGCGATAATCATTGCATGTAAACGCTTTCATCCTTCATTCTTTAGCTGAACAATGATTTTTAGGTAAGCTAAAAATCAATCCTTCAGCCGGAGAGAGATAGTAGGGACCGCTTGCTGTGCTCTCCACAAGAACAGCTGATTACATTGTATTCAGCTGACAGCCCCTGGCAGCCTGTGTGAGGATAATGCAGCTGAGTGCAAAGTCCAGACCACATGCTGAGTTTGCAAACAGCTGCTGGAGGCTCATTTACATGCAAATGAAGGTAATAAACTGCTAATGGACATTAGTGCCCATTAGCCGTTTATGCAAAACAATCACTAAAACTGTCATTCTTTCAATCGTTTGAAAGATTGTCTTTGCGTGTAAATGGGCCTCAATTTGTCAGTGATTTATGTTCAATTGTTTTTCTATTTCGCAATCACTGAACGAATTGCTGGGAGTATTTGCAAGGACCGAAATACCATTAGTTTACTAGTTAGGGGGCATGAGGTTCTTTGGTCATACATATTTAAAATTTCGACCGGACCCCAACTCACGGTCTTAGGTTGCAGAGTCCACTCAATACACATAAATATGTGTGAGCAGTCTTTGAGTGAACACTCACTGCTGTAGTCTCTTTTTTGATCAAACCCATCTAGAGACTCTAGTAACAAGTCTTTTGAAGACTTGTCCAGTTGAGATTCACTTGCATGTACAGCACTTTTTTAGAACCAATGAGCATTATTAAATGGAAGGGCAACATGTATAAAAAGAAAGGAGAGAGCCAAAGAACGTTTAGTGGAAGGTACAGGACGAAGAATTGCACAGCTTCCAGCAACGTTGTTGTCTTGTTGTTGATAAGCAACAATTAACTGTTTACACCATGTTAATTAATCACCTATTTTTCGCTGAAAGGAAGCGACTAGTGAATGAATTCTCACTTGTCACTTGGTTATTAGCTGTGTTTATACAGAACAACTGTTGCTTATATTTGCTGTATTGAGTGACTATTCGGGCAATAGTTGTGTAAAGCCATCCTGAGGGCTGACACCCACTTGCATTTTTTTTCTCTCTTGGGCTGCGAGAGCAAGTGAAAACACTTGCCTCGCAGCGCAAGAAAGACGCCGGGATATCGCCAGTGTTTTCAATGGGGCCAGCGGCAGCAGCGCTGGCCCCATTGAAAAGATAGGGAAAATACCGCTGACTTCTGTGGCAGAACTGCAGCATGCATCCCATTGCTTTCAATGGGATCAGCGCTGCTGCTGGTCCCATTGAAAGCAGGGGTTTGTGGCAAAACCTGCAGTATGACTTTCGGGGAAGGGCTTGAAATATAAGCCATTCAATGAAAATCATCATTAAATGGTTAGAAAAAAAAATTTATTCACCTCTCCGCCACTCAGACGCCTCCTCTGGCTGGCTCCCCGACACTGCTGTCCAGCACTTTTTGCTGTAATAAATAGCTAAGCACTAGCTGTAATTGGCTGAGTGCTCAGCCAATAGCTAAGCACTAGCTGTAACTGGCTGAGCGCTCAGCCAATCAGCACAGCCCTTTCAGGAGGCGGGGATTTTTAAATCCCCGCTTAATCCCCGCTTGCTGAAAGTGCTGGACAGCAGTGTCAGGGAGGTGAGTGCATTTTTTTTTAACCAGTTGATGATTTTCAGTGAAGGGTTTATATTTCAAACCCTTCCCCGAAATCATACTGCGGGGTTTGCCACAAACCACTGCTTTCAATGGGACCGGCTGCAGCGCCGATCCCATTGAAAGCAATGGGTTGCATGCTGCACTTCTGCCACAGCAGAAGTCCGCAGTATTCTCCCTATCTTCTCAATGGGGCTAGTGCAGCTACCACTGGCCCCATTGAAAACACTGGCGATATCCGGGCGTCATCCCGGCCTCTTTCTTGCGCTGCGATGCGAGTGTTTTCACTTGCTCTCGCAGCGCAAGAGAGAAAAAAAACGCCAATGGGTGCCCTAACAAGTAGAGATTGTCCAGAGTGGAAGACCCCCTTAAAGGAAAACCTGTCAGTAGCTTTAGGTCTACTAAGCCACCAGCAAGGCATTATGTAACTTGGTTATAGTTTTCTAAAGATGACATTATGACAATCGTTTGTTTTGGCATTAGCTAGAAGTAGAAGTTCTAACTTGCTGGAATGAGTCAGGGACTTGAGTAGAATCGGCACATTTGCATTGTGCATATGGGGCCGAAAACAGTACATTCTGCTTCACTGCACATGATTGGCTTTATATGCCCATGTGTCCTATGCCTAGCACCAATAAAGGCCCTTTTAGAAGAGCCTATTATCATTCAAAAAATAGTTTAAATGAGTGAAAATAACCAATAATCGCTCAGTGTAATCATGGCCAACGATCGAACGATGAATAATAATTCGTTTGCTTATCGTTGACCATTCATTTCATCCAAGCATGCAGATCATCATTGGCTCGTTCATTAATTGCTCAGTCCTTCTCTGGTACAGCATTTTAGTGGTGTAGTGACCCCAAAGTTACTAACAAGTTCCCTTAAATGTCCATGCTGGAAGCCGCTGTCAATGAACTACCATGAATGAGGGTGGAGTTTATATGGTGTGAACAGTTTAATAATGGCGGCTTTTGTGTTTCAAACTTTCGATTTTTAGGGAATTTTAATAGTCCCTTAAATTGCAGGTCCCACGTACTGTCATGCAGTAGCTGAATCCCTATTATAAGATGGAGAATCTAACCCGAATAGTGTAACTTTGGATGACCGTCATCACAGCGGCTTCCTAGTTATATGTTTCTGCTGTAAGTCTACCCGGCACTGCCCTAGATTTCAGTAGAATGTATAAAAAGTTATAAATCACCTCTAATATGATCCACTCCATCCCATAGAAAATGCCTGAAGGTTTCACTTATTAAACTGCAGCGTTCTGGACCAAGTCAATGAGCGAATGGGCTGAAATATATACATGTAAAACATTCAGCATTAGTATGGTGACAGGACCATCAAAAATATCTTTTTCTGGGGAAAAGTAGTAAATTAGGCATTCAGTTTCTGTCTTATAAAAAAAAGCGTATTCACTATATGGTGAAAAGTTCGGCAACTTTCAAATGTACTTTGTGTATCAATAGCTCATATATTTCAAGTAATCTGCTTAAGGCCGCCCGCACATGGGCAAATTTGCATTGCAGAGTCCACGGTGGGCGTCCGCCTTCGGACTCTGCAGCAAATACCGCCCCATAGCATGCTATGCAAATACGGGATTTCATCTCCACGAGTGGAAATCGATCGCGATTTTCCACTTGCGGAGGAGAAATTGCGGCATGCTGCAATTCTTTGCAGGCTACGCACAGACGGCTTCCCTTGAAGTCAAGGGAAGCCGTCCATCCTGCGATACTTCCGCAGTGAGCACTACAGAAGTTTTCGCGGGATCTGCGTCATTGCCTAGCACCGGCGCCTACTGCACATGCACGACGGAGCACCGATTGGCACATCCGCAGCACAGTAAGAAGATGCTGGACAGGAAACAGGTACGCAGGGAACACCAGCCGGGCACCGGGTCGAACTGGTCATGTGCAGGAGGCCTTTGTCAGTCACTAAAAACATCCAATGGTTTAGGGTGGATTCACAGGAACATGTACAACTCTGCGCACAAAAACACGCTCCTATTAAAACCATTGGTTGCCTACGGTGTGCAGGGAGAAGACAGGCTAGACGTGCCTGAGCTCTGGCAGCTGAGGAGAGGTGAGTATATATTTTTTTTATTTTTAACACATTCTAGGGATGATTTTCAGGGAAGGGCTTATATTTAAAGCCCTTCCCCGAAAATCCCTGCAGGGCTTGCCGGCAGCCCATTTCTTTCAATGGGACTGCAGAAGTGCTGTGACAGCAGGGGCAGCGGATTCTTTACCAGTGCGGTCACAGGGGTCAGTGACAAGGGGACTCCCCGCGGGGAATATTTATATGGCAGCGGTGGAGAGGTGCATATATATATAAATATATGTGTATATATGTATGTATGTATGTGTATATATATATATATATATTGTGAGACAGTGACCGGCAAAGTGCTGGAGGGCCGATACATTTCGCCGAGGATGCTCTCCTATGTGGCTTTGGGGAGCACTTGGGCAGATATGTGCCACCGAGCAGCCTGGGCTCGGTGGAGGAAGCCGGCAGTCGGGTGTCAGTAACATTAAGTTACTGACACGTTGTAGTATGTAAGTGGCTCCAAGCCGCATAATCCGGGCCGTTTTTTTCCTGGAGTGGTCAAAGCGATGGGTGGGATGGCCACTCCCACGTACCAGGTGAGGCTGGTACCAGGCCTTATAAAGCCTGGGCCTACAGGTCCTAGGGAGGAGAGCTGAGACCTCTACAGGTCTGAGAGCCTGGCTGGTTGTACGCAATAAGCATTTGTTTTGCAAGTGAGTAGACAGGGTTGATCTATGTCTAGTCAGTGCTCAGACGAGCAGGGGTTACTTTATGTTGGCCTGATGTTAAGGCCTGTGTTTGTGCTTTGCTTGTACTGAAATAAACCCAGGCGAAGCCTGGACTAAAGACTTTATCCCGTGTGTCACTGTCTCTGACTGCTTATGCCCAGGTTGCTACCGATCCTAACGCTAATCCCTCACTATATATATATATATATACACACATATATATGTGTGTGTGTGTGTGTGTGTGTGTGTGTATATATATATATATATATATATATATATAATGTGTGTGTGTGTGTATGTATATGTGTGTGAATATATATATATATATATATATATATATATATATATATAATATTTTTTTTATTTTTTTTTTCTATACAAACCATGGTTGATTTTTTAGGGAAGGGCTTCTATTACAAGCCCTTCCCTGAAAATCACTGTAGGGGTTGCTGGCCTCCTATTGCGTTCAATGGGGCCGGTGGCAGCAGCCGTGGCCCCATTGAAAGCAATGCTGCACGGACCTGTATTTACGCGTGTTTGTGCACGTACTTGGGTGCACGGTTTTGTGTGCATCTATGTACAGCACACCCACATGCTCGTGTGAATGCACCCTTACTTTCATTGACACAGATACATGGCTCATTAAGGGTACGGGTCACATACGATGAGGTCACAAACTTCAAATATGATTTGTAAATATCTTCATGTCTTACCTGTCATAATACGTGACTAATAATTAAAAAATTGTGGCAGTATCTTGACTACCCAGGGTTGCACCCTAAAGTACTGTTCACACAGTGTATTTCACCACAGATTTGATCTGGAACCTGTATGGATTCCACGTCAAATTTGTGGCAAATCCACATGAAATATACACCAGATTTATTTGCACAGGATTTGGTGCTGTAGGGTATATGTCTGTCAGGTCTTAAACCGGGAATCTCTTGTACTGTAAACACTGGCCCCTCTTATTGAGCCATTCAGCCTGTGAACACTTTCCCTGCATAACTTTCAACCTTGCTCCCTTATCCCAGTTCCTTCTTCCTAGTCCTGACCTCGCTTCTTGCCTTGATTGCATCTCCTATAAAAGCCTGGCCTTGCCACTCCCTCAGTGCGTGATTATTCTGCCTAAGAGCACCGTATAGTCAAGCTCCACATTACCTGCTCCTCCGCTATTACTGCAAAGACTACCCGATAACGACTCCTGGCTTCCACCTGACTACGCTTCTTGCCTCATCCTTTGTACTGCAAACATGACCACCGATAACGAATTCGGCTTCCTCCTGACTACTCTTCAGTCCCACTCGGCTACTAAACCCGTGGCTCCTATCCAGTGCCTGTAAGACGCTACAACGTCACAGATGATTCCCACTTGCAATTTTGAAATCCTCAGTGCGAAAAAAAGTGACCTATCACTTCTTGATGCAGATTCTGTAGCAATCGACTTTGGGATTTCCTCGTGTGGATTATCCCCATTGAATAAGGTTACTTCACATGCACAGCGATGCAAATCTGAATAATTGACTCAGAAGTAGATAAACACTCATTCACATCAGCATTTTGCTTTCTGTTTTTAACAGATCCATTTTTTTAAAAAACGAAACAGATAGCAAAGTGGAATTAAAATGGGACAAACCAGAAACCATAGTTTCCATTTTTTAATGGATCCAGTAGACAGATTTATTCACTGAGACAGTAGGGTTCTAGTATTGTATAGATTAATTCACTGAAAAGGACCCACTAGAAAATCTAATTTTTATTATTAAAAAATAACTTTTATTTATCCTATTAAAAATTGACAAACATATATGACAACAAAAATTTTTTTTTAAAAATAATGCCTCCGTTATCAATGCTGTGTTAGCAAAGAATAACAGTAATTTTGATATTTGTTATTTCTTTTGTGGAGGTATCAAAGTGTAATAGGGAACACCCTGAAAATGGTCTGTTACCCAGAGATACAAGGGTCACAGAGTAACCAGTTGGCCCAGATTCGGCCTTGACTGTATTAAGGAATAAACCAAAGGTCTCCTATAATTATTCCACTACTTTGGTGCAGTTTATTATAATTTGTTGAAACTGGTACACACGTAGTTATTCTCAAAAAAACGTGGATATTTAGGAAGATATTGCACTCCTAAGGCGCAATGATTGATATTTTTTTGCAATCTATGCGCCTTCTTTTGTTAAAACGATCGACGCGTTTCCTCGGCTCCTAATTATTTAGCCGATTCATCAGGATCAGAGTATCATGTGGTATTATTGTCCACTCAGGGATATATAACTGGGTGTTTACAAGATCGCACGAGGGGCGTGATGCTCAAATTACGATAAAGAGCAGTTAATTTTCCTAGCAATAATAGCCCACTTTGGTTACCAAGTTAGAGGCTACTTTACTGGAAAAAGAGATGTTTGCTCAGATACAGATATGCGATTGAGTCTATGATGACGTCTGATGAATTTAGGTCGCAATCATAGAAACATGTAATGCACTGCGGTGCTGTCATGCGTGTTATGTTTGCCGTTAAAGAGGCAATTATAGATGAGTGTATATGTTTCCACCATATAGTGCTGTAAGGTTATTCAAACGCCGAGAATGAGCTGAGGTAGCTGAATGAGCTAGATAACATTGCTCATTGAAAAGTCAGCTAACCACTGTATAGCTCAAATGAAATAATTGAGGCGCTATGAATCAGCTAAGGTAGCTGAATGAGCTAGATACTATTGCTCATTAAAGGTCAGCAAACCACTATGTAGCTCATTGCAATTGTTCAAGTGTTATACATCAGCTGAGGTAGCTGCATGAGCTAGGTGATATTGCTCATTGGGGGTCAGCTCACCACTATATAGCCCATTGAAATTATTCAAGTGCTATGAAACAGCTGAGGTAGCTGACTGAGCTAGATAACATTGCTCATTGGAAATCAGCTAACCTCCTAAGTTGATTCATGCCTTTGCAAACGTTTGGAGTGTTTAGCTTGATGTTGTCCACTCCAACACAATCGCAGAGCAACGAAACAGATAGCAAAGTGGAATTAAAATGGGACAAACCAGAAACCATAGTTTCCATTTTTTAATGGATCCAGTAGACAGATTTAAAATTAAAATAAAAGACTTTCTATTAGTTTGTCTCAATTTTGTCCTGTTTACACCGCTTTTAACTGATCCATTTTGCTTTCTTTTGTTTCCCTTCTGCGCTCGCTCATTTAAAAACATCCATTAAATGGACAACAAAAGCGGAACCAAATGGAAACCTTTCTGTTCAGTTCTATCACCCCTTTGACTATGAAGTGAAAAAAAAATATAAGGGTTCTTTCTGTTTACAATTTTTTTTAGCAGAGAACCCCCCCCCCCCCGAAAACGGCTCTATTTTATTTGTTTAAAAAACAGAAAACAGGCAAAACAAAAGGAAATTGAGCATAACTGAGGCTCAGAAAATCCCACTGAACTCGAGAAGAATTAAAACTGAAGAGTTATTTTTTCTGTTTTGCCGCTCGTCTGATGGAACATAACAAAAGACAAAACACCAATGTGGAAGTGTCCTTAACCCCTTAGTGACAAAGCTTTTTTTGTTTTTGCATTTTCGCTTTTTCCTCCTCCCCTTAAAAAAATGGTAACTCCTTTATTTATCCATCAACGTCGCTGTATGAGGGCTTGTTTTTTGTGGGACGAGTTGTATTTTTCAATGGTGCTATTTAATGTACCATATTATGTACTGAAAAACTTTTTAAAAGTAGAGAGAAATGGGGAAAAAATCAAATTCCGCCATGTTTCGGTGCATCTTGTTTCTATGGTGCACAAACTGCAACAAAAATGACATGATAGCTTTATTTTATGGGTCACTACGATTACTACGATACCAAACTTATATAGTTTTTTTTTTGCTGTAGTACTAGTATTTTTTTTCAAAGATACTTAATTTTTTGAAATTATTTTCTGCCACCATCTTCTGCGCACAATAACTTTTTTATTCTTCCATTGACATAGTTGTGCGAGGGCTCATTTTTTGCGGGACGTCCTGTAGTTTACATTGGTACCACATTGGATCAGATTTTATTGTTTTTCTTGGAAACAATGTAATCAAAAAAGCGCATTACTGGCATACTTTATTTTTTTCTGACGACGTTCATCGTGCGGGGTAAATAATGAATTGCTTTGATAGATCAGGCTTTATGGATGCAGCAATATGAAATGTGTTTTTTTGTTTTATTATTTTGATTTTTTTATTATAAATATGGCAAAAGAGTTTTTAAAACTTTTACTTTTCTTTAATAATTAGTAAACTTTTTATTTATCTTACTTTTACTTTAGTTTTTTTAGTCCCCAGAGGAAACAACAACTTGCGATGCTTTGATCGCTCCTGCAGTATGATGAAATGCCACAACATTACATCATACTAAATCGGGCAGGCAGTCTGTCAAGCCACCAACTAGACATAGCTTGATAGGCATTTTGCTAAGACAGCTTTCTCTGTCATGACACTTGCAAGGCTCCTTGCGATCATATCGCGGGGGGCCATACAGGCCCCCTGAAGATTGTTCAGGGAATTTAAATGCCGCTGTCAGAATTGACTGTGGCATTTAAAGGGTTAACAGGTCAGATGAGCCACGTGGTAAGAAACAGCAGGCGCCCCTGTTGTATGGAGGGAGATCACGCCACGATCTCCCTCCATACACGTCCTGCAGCTGCATGATGTAAAAACACTATAGGCAGTCACTAAGAGCTTATACATAATTTTACATCTTATACCTACAAGTATTGCTTTGTAGTTTTCTATACACTTTATTTTACATCTTGTTAATAATACACTCATTATCAAAAAAAATTCAAGTACCTAGGAGGAGTTGTTGGAATGGGATGAAACTTTATCTGCGTGATTGTAACGTTGGTATAAGTAAGTGATTACAACATCAGAGCAAAAGGATAATTTATTTGAGAAACTTGAACACTTGAAAGGAGGCTCCAGTACCCTGTTGTACCACCTCTAGCTTTGATACAAGATGTGATACGGGCAGGCATGGAGGCTCTAGTACCCTGTTGTACCACCTCTAGCTTTGATACAAGATGTGATACAGGTGGGCATGGAGGCTCTAGTCCCCTGTTGAACAGCATCTAGCTTGGATACAACATATGATGAAGGCTCTAGTACCCTATTGTACTGCCTCTAGCTTGTATACAAGATGTGATATGGGTAGACATGGAGTCTCTAGTACCCTGTTGTACCACCTCTAGCTTGGATACAAGATGTGATACAGGCAAGCATGGAGGCTCTAGTACCCTGTTGTACCACCTCCAGCTTGGATACAACATATAATGCAGGCATGGAGCCTCTAGTACCCTGTTGTACCGCCTCTAGTTTTTATATAAGATGTGATACGGTGGGCATGGAGGCTCTAGTACCCTTTTGTACCACCTTTAGCTTGTATACAAGATAAGATATGGGTGGGCATGGAGGCTCTAGTAACATGTTGTACCACCTCTAGCTTAGATACAGGATGTGATACAGGTGGGCATGGAGGCTCTAGTACCATGTTGTACCTCCTCTAGCTTGGATACAATATGTGATACGGGCAGGTATGAAGGTTCTAGTACCTTGTTGTACCACTTCTAGCTTGGATACAAGATATGATGCAGGCATGGAGGCTCTAGTACCCTGTTGTACCACCTCTAGCTTGTATACAAGATGTTATATGGTGGGCATGGAGGCTCTATTAGCCTGTTGTATAGCCTTTAGCTTGTATACAAGATGTGATACAGGTGGGCATGGAGGCTCTAGTACCCTGTTGTACCGCCTCTAGCTTGGATACAAGATGTGATCCGGGTGGGCATGGAGGCAAACAAGTTCCATATGGTATCCTGCCCTCGATTGTGCGAACTCGTAGACTGTCAAGGTTGGCATATCAGATGATCCCATACATGTTCTACTGGCGATTAAATTTGGTGCAATGTTGTGAAGACATTCCTGTGACCCCCTTGTGTGTGCGGCTGAGTATTATCCTGCTGGAAAATGCCTCTTGGAAGTCGCCATGAGAGGAACACATGTGGCTGCAGGATGTCTACATGTCATTGTCCCTCGTACCACTACTAGGGGGTGACCGAATGTTGTATGCGGTGGCCCCCCCATACCATCACACCAACAGTGGGGACAGTGTGCCACTCCACAGCAGAGGCAGGATTAAGGTGCTCAACCCCTTGCCTCCAGACACAAGCACCGCCATTGTCAGTGCCCAAACTAAACCTGGATTAATCGTTGAAGACAACCCGTTGGCCACACCATTTGTAACGCCCCTCTGGGATAACATCCACTGATAGTGAGCTTGGATACGTGCTGATGTGCTATGACACATCAGCAAGTAGACACGTGACATTTAGACGGTGGTTACGTAATCTGTAACGTCAGGACGTGATCACGTGAGCTTCCCATGCTGGCCATATCACCAGTAATGCCCCTCTGGAATGAGATCCATTGATAGTGAGCTCGGATACGTGCTGACGCGTTACTACATGTCAGCATGTAGACACGTGACATTTGGATGCTGATTACGTCACCTATAATGGTGCCGCCCATAGCGAGCATGGTGTTCTTAGATGTAAGTTTTATCTACAATTTTCTACTCCACTGTTACGAGCCGAAACGCGTTGAATTTTAAATAAAGAAAAATTGGTACATTACAGAGGATTTCTGGCAGTCTGTCCTCGGGAGCGCTGGGTGACTTTTTCCTGCTGTTCTTTGGCTACTCTGTAGAAGTGACCACTCCAAACTATGTACTAACACTTGTGACTCTACAACTTCCTAGCATGTTGTTCATTCTTATGAAGTGAAGTCAATTTTCTAGTACAATACCTGGAGCTATATTTGGAAAGACTGCTTCAGAGTTGGATCTGCCTGGGGATTTCATAGTGACGTAAGCCGCTGGTAAACAGGTCACGGGAAACTGTACTGGTAGCTTTGGAGGTGTTCGTCTGTCCTCTTCCTGCAATAACAAAGAGAAAGACTTTGCTATTACCATGTGGATGTCTTTGGAGATGGCAGTTGGTGACTGGTGCTGCATATTTTCCCTACATAGCTTATACTTTTACTACCAATTATGTGATACTGGGCTATTTTCTAATAACAGTTCCACAATTAGCATTGTCTCATTTATTAGAATCACTAATCTTCTGCTCCTAGTTTATACAAGCAAATTTGGTGCTGTAGAAAATTAGGTTACCCCTTCTAAATATCCGCTTTAATTCTTTTTTGTCACAATGAGTTATTTCTTATCTTTACACAGACTGACAAAAGGAACCTGGGTAATTTTTATTATTGCAAAGTTATCAGTACCCCAACATTCAGGTCATCTTTGCACAACCTTTAGCAGCAAGATCAGAGCTATTCAGTGTATGAAATACGAATTATAGGATATCTGGAAGGGAAATATTTCACTATACTGTAAGGGCACAGGTATATTAACCAACACTATTTGTCTATCAACTGTATTTCCCAAGATCATGTCTAATAAATCTGGTTATAGTAAAAGAAACATATGCCTCAGCATTCATACACATAATAACTGAATAAAATTGAACAACTGTTGTATATACTAACTGCATAAAAATGGAAGGCTCAAAGCAGATATTTTAATCAAAACATGTGGGCCCATCCGCCACGTCCAGGCAAAGAGTTCCTAACTTTATAGACACCTCTCTTTGGGCAAAAAGCCTCCAAATGAATGGGAAAGCTTGATACATGGCTTTATACTCTCATTGAGTGCTTGAGGGTGAATGGAGTGCATGACAAAAGTATAGGCAGCCTCTTCCACATAAATGCACATGCAACAAAAAACAAAGTCAGCACTTGGAACAAATAAATTAAATGTAAAGGTGCACATTAAGACTGCAGTAATTACTATAAGAAACGCATGCCCCAGCACTCATTTACACTTAAATCTGAATAAAATTACATAAGTGTTGTCTATACTAATCACATAAAAATGCAAGGTTCTTGGCATATATTTTGATCAAAACATGTGGGCCCATCGTCACATGTAGGCGAACTTTATTAATTGGGTACCTAGCTTTAAAAGACACTCTCTATGCATGACTGCTGAAGCATGTGTTGCAGTCATGGTTTACAGGCACCTTCATATTTAATTTATTTGTGAGAAGTGCTGACTTTTGTTTTTTGTGTGCATTGCATTGCTGAGGGAGTGGCTGCCCTCACTTTTGTCTTGCACTCCATTCACCCAACTATTCCAGGTGGCATAATGATAGTGTATAGCCAGATATTCGGCTTTCCCATTCATTTGGAGGCTTTCTGCCTAAAGAAAGGTGTCTTTTAGAGCTAGTTACTCGTCCAATAGGGTTCATCTGTAAATGGCAGATGGGCCCAGATGCTTTGATCAAAATGTGTGCTAAGAAACTTGCATTTTTATGCAGTTAGGATAAAGAACAGTTAGCAACATAGTATGTAAGGCCAAAAAAAGACATTTGTCCATCCAGTTCAGCTCATTACCCCCAAATGTTGATCCAGAGGAAGGCAAAAAAAAAAATTCAAATGAGTAGAAGACAATTTCCCCCAATTAAGGAAAATGATTCCTTCCTGGCTCCTATCTGGCAATGAGAACAATCCCCGGATCAACAACCCTTAAGTTGTGCAATTTTTCTCAGATATTAAATGTGCATGAATGCTGAAGTACATGTTTCTCTCACTGCATTTGTCGCAGACGTGGGTTATATGTACCTTCACATTTATTTGTTAGAAGTCCTGACTTTTGTCTTTTGTAATAAATCTGGTTATGTTTATGTGTTCTGGATGTTGCATAGATAATGTAATAGACAGGGGCGTAACTATAGTGGGTGCAGGGGATGCGGTTGCACCTGGGTCCAGGAGCCTTAGAGGGCCCATAAGGCCTCTCTTCTCCATATAGGGAATCCAGTACTATGAGTAAAGCATTATAGTTGGGGGCTCTGTTACAAGTTTTGCATCGGGGGCCCAGGAGCTTCAAGTTACGCCTCTGGTAATAGATACAATTTGCATCACTTGATATCTGCAATAGATAGAGCATACAGTACAATCGCAAATCATCTGATCTGCACAGATTTTTTTCCACTGCTAGTCAACAAGACATTTTGAAAATGTGATAATCTTAAGGCCCTTCTACATGGGTGAATAATCATTTGGATTTCTGCGCTCCAGGTGATTTTCGTTCAGTGTAAGCGCATGCGCCAACTAAACGACGAACGATAACTCATTCGCTTCTCATTTGTTGTTGGGTTTCTGCATGCAGAAAACTGAACAACGGGTCGGTCCGTGTAATCAGGCAGTCGCTCACTTATAGATGACTGCCTGTTTACTGTGAATAGAGGCGGGCAGGCCGGAATAATCCCCAGCCCTGCTCCACCTCCATTGACTAACGATGATCATTCCTGTGTAAAAGCACCCTTAGTCCCAAAGCATACATTCGTGGTTTCTTCTAATGGAAATGAATTGAGATTAAAGTCCTTGTAAGCAGCCCCATATTCCAATAATTGGGCAAAACTGTTCACCTGAATGTTGTTTTGCTTGATGATTGGTCAGTCTGAATGCACAAACGATCGTCGCACGTTGGCATATTTATCGGCTCCGTTACGCTAGCATAAAACCGTGTAAACAGAGAAATGTTCAGCTGACCAATGATGACTGTAATCTCAGAAATCAGACCAGAATAGGACATGCTGCGATTTTTTTTATACAGACCATCGGTCCATGTAAGACCATGTTCACACAGGCGCATTTGCCGCGAATGTCCTTCTCCACATGAAAAATCTGCAGCATTTACAATAACAGCAATGTGGATGAGATTGCACCATGCACGAGGTGCACACCATGCGAGGTCTCAATTGAAAACTATGGGAGAAACTCTGCAAACCTTCGGCCGCGGCTGAGGTTACCTACTTCCCAGAAGTGATGCGAGGCTGTTTTTACATGAAAGCATCTAACATCCTCTGGGATTTCACATGGATGGGGAGCATGATATGGGGCCGTGATTCACAGCCCCATATCGAGCTCGCCTATGTGAAATTAGCCTAATGGTGCATATATACGAGCATTAAAAAAGTCGCATCCAAGATTCTCGGATCAGACAGCACACGGACTATTCTATTTGTCAGATTAAAGAAAAAAGAAAAAGCTCATATGCATTCATCCATTCATATGAATAAGCGCTATTTTCATCCGATTTTCTGTCCAAAAGTCGTAAAGAAAAAAATCCTGTGTGCCTGTATCCTGAGTCAGTGCAGAAATTGACCTGCAGTGCAGAATTTGGATCTGTAGCATATCAACATTACGGCTTAAAAACATGAACATGAATATCTCCCTACGGCCGTGATAATCACGGCCGTATAACGGGGCAAGGCGCAACCACTGATCTCAATAGGAGTTCAGTAGTTTTGTTTTCACCATGGCGAGTTCTCGGTCATGATTTGTACGGTCAAAAAAATATAGGCCCCGCCCTATCTTCCCCGCAGGAACTGTAGCCGTACCATGGCGCACTCTGGCGCGAAGTTTAAACTGCTGGCAAGGGTGAAGAAATCTGCCTCGTTCAGGCGCAGCTACTCTCCATACTGCCGAGGGTAGTTGCGCCTGCGGCCGTCTGTTTTCAGATTTGATGCAGAAAACTTGTGTATTTCTGCCATAGAAGTGACTTCTAGAAGAAGCTGAAATCCACACCAACCGCTGCGGATTTGGAGAGCAGATTTCTGAGACAGATTTTCTGTGTGTAAAATACTCCGACAATCTGCAGTAAAATACGCAACGATTTCCCAACAGCCGCTGCGGATTTTAAAGTTGATTTTACCCAAGAAAACGCTACAGATTTTCTATGCAGAAAATCCACAGCAAATCCGTCCCATGTGAATATGTCCTAAGAAAAGCTCACGCCTAAATAGCCCTCATTGACTGTAATGGATCCATGTGCTGCCGGTGAGCAGTCGGTTACACACACGGAACGAGAATTACGTCTTTGTGAATAAGCCCTAAAACAAAAATGAAAATTAAATTGAACTGCATATGAGACCGTAATGGAAAACTGGAGTGACGTGGACAATACACGTCCCTGCTGTGTATATAACACGTGTGTCCATTCTGACAGCTTCCTAATTTGTATGCCGATGGTAGTAAAGCAAGCAGGTGTTTAATTGGTACAAGGGCATAAAGGTCGGGTCCGAGCTCCCCATCTTGCATTAGAGGTATGTGGACCATGGAGGAAGCGGCAAGCCAGCGTCTGTAGTTCCTGGCCGGCGGGAGCTTCTGCTAGTTGATGTCCCCAGAGAGTTGATGCTTTTAGAGGCTGACTGTGAGCATATTGTGCAGCTCCGGCCCCACGTGACGTGAAGGAACGTCTCCTCATGTCCCCCATTGATTTGAGGACTATTGTTTGAGCTCTATGATAAATGGAAAGCCCGTGCTCATACATTGTGGATCCAATTAAACTGTCAGTTTAGCAGCACCGTCTTCCAGCATTTCCCCGCACACAGACATCACAACAAGAGCGTGATTGTTACAGCTGTTGGGATGTGTTTTATCTGCTAGATTCTGGCTCAACGTGGGCATGAAATCCGCCTGCCAAGTGCAATCCAAGCTGGCTTATGCCAGGGTGCTTTAGGAGATATCCTATTATTCATAGGAAACAACATTCAGGTTATGGTGCTTCAGATAGGGCAAGATGAGCCTCAACGGCAGATGAGCCTAGATATGTAGCCTCTTTCCGGTATTATTAAAGAATTGATACTGTATGGGTCAATATCAGCCTCTGGAGGAAAAGTAACGGGACATGTTTTCTTCTCTTTTTGCATCACTTCTATTGAGTTAATTTTCCTGGCCTGAGATGGGGGTGGGAGGTCTTCTGCCGAAGGACGCCATGCAAGACAACTCCTCAACTCTGTTTGAGGAGTAACCTGTATTTCTGGTGATCTCACCTTTCTGCGGTAATCTGTACCGGGCTTGAGGATGGAGCCGAGTGAAACCCGGTATCTGGAACCACCGAATGAAGATTTATCTGTTGTTCATCCCCATTCTCTGAATGGGTTACAGAGGAGAAGACGTATCTACATAACGCTACGACTAACTGTATTGGACTGGACGGGAGACCGCTCGAGGCCCAGCGTGACCACCTCAGTCTCTGTCTCCAGATTGAATTATACATTTGCAACACGCAATGAGGAAGAAGTTACGTTCTGCCAAGAAATTATTGAACTGTTTAAAAAAAATGTTGAAGCTTTCTGACACCCCGCACTGCCAGGAGACAACGTTTTTGTTAAAATACCTGAAAATGTTCAAGCATTAATTCATCCCTCGTTGTCAGGAGACCACATCATCATTTACGGTTGATTAAAAAATTGTTTACAGCATGATGGCATTAAGTGATCCTTCCTCCATGCGAAAACCGTTAAGCACATATTTCCAGCCATACAGACAGCGATATTATATACTAAGACCACCATTGGCCTTATCTGACCGGATTCCTGAGGAGGACTTGTTCTCTTCAAACCAGTACCCCTCAGCAGGACCCTAATTCTATCCTGTCATATACCACTGATTTCCCCCGAAGGTCCCTACTACATCCCCACCATCAACCCTGGGGTACTTCAGATACAATACTCAGTACTGTGCTGAGTTCACAAAGGCATTGTGGGTGATCAATGAGTGGATTAGGTTACCACAGGAGGTGGTGAGTTCACCCTCAATGGAAGTCTTCAAACAGAGGCTGGACAAACATCTGTCTGGGATGATTTAGTGATCCTACACTGAGCAGGGGGTTGGACCCGATGACCCTAGAGGTCCCTTCCATCACTATCATTCTATGATAGCCTAATGATAGACTACACTCAATGTCAAAACATTAATCAAGCACCTAACAGGAGTTGTCGTAATTTAATGAAACTCTCTCTGTGTGATTGTAACGTTGATATAAGTGATTACAATATCAGAGCAAAAGGATTATTGCAGAAAACTGAACACTTGGATACAAGATGTGATACGCACTAGCATGGAAGCCTCTAGCTTGGATTCAGTATATGATACTGGTGGTCTTTTGAGGGTTTCCTGAGCCCAGTCGCCTTGTGTGTGTGTCCTCACACATCCACCGGTCCCAACACCTCCTAGGGTCCCACACACTTTCACATTTCAATAATGCGCCCCTCTCAGACTCTGGTAACTGCGCGGAATGTTTTTGATTCCGTTGTAAAGTGGCCAACAAGCTCTACACAAGTGCATAAAGAGGTCACTACACACAAGGAGCCTCTGAGAGCCTTTTTGTAGACCAAGGATGGAACCACTTTTAGGGGCCTCAACTCTCATCATCTGCATATCTGCCTGAGATGTAACTGTCGACTTTTGCAGCAAATCGACATCTTCTTCTAGGGGTTGATCTTTTACAAACTGCATATACCCTGTTTCCCTGAAAATAAGACATAGCATGATTTTCCAGAATTTTTGAGGATGTAAAATGATTTTTCAGGCTTTTTGAGGATGCTTGAAATATAAGCCCTACTCCAAAATTAAGCCCTGCTTACAGTTAATTTACAAAGTCAATTTAAATAGTGTCCAGGCAACTATACATGTAAAAAAGTTAAACCTTTTTGAACAAAAATTAATATAAGACACTGTCTTATTTTCGGGGAAACACGGTATCTCCAGTCATCCGCCCATATATTTTCTGTTTAGGAATATTTTAAGAACATTTATGAAACCCTCTTACTTTTGTAGGGAAATGAAGTCTGTGTTTTGCCAGCCTGCCACAGTAAATCACAGAAGCAGACATACTTACTGGTATACTAATTCAGAATCCAATGGCAGGTATAGATTCCATATCAATCAGCATGCATCCTCAGCTATATGGAGGAGCATTGCACCGATACAATATACTGATGAACAACCACTCACATGCCCACCACATATTGGAGAGGGAGGCTGCTTAGTGGTATACTTACACATAGATAAGGCCTACAAAGGCTGTCGGTCCCACTGATACATGTAGTGCACCATGCAGGCTTAACGTATTAATGACATAACATTCGATTCAGCCCGGCTGGTATTGACACCCCTGGCTCCCCCAACATTTAAATCCAGACTTCATACTGCAAAAGTAATGATGAACACCGATAAATGCGAAGTATTGGTTAAAGAGTTTTTTTATTTTTGCTATTGCGGACCAACTGGTAATCAATAGATGATCGGCGGGACCCGCCACTCATATTCTCACTGATCAGCTGATTCTCCGTGCTACTGTCATGCCAGTCAGTTCAAGAAGCTCAAAGTGCTGACCGCAGCGCAGCAGCCTGGGATGGTATTGCAGGCACAGCTCCTCAGTGGGAGCTACAGTACCAACCTGGGCCACTGCAATATGGTCAGCGCTTTCCACACTGACCACAGTGACAGAAGCTCCAGGAATCAGATGATCAGCGTGGATCTGAGTGGCGGGTTCCCGTCGATCCTCTACTGACCTGACCCCAGACAGCACACACTCCAATTATGGAAGATATGGGCATGGATAGTTAATTTTACACTAACCTATGGTTCACATGAAAAAACTCATGGCCTGTCGTAAATCCTGTCTTTTTTATGGACAAGCAATGGGACATGCAATGCCCAGAATTTGCATCCTCCATATATATTGGAAAACACACGGATGGGTGGCCCAAGTCCTTCAGGTGCAGCTTGCAGTTATGACCATGACCACCTAGCGTGAAGGTGGAAAATGTTAGATAAAAAATGCCACACTCACCAGTGCATTGCCCTTATGCTCCGGCACCGCCACTCCAGTTCCATACTGGTCTTTATTTACACAGAGGTAGCGGCGATGTGCCAGCATACACATGTGACAGCCAATTACTGTCCTCAACGGTCTTGTGCCATACACCACTGAGCCTAGTGCGGCACGTCATTGTTGAAAGAAAATCCCTGCATGGAAGTTGGGAGCGGAAGGGGATAAAACTGGAGACTATAGCATCTTTTTTATTTTAGATTTCCTACCTTTAGGCCCAATGTCCATGGGCAAACTTGATTTGCGGGACACCCGCAAATCAAGCCGCCCTTAGAGAAGCATGGGCGTCCACAAATGGATTCAAGCATGCGGATTTGTTTTGCAGACATTTTGGTCCAGAAAACAAGTTGCAGCATGCTCCATTTTTGTGGGGTTCCCGCAAGGACGGATTCCATTGAAGCGAATAGAAGCTGTCCGATCCGCAGCACACCCACAGCTGACACTGCAGATGTGCCACGGATCCCACGGGAGAGTAGAAGATTAAAGTAGAAAAAAAACTGTACTGCGCATGTCCGATGGTGAGGAAGTGGAGAGGTCCACGCGAATGCCGCTGGCGGAATACTACAGGTAGGCAGGGCTCATCGGCCGCAGGCAGGGCCGGATTCCGTACAGGATTTCCCACACTGAATCTGACCCGCCTGTGGACATTGGGCCTTAGTAATAAAAATCTGTCTGATAATCCCTGCAATGACTGAAGCTTCACTGCATTGTATATTGGGATTCTGAAAAAGCACAACATTCTCACCAGTCTCATGTTGCTGCTATCCTCCTCCCTCCCAATGCTTTGAACTCCAGCTCTTCTTTTTTAGATTGGCTGCTGTATGTAAGCACAAGCCCACCACCAGCTCATCAGGAAGTCGGCGCTTAGAGAGCTGATTTCAAATACAGCAAAGGTGATTATCATGTAAGTACCACAAATATAGTGAGGCAAATTAGCTTAATAAACTGGGGGCCTGCTGTATGTAGTGTTACAGTGATAACCTTGGGGACAATGGTATCATGTGTGGGGAGTATTGGTTTGCATACACTCATATATGGGGGGGGGGGTGGACAAAAATATGGAAACACTGTATAAAATGCATGCCTTAAATTACATGGGACCATAAATCCTATTTCAATAAGACATCTAGAGACTGATTTTAAGTGGAGGTAATATGACACAGATGCTGCCAGGCAAAAGTAAACATCCGCCCGAGCAATAAGGTTCCATTGGTCAGGGGTTTGAGCCACTCAGCTGCTGTTACCAGCTGGCTACCAAAACTACCCAGAGCAGGGCAAGAGGTAAAATAAACACAAATTTGCTAATGGTTAAAATCCCATACATTTCGTATAGTGTTTTCATAATATTGTCCACCCCCTGTAGATGGATATAATACAACTCATAGTTCCCTTTGGATGGTTACCATACTTGTGGACAAGTGTAAGCAGGTTTTCTTAGGCTTTGTAACACGACGCAATGTCTTAGAATGATTGCCATGTGTTTTGAGGTTCTACAAAATTTGCCTGGATGCCAATGAACTCAGAGACTGGTAATCTTTCTCCATCACTATTGTTGAGTATCGTGAACAGATAGTACAGGGTGTAGAAGGGGAGTGCTAGGCTCTGTGTTAAAGTGTTTGCTTTCTCGCGTAACACTATCCTAAGGCTCGTTCTTGCCATGTAATCTCTGACCGGAAAAACAGCAAGGAAAGCGGTCCTTTCTGTTAGGTTATTATAAGCGTGGCAATGCTAAAGAGCAGAGGTGTCCAGCTGACCCCAATGGAGCCACCAGCTAAAGTGACCTATAGCTGCTGCCAGAATGAACCTAGCACATCGCCCCATCATAGTGAGCCTTTGGTCAGGAAGTAAAGTAGAGTAAAGACGGACTCTGTTCAGAGTAGCCCAGTAACCGGGCATCATCAATCTCTTATATATAGTCGTTAATAAATCCAGTATGAGCAGCGATGTGGTCTGTCCAAGGATGTGTTCCAAAGAGCCATGTGATGCCATGGTCTTCCCCACAGTGAGTCTAGAGAACTCCCTGCAAGAGGATCCCTCCAACTGGGAGTCCTTTTAAATGCATGTGTATACTAACTATATTTGTATGCATATCCACTATATCTGCTGTGTGGCCCAGGCATATAATCTCCTCATGCCCTAATATTAGCTTCTATCACATAGACATTGCTTTTCTGAAAATATCACATCTCATGCATATCATTTCCAAATCTGGTTTCGGGGTGTAACAGACATACTGCAGGTATAAGGGGTGCAGAAGTAGCAGCAGAAACACGACCGTATGCGTTTTTACGCTCAGTCAATCGCGGCTAAAAATCACATGAATGAAGATTAGCTGCGATCAAGTTCCGATGTTAATTAGCATTTTCTCGTCCATTCACACGGGCAGCATATCTGCGAAAATCCCTTGGTCAGCAGAAATCCTTCGAACGACTATTAATGCTTAACTAGAGCCAGCTGCAATCTTTTTCCAGCGTTGGACGCAGCTAAACTCCTTCTCTTTTTTTTCCAGCTCCCATAGAAGTCTATGGGAGCTTCCAGCATATCTTGCAAAAGATAGGGCAAGACCTATCTTTTCATGCGCTGTATAAAATCAGTCGCCGTTTTTGGTCGCCGATGTGCTATTTTTCCCGGTGCTATGTTTTTACGCACCTAAACATCACTCATCTGAATGATTACATTTGAATCCAATGCTTCAGATGGTGGCGATTTTTTTGACGTGGCTACAATAGCTGCATATATATACGGTTGTGTGAATAAGGGCTAAAACAGACTAATGTGATTTTGTCATGTTTTGTGGGCATGAGAATCACGGCAAAACAATTGATTTCTATGGTTTTGTTTTGATTAGCGGGATTCTCGCACATTACTACTATGCAGGAGAAAAGATAGGACTTGCCCGAAATTTCTTGCACATAGTTTTTTGTATGTGCAAGAAAAGATAGGGTAGGACCTATTTTCCTGTTTTTTGGGGTTTTTTTAACGCACGTGCAATAACGCAAAATTTTAACTGTCAAAACCAAAAAGGATTTTGACTGGCTAATACGCTTTATAGTGGTGAGCGTATTCGCACATGCTCCCATTCGTTTTAGCCCATTGCAGTCGCCCGTATGTAGATAGCCTAAATCCCCAATGTTCTAGTAGAATAGTATCCAGGTGATATGAAGGACTACATATCATGCTCTACAAAGCTCACTACCTAATTAACAATCTATATAACATATGACAGAAGGCAAAGCTATCACAATTGGGGGGGGGGGGGTAAAAATTATTGCCCGCAGCCCAAGAGACCCTTCTGTAGGCGAGGAGCTGGTACGTCGCAGGGAAGCCCAAGTTGGACACAGAAGCTTCTATTCTGCTGCTGGCTCCAATCATTGTACACAGATAATAAAACTCACTTGTTGCCTTCATAATGGCATCTCTCATCCAGAAGCGCTGACCACGGCTTCTTTTCTTGGTTTTTCTTCTAGGCAGCGCATTGATTTTGCAGGTGTTTAGCTGAAGATGATTTCCTACCAGACAAATGATTTCCATCTCACATAAAAGTGTGATATATCAGCCGTCCTAAAATTGCCTGCGAGACGAGAATGGGAAGCAATTCATAGTTTCCGACTTGTAATAACATCCACACAATCCGTCACAAATTCATGAAATTGCTATAAGTAGAAACACGAGAGGGAGTCGGCTATAGCAAAAGCTGTTAACATAGTTTTATGAAAAAAAACCCTTTTAAGGGTACATTTACACGTAGGAGAATTGGTGCCGATTTTCCGCAGCGTCAGAACCTGGGAGTGAAGACAAGCCAATTGTGAACCATTTGCTGACAAATGCTGCTCGTTGGTAATAGCACGCTCCCAGCGTTAGGCCAGGCTCGCAGATTTTTATGCAGATTTTGTGATCACTGTCCGCGTGGACGATCCACGGTATAACGTGGACATTGAAAGGCATGCATTAACAATTTTTCGTTCACACTTGTGGATACGAATTGCGTATTCTGCAAGGGGAAGAAAAATCGCAGCATGCTATTTTGCAGCAGAATCCGTACAGACGGCCTCTATTGATGTCAATGGAGGCGTCGAGCCCGCAGCCTATACACAATTAACATTGTGTATAGGCTGCAGGTACCCGCGTCATCAATAAGCGATGGTGCAGGAAATACAAATAAACAGATTTCATTGCTTCGAAATGCGTTGTGTTTTTGAAGCTGGTCCTATCAAATAAAAACTGAGATGCTTTATGACAAACACCTGTGTTTGTCACTTAAGGGTTGCGCCTTATTCTAATTTTTTTCATTTTTATTACTTCATTCAATGCCGCACAGTGCATATCAGGTAGTCAGAAAATGACCAGAGGGTCGCTTTAAGTGTTTCACATTTAAAGGGGTAGTCCAACTAAAAAAGGTTAGCCCTTCTAATGGAATATGGGGTAACTACCCAACTGCTGAGACCCCCAGTAATCCAAAGAGTCAGGGTCCTTAAAGTCCCTGAATGGAGATGTAGTCAACCGGGCGCATTACCACTCCATTCATTACAATGATACTGCTGGAGTTAGCCACATACAAATGCTTAGCTTTCTCCGGCAGTCCCACTGAAATAAATGGAGCGTTCGCATACCACTGCTGAATTCATTTGGTGACCTTCGTACCCCTCTTCTCCTGAGGGGTATGGGTCCCAGCAATCGGACCTCCAGCAATCTGATAGCTATTCCCCAACCTGTGAATAGAGAATAACGTCTTTTGGTGGGACAACCTTTTAACCCTTTCCGATCTAATTTTGGATTCAGGGTTTTCTAAAAGGCTTTCTCATTTTGCTGTTATACAACGGTGCCATCTGCTGGCTAAAGCCAGTGTGTGTGCGCCAGAGAGGCTCCGACAGCAGAGAGACGGTAACAATACCCTGTCAGACGTCTTCTGATATTGGAGCGGTCAATCAGCATGTAGGAAGACATCAGACAGTGGATTGGAAAGGGTTAAAGAGGACCTGTGATGGGATAGGATCAACGGGGCTGGCCGCAATGCTCTGCAGTCACGACCCTAATGACTATCCATGTGTTATTTTTTTATACTCAATATCCGTTGCCCGGACGGGCTTTTCATAGCATTGGCTCTCGGCATGCTTAATGTGTCAAGTGGGTGACCCCCACACTCACTGTGAGTGGGGACGTCACACCTGATTGACAGTCCTGACATCTTCCCCTCCACAGTAAGCGGTGGGGACAGCCCACCCGACATACTAAGCTTGCCAGGAGCTGGAGCTATGAAGAGCACATCAGGAAGGGAGTATTCACTATAAAAAAATCAATGTAGGGACCGAGTTAGCCGGACTGTAGAGCATTGCAGCCAGCCCATTGGTTGTATCTCATGAGTAATCACAGGTCCAAGTGTTGGGTTTGATGATACTGCTAGTCTGATTATAGGGGCCCAGGGTATAGCTAATAGTGAAGTGGGTATAGCAACAGAAAGAGCACAGTGGCTGAAGACCATCTCCACTGTAAGGGTTAGGACTACACAATGCCTCCAATTTTTTGTAAAGTTGCAACATTATCACAACTTGCACACAACTACTTTAACGCTATAATACTAGTTTCAAGAAAGCAGCCTACAGGCGCATTTATGCACCTGTCATATAGATGAGTGTCTTGGCCCAATTGTGGGTCAACTGACCCGAACTCACAGCATCATAGATCCCGGCATCAGTAATAAAGTCATATGAAAGTGGTCTAAGAAAGAAATTTGCAAAAACTGATGTTTTTTTCCACACAGTAAAACACAAAAGCAGTTTCTGACCATTCATGGTCCAACTCTAGGGGGACAATCTGGATAATGAAGGGGGCAGTGGATAAATGACAGCCGACCACTGGGGCACCAAGAATGGAAGCAGAACAAAGCAAGCATAAATCATAACTTTTCCATTTCTCAAGCATGCATGCTGTTATAGCGCTTACGATAAAGTGGGCGCCTTCTTAAGTTTGCTGTGAAATCTCAGTCTGTAGTTTGACCTGTGATCCTCCATGGTTTAATTAAGAAAATTTGATGAGACTCATTTATCAAAACTGTCCAGCCGTAAATGTGGGCTTGTTGGCCAAAACAACCAATCGGCGCTTTTAATACACTCTCAAGGTAGTATATACACCTGGATACAGCAGTATGAAGTAATTGATCTATTTGGCACGGTGGTAATACTACATGGAGGTGAAGGCAGTGTGATGGTGTGCCATTGTGTCTAACCTACCGTTTTCCAGTAGCTATAAAAGTACATGACAGGCAGTGACCGCATGCTGGGATTTGTAGTTTTACAACAGATGAAGAACCACGTGTCATGAACCACTGGTATAGTATATGTTTTAGAAGACCTTTGACCAGGCTAACCAAGACTGAGATGGCATAGCATGCTTCAGCATTACAACAGATTGACTAGTGTTGCTCATCATGATCGGCCGGGCAATAAAATTTAGTTGATTTTTGCTAAACCAAATCAGATTATACCGCTCTGAATTTTAGCAAAAATTACCAAAAAATATCAGTAGAAGGGACAAGTATGTTGGCTTAGCACTGCTGCCTTGCTCGAGTTCTAAGTTGAAAGCGACCTTGTTGGAAATTTGAACCTGGTACCAAACCGCTGCAGTGCTAACCACTGGACTGACTTCATACTGCTTACTACCATACCCTTCCATGCCCATCCATTAAAGTGGATTACCAGCAGCATCACTTCTTTCCAGATTTGTGGCAGGACTTATACGATGCATGAGCCATTCAGGAATCTGCATATGATCCAAATAAAGTAGAGACTGCAGCATCCAAGTGGACAGTGTAAAAAACGTCCTTTATTCCCCCATGACACGCAGTAGACAGCAACGTTTCGACCTGGTGGTCTTTGTCAAGCTTGACAAAAACCACCAGGTCGAAACGTTGCTGTCTACTGCGTGTCATAGGGGAATAAAGAATGTTTTTTACAGTGTAAACTTAGATGCTGCAGTCTCTACTTTATTTGGTCCACGCCCGTCCATGGTGTTGGAGGCGGAAGTACCGGAAGTGTAAGAGCTGCTTCAGCTCCCGTTGACTTCAATGGAAGTGAAGCTGGCTGGCCACTATTGCTGCCGTCTCCACATTAAGTGGGCCAAGCAATCAGGTGATCGCTGGAGATCCTGATCGGCGGGTCCCTGGTGATTAACTATTGATGACCTATGCTGAGCATAGGTCATCAATAGCTTTTGCCTGGAAAACCACTTTAAGGGGATTGTCCAACTGAGAAAACCAATTTTCATATATGCCATTAGGAAACGGAGTCAATACAGCAGGCTCCTCTGTTCAGAATCCTGATGACTTTGCTGAAGCGGAGAACAGTTACAAAGAGCATGTCTACTGTGAGGACCTGTCTTGTCCTGCCTAAGACTTTGCACACGGACAAATTTAAAGTTGCGCTTGACATTCTCGCAACTCGCATTGGACAGCGCACGGACATCCCCTCTGTACATGTGCTATTTCTGTCCAAGAATCAGATAGAAATAGGACAAGCTGCAATTTTTTTTTGCACTCAGTTTCCGTCCCGGTAAAAAAAAGCCCATGTGCATACACCCATTCAAATGAATGGGTGTTATTTTGAAAATCAGGCAGAAATATTGGCCATGTGCATGGATCCTTACTCAGAAAACCCCTTCATTTCAATGAACACCGTATAATGTTTTGTGGTGGTGCTGCAGGAAAATGGAACACTTAATTCCATGATCAATAAAATGTAACAGCTAATCATCAGTAGTTCACAGAGGGGGCACTTTGTGATCACTTTATTATCAAGGGACCCAAGTATGAATTATCCAAAAGTGGAAAAGTCCTTCAAGAAGTCCTCCTGACCTTGCATAATGCTCTGCATGAGTTAGTAAGCCCATTGATTCCTTCTTTATGGCCACTTTCACAAGACCATATTTTATCTCCGTATTTGGTCCGTGTTTTGGGGACCGTAATATGAAGTTAAAGTAACAATGTATCTATTCACACGCCTGTTCTTTAAAAACACAGCATGACCTATTTTTTGCATTCTTGCCTCTGCATTGCTATTTTTTTCTATTGGGCAAATACAAATCAGTAGAAAATAAAATATATAGAGGCAAAAACAGATACGGCTGAAATGCTGATGACATAGGGCTGTAATGTCATCTGTAACATGTATGTAATTACGGATCCGTATTACGGATGTGTTACAATACACTCATCAGAAACCGGGCTGTATCATGTGGTACTGGTGTAACTTGACGCCACCGAAAGCTAGGGGTTTGACAGGAGAAATGCCCCTGTCACACCCCTAGCTCCCGATTGGCTGCCGACCCAGCAAAGCTCCGATGGCCAACAGCAGCGTGGAAGGAGTTAGTGCTGCCCTGGAGGGTTAGGGTGAGAGGTAGTTTAACAGTTAGCCTTATATTATTAGATGCCAATGCTTCCATGTGAGATCCGGTCGCCATTTACATGGAAGCATTGACAACTAATAATGCAAGACTAACAGTGAAACTACCCCTAACCCTCCAGGGCAGGCAAAACTCATTGGACGCTGCTAGGAGGTTTGCGCCCGTGTCCCCAGCATTTAAAAACGAAGCCCCCATCCCCTGCTACCACCGCCGCCGCCCGGATGTTGCCGACTGTGTCCCCTGCTGTCAATAAACGCACTCCCCCGTCCCCCGTCCCCCGGCGTATCATGTATATAATCTGTTGGTTCTATACATTGAAGAACACTCCAGGGACAGATCACTTCTTCCTGGGACATTATTTCCTTCCCTGTGTGATGTACATCACAACGTGAAACTGCTGGAGGTAAATAGAAAAGTCATGTTATCTGATAGTGGGGAAAATATTTGCGGAAGTATATCAGCGTAGACAATATATATATATATCCCTGTTTATACAGGAAGCCAGCACTTCTACTTGTACATTCTGTTTCCCTGGTAACAAGTCACAGAAACATGTTCAGAAAACTGAATAAAATGACTGTACAGAAGTGTCTATGGTCACACGGAGACATGGCCTCTATTATTCTATATAACACCGGGTCACTCTTATATTACACCCCTCTGCAACCCAAAAAGAGGGCACATTTATACCAATCAAAAACAGTAAATCAGATCAAGCGGGGTTGTAAATCTATTTGAGCGGGAGATGCTTGCGTTGTCACTTTGTCATTGAGTTACCTGCTTTGTACTACTTTGCTCTTCCTGTCAAACTTTAATGGTTTATTCACACATGGCAAGCTTGTGGCAGACGTTTCTGCAACTGAAAGTGTTTCATACATCGGAATAGAGGAGAGGGTTAAGGGAAGCGCTCGGGTTAAAAATGCGTAAAAGAGGTATTTGAATAAAACTGGGTAAAATGATGTCCAATGTTTCTGGGGACTAAAGGGGAAAGTGTTGGTCCACCTTAAAAACAGGAACTATGCCCAAACACAGGAGTTAATACCCAACCCACCATAATGGTGGAGAGCAATAAAAGATCACAATGCACCAGTGTGCAAAAGTAATAACAATCCAGGGGAGAGTAATAAAAAATGACCCAAATGCTCACAGGATAAGGGTAAAAAACCCAAAGACATTTACTCTCTGTAGGAGGTATCTCCCCAGGAGACCCCGCAGATGGCAAATTCCAACAACAAGGAAATGTCTCCATGCAGAAGGTACAGGAATAGGGTTATTTATTGGTCCAAAATAAATACGCATATTGCTGACACAGAAGATAGGCACATAAAACCAAAGGAAGTTGCTGCAACGCGTTTCGGGGCTACAAGGCCCCTTTTTCAAGCATACGTGTAGGATACTGTATATAATGTGCTTTTATAGCAGACACAATAGACAAAATGTATTCCACATATATGCTTGAAAAAGGGGCCTTGTAGCCCCGAAACGCGTTGCTGCAACTTCATTTGGTTTTATGTGCCTATCTTCTGCAACAAATCCGCAGCATATAAATATACGCCAAGGGCTTATTCACATGAACGCTTTTACACGTGCAATACGCAGGAAACAGAAGCCATTCATTCCAAGAGTGTTTTGCGCTCGGAATTCGTTCACGCAAAAATTTAGCAAAATGTTCCATTTTCATGCGTATCACGCGAATATAGGACTTAATAAACCAATTTAACTTCATTGCCCATTGAAATCATTGGTGTTACATTATGCTGCTAGGGTTTCTAGCAGCACAGCTCCACAGGTGGTGGTGATTGAGCTGGCTGGGTGTGGTGATCTCCTGCTAGCCAATCCTCTATCCTCTGGGTCTTTACTCACATATAAACCCAGCTCCTGTCAGTGTTTGTCTGGTGTTCAGGGTGAGTAGTCATGTTACTTCAGCTTGCTGTGTGACCTGTGTTCCGTTGTCTGTACTGTTGCAGCTTGCTGTGTGAACTATGTCTGATGCTGCTAGCTTCCATGTTTTGATCAAAATGTCAACTAATACCTGGTATTTATATTCAGCTTGCTATCTGCTATTAGTGGTGGCATTTTGACTGCTGTATGCTGTGTCTTCTTGTTCTGTCCACTTGTCCCTGTCATGTGGCATGTTTGTGTCCTGTTCTGGTGCGTGGTCCCTAGGAGCAGCTAGGGCCCAGATCCCAAGACCGCTGGGCTGCCTTTATTGGGGCGATGTTCCCGCTCAGGTAGGGCCATGTCATCCTTCTGGTAGTTCAGGGCAGGTTTGCCTGAAACCCTTGTGTGTATCCGTTCTTGGTCACGATCGTGTGGGCTCTGTGCTTAGTTGCCCACGATCATAACAATTGGGAGCATGCTTGCGTGGTTTTTTTTGTGTGTGGAAAAAATACGTTAAAAAAACACACAGGCGCTTGCAAAAACACAATCCTCCTCACACAAATACGTAGCGCAAGCTTGTGTGAAGACGGTCTATGTTCAGCTAAGCGCCTAATCTTACTGATGACCTTTCTTTCCTTTCAGCTCTTCCAAGAACAGTATGTAGGTTATTGCATACCCCCTTATAATAGACTGTACATAGCAGCTATCTCAATGGAATCATTTACAAAACCATGATGAATAGTCATAGTACAATAGTCAGGGTGTAGTGAGGGGGATCAGCTGGTGCCTCCTTCCTCCCTCTTCTGTCTCTTCTGCAGAGTTACAACAGCCAGAACTTCTACCAGTTATTGCCACTTGATACAGACAGTAGCCCTGTAAGAACTGACAGGAGAGGGAGGGGGAGAAAGTGCAGAGGGCAGCTCAGGCTGGAAGCCCACTAAGCCCTCCAAGGCTGTGATGTGACCGCTCTGCAGGAGAGGCAAATATATGTAATGTGTGAAGCTATATGTGTGCGCAATTAGATATATCTGTAATGTGTGTGTATATATGTAAATATTTGAAGGTGCCGTTCACAAGTGTTGAGGCATTCTGGTGGGAGATGGATCCATCACATGATAGAAACAAACAGCACCTGATGAACCCCACTGACTATAATGCGGTTTATTGAGCCTCTGTCATTCTGTCTAGCATTTTCCTGGATAAAAGAGCACAGCATGCTGTGCCATTTCTTATGGGATTTGTTTTTGGATCTGTACTTGGAACAGAGCTTTCAATGTGAACCCAGCTCAAATTAACTTTTATGGTGGTGAGGTGCCACACGAAAGGCCCATTTATACGCAAAGATAATCTTTAAAACGATTGAAAGATTGAAAGTCTTAGCAATCATTTTGCATAAGGTGTCAATGGGCACTAATGTCCATTAACACTTTATCAGCTTCATTTGCGTGTAAAAGAGCCTCTGGGAGCTGTTGCAAGAGCACAGCATGTGGGCTGGGCTCTGCACACAGCTGCTTTGTTCTCACATGGGCTGTCAGAAGAATAGAATGAAATCTCCAGTACTAGCTGAGAACACAGCGTGCGGTCTATGTTATCTCACTTCAGCTGAACGATAGATTTTAAGCTCATCTAAAAATCATCGTTCAGCCGAAAAGTGCATGATGGTAGCGTTTACACGCAACGATTATAGCTGATATGCCATCGTTTGAACAAATTTTGAGTGATAATCGTTGTGTGTAAATCGGCCTTAAGGCCTCATGTCCATGGGGAAAATCAGATCCACTGCGGATTTGTAACGCGGATTTGGGCTGCGGATGCACTGTAATTGTCTTTTATTTTTCATGCGGGAGATCAATTGAGCTATGTGCCCTATGAGCTTCCGCACGCGTGATCCGCACCTAAATGGAGCATGTCCATTTTTTTTCATGCTCCAGAAATTTTTTTATTCACTTTTATTGACCATCCGCGGGTATTTATCTGCCCGCGGGTGGTCAATGCATTCCTATGGGGCGCGGATCCACGTGCGGGTAAAACGCTCCGGATTTTAATTCTTAATTTGCCCGTGGAGATGAGGCCTAATACTAGTCCACATGCATGAAGTCTAAAAAGCCAATCAATGCACCGTATTTTTCATTCTATTAGACGCACCGGACTATAGGACGCACCCCCGCTTTAGAGTGGGAATTTTTTTTTTAACTCACCCAGGGACAGCGCAGGGTTAGTGCCGGGCGACGGAGCAGAAGAAGCAGCAGAGGTCTGAAAAACTAGAGGTCCGTATCACAGTGGCGCTTGTGTGCGACAGGAGGAAGGGAAGAAGCCCTTTGGTGGAGGTGGGGAGCAGCAGTAGTACCCGCCGGCGCTCACCACCAATCAGAGGTACGTATGGACGGCAGTGGGGAGGAGAGAAAACTTCTGACCGATTGCACATTTGTTCGTGTGATTGCGAGTTTATCGCGCGATAGTGCTAACTAAATCCCGGTCACGCATTAAATTCGCGATTGTGCTAAAAATGGCGATCAGAATGAATTTTCAGCACATTCGCTCTATAATGACATTGCGGAATGGTCTTGGATTCCATGTCATCACCTAGCGACGACACGGGAGAAGCAGGAATTTGGAGAAAAAACTATATTGCACACGTCTGACGGCTCACCATGATGACCATCCGCACTAGAGGGTTGGATCTCGCTGCGGGCTACAGCTTCTTCTACATTACGATTTTACAGTCAGCATCGGTTGTATCTTGGGTTTCCTTCCATGCATAGGGGCAGAACCATAGTGTTTAAAGTGTGAAGAGGAGACCTCTTTGGTCTCCGTTTCACATGGTTCTTATCCTCGTAAGTCTTTTTAGTTGGATAGAAAACAGAATCACAAGACAGAAGTGGCGCTGGATATAAAATCGTAATGTGAAAGACGCCTAGCAGGAGATAAATTGAAATATTCTGATCATTACGTTTAGAGTGTATTGCGCTATCTGTGTAAAGGGGTTGTCCACATTTAACAATCAGTTTTTGTTAGAAGAATCCCCAAAAAGTAAGCTGATCCCAGGTTAACTTGCTGTTGCGACCCTTAATGTTTAGCTATAGACTTCCTAGAACCAAGACACTTGTTAAATTCCCCTGCAGTGCCACCACAGGGAGAATCAAGCATTATAGAGTTCTTATTGCTGTCTGTGTAATGCACGAATATGTTGGGTCCTCCAGAACAAGACATGCAATTTGTAGCTGCTGCCGCTCTAGTAAAGGGGGCTGTCCGAGTTAAGCAGGTCAACGGGTCCTCCATGCATTAACCCTTTCCAATCCACTGTCTGACCTCTGAAGACATTATGATTTAAGGCTGTACAGCTCCGATGTTTGAAGATGCCCGTCGGGGTTCTCTTACTGTATATTGCCAGCCTCTCTGCTGACGGAGCCTATCCAAAGTGTCACCTCATGTAGTACTGACTTTAGCTAGCAGATAACACCGTTATATAACAGCAGAAAAAGAGTAAGCCCCCTAGGAAAACCAGGATACAAATTGGATCGGAAAGGGTTAAAGTAAAAAATCAGCAGTTACTTCTCCTCGCTTCCCTGTTTGCCCCCTGCCATCAGCTCTAGTCTCCGCTGTCTGTTAATAGGCAGCTATGACATTCCATAAAGTTGCTGCAGCAGCCAATGGCAGCGCTCAGCCATAATTGCTGAGCACTGTCATTGGCTGCTGCAGCTTGTCTGTGGACTGCCTCAGCCTGTTAAAGTGAGAGCGGAGGACGAAGTGGGGAGCAGAAAGAGATGTGTAACTGCTGATTTATTATTGTAATGCATGGAGGACCCATTGGCAGGGGTTTCCCTTAATTGCACCACCCCTTTAATGGATTGTAATTTGGTTAATGCATCTGTGAAGCTCCTCTATGAACTCAGAATTTCCTAAAAGTCTATTTGAAAATGTCTTTTCTAAAGCCTTCGAATCACAAAAGCCATAAATGGAAAGAAACTCAATAAATCCCGAAGAATAATGTGAGGGTGATATGTCTAGGACATGAGTGACTTTTGCATTGTCATCTTTGGAGTTCTCCAATTCATATCCATCTTGAAAATTTTATTATTTGCTGGAGGCAATTCCAAAATTCAGAGAGTGGGTGTGCATATAGATATCTACTGGGTAATCCATCCAGTTGCCTGAGCACCAAATGACTGGTTTGCATTACGGGAATGACTTCAATTTGCCCTCTGGGGAGGCAGCAGCAATCTCTGGTTAACCCTCTTATTATCTCAACTGAACAAGCTGGATTCATGCCAGAAATGATGGGAGAACAGGTTGCCTTCACTCCCTCCTTACTACTGAATATTTATAGACCAATCAAACTCAACAGACCAGTAGTAGAAAGGTCAACGCTGTACGCTTTGTGGTATAATATGGCTATAATAAATCATGCGGTCATCCTATGTCAGTCCCTGTGGAGTGGTGAAGGTGCTAAATTATTTTTAATGGTACAACATTTTTTAATTATTTAGCCTACATTTAATATTTCACATACTTTAACTCTAACCATGTATGGATGGAGAGTGCTCCGGGCAACAATGCTAATGAGCCTCTTTCCATCCACCATGGGTTAACAGTAGACCTTTGAATAGCATTTATCTTGTGTCCCTTGATTTTTTTTCAGGCCCTGAACTTTAATACACATGCCTCAGGAGCTATGGGTCTCTTTTGGCAATGGGCTTGAGGCCCAAATGGTCAACACAAATCAAATAGATTATTTTACTAAAATCAGTTGCTGTGGTTTATCTGAGCATCTGCAGCAAAATCCATAGGTGGGACAATTGAAAAATTCAAAAACAGCTGATTAAAATAAATAAAGAACACTATACTCAACTTCCCAATCCTCCGACGCTCCAATGCATGTATGTGCAAATTTGCACCCAAATCCACATGAGTTGGTGTGGATTTGCATCTGTGAATTTTCCATGGCTTCCTACAGATTTGCTACCGAAATTTTCGACAGTAAATCTGATATGTGTGAACATATACCTAAAGTGAATGCCCACATATTATCAGGTCATTATTAGGTCCAAAAGTCTGCAGTTTTTACATGTATACTCAGGAGCATAGCTAAAGGCTCTGGGCCCTGGTGCAGAAGTGTAGCTTGGGCCCCCTGTGGAACATCGCCTCACTATTCAAAGCTGCATCCCCTGTGCTGCCACCAGAATCTAATTATGCATCCTCTGTGCCAACCCTGCAATCTAACCATGCATCTCCTGTGCCACCCACGCAATGTAATCATGCATCCCCTGTGCAACCCCTGCATTGCAATCATGAATCTCCTGTGCTGCCCCTGCAATGTAACCATGCGTCTCCTGTGCCACCCCTGTAATCTACCGATGCACTCCCTGTGCCGACCCTGCAATCTACCGATACACCCCCTGTGCCGCCCCTGCAATCTAATAGTGTATTCCCTGTGCCGCCCCTGCAATCTAATTGTGCATCCGTGATGCCCCTGCAATCTAATTGTGCATCCCCTGTGCCACCCCTGCAATGTAATCGTGCATCCCCTGTGCAACTCCTGCAATGTAATCGTGAATCTCCTGTGCAACCCCTGCAATGTAATCGTGAATCTCCTGTGCCACCCCTGCAATGTAATCGTGAATCTCCTGTGCCACCCCTGCAATGTAATCGTGAATCTCCTTTGCCACCCCTGCAATGTAATCGTGAATCTCCTGTGCTGCCCCTGCAATATAATCGTGCATCGCCTTTGCCACCCCTGCAATGTAATCGTGCATCCCCTGTGCCACCCCTGCAATGTAATCGTGAATCTCCTGTGCCGCCCCTGCAATGTAATCATGCATTCCTTGTGCCACCCCTGCAATGTAATCGTGCATCTCCTGTGCCGCCCCTACACTCTAACCATACATCTGCTGCCCTGCCCCTGCAATCTAATCGTGTGTCCCTTGTGTCACCCCTACAATTTAACCGTACATAAGCTGTACCACCCACACAATTTAACTGTGTGTGCCCTGTGTTAGCCCCACAATCTAGTTATCCTCCAAGTAATAGTGCTCTCTCTGTTCCCATTCCACAAAATTGGGTGCCTTCTGTGCCCCAGTCACCGATAGTGGTTTTCTCAGACCCTCGTTTGTCTGGTACCTTTCTCCTTTAGTAGCACAATGCACAGTGTACAGCCTGGATCAACTCATCTATTCCAGCGCCTCTGAAAAACGCTTGAGAAATCGAGAAGGAGTTGGACCAAGGCTGCACACAGTGCCATGCGCCAGGTGAGCAACAGAATAAAGATGTGAAGGTACCAGACCAGTCAGCCTGGTGTAATGAGGGGGACCTCTGGTGCCCCCCGGGCTTAGAGCCTATAATGCAATTGTAATCCCTATTACTATACCACTGGGTATATTAATATATCATTATAATGGTTGGAGCTCCACTCTTTAAAAAGGGACTTCAAATCCCTTGCCGAGACACTCGGAGGAGTTTACTGTATACTGTTTTATTATGGCGTTCACTGTATATCTTTAGACATTAGGATTAGAGATGAGCGAGCGTACTCGGAAAAGCACTACTCGCTCGAGTAATTTGCTTTATCCGAATATCGCTGTGCTCGGGTCTGAAGATTCGGGTGCCGCTGCGGCTGACAGGTGAGTCACAGCGGGGAGCAGGGGAGAGCGGGCGGGAGAGAGGGAGAGAAAGATCTCCCCTCCGTTCCTCCCCGCTCTCCCCTGCAGCTCCCCGCTCCGTGCCGGCACCCGAATCTCCAGGGACGAGCACAGCGATACTCGGATAAAGCAAATTACTCGAGCGAGTAGTGCCTTTCCGAGTACGCTCACTCATCTCTAATTAGGATCCTTATACACGGATCGATTATCCTTCAAAAAATTGTTGGATTGTGCGAATTTGAACAATAATTATCGTTCTGTGTAAACATGGCCAAAATGAGAATTTGTTCGCTTCTTGCTCATTTTATGGTACAGTGAATGTGAGCGACTGAACGATTTACGAGCAAACGATTTGTCTGCCTGTATGTACAGGCCGCACAAGCGAACTCTGGCAATATTTGATGCATTTTTTGCACCAGAAGTCCCCATAGAAGTCAATGGCAAAGCACCAGTGTGCACAAAAAATGCAAAGAGATGCGTGATATATTGCGCAATTGTGCAGGAAAAAACACATCTAGAACTTATTAGCCATTTTAATTGGTGTGTCTTTGTTTAAGGGCTCTTTCCCACGAGCGGATATACGGCAACGGCGTCTACGTTTTCACGCTTGTTCCCTATAAGCACCTAAATGGGCATTTCTCCGCGATCACGGCCAGCGTTTTCACGTCCATTCACATGACCGAAAGCGTCATTTTTAGCAAAAAAGTACGCCACACCTCAGAAAATAGAGACAATTGTAAGCTTTTTGCAGTGTTGAACGCTGCATAAATGCCTCCCCCTCCCTTCTCTTTCCCTGCTCCCATAGGAGTCTATAGGACCCGCCCGCGTATATTGGCCAAAAGAAAGTTCCAGATTAGAGATGAGCCAACATACTCGGTTCGGGTGTTTTTGCACTCGAGCACCACTTTTTCTGAGTAACTGACTACTCGGACGAAAAGATTCGGGGGGCGCCGGGGGTGAGCAGGAGGTTGCAGAGGGGAGTGGGGGGGGGGGGGGGGGGAGAGAGCGCCCCCCCTGGTCCCCACCTCTCTCTCCCCCCCCCCCCCTCCACTCCCCTCTGCAACCACCCGTTCAGCCCTGGCGCCCCCCGAATCTTTTCGTCCGAGTAGTAGACGAAAAGTGTATTTTCATAGACGAGTGTATTCTTATTTGAACGAACAAGTGACGCCACCGCTAGCTCGTTCGCTCTCATGCAACCTGTTTAGACAGACAGACGCATCATTGGCTTGTTCAAACAAGAATTGTTCAGTCTTTCAAATCCTCTGTATTAGTGAATGTGTAAGACTGAATGAGCTGTTTAAACTTAACGATAAATGAATGAGCCAATGAATATTTTGAGGCCTGCATAAAGTGCACAAGCAAAAAGTGAACGATTCTCACGTTTGACTGAACGCGTATTTTAACGATGTTTCGAACAATAATCATTCCATCTAAAAGCACCTTTAACCCTTTCCAATCCACTGTCTGACATCTTCAGACATTCTGATTGAAGGCTGTACATCTCCGAAGTCGGAAGACATCCGGCAGAGTATTCTTACTGTATATTACTGGCCGCTCAGTTGTCGGGGGTCTCTCCAGCATGTCACATACCGCAGTACTGGCTCTAGCCAGCAGATGGCGCCATTGTATAATGGCAGAAAGAGAGAGCCCCCTAGGAAACCCTGAATCCAAAATTGGATTGCAAAGGGTTAATCTTATGGCACACAGATGACCTGTAATGCCTATTTTACACAGGCCGAGAATCTGCTGATTCTCGTTTGCCCGAACGAACGAGCTGATGACATCATCACTAGCTTGTCCGCACATTAGGGTAGCCTGTTTAGACTCGTCCTATGTGAAACATTGAACGATCAGTGTTTAAACGGCATGATAAGTGCACGAGCCGCCGCTGATTTTTATGCCGTCTGAAACTCAATGACGAATGAGAACGCACAATTATCATTCGTTGTTCAGTCGTTAAGTCGTGAAGTCACTCGTTCCGTGTAAACGCAGCATAACTCCGGCTTGCATGAGTTCAGGTCTCTTCTTAGTTAATTTCAACACCTTCTATCCTTTACACAAAAACTGCAGGTGCTCCCAAGACTATTTCCATCAGTTGGCAAACACTGCATCCGGCTTATCGCATCTGTGAGCAGTGAATCCAGGCCTGTCTGCTGCCTTGTATGACCCATGTGCATTGTTCTCTAGGGAAGATAAGAGGAGACACTCCAGGTATACACAGGAGACTAATGATAAAACAATAGGCACAACTAAACATGTTTACCCCATGCTCCGGGTCACTGGCACCTGCACAGCTGCTATTTAATGACCTGGCACGTTGCATTGGGTTTCTTTCTGGGTTGCAGTTCCCGACCTGGAATCCACATAATGAGAAGCAAGATCCATAGAGACGAATACGCTGTGGGAGACATTTGGCTCAACCATTGCTTTGATATTGATTGTATACGAAACATTTGCGTTGACCTAATGTAACCGCTATAAGTTGCTGTAGACATACGGACAAATGAGACATTGGCTCTGTGGTGCAGTACACAATGGACCTGTCAATTGAACCCGCTCTGACCCATCATGGATTCCACAAGACCTCTAAAGCTGTCCTGTAGTATCTAGAACCAAGACATTAGTAACAGATTCTTTAAGTCTTGCAAGTTAGAGCCTCCATAGATAGGACTTGGTTTTCTAGCACATCACACACATGCTTGGGAATTGGGAAGCCAATTCACAGCTTGAACTTTTTGTCATGTTCCTCAAACCATTCCTGAACAATTCTTGAAGTGTATCATCTGGTTAAAAGAGACCACTGCCATTGAGGAATACCACTGCCAAGAAATGGTGTACTTGGTCTACAACAATGTTTGGTAAATAGTATGTGTTACAGTAACAGCTAGATGGTCGCCGGGACCCAAGGTTCCAATTTGTGCTACACTAGCCCTTCTGCACATGAGATGGACTAGGTTTTGCTTCCCATATTCATCAATGAGCCTTGGGCGCCTATGGCTGCATCATGGAATGTGTTTCTGTGAACCACATTTGCTAGGTACTAAGCACTATACACTAGCAGCATCCTACAAGACCTGCTATTTTGAAGATCCTGTGACCCAGTCATCTAGTCCTCATAACTTGATCCTTGTCAAAGTCAGTTTTTACTCTTGCATGTTTTTTCTGCTTCCAACACATCAACTTCAAAAACTGCCATATATGTCTGATCCCTTCACAGGTGGCTTTGGTTTTAAAGGGATTAACTGGTCTGGGTGTCTGTAGTAAAATAATCAGCTGAGTTGTACTAACCCCTCTGCCGCCATCGGGATCGACACTGCAGCTCTACTGTGGTCTGGACGTTTGTTGTGACATATGCCATCAACGGGATTCAAGTGACCACATTCCCAAACTCCTGGCATCATGGTGCTCAGGATGTGAGTGCTGATGCCAGGAGACTGCTCGGTGACGCTGCAGCCTTTGATTGGCTGCAGAAGTGACGGCAAATGTCTCAACAAATGCCAGGACCATAGCGGAACTGCAGCGTTCGATCCCGCCGGCGGAGGCATAAGTACAGCTCAGTTTATTATTTTAATACAGGCAGCCCTAATAAAGGGATGGCATCTGTTAACAGGGCAACCCCTTTAATGTTATGGCTGATCAGCAGATGCTTTTATCATAATATGTCTATTGCCAGCCATAGCTATGTGCAACCCATGCAGTTTCACAGGGCATTGGCCACAAGCTTGCAGGGGAGGATGGCAGACAGACGTAGACTGGAGGTGTTCACCTGCCTAAGACCACCCAACCAGATGAATTTCTTCCTCTGTGTTGCAAGACCTGTTGGAGCTACATGAATCATCCTCCTCCTGGCTCTGTCTTCCAAGGTGCTGCTGTCAGCCCATTAGTGCCCTGCAACACAATAGCTTAGTTTTGCTGCTGTATTTATGTTATGAGCTTGGTTCTGTTACAGTATTTATTCACTGAGTTGTTCTAGTGTGGGTGTGCTGCAATCTCGTTGCAATCTACACAAGCAAATGCAGGTAGACTGCCTATCAGTGCAATGTATATAGTTTTCTTTATTATGATGGGGGGGGGAGGCGCCAAAAAAATTCTGCACAAGGTGTCATAAAACTTAAGGCCAGTACTGAATATATCAACGAGAACTTACCAGTATACAACACTATATATATGGCAGTTGTATGGTGTGAACAATACATACATTTTTGCACCTACTTTCTTTACTACTCTAATGCAGCTAAAATTAATAAAAATGAAGTATAGTAACTGTGCAAGTGCTATTGTGCTTCTGCAGCCCCCATGCAGAGATAGGTGCCTTCATGGTTACAGACTACAAAGCAAACCCTGTGTACTGATCCTACTGACCTGTGTTAGGCTCCATTTTGGACAAGCCGATTCTCGTTTGAACAAGTGGGTGACGTCACCGCTAACTCGTTTGTTCTCGTGCAGCCTGTTTAGACTGATAGATGCATTGTTGGCTCGGTTAAACGAAAATACGTCCCCATATAAGCGAATGAGAAGTGAACGAGTGCTGTTTAAACAGAGCGATAAGTGAACGAGCCAATGATGATTTTTATGCCTTGTAGGCAGTTAAAGGGTGAAGTTGTGGATGGAGTATATCTCCCTCCCAGGCTCTTAGTCTGGACAGGGTGGCGGTCCAGTCCTCAACTTCACCCTAGTTCTTAGGAAGCTCAGCTGTAGGCACTGACCCCGTTACTGGAGCATAAAAGACTGCAGCTCCAGGGAGTCAGTGTCTAACAGCCTGAGGAGGAATCCATCTGAGCACCCTGCGTGTGGTGCAGTGTTGCATCTGTTTTCTGCATGGACTTTTGTGTTGCTTTTCTTTGTTGCCTGGAGCAAACCTTAAAGACTGAAGTAAGTTTTTATGCACTTTTGGATTCCAGAGCGTCATTGCCGACCCCACCCCCTGAGAGACATTGCCAAAGCCTGCATAAAAGGAATGACGAATGAGAAGTGATCAATTCTTATTAGATGTTGGCTCATGTTTAGACTGAACGATTATCATTCACTATCTCTCATTTGAATGATTTTTGGAACAAAATTCATTACGTCTAAAAGCGGCATAACTCCTCTCTTCTTTCAAACCTACAGCCCTCTTCACTCTCATGGGAGTTCGCACGCACAGGCTTCTAAATAGAGTCAAGTTGCTGAGTGTGCACTGGTTTTGCCGAAGCAAACCGTAGGGAGACCCGGTAAGTATGAAGAGAGGCTCCCTGAATTCCACATCATCTAAACTATAAGCACCATAACTTAATTCTCATTAAGGGTGGTTTCACGCTTTTCGTTTCATGCGAAAGTCAGTAAGAAAGCCGATTATAAAACCAATGATTTATAAGGGTTTCCTTCCCATCTGCGATGTTTTCACTGATGCGATGTTGAGAGAACAAAAAATTACGACATGCTCTATTTTTCTGCGATGTGCATTTTTTTTCATCTCCCATGTTTCCTTATGGAGCCTTCTTTTTATCGCAATGCAACAAACACGCGTTGAGATGAGATTTTAGCATTAAAAAAGCATTGGCTTGTGTGATAAGAAATTGCACAATTGTATCAAAAACAATCACAGAAAAATGGCCGTTACTTACTGACTGAGGAATGCATATAGATGCATCCTCCTCTCACCATGCAGGTAGCTGACTACCAAATGGAGGAGCCAATAACACCTGTGCAAGACACCGAGCAGCCACCCCCCTCATTATCAGGAGGCAGTGTGAGTGGGTGTCTTATCGGTGTCCTGCACAGGTGTTATTGGCTCCTCCATTTGGTAGTCAGCTACCTGCGTGGTGAGAGGAGGATGCATCTATATGCACTCCTCACTTAGTAAGTAACGGCCATTTTTCTGTGATTGTTTTTAATTCTTGATTTCCCCTTCTGTGATGCATTTATATTAGTGTAGGGACCCACTACAACGCAAGGAACCGTGAAGTGGTTAGTGGGCTCATGTATCTTGGCCAAAATCCAACCAATGCCTTGCATTTATTATCTATCATTCACATGCAGTGTGGCATTAAGACTCCAGGGGGAGCCCAGGGTGGCAGTACCAATGTGGTTCACTGAAGGAAATGCAGGGCAACCCGCCGAATTATCATGGTGTCATTAATAGGTTGCTGGTCTGCATGGTGAACTACATATATCAGAATGGTCCGGTACCCTGTATCCACTATGTGTGGGAGTATACGCCAAGCAGCCACCCCCCTCATTATTAAGAGGCAGTGTGAGTGGGTGTTATTGGCACAGGTGTTATTGGCTCCTCCATTTGGTAGTCAGCTACCTGCATGGTGAGAGGAGGATGCATCTATATGCACTCCTCACTCAGTAAGTAACGGGCGGTTTCTGTGATTGTTTTTAATTCTTTATTTCCCCTTCTGTGATGCACAATTATATCACAAGCGGCAGCGATGCGATGTGAGATTACTCTAAAAAAAGCAGCATCATCGATGCTCAAAAATCGCTGGAACAAAGACGTGATTTTGCTGCAACATTCTTGCGGCAAAATCGCGATCACCCGTGTGAAACTAAGTCTTCTGTATTCTTTCTTAGTACCTGTTATACAAGTGGCAAAATATTTTTTGTGCATTTGGTATAATAGCCCAATGGAATCTGTGACTGTCATATCATTTAGTTACCATATTTTTAAGACAGATCCAAATTTAAATAGACATTCATTAATTTGTTAATCCGCAAATCTCAGTAGATAGATAAATATTATCAAGAGCAAAATTTCTAGGTCATAAAGCGGAGAAATGATTGATTTGGAACAGCCTTGACACATGGCTCAGAGATTTACTGTCACTAATAGAAATCAGTTCTAGTGCTAACAAGTATCTACAATTCAATGGAGTGATTTGCAGATTGAAACATTCAAAATTGACTCATCGCAAAAAAATTCCATTCAGCAAGGTTGTAAAATGGATTTTGGACCTTGGAGACTAAGCCTCAGGATAGACCAACAATAGTACATCAGCAGAGGTTTGCTGCCCACCAATCAGCTGTGGGTGTGATTATGCACTTGAATGGGAACTTTGCCTGTAATACTAAACTGGGCCACTGCAGTGGGAACAGAGCTGTCAGCCTCCAGCATACATCAGCTCCATGCATGAATACGCCAGCCTGGAGGACAGCTGATTAGGGGGGAGTCCAGGTCAATGGACCATCACCCGTTTACTATTGATGACCTATTGTGAGAATACACCATTAGTTTAAAGCTGAACAGCCCCTTTAAATAAAAAAATTAAAAATACAAAAAAACAGAAGATGAATCCAAGAAACAAGTACATTCCAGAAGTTAAAAAGGTATGAGCCTGCATGAAAATGATCTGTGCTTTAGCCGTCTATTTCCTCATTCTATGTTATAAGAAATGATCTATTTTTATCTCATCTCCGTTAATGGACCACCAATGTACCTGTCCTCCATCACCAATCATTTGTGTAGCTGACCACCTGGCTTCTTCTAACGGCAGCTCATTTCCCATCCTCATCAAACCAAGCCAGCTGCTTGCTTACTTTTATCTGTCGTCTTTTAATTCCACTACCTTTAATTATGATTTGCTCACTGATGTGTATTCTTAGTCTCTGTAGTAGCTGACAGCAACTTCCTGCCTTGTCTATGCTACCAGCTGACTTTCCGCATCTCAATCCTACAATTCTTCGATGCTGATCATTTGCATAAATTACCAAGCTGCAATGACAATTGCTAACAAGAGCTTCTAAACCCTCACATAGGAAATATAACCCAGACTATATTATCTTAAATACATCATCATAAGAAATAATGTCTGTTTCACGTACTTTGAGGCTAGAGCATTTGATTACGTTTGAGCCAAAGTTTTACTATCACTTGTGTATGAGTTTAAGATTTTTCCATATGGGAGAAAGTTAAACAACAATTACCAAAGATTCTGGATTTGGGTATCTATAGCTTTTTCTCCTGAGCCATAATAAAAGTGTATTTATTTCGGGCCCGCCTCTACATGGGCGCCGGTTATTGTCCTGACTGAGGTGTTTGGTGAGGCAGTGGAATCCTGTCCCTAAGTACCTGTAGCTAATTATTCTGTGAAGCTTATTCACTTGTACCAAATACTGTGTTGTATACTTAGCTTTTTCCATCTGCATCTAACATCTTCCCTATCCTCCATCTAGGGACAAACTAGGCCTCCAAAGTTTCTGACATGGGGTCGCTCCAATTTCCATGTTTTTAGGCAGGGTTTTCTACACCAAAGTTGGTTTGGGATAGGGTTCCCTCCCCTCTGTTACCATTATTTCCGCTGCAAATTCTGCAGCATTTCCGCATCCCAAAAAACTGTCGAAATCCATACCATTGGTGCAGATTTTGACTGTAAATCAGCCGCGTATTCACTGCTGAGTTCATACTGTGCGGCGCTCCCCCTCATCTCCTCTGAAGGCTTCCCGCTGTCAAGTTGGGGACTTGGGCAGAAAAGTGGTAAATGAGGTTTAACATTGATAAATGTAAGGTTCTGCACATGGGCAGGAAATACATGTCACCATTACACACTAAATGGGAAACCACTGGGAAACACTGAGGTGGAAAAGGACTTAAGGGTTTTAGTTAACTGTAGACTTAACTGGAGCAACCAGTGCCAGGCAGCTGCAGCCAAGGCAAACAGAATCACAGGGTGCATCAAAAGAGTTCTAGGGGCGCATGACGAGAACATTGTTCTTCCTCTATACAAGTCACTGGTCAGATCACACATGGAGTATTATGTACTGTTTTGGGCTTCAATACTCAAGAAGAATATATCAGAGCTTGAGTGGGTATAAAGGCAGACAACTAAAGTAATAAATGGAATGGGTGGACTACAATACCCAGAGAGGGGCTATTTAAATTAATAAAAAAAAGATGACTGAGGGGCAACCTAATAACTATGTTTAACTATATCAGTGGTCAATACAGAGATCTCTTCCATCATCTATTTATACCCAAGACTGTGACAGTAACAAGGGGGCACCCTCTATGTCTAGAGGAAAGGAGTTTTCTACACCAACATAGAAGGGGGTTCTTTACTGTAAGGGCAGTGAGACTATGAAGCTCTCTGCCTGAAGATGTGGTGATGGCAATTTCGATAAAAGAGTTTAAGAGGGGCCTGGACACCTTTCCTGAGCAATACAATATTATATGTTATAGTCACTGATTACTTCAGAAGGGTCGGTGATTCAGGGATTATTCCAATAGCTAGATTGGAGTCAGGAAGGAATTTTTTTCCCAAAAATGGGGAAAATTAGCTTCTACCTCATTGGGGTTTTTTTTTGCCTTTCTCTGATAAACATTGGGGGAAAGTGGGGGAACTTAATAAACGTGTCTTTTTCTAGTTTTACATACTATATTTTGTATAGCTGCACTGCAAGTGAAGGAAAACAAACATCACCTTGAGTTGGGAAAGTCCATGTTCTGACTACTCACATTGAGGGCTTATTCAGACGACCATATATCGGCCGTGTATTCACGCCTTGCCGATATACGATGTCCCTCTCTGGGGGGGGGGGAGGCTGGAAGAGTCGGGAGCAGTGCACTGAGCTCCCGACCCCTCTCCGTCTCCACTCCACCCCCTCTCCGCCCCTCGACACTATTTGCAATGGGAGGGGCGGAACCACGTCCCGGTACTTAGCTGCGCCCCGCCTGCCCCCTCTCATTGCAAAGAAATATTGAGTCGTGTGCAGTGTGTTACATTTCAGGCCACAGACCTCACTATGGTAATCCCCTAGTACCTATGCCTATTATTGAGATACCTTTTGAACTCATGTGAATGCATCTCATTTGCCCATTGGTGAAGTCCTCCCAGGGGCACCAACATATTTTAGTGATAGTAGATTACACTATCCGCTACCTTGAGACTATTTATTTGTGTAATACTTCAAAAGTGACTGCAAGGGAATTTGTCCAGGTGTTTATCTCCAAGTGATACTCACATAACAGGTGATCCCCATTATGTCGAGAGTGATGACGGAACTCTGACCATTATTAAAGGTAGAGCAATAACCTTCAGCTATTTCCCATATACAGGCGGATGGACTAGGAAAAGATTCAGTAAAACTTTAAAGAAAATGCTGAAAAAGGTGAATGACATGGATGTAGAAGATTGGGATTTCCTATTACCATACCTGTTTGCCATAAAAGAGGTGCCACAGTCATCCATGTGGTTTTCACCCTTATATTACTGTATCTAGGTCTTCTAGATTTCGCTAAAGAGGTCTGGGAGGTACAAATCACTCCTTTTAAAACTATTGTGAAACATGTCTTCCAGATGCATGGTTTCATTGCAACTGTTATGCCTATTGTTAAACATACATGGAACAGGCTCAAGGAGCCTAAAAGATGAGTTTTGACACAGGAGCCAATGCACGTACCTTTGAGCCCGGAGATAAAGTGTTGGTCGCTACTACAACAATAAAATTTAAATTCTTAGTAAAATGGCAGGGACCAATTGAGATTAAGGAAAATCTGTAGCGTATAAGGTATATCAACTAGGAAAAAGAAAACAGGAACAGGTTTACCACATAAATCTGATCAAAGCTTAGAAAGATCAGCCATCTTTGTCTATAGAATTGGCTCCATCTACGAGGCTGGTACCAGAGGTTAAGATTGCCGAGTGGTTATCAGATGTTCAAAAGAAGGAGGCAAAACAGTTAGCCTACCAGAACAAAGACTTATTTTAAGAGAAGCCAGGTAAAATTATGATGATTAAACAGGATATTATTACCGAACCAGGTATGAAGGTCAACGCTCACCAGAAGCCTGGCGTGAAGCCATCTCCAAATGAATAAAAATCATGTTAGAGTTAGGAGTAATTGAGAAATAGCAGAGTGAGTGGTTAAGCCCAAGAACTGGTCCAAAAACCAGACGGTACCATCAGATTTTGTAATGACTTTAGGAAATTGAATGTGGTATCTAAATTTGATGTGTATCATGTCCAGGGTGTATCAACTTATTGACAGAATTGGTACAGCCCATTATATTACGACACTAGATTTGACAAAAGGTTACTGTCAGATCCGTATGTCCGATATGGCAAAGGAAAAAACAGCCTTTTCCTTCCTAGATAGACTCTTTCAGTACAAAAATATGCCTTTTCAGACTGCAGATGGCCATGACTAATGGATAGAATATTGAAACCCCAGCGACATTATACATCCACTCATTTGGACAATATAGCTATCTTTCGTTTGAACTGGACGACACATCTGACTCACATACAGGAAATTGTAGATGACTTGTGGGCTGACGATCTGACAGCAAACCCAAAGAAATGTTACATTGGGTTGGAGAAGGACAAATACTTGGGTTATGTCATCGCAAGAGGACTTTTGAAGTCTCAAGATGAGAAAATTGAAGCCATCTAGAAATGGCCCTGTCCTGCTACCAAGAAACAAGTAAGACTTTTCTTGGGAATTACCAGTTATTATCGATGGTTTAGTCCCAATTTTTCAGATATAGCGGTCTCCTTGACTGAGCTGACAAAAGGGAGAGATTCTGGTTTGATGAAATGGAATCTGGAGGCTGAAACTGCCTTTCAGACTCTGAAACTTGCTCTGTGTTCCAAACTGATATTGATGCCCCCAGATTTCAGAAAACAATTTAAAGTACAAACAGATGCCTCTAGCACTGGACTGGGAGCAGTTTTGTCCCAAGCCAGTGATGGAGGGGAGCATCCAGTGTTATATTTATGTCAAAAACAGAAAAAAAGCAGGAAAAATTGACAATTATTGAAAAAGAATGCTTGGCTAACAAATGGGCTCTCGAGGCTTTGAGGTTGTACATATTAGGAAGAAGATTAAAGTTGGTAATGGACCATGCCCCTTTAAAATGGATACCCCAAAATAAAGAAAAGAACAGCTGTGTGGCAACGTTGTTCCTGGCACTCCAACCTTACAATTTCCCAGTAGTATACCAACCGGGAAAATTGCAAAGAAATGACGATGCCCCCTTTCGGGCATATGATTGTGTCATGGTAAGTATCCGGGCCGAGTGCCCTCGCCAAGGGAGGAGGGATGAGGGGGGGATGTGACAGGATGATAGGAAACCCAAAGCTGTGGGAGCCAACGTGCTGTAAAACATCTGTGTATGAGTACAGGACTTACAATTGGACTTGTGTTGCTTATATGATGAGGCTGCAGGGAGTGGCCCTCCCGTCACAGTAAGAACTATTCTTTGTGAAGTTACAGCCGGACAGGGCAGATGTTTATTCTGTATACTCACTGGAAGAGGTTGATGTGTGTATAGCTGCACTGCAAGTGAAGGAAAATGAACGCCATCTTGAGTTTGGAGAGTCTGTGTCCTGGCTGCTTACATTAAAGATATTAGCCGTGGTACGCATCCCAGGCGATCCTCAGCTAATTCCCTCACAATATGTACAGCTGATTAACCTCCCATTTGTTCCTTACTTTTCTCTGATGTATGCAAACATATAAACAGACCATTCGTCTCACCTTTCCACCAGCCTCTATCCAACCCCTGCAGGACAGTGAGCACCTCCCCAGCCTCAAACTTTAGTATGCGTTCTCTAGAGACCAGCACCAACAAGGACTAAAGTTTGAGGCTGGCGAGGTGTTCACTGTCCTGCAGGTGCTGGATGGAGGCTGCTGGGAAGGCGAGAAGGATGGGATGCGAGGATGGTTTCCTGCCAGCTATGTGCAGATCCTAGAGTTTTGTGCTTGATAAAGGAGCAACATCAGCTGCAAAACGCATTCCACTGTGCTGCTGTTCAGACTCTGCAGTCAGTTCAGACTCTGGACTTTTTCACAACCACTTCTTATTGATAAATTTATATTGCTTCCACAAGAGGTTTCTCTGCCTTTTGTATGATTTGGTGTTTCTGATGTTTTTGGTGTCCTGAGCCCAGGAGTATTTTTCTCGTAACTGTTTATTCTTATTCACACCTGTGTTTTTTCTGACACTTGGGAGTCTCTCCTTGCATTTGCTCTTCTTGGATGTTCTTCGGGACAGGGTGCCCTCCACCACTAGCACTTCCCCTATATGCACATTTCGGTCACAACTACAGATTTTTGTAATTTGTGCCTTCAAACAATTTGGCTGCAATCAACATCTTCATCCATAGAGGCGCTTTCCTGACTATTTTTAGAATAGTAGAGTTGGAAGGGACCTCCAGGGTCATCGGGTCCAACCCCCTGCTCAGTGCAGGATTTGCTAAATCATTCCACACAGATGTCTGCCCAGCCTTTGTTTGAATACTTCCATTGAAAGAGAACTCACCACCTCCTGTGGTAACCTGTTCCACTCATTGATCACCCTCACAGTCAAAAAGTTTTTTCTAATATCTAATTTGTCTCCTCCCTTTCAGTTTCATCCCATTGCTTCTAGTCTTTACTTGTGTAGATGAGAATAGGATTGATCCCTCTGCACTGTGACAGCCCTTCTGATATTTGTAGACAGCTATTAAGTCCCCTCTCAGCCTTCTGCTTTGCAAGCTAAACATTCCCAGATCCTTTAACCATTCCTTATAGGACATGATTTGCAGACCGCTCACCATCTTGGTAACTTTTCTTGGAACTTGCTCCAGTTTGTCTATGTTTTGTTTAAATTGGGGTGCCCAGAACTGGACACAGTATTCCAGATGAGGTCTGACTAAGGAAGAGTAGAGGGGGATCTAGACTCTTAATACATCCGAGAATTATGTTTGGGTTTTTTGCTACAGCATCACCTTGCTGACTCACGTTCAGTCCATGATCAATTAGTATACTCAAGTCTCTTTTACATATGCTTTTGCTTATCCCAATTCCTCTTATCTATATGTTTTTTTTAATTTTTCTTGCCCAGATGTAGGGCTCTGCATTTCTCCCAGTTAAATATCATTCTGTTGGTCATCATAACCCAATGTTCCAGTTTGTCCAGATCTTTTTGAATTCTCTCTCTTCTTTAGTGTTAGCTATCCCTCTTCGCTTTTTGTCGTTGGCAAATTTGATCAGTTTTCCCTTAATTCCCTCCAAATCTATATATATAAAATTGAATGTATGTTTGTCTGTGTGTCTGTCTGTCTGTGTGTCTGTCTGTCTGTTTGTCCTTTACGTGCTACTACACCATTCATCCGATCCCCATGAAACTTTGGGAAGTTGTTGAGTGCACTCCTGGGAAGACTATAGGCATAGTACATTTATGCTATGATAAATGGCGCGTGTGCGAGCGTCGTCGACAGTTACGCCCCCCCCCCCACATAGATCGTTTGATTTACATCATTGCCACTAATTCTCTCACTTCCCGATGTCGTAGAAACATGAAATTTTGCACGAGCATTGATTATGTCATAAATAGGAAAAGCTAATAGGTCCCAACTCGATTACTTAATTCTAAGTGCAAAAGAATTGGCATCCAAATTTTACGTACGGAATCTAATTCTCTCACTTCCCAATGTAATAGAAACTTGAAATTCGGCACGAACATTTATTATGTCATAAATAGGAAAAGTTAATAGGTCCCAACTTGATTATTCAATTCTAAGCGCCAAAGAATTAGCGTCCAAATTTTACGTACGGAATCTAATTTTCTCACTTCCCAATGTAATAGAAACTTGAAATTTGGCACGAGCATTGATTATGTCATAAATAGTAAAAGTTAATGGGTCCCAACTCGATTATTCAATTCTAAGCACCAAAGAATTAGCTTCCAAATTTTACGTATGGAATCTAATTCTCTCACTTCCTGATGTCATCTATATATATAAAAAGGAATGTATGTCTGTCTGTCCTTTTTGCGCTACTACACCATTCATCTAATCGCCATGAAACTTTGGGAAGTTGTTGAGTACACTCCTCCGAAGATTACTGGCATAGTACATCTATCCTACGATAGGTGGCGCACGTGCGAGCATCGTCGACAGTTATGCCCCCCAGACAAAGATCGTTTGATTTCCATCTCAAGCACAAAAGCAAAAGGCATTACGAGCAACCCGGATGAGTGTTCAACTACAAAATGATGCAGCCGCCGAACGTTTCGCAAGACAATTGCTGGATATTGAGAATGCTGAGGTAAAATGAAAGCTGTGCTGTGATTGGTTGCAATTTCTTATACTGCTGAGGTAAAATGAAAGCTGTGCTCTGATTGGTTGCTATTTCTTATACTGCTGAGGTAACATGAAAGCTGTGCTGTGATTGGTTGCTATATATTATACTGCTGAGGCAACATGAAACCTGTGCTGTGATTGGTTGCTATATATTATACCGCTGAGGTAACATGAAAGCTGTGCTGTGATTGGTTGCTATATATTATACTGCTGAAGTAACATGAAAGCTGCTATGCTGTGATTGGTTGTTATCTAGATATATAAAAATGAATGTATGTATGTATGTCTGTCCTCGCAGCAACGCGCGACGGGTTCTTCCAATCAGATGCTTCTATTAATGCATCCTAGAATTGTGTTTTTACTGCATTTTTCAGGTGAGCAAAAAAAAGCAAGATGGCCCAATTGATGTCACTTATTTTTTCTACGGCCTCCTGGCAACATGTGAAATACACAGTGACCACGCATGCAATAGCATATTTGCTGCATTTTTACATTATCCAATTGACTTTAATGGGCAATACAGATGAAAATAGGACATGCTGCGTAAAATATGCATGTCTGATACACCGCTGCAATAGTGTTGTATGTTTTTTGTATGACACCCATAAAAAATACGGACGTAATACAGACAAAAAATATGCCACTGCGAATGGGCTGTCACAAGAGAATCCTGTCTGTCAAGAGATAGGGGGCTTGGATAGCTCAGCAGCTCATGGATCAGTGCGACTTTTCTCTGCTGATTTGTACAGCATGTTGGATAACTTCAGAACCCAATTGTGGAGGTACATGAGCTCAGTAGTTAAAAAGAAAGTACATTAGAAGTGATTTATTTTTTTATTCCCTGCCAGCCAGTAAGGTCCGTTTTAGGGTGGTGGTGGTAGAGATGGTGGTGGTAGATTTCCTTTAACTCCTTCACATTGTTAAAATAATTTGTATAGCACTGAAGACCCCCTTTAATTCAGTGTGGGTACATCTGCTCAAGGTCAGGATTGTGTATGCTTTCACTGGATTAGCACTTTTCACCACTTTACAGGTATGTATATATAATCCATTTGCTGATAGAACAGAGAGACATTTAAGTACCAAAGAAATTCATTAGTAGGATGCACACTATAGCTCACATCAGTCATTGTGAAGGAAAACTGGAATGAAACATGTGAATTTTATACTGCAAGCTCTGTGTCCTCGTATTCAGCTGACACAGCAGATATTTGACAGTTCGAGAACTCAGCAAAAAGATGCCGGCTCTGCACACTGTGGTGTAACAGGAACCTTCTGCAAAATTTATAGTTGGCCCACTGCCTACTCTTGTATGGTGTCATAGGACATCACCGTATAGTGTGGTCTTTCAGGCAAGGAAGCATTGCCCAAAAGATCACAGCGTGTGATATAATCCTGAATTACATTACTACTGAGGTTGGCTTATGAAGTACTGTCACCTGCATTATGGTAGCACATGTCCTTATTTTAGACCACATCACTTTATTTTTTCTCCCATTTGAAACATGCAGCTACTCACAAAATTATTGAAAAAGTGCTGCCTGTACTTCTGTTTATAATTTTTACACTGCCAAGCGATCTATTAGGTCTTGCCTTGGGCAGGGTCTAATAGGCATATATATTCTGACTGGCTAAGAGCAACCGACAAGCAGAACTCCCCTAATAATCACAGAATGGTAGCGTTGGAAGGGACCTCTAGGGTCATCGAGTCCAAACCCCTGCTCAGTACAGGATTCACTAAATCATCCCAGACATATATTTGTCCAGCCTTTGTTTGAACACTTCCATTGAAGGAGAACTCACAACTTCCCGTGGTAACCTGTTCCACTCATTGATCACCCTCAATGTCAGAAAGTTCTTTCTAATATCTAATTTGTGTCTCCTCCATTTAAGTCTCATCCCATTGTGTCTAGTCTTTCCTTGTACACATGAGAATAGTGCTGATCCCTCTGCACTGATATTTGAAGACAGCTATTAAGTCTCTTCTTTTTTGTGAGCTAAAAATTTCCAGATCCTTTAACCATTCCTCATAGGCTATCTTGGTAGCTCTTCTATGAACTTGCTCCAGTTTGTTGATGTTTCTTGCCCAGGAGGTACGCCAGATATACAGCTTCCTGCAATTTATGATCCCCCAATCACACTACCAAATATCCAATACGCAGTTTGAGAGACTATGCATCTGGTCACTCCTTCAGCTGGGAACGATTTCTGTTCTCATAATCTAAATCAGAGGACTGATAATCAGAGGCAGCTCTGCCTGGTACACCATGCACATACTAACAGCTAACACAAGGTGTATCCCCAGCTATAACTGAGGAAGGGGCGTTGCCCCAAAACGCTTCTTTTTATGCTGAATTAAAATAAAACGGAGAAGCTGAGCTTACTTTTTGTATTGTACTGAATTTTATTTTTCAGTCAGCTGCGCCTACACCCATCACATTTTTTTCTTCATTAATCCATTCCTTCAATAGCACAGGGAAGATCAGCTGATGTTACATCTACTTTCTGAGGGAAAGCAGATACAAAATGAGAATTTCAAATTTCAGCCTTCTCAACATCATTTTTGACCAATTCAGCAGTATCCAAACAAATGCCTTTTTCGGGCCCATTTTGATTTAGGGAGTATAGTGGGACCCAACCTATAGATGTCTGAAGTGCTTCTGTCTTTGTAGTCCTAAAGGTGTGGACATTGTATGTGTCACCAAGTTGATTCTAGCTAACTAAGGTGCAAAACCTAAAGTAAAATCTTGTTCACCCTCTATTCCTGCTAGTATGGAATGTTTCCATTATATAACCAGATTGCTCTCTTCTGAGGGGGCTTGAGTCCAGAACAAAGTACCAAAAGTTATGAAACAAATTAGTTTGCTTGGTTTTAGCAGAAATAGGGACAAGTATAGTTCATGTAAGATGGAAATCAAGTCAAGGTCAACACTACAGAAGTTTGGTCAAGTTGATCTAGAAGCAAAGACAGGTGGATTTCAAGCAGAAGGCATCGTCCAACCACCATCAAACTAGACTAGGAACACTGGCATGCAGTACAAATAAGAGCAAGGGGCAGAATGGCTAATAAACCTAGTTTCATTTACTCTTGATCTACTTAATAGAGCACTTTTTCAATGGCTTTTAAAATTTTGAAAAGGGTTTTTTAAAACCTCATTCACTTACATTGTAGTGTACATTGCTGTAGAATTTTGCCTCACATTCTGCAGCTAAAATGCTACTATGTGTGAGCTTACCCTTAGATTTTAGTAAATTCCAAAGTCTTACCATCACCATATGTGAGTACAAATAAATTCTTCTTTGATCTTGTAATTGATTCATGTCCAAATAACATCTCAGACACCTATAAATGTGTAGTTTATGATGTCTCTTATTTTCTCTACATGGATCCAAAGAGAAAGTTGGCAAAGCTATTTCTTAGAATATCAAAGGAAAAACTTTTAGTAGACGCATTTGGCAGGATTTGTTTGGTAATGTCTTGCAAAGGAATGATGTAACAACCCTTCACAGTGCCATCTATTGGAAATTGTCCACTCTATGAGTGAATATCCAACCTTTTAACAGGCCTGCAGTACGGGGATATAAGCCAACCAGAGTACCCAATTAGAGAGAGCTGTTTTGGGGTTCTTGCCACTCATCAATGTCCATACAGTTCAGTGTACAGTACAGTTCTTATATGCAAATATGTGATGTTTGAAAAGTCAGATGCTAACTAGAGATGAGCGAGCACCAAAATGCTCGGGTGCTCGTTACTCGGGACGAAAATTTCGCGATGCTCGAGGGTTCGTTTCGAATAACGAACCCCATTGAATTCAATGGGCGACCCGAGCAGTTTTGTATATCGCCGATGCTCGCTAAGGTTTTCATTTGTGAAATTCTGGGAAATTCAAGAAAGTGATGGGAACGACACAGCAACGGATAGGGCAGGCGAGGGGCTACATGTTGGGCTGCATCTCAAGTTCCCAGGTCCCACTATTAAGCCACAATAGCGGCAAGAGTGGGCCCCCCCCTCCTAACAATTTTTACTTCTGAAAAGCCCTCATTAGCAATGCATACCTTAGCTAAGCACCACACTACCTCCAACAAAGCACAATCACTGCCTGCATGACACTCCGCTGCCACTTCTCCTGGGTTACATGCTGCCCAACCCCCCCCCCCCCCCGCACGACCCAGTGTCCACAGCACACACCAAAGTGTCCCTGCGCAGCCTTCAGCTGCCCTCATGTCACACCACCCTCATGTCTATTTCTAAGTGCGTCTGCCATGAGGAGGAACCGCAGGCACACACTGCAGAGGGTTGGCACGGCTAGGCAGCGACCCTCTTTAAAAGGGGCGGGGCGATAGCCCACAATGCTGTACAGAAGCAATGAGAAATCCAATCCTGTGCCACCTCCATCAGGAGCGGCACACGTGGACATAGCAATGGGGAACCTATGTGCCACACACTATTCATTCTGTCAAGGTGTCTGCATGCCCCAGTCAGACCGCGGTTTTTTATAAATAGTCACAGGCAGGTACAACTCCGCAATGGGAATTCCGTGTGCACCAACAGCATGGGTGGCTCCCTGGAACCCACCGGCGGTACATAAATATATCCCATTGCATTGCCCATCACAGCTGAGGTAATGTCATGTTTAATGCAGGTGGGCTTCGGCCCACACTGCATGCCCCAGTCAGACTGGGGTTCTTTAGAAGTGGACACATGCAGTTACAACTCCGTGTGGACCGACAGCATGGGTGGGTGCCAGGAAGCCATCGGCGGTACATAAATATATCCCATTGCAGTGCCCAGCACAATTGAGGTAATGTCATGTTTAATGCAGGTGGGCTTCGGCCCACACTGCATGCCCCAGTCAGACTGGGGTTCTTTAGAAGTGGACACATGCAGTTACAACTCCGTGTGGACCGACAGCATGGGTGGGTGCCAGGAAGCCACCGGCGGTACATAAATATATCCCATTGCATTGCCCTGCACAGCTGAGGTAACGTCAGATAAAATACAGGTGGGCTTCGGCCCACACTGCATGCCCCAGTCAGACCGGGGTTTTTAATACATAGACACAGGCAGGTACAACTCCCTAATGTGAGGTCCGTGTGGACCGACAGCATGGGTGGCTCCCTGGAACCCACTGGCGGTACAAAAATATATCCCATTGCAGTGCCCTGGACAGCAGAGCTAACGTCTGATTAAATACAGGTGGGCTTCGGCCCAAACTGCATGCCCCAGTCAGGCTCGAGTTTTTTATAAGTATACACAGGCACGTACATCTCCCTAATGGGAAGTCCATGTGGACCGACAGCATGGGTGGGTCCCAGTAAGCCACCGGCAGTACATAAATATATCCCATTGCAGTGCCCAGCACAGCTGATGTAACGTCAGCTTTAATACAGGTGGGCAAAAAATTAATTGGATTACACTGTAGGCGAGGGCCCAAAAAAATTGGTGTACAAACAGTACTAATGTACCTCAGAAAAATTGCCCATGCCCAACCAAGAGGGCAGGTAAAACCCATTAATCGCTTTGGTTAATGTGGCTTAATTTGTAACTAGACCTGGAGGCAGCCCAGTTAAAATAAAAATTGGTTCAGGTGCAAGTTTCAACGCTTTAATGAGCATTGAAACGTATAAAAATTGTTTACAAAAATTATATGACTGAGCCTTGTGGGCCTAAGAAAAATTGCCCGTTCGGCGTGATTACGTGAGGTTTCAGGAGGAGGAGGATGAATAGAATACACAGATTGATGAAGCTAAAAGGTCCCCGTTTTTGATGGTGATAGAGAACGATGCTTCCATCCGCGGGTGCAGCCTACGTATTGTTTAGGTATCGCTGCTGTCCGCTGGTGGAGAAGAGAAGTCTGGGGAAATCCAGGCTTTGTTCATCTTGATGAGTGTAAGCCTGTCGGCACTGTCGGTTGACAGGCGGGTACGCTTATCCGTGATGATTCCCCCAGCCGCACTAAACACCCTCTCTGACAAGACGCTAGCCGCAGGACAAGCAAGCACCTCCAGGGCATACAGCGCGAGTTCAGGCCACGTGTCCAGCTTCGACACCCAGTAGTTGTAGGGGGCAGAGGCGTCGCCGAGGACGGTCGTGCGATCGGCTACGTACTCCCTCACCATCCTTTTACAGTGCTCCCGCCGACTCAGCCTTGACTGGGGAGCGGTGACACAGTCTTGCTGGGGAGCCAGAAAGCTGGCAAAGGCCTTGGAGAGTGTTCCCCTGCCTGCGCTGTACATGTCTGATCTCCGCGCCTCCCCTGCTACCTGGCCCTCGGAACTGCGCCTTCTGCCACTAGCGCTGTCGGATGGGAATGTTACCATCAGTTTGTCCGCCAGGGTCCTGTGGTATAGCATCACTCTCGAACCCCTTTCCTCTTTGGGTATGAGAGTGGAAAGGTTCTCCTTATACCGTGGGTCGAGCAGTGTGTACACCTAGTAATCCGTAGTGGCCAGAATGCGTGTAACGCGAGGGTCACGAGAAAGGCATCCTAACATGAAGTCAGCCATGTGTGCCAGGGTACCTGTACGCAACACATGGCTGTCCTCACTAGGAAGATCACTTTCAGGATCCTCCTCCTCCTCCTCCGCCTCCTCAGGCCATACACGCTGAAAGGATGACAGGCAAGCAGCATGGGTACCCTCAGCAGTGGGCCAAGCTGTCTCTTCCCCCTCCTCCTCATGCTCCTCCCCCTCCTCAACGTGCTGAGATATAGACATGAGGGTGCTCTGACTATCCAGCGACATACTGTCTTCACCCGCCTCCATTTCCGAGCGCAAAGCGTCTGCCTTTATGCTTTGCAGGGAACTTCTGAAGAGGCATAGCAGAGGAATGGTGACGCTAATGATTGCAGCATCCCCGCTCACCATCTGGGTAGACTCCTCAAAGTTTCCAAGGACCTGGCAGATGTCGGTCTGCTCTGTCAGACCCTGCAGCAGTTCGTGGGCCGTGTGCCTCTTATCTCCTAAGCTGAGTAGTTTCAGCACGGCCTGCTGACGCTTGCCCACCGCTATGCTGCCACGCCGCGCGACACCGACTGCTGGCGACGTGCTGCTGCTGCTGACACATCTTGATTGTGAGACAGAGGTTGCGTTGGAGGAGGAGGAGGAAGGTGCTTTAGTGGAGGAAGCATACACCGCTGCAGATACCAGCACCGAGCTGGGGCCCGCAATTCTGGGGGTGGGTAGGACGTGAGCGGTCCCAGGCTCTGACTCGGTCCCAGCCTCCACTAAGTTCACCCAATGTGCCGTCAGGGAGATATAGTGGCCCTGCCCGCCTGTGCTTGTCCACGTGTCCGTTGTTAAGTGGACCTTGGCAGTAACTGCGTTGGTGAGGGCGCGTACAATGTTGCGGGAGACGTGGTCGTGCAGGGCTGGGACGGCATATCGGGAAAAGTAGTGGCGACTGGGAACCGAGTAGCGCGGGGCCGCCGCCGCCATCATGCTTTTGAAAGCCTCCGTTTCCACAACCCTATACGGCAGCAACTCCAGGCTGATAAATTTGGCTATGTGCACGTTTAACGCTTGAGCATGCGGGTGCGTGGCGGCGTACTTGCGCTTGCGCTCAAACACTTGTGCTAGCGACGGCTGGACGGTGCGCTGAGAGACATTGGTGGATGGGGCCGAGGACAGCGGAGGTGAGGGTGTGGGTGCAGGCCGGGAGACGGTCGTGCCTGTGCCCTGAGAGGGGGGTTGGATCTCAGTGGCAGGTTGGGGCACAGGGGGAGAGGCAGTGGTGCAAACCGGAGGCGGTGAACGGCCTTCATCCCACCTTGTGGGGTGCTTGGCCATCATATGCCTGCGCATGCTGGTGGTATTATGAGAAGAGCAGAAACAGAACGCTGTAATTAAATGTGCCGCTTATTGGCCTGTGGTTGGAGGCTGATTTCGCTTACGGAACGCACAGCAGAGCCAGGAAAGAATTTTGCGCAAGCCTGCTGTAACACTTAGCTGGCTGCGTATTAATTAGGACTACTACCCCCAGCAGAGACGCAGTACACTCAGGACGGTCACAGGCAGCCCAAATAGAATGTTTTTTCCCAAATTTTTTTGGAAAAGCCCACTGCCTATATAGACAGTATATCTCTTTCACTGTCCCTGCCTCAGCACTACTGGCCCTGGACTATGTAAAATTACTGCAGACTGAGGACGCAATGCTCTGCACGGCCGATATACAAAAAAAAAAAAAAATGTGCAACACTGCAAAAAGCAGCCTCAACAGTACTGCACACGGTCAGATGTGGCCCTAAGAAGGACCGTTGGGGTTCTTGAAGCCTAAAATAACTCCTAACACTCTCCCTATAGCAGCTCCACCATCAGCAGCACTTTCCCTGAGCTATGTCAGAATGCATCTGTGGCGAGCCGCAGGAGGGGCCGATTTATATACTCGGGTGTCACCTGATCTCCCCAGCCACTCACTGCAGGGGGGTGGTATAGGGCTTGAACATCGCAGGGGGGAGTTGTAATGCCTTCCCTGTCTTTCTATTGGCCAGAAAAGCGCGTTAACGTCTCAGAGATGAAAGTGAAAGTAACTCGAACATCGCGTGGTGCTCGCCTCTAGTAACGAGCATCTCGAACACGCTAATACTCGAACGAGTATCAAGCTCGGACGAGTACGTTCGCTCATCTCTAATACTAACTCATAGGGTAGCTACCTTTCAATAGGTGGTGCTATTGAGTATAATCCCTCATTTGCGTACTTTTTTCCCCAGGAAGCACGGCATGGCCTATAAAGCACCCTACCCCCTTCTGATGCTCACAACAAGGAGAAATATTACTCATCCCCTGGACTCAAATTGGTAATGTCTGTAATTTATTTATGATATTTATTAACCAGAAACACAGCTTCCTTCTGTGACTTAAAGGTATTATGATTTTGGTAAGAAAGTTGGCAGTTCGAGAATAGGAAACCACTTAATGGGGTATTCTGGTTTCCCAGTGCAGTGTTCAAGGACTGGGAGACCCCTTGGCAGTCAGCTAAAATGGACTCCAGGTCTATTGATTTAAAAAAAAGACTACTGGCATCCTGGAGACCAAAATAGGTCGCATCCTTAAAGGGGCTGTGCAAGGTGCAGGAGAATCCAGGACTGATGACAATGAGCAGAATGTCCTTAGTCCCATTCTTGGAACTCCCTGGCAAACAGCTGAATTTGTCTGGGGAAGTCGCTGCCACCCAGGGCACTTCCATAACAGTATAACCATTTGCAACTATGGTCGCTCTGCAATAACTAGACAGCAGGAAGCCTGCAAGGATAGAAGACACTCTTACTGAGTGTATCTCTGTTCTGAGACATTGAGCGAGCCCCAAGTGGAGGACCCCACTCTATGACATTCCAATAGAGCATAAGAACTGGGGATGACATCTTATCACAACTCATTTAAAGCCCTGTAAGCCATAAAGAAGAACTGAAAGGTCCGTGCATACACACACATTATATATATCTTGTGCCAACAGAGGATTAGTCACACTAGGCTTGCCATCTTTTCCTCATAAAATGAGTGGCACATGCACAGAAACTCATTCCAGAACAACAGCTTCTTCAAGTCTGGCATCTGCCAGTTTTATTGCTTTCAGCGTTCAACATCTTTCACAGTGCACAAGATACATTTTTTTTAAAACAAAAATTGCTTTCCGTCACCATATTCTGAGACCAAGAACATTTTTTTATTTCCAGGTCGTCCAGTTATGGCAACACACATGGAGTTTGCCCTCTGTAAGGACAGGTAAAAAAGATTAAAAGCACGTTCTGCCCCACCCCACTAACGACGGCCAGTGTTCTTCCTGTCCCTACAGCAGACACAAGCTGGAGAGTTCCTTTTGTGGAAAAAGTGGACCGGATAAGGTGGACTGGGCTTGGCTGCGGCTCTCCTTCCTCACTGGACTTTGCTAGTTAAAATCTACTGTAGGTCCTTTGCATTGATCCCACTCTGCATCGAGCACTGAAACGATCGGGAGAATGCTGATCCGGCGTAGGATCACTCGGGTGCTCGTGGTAAGTAAATCAACGCACCCAAACTTTGGCGTTCATTCATCCGATGTTCGCTTCAGCATTCACTCCGCAACTTAAGACAAGCACTGATGTTATTGCAAATTCAGGAGGCAGCGTTCAACCCCGCCAAGGTACCACATTTAAGTCCATTAGATCTTAGGGGAAGATGGTGCTGCTGCTCCACAACTGGTTTCAATGAGGCTAATCTACCTCAGTAAGTGCCATGGCGAAGAAGGTGATGCAGAAACCAGCAAACCGTGAGAAGACTTCATGGGCAAATGTCCATCATGTATTTGCTAGTATAGCTTTACAGGAGTTTCATGTCATTTCAGGGTGAAAAAGAAACTCAGAGGTCCAAACCCGATGTCAAGAGGAAGGCTAGAAAATTTACTCTATGAGCCAAAAAACTTGATGAAAATGATAAAAAACAATTATGTGTAGAGTGTACTGCTAAGATACCGTAGTAAAGGAGGAACAGGCTACCCTGATGAATGATATTTGGAGTATGGTCAGAGATAGAGTGCAGGCTTCCATCTCAAGCCTTTCCTCTACTCCTCAACGGATCTTTCCAGACCACTAAAGGACCACATGTGCTTGAACCTCCGAATTCAGATTCAGTCGATTCCTTTCAAGATCTTCAGATAGGGAGCTACCAGACAGAGAGGATCCACTAATTATTAAGTAGGGCAAGAAATATTATTCTTCCTCAGATGACATAGAGGAATTATTTGAGCCAGTAAGATACACCATCAGAGTGGAAGAGGTTCAACAACCTAGATCCATTCAAGAGTAGATGTTTGGGGGTTTTAGATCCTGTCCCGATTCCAGGATTGCTGCAGACAGATAACAAACAATCCTTGGCTGTTACAAAGAATATCTTCAGGATACAAAAAAATTCAAATTACTTCCCATCAATCCTCACTGCTCCAGGAAAGATTGTAAAATGGTGCCCGAGCTCAATTGTCCATGGGGGCGATTATTCCAGTACCCAAAGAGGAGTACGGAAGGGGCTTCTATTCCCCATTATTCCTAGTGAGCAAACCTTCCTTCAGAACCATAATTAATCTAAAGTCACTTAATATATAGCTTATTACAGATTTAAAATGGCAACTATCAGATGCACAATTCCACATCTCCACAGACCCAATATACCAAAAGTACCTTTGATTTGCAGTCAGATTGGGTTCAGAAATCCTTTACTTTTAGTGTGTGCAACACCCTTTGGTATTTCCACTGCCCCTAGAGTATTTACCAAGGTGGTAGTGGAAATGGAGGCCAATCTAAGAAAAATAGGAGTAAATAGTATTCAATGACTTTCTAGTGGTAGCCAGTACACCAGAAACTATGGGTATGTACGCAGACCAAGTAATAAGGCTCTTTCATAAACTGGGCTGGATAATTAAGTTTCAAGAATCTAGCCTTGTCCCAGGAACCCCGAAAATATTCTCGAGGGTCCCTCTGAACTCAGAATCTGGGTACTTATTTCTTCCTCATAGTAAGGGAAAGGGTATTATTCAGTCTATAACTGCCTTCACAAGTAAAAGAGACGTGTCAGCAGGAGAGGCGATGAAAATCCTGGGACAGATGACCTCTTGTATACCAATGGTCCCCTGGGCGTAGTTTTATTGCAGGCCCTTACAGAATTCTATTCTGTCACTATGGAATAGAAACCCATCCTCCCCAAATAGAAAATTAAGACTATCCCATTAGGTTAAAAGCTCCCTTTCCTGGTGGCTGTCATCTGCTAATCTTGGCAAAGGGGTACAGTGGTCCCCAGGGGCGTAGCTAAAGGCTCATGGGCCCGGGAGCAACCGCATTCCCTGCATCCCCTATAGTTATGCCAGTGGTGGTCCCTCTCCCCCTTTGTAATAACAGATCCATGTCAGACAGGCTGGGGAACTCAGGTCATGGACCAACTGTTCCAAGGCTCCTGGATCAACTATCAGTTCCCAATCCTCCAATTACAGAGAATTATGAGCAATTTTGAAGGCACTTCTTCTGGCGGAAGAGTTGATTATATGAAAAACATAAGATTTTCTCTGACAATATAATGGCAGTGTTGTTGATTCAGGTGAATGCCACGGCTTCTTCTCAGACCAGTGCCATCACATTCATCCGTCATGTAACCTGAGAGCAGCTCAGCCTTAAGTGAATGGAACTGAGTGCTATACCAAACACCGCCAATACATAATGTTTGATGCTGTGAGTGGAAAGTAATCACCTGAGTGCTGGGGCATCTTCAAACATTTGACTGGCAAGGGTCTTGAGCGGCATAGACCACCAATCAGATATCCCATGGATAGGTCATCAATAATGGAGTCCTGGTAAAGCCCTGTAACACTGTAGAGCACATGTTGGGAAACCATGGAAATTTAAGAACACCTTGTGCTTTATGATTTTTACCTTTTAAGTAGAATCTGTAAGCTCCTGTGAGCGGCATAAACTAAAGTCATGGGCTCATAGGAGCCCAATATGCTGAATCCGGGGATGTGACTATTTAACTTACCCTCCTTGGAATTCCTCTGCTATCCTCTTGAAAAGCCGCAGCTTCATGCAGGGCTCCGACTGCATAAGCGCACGCACAGAATGGCAGGACTAGATCTCTCTCTCCACCCCCCGCCCCCCGCCCCCCACCCCCTACCGGACGCCGCCCCCCCAAAGCCTGCTCGGACCAGTAAGCAGTTACTCGAGAAGAGCGATGCTCGCTCGAGTAACTGCTTTATTCGAGCGTGCTCGCTCATCTCTATTCAGCACTAAGACCCGCACTGCTAAAGTGCAGATTTTGATGCAGAATTGAAAATGTCTGAATTCTGCAATTCCACATTAAAGTCAGCAGTGTGGATTTTGGTGTGGAATTCCAGGACGACATATTCTGCTGCGCTGTTGCTGAATACTCAGTTTCTTGCAAAAGGCCCCCTAGAGAAATTCCCTAACATCCTTATCAGTGTTCCCACTGCTTCCCTACAGCTATTGTCAGCAAGTATGTTCTCCTGCGAAGGGTACATTCACATGGCCGATCTTCCTGTGCAAGTTCTGTCTAATTTCGAGATGGACAGAACCTGCATGGGAAAAGAACCCATTCATATAAATTGGTTAATTCACACAAGTGATTTTTCTCTCAGCCCGATAGTCCAAGTTAGAGAAATCGATACATGTCCTATATTTGTGCCTTTTCTCTTTAAGAAATCGCCCATTATTTTTAATGGGAGCATTAAAAAAATGCAATTGCAATGGCACGCGGGACCACATGCAAAAAATAACCGGGAAGTGCAGAGCAGAGAAAACCGCAAGATAAAAACATGGTTTTTATGCGCATGAAAACCAAATTAAAGTAGCAGGAAAATCACATGAAAAACAGTCAGTGTTTCACTAACCAAAATTGCACTTGCCATTGTGAATACAGCCTAAGGGCTTATTCAAACGGGCGTATATCGATCAGGTTTTCACGCTGGCCGATATACGCTGTCCCTCTCTGCAAGGGGAGGAGGCGGGCCGGGAGCAGTGCACTGAGCTCCCGTCCCCTCTTTGCCCTCGCTCCGCCACTTCCTGCCCCTCCCATTGCAAACAGTGCACACATAACCACGCGTCTAATAGAACCACTGGTTCCCTATGGTGTGTTCACATGTCCGTGTTTTACAGGCGTGCAAATGCACATACCTGTAAAACATAAGATATGCATGCACCATAGGTCCGTGGTGCATGTAAATATTCCCTGTAGGGAGTAAAGAATTCCCTGCCATAGCTGTGACAGAGGATCGCAAAGCTGTCCCAATGCATTCAATAAATGGCTGAGCGCTGCCTGTGATTGGCTGAGCGCTCAGCCAATCAGACGCAGCCCTTTCAGCAGGGATTTTAATTTATTTTTTACACCAGCCAGGGATGATTTACAGAGAAGGGCTTATATTTAAAGCCCTTCCCTGAAAATCACTGCAGGGATTGCAGGCAGACCATTGGTTTCGATGGGGCTGCCAGTAGCAGCTGCGGCCCCATTGAAAGCGATCCGGAACGGACCTGCATTCACTCGTGTTTGTGCACGTACGTCGGTGTGCCGGTTTTGTGCGCACCTATATACTCACCAGCACACGCTCGTGTGAATGCACCCTAAGGGCAAATATTTTTTGCTGCAAATCCAGTGCAAAATCTGCATGCGAAATTGTTACACATTTTGCTTCGGCTTTGTCATGGATTTCACTCTGCATGGTGAAATTCCGCAACATAAATTGACGCGCTGCGGCTTTAAAATCTGCATCTTGTCTCAATTTCTGCACAAAATATGTTCAAGATTTTATACAATTTAATCCACTTTAATATTGCAATATGCTGCGAATTTTCCATCCACAAATTCGGGCAAATTATCCAAAATGTACCTGCCTGGTATACACATACCCTAACAATGCCAGCAGGGATGATGCAGAGAATTCAATTGTCCTGTTATTATGGCAATTACTCCTGCTATAATGCAGATATTCCAAAAACACCTCTATATTACTACAGTTCTTACAATGCCGTTCACTGAATAATAAAGTGTCTGAGACCCCAGTAGTAACCTCTGCCTGCGATATCCTTAAGTACTCCTAGACGACCTACTGCTGACAGTGTCTGCATTGCGTTTGAACGTCTTCCAGTGACCCTCCAGGAGTTCAAGCACCCTCCCTCCTACCCTCGTAGACTGCAGCAGCCAAAGCCTAAATAATTGTGTTACTTCTGAAAATAGCTCCATTATTTTAGCATACAGACATGGGAATCATTAGTCTCAGAAAACAGAATCCAAGCCACCTGCTGGGAGTTCTTCAGTATAACATACATTTTAATTTCTTCCTCTTGCCAACACAAGCAGCCATCTCAGACCTGCTATTTATTACCAAACATGAAGATTCTAATACAGAATCTAAAGGGAATCTGTTAGCTCTTTTTTTCCCCTAAACCGTCACCATTAGGAAATATTGCTAGAAAGTTCCTACATCTGCAGTCCTAAATCCTTGAACTCTATGCTAGGTGTTTAGTAGCTCGTTTTGCTACTTTATCAATGTGGTCTATGGCAATTTGTACCAACAGTTCAAGTCGCCCCTACGGGTAAAAACATTTGTTAAGGTGAAGCATCGCTTTAAGGAAGTTTAACAACCACATTTTAGAACAATTTATGCTACGAGATGCCTGATCTGATAGTTCACACTGCAAGTAATGCTTAAAACACGGCGGAAAGGTGAAAATTGACTTGATAGTTCAACTAGCATAACACAAACAGAAAGAAACACATCTGAAAAGTCCAATTCCCACAGAGACTAAACTGCTTATTATCTCCTTTTCTTCACACACGTACGCAGGCCCAGACTGGCCATTAATGCAGGCCTGAAATGGCTGGAATAGCTAGTAACATTATTTAATTGTCGCGGGCGGCGGTGTGACAGCAGGTTCAGGATGGCGCCGCAGCTGACAGGCGCAGGCCAGATTTTTTAAAATAAAAGTAAACTTTACTGAACTGAAACCGGTATACTATTTCCACTCCATAGGGATTAATACTTGAACGTTGCATAAAACTTTAACAGGAAGTCACCCTTAGGCTGGGTTCACACGGGGCGGATTCCCGTTGGAAATCTCGTGGTTTGGCCACAGCAAAAAACGCGAGATTTCCGCCGGGAGAACCGCCACAATGCGGCCGGCACTCCCATAGAGGAGAGCGCAGCCGCGACAAAAATAAACAAAAAAAGAAAGGTAAATAGACATGCTGCATCTTCTGAAACCGCGGCTACGGCGGCCGCAGCCGCGGTTTCAGCCAGACTTACCGCAGCGGATTGGCCGTCCCATGTGGACGAGGTTTCTGAGAAATCTCGTCCAAATGGCTGGCTAATCGAAATTAGCGGCCGCGGGCAGATCCGCCCTGTGTGAACCCAGCCTTACATTAAGACACCATCTTGGTCCGGTGAGACACTTCAGTCTCTCATAAAACTGTCTATCTTCATCATAACTCTGCATACTTTAGGGCTCATCCCCATGGAGAGAGCGGGATACGCTCGTGGATGTACACCACGGGAGTACCATGGTGGTAAACAAAATGTCCCCGCTGGTGATCACGGAAAAATACACGTTTTTCCACGGTCTCCATTAATACTATACTTATGGAGACCTCTGCTGCGTAAAAACGCGGTGAAATAGAACATGCCGCGATTTTTTGCCCGCAGCGGAAATCTGTGGCAAAATCACACATGTGAGCACTGACAGGCAGAAAAGGTATTGGCGTTATTCCGCCACGTGGGAACATGGCAGAAATCCGTCTGTGGGCATTAGCCCTTATTTCCAGAGGTGCGTGGCACGCTCTAACATTGTGTCCTCAGTGCACCGTTGGTGTGAAAGTACATTTCTCACATCAATGGGACTTTCTAATGGTAAAACCGCATCGCAAGTTTGTGCTTTGGGATTTGTGTGCAGTGCGTTTTTAACATTAGAAAGTCCTATTGACATTCGCATTTAAAAAACGCAAGTGTTTGGGCGCCCTAAGGAAGGGCGCAGGGCACCCCCCTACCTTACATAGTAATAAATCAAATTGACAGCACTAATAAAACAAGACCTTAAAGGGGTTGTCCCGCGCCGAAACGTTTTTTTTTTTTTTCCATAGGCCCCCCGTTCAGCGCAGGACAAACCCAAGGGATGTGTTGAAATTTAAAAAAAAATTTTTACTTACCCGAATCCCCTCTCTGCAACTTCTTCCTTCTTTTCCTCCAAGATGACCGCCGGGATCTTCACCCACGATGCACCGCGGGTCTTCTTCCATGGTGCACCGTGGGCTCTGTGCGGTCCATTGCCGATTCCAGCCTCCTGATTGGCTGGAATCGGCACACATGACGGGGCGGAGCTACGCGATGACGCGTTGAAGGGGCGGAGCCAGAACGCCGCTCGTGCCCGGACCGACCAGAAGGGAGAAGACCCTTCTGCGCAAGTGCGTCTAATCGGGCGATTAGACGCTGAAATTAGACGGCACCATGGAGACGGGGATGCCAGCGCAGGGAAGGTAAGTGAATAACTTCCGTATGGCTCATATTTAATGCACGATGTATATTACAAAGTCCATTAATATGGCCATACAGAAGTGTATAACCCCACTTGCTTTCGCGGGACAACCCCTTTAACTAAGATACAAATACTGACAGACCCAGATGCTTTGTTATATTTGGTTGCAATGAGATTAGTTAAAAATCCCACCAATCACTGGATCACTGGTCACTAAAACGGGTGTAGATGGTGGTAAGCCTCCGATGCGCACCAGCAGGGAATGTTACATTTGACTCAATCAACTAATAGGTTTGGCTTTCCTGATTTTCAGGAGCCAGCTTTAGATTTTCACCTCTCACATAAGGGTATACCTTATTTTTATTTCACAGCGTAAGAACTTTTCAGATGACTTTTCATAAAAAGTATAAAAAGGTATATCACTATTTCAGACTGTTATATGAGTTAATGTATTCTCCATTTGTTAGCAGTTTTCCTCTTTGCAGGTTCCATCTCCAGGGGTGGTTTCAGACGAGCATAGGCAAAATTACAGTTCCTGGGACACTTTGGAGAAATGGCCATATCCCTGGTTGCAGGACCGAATCAATCTAACATGAGGTGTTAGTGTACCTGGAATAGAGGGGTCTGACTACCGTACATTATACCACACAACACCATAATCCTAGTAGTAAGACCAGTGTGATGTTCCCTCATGAAGGCCTCTTCACTGCATTGCCCATGTGGTCTCCAGACTATCCTCCAGCTATCATTGTGTCAGAGAGAAAAGTGGGACTCATCTCTGAAGAGTACAGACCTCCATTGCCATCTTGTTCAGCACCATGATAGCCTTTGAGAAGTCAATGGAAGACCTGTCGTTGGACGTCTGGCTTGTAGCCCCATGTCTTCTGATGGTTTGTGTAGACACTTCAACACCCTAAGCTTGAGATGTGATGTCCAGTTTCACTCGCAGTACAGAATGGAGCACTACGCACCATTCTTCTAATCTTTCCACGTAGAAGTTCGTCTCTGTGCACCTCTTGCTGTCATTCCAGTTCTCTTTTCCAACCACTGGGACACGCAATGTTGAACAGTGCCGACATCATGGCCTATGAACGTAGTGATCTGCCGGAGTGATAAATCAAGATCTCTCAGTTCAAGAATTCTATCCATCCCAGTCTGCAACAGCGATGAATAGAAAGCATCGCACAATCATACAAGACTTGATCCGATTTTTGAGGTTTCATATGGTTGAAAAAACGTGCTTTCGATCTGGCTTTAGTACCATTGCAGCCGCCTCCACGTGCCACAGATTGGAGCTAGGTGCTTGAATTTAGTGATACCTTCTACTTCCTCAATTTGCCTAAGCTTACAGCTTGTCCTTTTGGTGTTGTAATTTCAATGCTGAGGAGTGTATATACCATAGCTGATAATTTACAGGTGTGTATATATATATATATATATATACTTTGGTAAAGTGTCCCTATAACATGGCAATAGGTGATAATTTTGACATTCAGATGCAATGGCACAATTTGCGAAATCTAGGACGCAGTTATTTATGAATTTATAATTTGTATCTCTTGACTGCTCAATATGCATCCCATATACAGGAAACCTTTCTTCATAATGACCTAGATTTATCAATGAGCTCCATGAAATTAAAAGCTGAACATCTTGGGGAAAAATAGTGCTTTCTGGAGCTCATCAGTCAGATTTAGCAAAGAACATATTCCAACTACAGCCTTAACCTTATGCTCCTGGACAAGGAATGCAGACATTGGCTTCTACATGTCTCACCCTTATAGATGTGCTCTTAGCAAAGAAATATGGTTGTGCCCACAGTCCCCTAGAGCCAGTCTCACATGACATGCATAAACACTGACAGTGCCATCTCCAATTGACTTTATCATGTCCCAGAAACCCCCTTTATTGTGTCTCAATTAGCTGCATCCAATGGATCAGTGACAGTAGTGATGGGATCCTTCGAACTTGCCTTCTTGTGACTTCACAACGGCGAAAAAGCAGGTGTACCACTAAGTTGATGATGTATGCGCGGCTGTGACATGCTTCATGAAAAGAAGTTGTCCCTTATCCACAGGATAAGGCTGCTTGCACACGAACGGATTTGCATTGCGAAATCCGCAGTCGGCGATGTGCAGCAAATACCGTTCGTAACATGCTATGGAAAAGCGCTTCATCCTGCACATGAGCGGAAAGCAATTGCGATTTCCACTCGCGGAGAAAAAATCGCAGCATGTTCTATTTTTGCACAGATTCCACACAGACAGCTTTTATTGGTCAATAGACGTCGTCCGACCCGTGGCCTTTCTGCAAATTAACATTGCGGAAAGGTCATGGATTTCGCGTCATCGTCTAGTGACGGCACGGTAAGAGCAGAGATTTAAAAAATGTAAAAAGAAACTGTATTGCGCATGTCCGATGGCAGGCCATCCGGACCATACACAGTACAGAGAAAGAAGGTAAGTGACAGGTATGTGCGGACGCCAGCAGGGCACAGAGTTAGAATCCGCTGCAGACTTCCGCATGCGGAATCCGACTTGTTTATGTGCTGGCGGCCTAAAGGATGACTGTCTGATCAATGCAGATCCCAACAATCATGACAACGGGGGTACTTAAGGTCTTCAAAAGAATGGAGTGATGGTCACGCATGCGCAGTACCACTCCTTTCATTTCAATGGGAGTGCCAAAGACCACCAACTCTGTTATCTCAGGCAAGCTCATTGAAATGAATGGAGTGGTAGTGCACACTCGTAATCACTGCTGAATTTATAAAGGGAACTTGGGAACCACATTCTTAAGATCAGTTGCGGTCCTTGCAGTAGGACTCTCACCGATCAGATAGTTATGTCGCTATCCTGTAGATAAGAAGTACTCCTTTTTGTAGGTCAACCACTTTAAAAACCATGTTTTACAGGTTGAGTCTCTTAGGCCCCAATGCACAATCTGTAACATTTCCTCCACCTACTGTACTATGTGCCATTTACAATAATGCTGTCTTTTTATGTGGCAGAGGCCAACCCTCAGATTTCAGAGTCCTATCCTCAGTTGATTGACAGAGGTCCACCACTAAGGATCCCCGCTAATCAGCTGATCATTCAGCCATCTGTCAGTCCAGCGGTCATTGTCATAAGTGGTCATGGAAGGACTTGTAAAAGCCGGCTTTACTCCTATCGAAATCAATAGGAGTACTGCTGTTAGGTTGTGCGGCTAGGACCTGTGGACCTTGTGTTGTCAAGGTATGCTCGGTGCGTGTTTTTTTGCTCTCAGTTCAGATAGAGGTGTAGTTGGAGCAGGTTAGGGCCTCTATCCTGGGTGAAAGCTTCTCACTGTCAGTTAAGGGCTGGTTTCTCTTTTCTTTTTGTTAGTCTTTACACAGTTTCTTTGTAGTGTTTTGTTCGTCTCACCAGGTACCTTATCAGGGATAGTCAGGTCCTAGGTGAAGACCATGGGGCTGCCCTTACCAGGACGCCTACCCTGCTTTTAGGCAGGCCCCCCCCCCATTTCTCTGAGTTACCTTGAGTGATGTAGTTTGTGTTATCATTGTACCGTGTGTGCTTCTGGCGTTTGTGTAAACGCTGCCCTGCGTCCGTGCTGAGGCATGGTGTTCTAGTGCTGCACGGACGTGACAATCGTCTCCTATTGCACTTTCAGCGCCTCACTACGGTCAAAGTCAGATATTCAGTTCTAATGCAATGAGGAGCCGGAAGTGTAATAAGTCTGCTGCACTGACACCTGATTGGTAGGGATCCTGAGCAGCAGTCCTGTAGATCAACTATTGATAACCTATGCTGAGGATAAGTCATCAGTAGTTAAAGTCCCAGAATATACCTTGAAGGTAAGCCAGAGCAACAAAATGTAGGTTGGTCTATGCATGGAAAGATAAAAGTTGATGACTTAGGAGTGTAGGAGGATATAAGCAATTGACAACCCCAAATCCTCTTTAGTGGACATTCCTCATTACCAAGGGTGATTGATTAGGCATATGCAGGTGAGCTCACATTTGAGAAATAAGTGTAAGAGCATCTTCCCATTGGAAAGGAGTTTATTGAATGTTGTGTTGTACTGTTTTTGCCCATATATGTGATTTGTGTAAAGTCTCTTTAATTTGAGTGCCATTTTGTGTGATAATGATGCAAGCATGTGGCCAACTCCTGCTGATTTACCACAACCGAGACTTCTTTCTGCATTTTCACTCGGACCATGCTGGGTACCCAGGATAAGCTATACTGTTAGACATTTTCTTCCCTTCATGCCGACCCATTAACGAACCTAACCGACCCTGTACATAAGGGGTCATACTCATGCTTCCCATGGTCCCGCTATTTGTCCAATACAATACTCGCAGAGTAAAAATGAGATGACGGGTACATGTAGGTCACTACTTGGTGAGATGGATATTACCATTGGTTCTCTGCTGAGCTTTTATTGACTATAAAAATAATGTTATTATTGACAACACAGCTGCCTTGTGTTCAAGAAGTTCATGTTTAGACTTTAAAAAACAGTATGTGACTCCAATAATTCTTGCATTGTGATGGGAAATGTTGACACAACCTTAGAACAGGTGGAGGACAGAAGATAAAGACATGAGATGAGCAGGTCACACTGAGCTGTGAAGAAGACTAAAAAAAGGCGGTAAGTCTATAGGAATACCTCACCATAAAAGAATGCATCGGAGATTGCATGAACGTTTTACATTTACGCTTGCAGCAAAAAACATACGTAATAGAGATCATAAACAAGGACCTTACCATGAAGGGATGGGCAGTTGTGGTATGTCACCCAGAGAAGAGACTTTTTCTGAGCCATATTATTTTGGATGGTGAAAATGGTGCAAGCTGTCATGCAACCAATGACTAAATCGCCATGTCCACTTTTAGAGAGCAGTAATGAGGTGATATTTTAGTGATATTATTACATCTGTAATACCTAGACCCCCAACAGTTCTCGTGAATCAAACTCAGACCACCATCTAAGGAATCTGTGGAGAGCTTGACTCTTACATACTAATAAATGGGTTTTCTGGGAATTGACTACTGATGACCTATCCTTAAGATTGGACATCAATAGTTAATGGGGGTCCACTGTCAGTGATCAGCTGGTTTTGGCCCCACTGTCAGTGAGGAAAGAGCCAGAGAAAGACTCTATCCAAATTGCAGCAGTCCAGGTTGGTATTGTGCAGAAACAGCTCCCATTAACCCCTTAAGGATTAAGAGCTGTAAATATACGACACTTGGTCCTGGGCTTTAATGCCGTCCGATAGCAGAAGTACAGCACAGGATTAAAGCCACTGCTCCTGTAATCAAGCAGGAACAGGTCGGGTTCTCGGCTGTCAGACACAGTGGTTTTTAACCGCTTCCGCCCTCTCTTTTCCATGCTACATAGCGCTCAACGAGCGCTATGTACTGAAGAGTGAAGGTGGAAGTATAACTTCCACTATGCGACCCAGCGATCACGTGACCGCTGGGTGCTCTCTGTCACAGCAGAGCTGCAGGGTCCTAGCTCTGTTAGTGACTATTGTCACTACGGGGGGATGTTTTACTCTGTAACTGGGGCTCCTATGGATGCTGCTACAGTAGAAAAGTATCAAATAAAAAAAAAAAGAAATACAAAGTGAATGACCCCCAGAGGTGTTATATGACATCATGAGGGTCATAGATGGTAAAAAAAATAGTTACAAAAATAAGTTTAAAAAAATTACAGAATAAAATAAAAATATATACATAAAAAAGAAAATGACGCAAAGCCAATGCCATCCAAAACCATAGCCAAATGCGCCCTGTAATCTAAAATTATACAACAGATATATCAAAAGGTTCGAAACAAATTGAGGAACCCATACTTTATTTTAGCGTAAATATACTAATTTTAATAATTATCAAAAGATATAAAAAAAAATAGCCCTGTATGTTGCGGAAAAAAGAAAGAGCAGCAAAAATAATTTTGGTAGCTGATGGGAAAAAAATATAGAGCAGTAAAATCACTAAAACGTGTCTGGTCCTTTAGGACCAAAACACCCTGGTCTATAGCGGGTTTTCCGAAAATTGGCTTTTATCACCTATCCATGCTCAACCGCCATTCCATTCATTCTCTCCCTCAATGGGGCGTCAAGTGAGGAAAGAGAGGTCCAGGACCCCCATTGTCAGGATCAGTAAGTGTCTCAGAGGTGAGACTGACACTAATTAGAATTGTATTACCTCTCCTATCAATAGTGAATTTTGGGATAACCTCTTTGAATTCCACGTCCATGCATTACTAACCCAGCTGCTGTAATGTGGACAGAGCTGTCTGGCTGTGTCCGCCCTGACAGTGGCCTGTGGCATTGCTAATTATTACCCAGGGTCCTGATCTGTGAATCACATTTGCAACTCTTTTTATTAAGCTTTTGTAAGGTTTAATTCTCTTACTATGTGCGGCTCATGATGCATTGCAGGCATCGTATAAGGAGGAGTGCTCAGGACCCCCTCTCCATTCTTTTCCTTGTTTCATGTCCTTTAGTTGACTTTAGGCGAAGATTCAGTTACTTTATTTCTAAACTCCTGCTAAATATATGTAAAATGCTACACTTTGATGAGCTTGCTAAATGGACTTGTAATGAACACCTAGTTTCCTGGATGGAAGGAGCACAGGGGTTCCTGCAGGCTCATTTCATCCTGTGAAGAGCTCACATCTGGGAGACTCCTGACCGCATCACCTCCAAAAAGATGCAAACTGATCATCTACATTACTAGATCCTTGGTGAAGGTGACAGGAGGACAGACAGAGAGGCAGCTCAGTACAGTAACATTCCTTTACAGTGGCTAAAAGCTGGCCCTGCTTCTGCCAAAACAGTATTATCATCCAGCATTATTATCACATACTCACCCATTGTAATCCCAATGATGGCAGTGCACATAGTAAGTCAAGTAATAACAGAAATTACCCCAATAGACCTCGAATGTGCTTAATAAGGGCTCACATAGTCGTATGTTTTTTGCATACTTTTTATGCATGTAATATGCAGTCTAGAAGTCCATTGATATATATTGGGCCATTCAGACTTGCGTATTAGGCTGGGTTCACACTGGGCGTATTCCCGGCAGAAATCCCGCGGTTTGGCCGCAGCAAAAACCGCTAGATTTCTGCCGGGAGAACCACCGCGGAAAAACCTGCGGCGGCTTTGAAGCGGCCTGGCCGCTCGCTTTTCCGCTGTGGCCGGTGCTCCCATAGAGAAGAGCGCGGCCGCGGCGGAAAGAAAAGATAAATAGACATGCTGCATATTCTGACTTACCGCAGCAGATTGGCCGTCCCGTGTGGACGAGATTTCTGAGAAATCTCGTCCACATGGCTGGCTAATCCCGAGATTAGCGGCCGCGGGAGGAATTTGCCGCGGCAAAATTCCGCGCGGCAAAATCGGGGCAAATGCGCCCTGTGTGAACCCAGCCTTAAACATGTAGAAAACAACGCAGCATGTCCTACTATGGTGCATTATAGACTATGGGTGAATATATTTTATGCATATTGCGTATTACGAGTGTAAAAAAAATTACACCCGTAATATGAAGCAAACATACACCCCTGTGAATCAGCGATTAAAGGTCAGTAACCAGTTTACTGAAAAAACTGGTTGTCCAAAGTCTACTATTGTTCCCTATGTAGAAGGGTGTAGAAAAGACAAACGCATACCTTGCAGTATAACTCCTTTTCTCCTTTTACAGTTTCTGTTTTAACTCATTTATATAGCACATACATAGTCCACAGCATTGTGGCATCCCATTGGAGCTCACAATTAAATTCACTTATTAGTGGGTTTTTTTTGGAGTGTTGGGGGGAACTGGAGTAGCCAAATTAAAAGAACGCAAACATGCAAAAAACATACAAACTCCATATAGATATTGCACTTGGTTGGATTTTGAACCCAAAACGCCAGCACTGCGACAGTGCTAACCACTGAGTCACCATGCTGCCCAATGGGAGTCAATGGCTGATACATGCTGCCTGGCACGGACTGGTGCACAGGTGGATCCCCCAGAGGGCCATGGCTAGGAGTGCGCCCCCGGCACCCCATGAGTAATGATATGCCCGAACAGTTGCAGGGTGTACTCACACAAAAAACACGCTGGCATACAGTTTTATTGTGAGTTGAAACAGCTTCCAAATTGACTGTTCATGGACACAGAATTTGTAGGTAAAACTGATGGTTACCTTCAAAACTCCACAACTATTAAAATCAATTTAAAAACTCTTCCTCTTTGCGATAAAACTGCATGTCAATGGACTTTCCAGCCATGATGTGGCCACTGCAGGATAAGCCATAAATGCCACATATGGGATCTGCACCTATCAGATCCACCAATTTCCACCCGGCACATTCTCCATATAGTATGGTGGAGACAGGGCTGTGTATAGATAATATTTGCATGTACTATATATTTGTATAGTGGGCCCCCAGAAGGAATTTTACTGGTGGGCTCTAGGCATTTGCTGAAGGTATGTGAAGGGGGATACTCCTATCTTTTATCTCTTGTGTATCCTGTACATGTACTTTAGAATAAAGTAGGCCAAACCTACTGATTTTGGTGGTATTCGTTGACCATCTAATGTGTCTGAGGGCTTCCGACTCTCCCCCAACAGCAGAAGCGAAGTGAGAGAAAAAATGGGCAGTTGGATCTGAACCTTTTGTTCTTGGAGAGATAAGCCGCTGTCAGATGAGACCGGTGGTGTTTAACCCCTCTCTGCTCAGTTACAGCAAATGAATGCCGAGCTGATCCAAGTGCGCATGTCTATTCGTGGAGGTCAAGACAGCAGTTGTCCTTTCTGAGGGTATGTCCACACAGAGCTGATTTGCTGTGGATTTTCTGCACAGAGAATCCACAGCATTTACAGTAGGGGCAATGGGAATAAGATTTTCAATACCTCATTCCTACACTGAAGAGAAAATCCACCCGGAATCCATGCAGAAATTTACATGCGGTGCAGAATTTAAATCCACAGCATGTCAATTAACTGCAGCTATCATAGCCATAGGCCCCCATTAACATACTCCCAATGATAATACCTTGAGGGGTGACAGACTGTGACTCTAGTAGTGTGTAGTTGGAATAGGGTAGTCAATATGACCAGGATGTTACTCAGTGTAGCAGAGCCTCCCGATCCTGGCACACTAGGAAAATTCTCCTATGGGCCAATGCTGAAACACGTAGCACACGCTCAACACCCTACATCCTCCTACTTCCAATTTGGGTACATGGAGATAAACAGGATACAAAGAATGAGAAACAGGTGGTCCTACTTTCTCAAAAACACTTTAACAGTTTTGCTTATATTTTTCTTAAACAATCTCTTTTTATTGAAAGTTTTCATACAAAAAGGATCAGAAGCTCTTGACCCGGTATTCAACAAAGAAAAAGGACTTGCAGGTTCTCATCAGAACAGTTGTAAACTAGTGATTATAAGTCTAAACAAAACCGTTGTAATGCGAATAGAAATAATGAGGCAAGATGCTTATTCGTCTGCCAACAGTGTATATAAACATAATCAAACTTGGAAGTAAAGTAATAAAACAATAGAAGAAATGGGGTAACCACCAGCGAGATGATCGACTTACGCGACTACAATCAAGAATGAAACCAATTGGGACCTATTGGGACCGACACTTTTACATATCTAGATCAGCAATTATGTGTATCCAAGCGGACCATAGAGTTAGGAAGTTGCCTCTCATGGCTGACTCCCAAGCAGCAATTTCCTCAAAGAGGAGGATCCAAGAAACTCTGTCTCTCCATTGGGAAACTGTGGAACCTCTTTCTCTTTCCAGTAAAAGGGATGAGGAGTTTTGCAGCTGAGATTAAGATTTCTTTGGGGGGCTAAAGTGGATAGAGGGTTTCCAAAGCAGAACCTCCTCAGGTGAGAAGGAATGGAAGGTGCCACAAATTTTTTTAACATGTTTGTTAATCGTTTGCCAAAAGGTTCTAATGCTTGGACATTGCTACCATTGTGATAGACATAATAATTAATTAGTATAAAATGTCTATCGCTTTGCACTAGACGTATTATGTGTGTTTTGTGACTTCAGCCTAATGTGAAACTCTGCTGCATAAGGAAAGAGTTAAATCACAGTGTTATATGTTATTGCTTGAGTGTTCTCCCAGTCCTCCCCATCCCCCACACAGAATGTTCTTGAACAAAGAGATATCTACTTTCACTTTCAGATTTGGCCACATGTTGTTAAGGACAAAGGCTCCTACTTGAGAGAGGTGGGGAGAGGGGGAGGCGGGGGATTCTATATGATCCGACAAATGAGAATCCTATATGTTACTGATGTAACCTGTTGCACGCCCATTGTGTGTCTGTACAATAAAAGGTCCTGTCTGGCTGTTTCTGGGCAGAGAGCCATTTTGGATATGAGGCTGATAGCTTGTGTCTAATTTGCTCCACGATGATGTGTGCACACGACATAATTCGGAAGCGGCAAAATACCCCAAAGCCTGCTGGAGAAATCATAATCCAGATCAGTGGCGTCCCTGGGTGAGCGAGTGGATCTGTGAGGTCACAGCCTGGAACGTACAGAGATCGGCAGATGGCACGCAGAACTCAGGGGCCCGAAAATCTACAGAACACGGTAAGATTGCTTTATGTAAATCTACCGATGTGAGCTGGGTTCTGACTGCTTTTCTGCCTGTTCCTGATCCAGACTGGACCTTCACTGAAAGACAGGTAATAACTCTAGTTCTGTCCACTCGGAAAAATCACCATGTTACCTGTCTAGGGGTATTTTGTACGCTGTGTCTGCTATGTCTGAGACGGTTAAAAATTGTGTATGCAAGACCAAGAGATAAATTCTGTGAGGGTTAATGTGTCGGGAGGGCGGACTCGGCTGTTTAAGTCTGAGGGAACACGCCAGTGACACGTGCTCCTAGGTAAAACTAGTGAGGTTAGGAAGATTTATGATACGTATATTTACCTTTATGATTGAGCGTGTTATGTTCTCATATGTGGAAAGGTATATATATACATGGGAATATGGCCGTGGTGTGACGGCTGACTCCAGAAACTCTTGGTCATTGAAAATAATCGTCAGTCTCTGTGTATAGCTAAAATGTCCTGTCTAAGACGTGTACAGGAAGTGCTCTTCGGGATTGCTAGTAGACCTTGGGTTGATATAAAGGTGGATGAGCCGTTGTGGGTATTCTCCAGTAATCCCGTCTGTTTGGTATTATAGAAAGAATGTGCAGTGTTTATTGTTGGGGGGAGGGCTGCTGATAAGAGTGAACTGAAAGCTTTTTCCAATTAACCCTTCCGTTCCTTTTGTCTTGTAGAATTATTGTACATTGTAATCTGAGTGGGAAAGAGAGGTTATATGGGAAAGGACCAAAGAAAAGGAGAAATGTGCTAGTACTATGCCTGCCCCGATCTCCTAAGATGGATTGTCAGTGGAATTCCCATTTGCCAAGGGATAGTGCAGAAGACCTTAGGTTCCGGCGAGGGCACACCCTGTGGGGTGTTAACTTGTACAGATAGAGGGTATGGATGCCCGGAAATGAGCCCAGGGAATCCATGGCCTCCCTCTGAGGTGAGGTAGGGATCCCCCCCCTCCTAGGAGTAGGGACTTACGGGCAGTGGGAAAACCCTGACGCAAGGGTGAGGCGATTTGGACGTGTTCACCATTAGGACTATCTCCAGGAGGGACATTGGTGTGGGTGAAGATTAGGGAGTCCCACGCCGTGCGTACCTGTGCACGCTACTAGTATTGTAACATTATGCTAGAGCGAGAAGAGAGACCCCTGGTGGTAGTTTTGATCTACACGTATACATTGACGTCATAGGATAGCCAAGGGGGGTACCTGATGTGTTTTAAAAATTAGAGACCAAGTTAAAACTAGAATCGAGTCCATTTTCCTGGTCATTATGGTAAATAAACGTTGACTGGATTAATTATGTTTATTATAATTAGCAGTGGTTTATAAATTATACTAGAGACGCCTTATAGGGACTAGTCGACCAATAGGACCTACCTCGACTATGACTTCAAAATAGAATGACCTTAGATATGACTTTAGCTAAAAAGGGGAGTGTCTGTAAGATGATAGGGGAGACTTGTTGTACCTACATCCCAGACGACACGTGACCCGCAGGTAAAGACGCAGTTGCCATTAAGAGGCTGACCGCACTAACTAAAAAGAGCTAACTTTTGGGACCAGCACTCGCCATGGATGAGCAGGTGGTAAAGGATCCTGGCACAGATGGGCGTCGCTGTTGTATGTGAACTGATGGTTACCTTTTCTGTTCTAGTCTGCTGTGTTATCCCCTGTGTCAGAGAGACCTGTGAAACTGATGCTGGAAAAGCCGCTCCCACCATGAGTTTGCTGAATGCATCCCCAGAAGGAGTGGACAAGTCCTACACCCCCTTGAAGACTCTAAAACGAACCTTCAACGCGCTCCAGTTATAGGCTCACGCACAGAGAACTGTGAAAATTAGATAGAGTTAAAGGATAGACATTTTAAGGGGGGATTGTGATAGACATGATAATTAATTAGTATAAAATGTCTATCGCTTTGCACTAGACGTATTATGTGTGTTTTGTGACTTCAGCCTAATGTGAAACTCTGCTGCATAAGGAAAGAGTTAAATCACAGTGTTATATGTTATTGCTTGAGTGTTCTCCCAGTCCTCCCCATCCCCCACACAGAATCTTCTTGAACAAAGAGATATCTACTTTCACTTTCAGATTTGGCCACATGTTGTTAAGGACAAAGGCTCCTACTTGAGAGAGGTGGGGAGAGGGGGAGGCGGGGGATTCTATATGATCCGACAAATGAGAATCCTATATGTTACTGATGTAACCTGTTGCACGCCCATTGTGTGTCTGTACAATAAAAGGTCCTGTCTGGCTGTTTCTGGGCAGAGAGCCATTTTGGATATGAGGCTGATAGCTTGTGTCTAATTTGCTCCACGATGATGTGTGCACACGACATAATTCGGAAGCGGCAAAATACCCCAAAGCCTGCTGGAGAAATCATAATCCAGATCACCATATGTGAAGGATTGTTCCTCTCTGGGATTCACACCTCCAGCAGACATCGGACCTTTCAAAGTTAACTCTTCCTAAAGTAGCGGGCGTTTTTTGCCACCTAGTAAAAATTTTACAGGAGTTCTCCTGAGTGTGGGCACATCCAGAGAATCCATGAGAATTATGTAATATCTTGAGTTTCCTCATTACTGAATGTGATGCCTAAGTCTCTCTCCCATTCTATAAGAAAACAAGGTTTGTCAGAGGAGGTTTGTGGAAGCAGGCTTTGTATAAGTGTGTTACTAAGCTTCTTGGGATGGACAGGGAGGGAAAGGTATGTCTCAAACTAGAGTGGGTCTCTTAGTTTGCTGTAGCAAGACCTCTGAAATTTCTTCAGAGAGTTATAGATGTCAACCATGCCCAGGAAGTCTAGTAGAGTATTTGGAATAAGAATGTTAAACTTGTTTAAATTGGCTATTGTGGTGCCTTTAATGATGTCATAAATAGTTAGATCTTTGAGACTTTCCCATGCACCAGCTATGCTTAGTAGTCTATTGGCTAGAATGGAGGGAATCAAGGAAGCAGGAGTCATTGGTGGGAGTGTCAGGCAGTCCGATGACTCCAGTTGTAGTGACCTCAGGACTTTTATAATAGGGGTTAAGTGCTTGAGATTTACTCAGAGAGGGGCCATTTAACCATAAAAGGAGTTGGCTATCTAGTTTTAGTAAAAATTTCTCTAATTCGATATTGGGTGGGTCTGAGTTGGGGCCTACCAAAGATATCCATCTAGCTATATGAATTGCTTTATAATAACGAAGTGGATTTGGTAGACCTATTCCTCCTTGAGGGTTTTTTTGAGACATATATACAAGTGTGGTTTATGTTTACCCCAGATAAACTAAAGAGCTGATGTGTCTGGGAGAAAAAGAAGCCAGGCACCAATATTGGCACCATTTGCAAGGTGTATATGATATAGGTCAGTATATAGGTAGAAAGTACATTTTTTTCTGCCCATCCAGGATAAGAAAGGGAGGTTTAGTTTAGGGAGCTAAGTTTAAGTTTTTTAAGGAGAGGACTATAATTGGCATCAAACAGGTGGGCAGGAGTAGCGGTTAAAGTAGTACCTAAATACTTAATACTCGAGAGAGGCCATCCGAAAATGTATTGTGTTTGCAGCCTTGAAATGGTATGAGCTGGTGCCGAGATGTTTAGGGCCTTTGATTTATCGAAGTTGATTTTGATATTAGATAGCATGCCAAAAAGGTCGAAAATCTCCAGGATTGCTGGGAAAGCTTTTTTGGGGGGTTGGTCATGAGGATGAGAAGACCATCTGCAAAAGCAGCTGTGGTGTAGGTCATGTTCCCTATTCCCAAACCCTCTATGTGAGGGCTCTATCTTATACCCTGGAGCAAGGTCTCCATCATCAGGATGAGGAGTGTAGGGGACAATGGACAACCCTGTCTAGTGCCGTTTTTGATGTAGAAGAAATTCGACAGTGCTCCATTAATATGTATTCTGGGTGAGGGGTCTGAGTAGATGATAAAAATAGCCCTAATGACCTGGTCAGGGAAGCCAAATCTCGTTAGTGAGCATTTCATATATTCCCAGCTAACCCTGTCGAAAGCCTTCTCAGCGTCTGTCCCGAGAAGCACCAGCAGGTTTTATTTGTTTTGGCATACTGAGTAGAATGGATTATGCGAGATTTGTTAAATTTACCCTTCCTACCTGGTACGAAATCCACCCGATCTGGGTGAATTAACTTGGTGAGAAGGGGGAAGCTGCATAGTTGTTTTTTTCCCCTTCTTTGAGGATTAGGGTTATGAAGACTTCTAAGGATTGTTTAGGGAGAGTGGCAGAGTCTAGTAAGAAACAGGAAGAATATCTCAGAGAATTTTTAATAATATAGGATAGGGAAACTATCTGGGCCAGGCTCTACCCATTGGGAATTGAGATGAGAAGTTCGACCACCTTAGTAATGGAGATTGGGCGTATTATTTCGGATATTTCTTCCTCTGATTTTGGTAGTCTAAGGTTCTCTAGGAATACCAGAGAGGCTGCGTTAATAGTAGCAGAGTGGGGGTTTAGGGCTGTATTATCTGATAGGCTGCATAGAGTCTTATAGAATTTCTCTAATTCCCTGGCTATGTCTTCAGTAGATGCTGCTATTTTCCCTGTTGGATCCTTTATCTGAGATATACAGTTTTTTTTCTTTTTTGTTTTTTAATAAGTTTCGACATTATTTTAGATCTCTAGTTTTGCTTATTTTAACCTCAATCTGTGAGACCCAATATACCGTACATAATTCATATTTCCAAATCAATCGCCATACATTATTTATAGGAGAGGAGTTATTTTACATAATTCTATGTATAATTTATACATCAGTTCCATAGTATAGAATACTTAAGTGTGACAAACTGTGTCTAACTAGCATATGCTGTTTACTTACAAAAAAGTATTTATGTTTATTGCTGAATGGAACCAATTATGATCAGATTCTCAGGGCTCACGACGATGGGTATGCGCAAAGCAGAGGAGGACTTCCGCAACAACGTAAGCTTTGTTATTGGTATCACAGCATTAGATGTGTCAGGCAGATGGATGTGGATCCCACTTGCCACTAACTGTGGTGGTAGCACTTGCAACCCCATTTTTCATGCTAAAGCCCTTAATACCAACTTCTCTGCAGGGTCCCAAGCAGTTGCACACACAGTTGCTGTTGTATGACTGATGACTCTGCACTGGGCCGAGGCGCGGTACCTGAAGGTCTGAACAGGTACGTAGTAAAAAGACAAGCTAGAGTCAAGGCTGGCGGCACAGGCACACAAACAAGGTCCAGGCTAGTAGATCAGGGCAGGCAGAGTCCAGAAACCAAGACATCAGATAGCAGAGGTCAAAACCAGGAACACAAAAACAAGGACTTTATCACAACCGTATGGAAACAATTGCTTATGGTCCTTTTACACGGGCCGAGAATCTCCCGATTCTCAATTGCCTGAGCGAACGAGCTGGTGACATCATCACCAGGTCGTCCGCACTCGGGCAGCCTATTTAGACTGCACGGTTCTCAATGAGAACTAGTCGTTCAGTGTTTCACGTTCCTATGTGGAACACTGAATGATCAGTGCTTAAACGGCACTAGAAGTGCACAAGCCGGTGCTGGTTTTTATGCCGACTGAAACTGAGCAGTTTTGCTCATTTGAATGATTTTCTGAACGAAAAACAGGGTATTAGGCGCTCTCCATGAGGGAAGGATGCCTAAAACAGCAGGTGATAGCAAATGATAGGTGCACTGCAGCCAGAGGGAATGTACTGTTCCTTTAAGGGGAAATACAGGATTAGTAAAGATTGCCGAGAAGCTTACACCAATCAGAATGTGGCGCCTGACCGGGAACCTTAAGACAGGTGGGTGGTGACTAGAGATGAGCGAGTATACTCGCTAAGGCTAACTACTCGAGCGAGTAGTGCCTTAGCCGAGTATCCTCCCCCTCGTCTGTAAAGATTCGGCTGCCGGCGCGGGTGACAGGTGAGTTGCGGTGGTGAGCAGGGGGGAGCAGGGGGGGGAGAGAGGGAGAGAGAGATCTCCCCTCCGTTCCTCCCCGCTCTCCCCCACCGCTCCCCGCCCCCCGCCGGCCCCCAAATCTTTAGAGACAAGCGGGAGGATACTCGGCTAAGGCACTACTCACTTGAGTAGTTAGCCTTAGCGAGTTTACTCACTCATCTCTAGTGGTGACACCACGCTTTGACAAGATAAAACATCATTGTACGGGTCATGCAAACCATCTGTGCTACTGTTACATTTGTAATGTGCCTTTTCTAGTGATTTTGAAGTCCAACAGATATAGAGAAAAAATAGTGCATATTTACAGGGGTGGACAAAAATATGGAAACACTATATGAGCTTCCCTTATGACTCCTGATTGGCTGAGAGCTTTCCCACCAAATTTGTGTTAACTTCACCTCTTGCCTTGCTCTAGGTGGTTTTAGGAGCCAGCTGGTAACAGCAGCTGAGTGGCTCAAAACCCTGACCAATAGAACCTTGTTGTTCGGGTAGACGCTCACTTCTGCCAAGCAGCATCTGTGACATATTACCACCACTTTAGTTACATGGGACTATAAATGCTTTTTTATGGGCATTTGCGCACCCAAGGTACCATAGAAGTCTATGGGAGTGTGAAAATGTGCACCCCGTCCACACGAAATTATGCAATTTGGCTAAATTCATGGATAACACCAGAGACTAATTAGGCTACTCAGCCAGTTCAATTACAGTGTATCGCCGATGTGAATGGCCCCAACAGCGTAGAAAAGTGCAGCAGAATGTGCGGATGTGAGCAATAGTCGATGACAGCGATCCCTTCATAGCGCAATTATGTCACCTATCTATGCATACACGCGTTTGCAGAAGCCATTAGGGCTCACTCATATGGGCATATTGCGTACTAAATAGAACCCATTCATTCACATTTGCGTGTTATTCATACAATTTTCAGTTGTGTGAAGAAAATATGCAGAATGCTTAATTTTGGTACGTGATATGCACTGAAATAGTCCGTAGAAGTGAATGTGCCAACGCAAATATGCAGACAATACGAAGGAAACCCGCATATTTGTCCACCAAAACAATGGTCCCCTTTGTGTATTTAACAAAAAAACCTGCCGAAGGGCCAAAATACGCAGACAATAGGCGCTTTTTGCTCAGTGAATACGCTGCGTATTCAAAGGCAAAATAGACAGGCGACCGTATGAATGAGCCCTTAGGCCTCCTTCACACAACCTTATGAGTTTTCATGTTCGCCCTTATGCACCGTACAATCGCATGAATGAAGATTTAGCCCGATCGAGTTGCGATCTTTATTTGCATATTTCAAGCCATTCACAGGGGGGCGCTGCTGCGTTATGTAAAAAGACACGCAGAGGCGATGGAAACCAATAATTGCTATAAAAATGCGTGGAATGACCAATAATGCCTAAATAGAGCCAGCTTCCATAGAAGTCTATGGGAGCTTGCTGCATAACACGGCGTAAAGTAGGGCAAGACCAATCTTCCCACGTGCCTTACAAAAAAGAAGACTCGAAATTGTTGAGTACGTGTTATTTTTTTTTTTGCGCAATTATTTTACGAGGCAAAAAAAAATGTTCGTCTGAATAAAGCAATTGAATCCCAGCGGAAATCTCGCCGTTTGGCCGCGGCGAAAAAACGCAAGATTTTCGCCGGAAAAAGCGCTGCTTCAAATCCCACAGTACTTAGCCGTGGGTTTTGAACCGGCCTGGCCGCACGCTCTTCCGCTGCGGCCAGCGCTCCCATAGAGGAGAGTGCGGCCGCAGCGGAAGAAGAAAAAAAATCAACATGCTGCGGCCGGCAAATCTGCGCCACTGCGCTGGCTTTGCCGTCCCGTGTGGATGAGATTTCTGAGAAATCTCGTCCACATGGCTGGCTAATCCCAGGATGAGCGTCCGCAGGCGGATTTGCCGCGGCAAAATTCTGGACGGAATTTCCGCGGCAAATCCGCCCAGTGTGAACCCAGCCTTATAGTACAAGCATGTGGGGAACATTTCAGTAATCTCCTTCAAAGGGTTTGGAAAGATTTTGAAAAATGTCGCAGATTCTAGATCTTCGGCGTGTCTATTCATGCTGTGGATTCCTGCGGCGGAGTTCAACCCTTGAAATACAAGAGTTAGGGCTCCCGTCTACGGACGGATATTTGCTGTGGAACTTGCGGCAGGCGGGACCCCGCACCGCAGATGCACAGGAAATAGCGCCCATAGCATGCTATGGCAAATTAATTGTTCCTGCACATTAGCGGAAACTAATTGCGGTTTTTGTAAGCGGAGGTAATAACAAGCGCAGCATGCTCCATATTTGGGGGATTCCGCAGTGACGACTTACATTGAAGTCAATGGAAGTCTTCCGACCTGCGGCCCTTCTGTAATTACATTGCGGAAAGGTCACGGATTCTGCGACATCGCCAGGTGACGGCACGGGAAACCAGGAATGTAACCAGGAGTAAAATGCAGTGTTTTTACGGCTGCCTGTGTGAGTGCAGCTCACGGGCTCCTTCACAAAGGCGCAAACCGCATCCACAAGAACCCATTCGTTTCCATGGGTTCCCCCACGTGGAGTGTTTTTGCGCCCACATTTTTGCCTACATGCTCTATTTTTTGCGCGTTTGCACACCCAACGCTCAGTAGGATTGTATGGGGGAGCACAAATACACACCCCGTCTGCACAAAATTGTGCACTGAATGGTGCAATTTAGCAGGCAAGATGGAATATGCCAGGGACTAAGTAGGCTGCCCCGCCTGTTCAAACATGGCGCGTGTAAGGAGTGTGGATCCGCTCGCAAGAGGACGTGATAGGGCTCCATTTAGACCGCAGTGACATCACGCTCTCGCGAGCGTTTAGACGTCGCACCCGTCTGCCGGAGCCCTAAAGCTAAGCCGTGCATTTCTACTGTGGATTTGCACTTCTCTCTGTTACCGATCCACAAGCGGATTTAACCCTTTATAATGGAAAAATCCAAGTGCAGATTTCCCAACATAGAATCCACATTAAATACTTACTTTTCCTCCCCGAATGGATTTTAATTCCGCACTCGGAAATAATCCTCACTATATATGTGTGTGTATATATATATATATATATATATATATATATATACACATACATACACACACACACACCATGGCGCGGATTTCCTCTAAAAGCAATGAAGCACGGATTTGCTGTATATCCAAATGGTTGCAGTACTGCTACACGATCCCAGTATACATATATATATATAGGGTATACACAGCCCAGGTAATGTATTCTGCGGCTGCCTTCTCCCGGCATGTTCTGTAGAGCAGCGAGTTACTGTCTGCGGATTAATATTTCATATCTGTGAGTCTAATGATAAGAGAACATTTTAAACTCATAAATAATGTTGTGTGAAGTGCTGCGGCATTAATGGTTAATGAACATTAGCGCAAGTCACGTGACGCCGGCGACTGACCACAACCTGCCGATCCTGACATTTTACAACACAAAATGTCCCCTTAATTAGAGCCCCGACTCTGCAGGTGCAGCACAGCAGGGGGCGCCGCCATCCCCTCACAGACAGCATACTGCCATCCCTATGGTCTGCGGGATCCACACGCATGCTAATTACTGCGGACCTGCAAGGTCAGCCTTTACGATAATGCTCAGCATTGATTAAAAACACAACATGCAAGTTTATAGAAGCATTTTGTCCCCCTGCATTTCAATTTTAGGCACGCGGGCGAGAAAACAGTGCCATGCTATGCGGGAAGCAAATCGCGGCATGTTCTATCTTGCGCGTGCTCTGGCATCTCACCACCCATTGTTTTGATTGGGGGTCGGCGGCAGCATCGCACCACCAAATACATTCATGGGCCGGCCGCAGGATGTTCTGTATATGTGCATGTTGTTACAGATTGTGCTGCGGATATGCTGAAGATTTTACCAAATACACCAAATGCTGAAATCCAAGGTGAAAATCACCAACGATCCAGTGGGTCTACACGGCCTGAGGGTGGGATCAAATATGAATTTTTGGGGTATGAGATCTGCACCAAAAATCTGTGACAATTTGAAACCCCAATTTGGGAATTTGAAAACTGCATTGCATTTGCAATATCCATTTGCCAAGTAGTTGGGACATCTCCCAGTGCATATGTCAAGTGTATGCATAGGGCTGTGGAAGCTGGAGTGGCAGCCATTGTTGTTACCCAGCTTTACCAGACTCAGATATAACATAAGGCTAATTTGGCACAGGCGAGTGCGATATCGGCCCGTGAAACTCATCCCAATATTGCGCTCACCTACATCCAATGTGCCTATGGATTGAAGGCGTTTCTGTGTTAAAACCGCCTTGCATCACTTTGGGGAGTGTTTCCCATTGCTTTCAATGGGTAAACCTCGGATTGCACCCCACTTACGTCCTTCCCGCACACCGTGCAATGCTGAGCCGGCCCTATTGAAAACAATAGGCAATGTGACGCGAGGTGTTCCGAGGAAACGCCCAAATATAAGACATGCCATACTTTTTTCCCGTGATGCGAAGCGGAAGAATTAAAAGAAAAAGCTTATGTCTTTGACACCATCCAAAAGAATGGGATTCATATTTGTATGTTATTGACAGCGTTGGGAGTCAGACCTAGGAAGAGGCCATCTGGAAAAAAAACTGAGATAAAGTCAACGGCTATACATTTATTCTCCAAGTTAACCATACTTGTCTCAGCTTCCCATCAGTCACTCCTAGCCACCCGCCCGTTCCTACAGATGCTGGGCCGGCGAGCAAAAACGTAGCTGAAATCTCCACCTTTTCTTAAGCACTCGCCCCCCTCTCTCTCCTGCTGACTGTTTCCCTGGCCTTGCTTGCACGATGCATGTCACAACACAACTCTATGGATGGCAGAAACAGATCAGCAATTTTTGCAGACTGTCCATAGACTTACTGGCAACCCAGTTCTTATAGTGCATCCTAGCGCCGCATCTTCCTCTGGAAGGCGACATACGTGCACCTCGCCAAGTACATCATGTAAAAGAGGTCATTTCTTTCATTGGTCCATGGGTTCGTTCTGATGCTCAGGTGACCAGTGTAAGCGCGTTAGAGTTGATCTTCTCCCCCAAGATGATAGTTTTCTATCTGTAATGGAAAAAGGGAAGACACAAGTGTACACCACCAGGGATTAGGTTATGAAACAACTGAAATTGTACTCGAAAAAGATATTAAGAAAGTATTTTTTTTTCACCAAAAGTGATTGTGACATTAGACATAGTGACAATATGATACTATGATTGTTAGAAAACAAATGTACTGCAGAGGCAATATAGTAGAAGTGGTAGTCAGAAATCCTACTTGTACACCGTACTGCCCCCACCTGCCATTAAATATTGTATATATACTCTTTGTCAAAAAAAAAAATCAAGCCCCTCGCAGAAGTTGTTGTTTTGCTGTAAATTTTGACATGCAGTTCCATCTCTGGAAGATATACAAATCATTAGAGTTGTGGTGTGATTAGATGAACAGTCTTGCCACCCGAGGCCCTAAAAGTAGCTAGTAGTACTAGAGCCTCCATGCCTGCTTGTATCACATCTTGTGTCCAAGCTAGAGGCGGTACAACAGGTACTAGAGTCTCCATGTCCATCTGTATCACATCTTGTATCTAAGCTAGAGGTGGTACAACAGGGTACTAGAGCCTCCATGCTCGCCTGTATCACATCTTGTATCCAAGCTAAAGGGGGTACAACAGGGGACTAGAGCCTCCATGCCCATCCGTATCACATCTTGTATCCGAGCTACAGCCGGTACAACAGGGTACTAGGGCCTTCCTTCAAGTGTTCAGTTTTTCACAATAAACTATGCTTTTGCTCTGATATTGTAATCACTTACTTATATCAGTGTTACAATCACACAGAGAAAGTTTTTTTCAATTCTGACAACTCCTTCTAGGGGAAGAATCTTCTTTTAACAATGGGTATATATATATACATATTAGTTACAAATAAAAATAAAAGTAAATAAAGAATTTCACATGTTTTCATGTTTAGTTTAAATTGATAGAAAAAAAAATTGAAAATACAAATTTTAAAAAATGAAAGCCCGAGTCACAGGGAGTTAGGCCAGCAACAGGGAGTTGGACCAACAGCGCATCTGTACTCAGGGCAGAGACCTTAACCACTCATCTGCGGCTGGCCTACAGTATGTGGAAGAATTTGCATATATGAGGACACAGCACAATACTTTGAATATACACTACTATATTGTCTACATCTGTCATACATGACACAAACCAGCATGCCGATAAATACCCATAATGCTTTATTTATTTAGCATTTTTTACGGTCAACAGAAAACTGCATTTAAAGAATGCATGCATTAAATCAACAGATTACTGGTTATATTGCGCTGCATTTATGTTTAAAAAATGTGTTTCACCTGTAAACAATGTGAAGCCAATAAAAGTATAAGCGAACGGCGGCAATCTGCAGTAAACATGTGAGCTTTTTCTAAATGCCCTTCAAAAACACGAAAAATGCACAGAGTGAACCCAGCAGGAAAAGGGGCTCGTCACTCCAGACAACCTTCTGCCATGTGTCCAAGGTCCAGTGATGTCTTCCCTGGTGGTGTTGACTATGACATAGAGTCCTCAGAAGTACCCTTGTCGGTCTTCGGCTATTGGACCCATGTCAACGTAAAGTACAGCGCATGGTGGACATTTGTCTAACTTACCCGCTGTTGTACTGCTGGCTCAGTTGGTCCACTGTGGCACCAGACGTGCCACCCAACACGCGCCTCTGGGATCAACCACTGTGTGATCTTCTGTCGGTTATCTGTCCATTGTTCAACCAGTCTTGGTACACTCTTGGCATCAAAGTTTGGGAACAGCCAACAAATACGACTGCTTCAGAAATACTGGCACCACACCTCTGGGCACCAAGGGCAAAGTCACATTTACCCATGACTGACAAATTTAGCATTTTACTGGGCTAAATGAGTTTGGCACATTATCTGAGAGCAGATTGTGATGCGGCCATCACATGGTACCACGTTACTGATCATAAGATGTCACGCGCCAGCTGTTCCTAATGCAATGATCATTCCACGAACATACATGTGTTTTGTGATAATTGTAGCAACAATTTGCCACCAAGAAGGACCTTGATGCTCAGGCACCCTCCATAGGGGAGGGATGCTTGGTATAGCCAGGCATTGTATCTGATTGGTAGGGGAGCGCATTGTTTGGGCCCACAGGCCTTCTAAGAGCAGGGCCGGATGCACACTGTCATAGACATTGCAGACGCCTGAGTGCATGCTACAGCCAAACAGAAGCACATGTCGGGGGCTACATATGTAAAATATGGATCAGATACATAAAACATAGCAGTGATCGAGGGAACGTCACGGAGAATATCCCACTCATTGAGAGCCATGCCACTCCAATAATGCCGAATCCTCCAAAGTTTCATGGGATCCCAAACGAATGCTAAAATACACTAAAAAAAGGTTTGTTATGGTGTTAGCCAGTGGAGGAAAATGTAATTGTTCTCAGTAAGAGAAACCAAGTCATCTTGTAGATATGATACCTTTTAATGGCTAACAAAAGTACATGATGTTACAGCAAGCTTTCAAAATTACTCAGGGTTCTTCCTCGGGCTTAATTGCACTACAACATTGTTAGCCATTAAACGGTATAATATCTACAAGGTTACGTGGTTTCCCCTACTGAGAACAATTACAAAATACACTAAATCACTGCAAGCATGTTTGTCTCTCCTCGGGGATCTGGTACTTCTATGACTCCAGTCACATATCTAGGATACATGTATATTTATATATACAACACTGTGCACAGGGTTAGTCAGGTGTGCAAATAATGCTGCAAAGTAAGAATGATTGTAGAAATAGAAGTGTTAATGCTTTATCTTTGTAAATTAACAAAATGCAAAATGTGAGAACAAAAGAGAAATCACATCGATATTTGGTGTGACCACCCTTTGGCTTAAAAACAGTATCAATTCTTCTAGGTACATTTGCACACAGTTTTTGAAGGAAGGCTGCCTGTCCACGGGCATTACGGTATCCCGCGGCGGATCTCCACTGCGGGAGCCGCCACCCGGGAGCAGGAGCCAGCAGACGAATCTCCGCTAGTCAGCCTATCTGGCAATGATTGTCCGCTCGTGGACAGGGGGCAACGCTATGGAAAGCGTGCATTGCGTTCTCCGCGGCCAGATTATCGCCACGCGGAACGCAATCCAAACCCGCCTGTGGACAGGCAGCTGAACTCGGCAGGGAGGTTGTTCCAAACATCTTGGAGAACTAACCACAGATGATCTGTGGAGGTAGGCTTGCTCAAATCCTTTCGTTTCTGCATGTAGTCACAGACAGGCTGAATGATGTTGAGTGATATCATCACTTCCAGGACCCCTTGTTCTTCTTTAGGCCCCCTGTCCACGGACGTGATTTCGCTGGCGGTAAATCGCCAGCGAATCACGCCGTCTGAAGCTTTCCATAGCATTGCTATGGAAAGCGCCGGCCCCGTATTCACGAGAAGAGAATCGTTGTGATTCTCCGCTCGCGGACGGCAATTCACAGCATGGACAGGGGGCCTTACGCTCAAGGTGAATACAGTGTCCAGCTCTGTTTTCGTGGTGCCCCTTAGAGTGCTGCTGGTTGTTGTATTTTTGCATTGAGTGGATGTATCATTGGGGCTGGAGGCCTAAACCCAAGTACAGTACCGCTTTCCTTATAAACAAGAACTAATGTTCTGTAGGACCCAGCGCTATTGCCTAAATGTCCCCTAAGCCATTGAGGCGTGGTCCTCACAAGAACACTGAAGGTGCCCTGCAGTATCTGGTGCCATGAGGTTAGCAGCAGATCCTTTTAACAGGGTTGTCAGAGTTGTGATATCTCAGTATTACCCCTTCTCCATGCAGTAACACAATAAATGGTGATTTACTCACCTCACACTGCTATGTCACGTGACGGCGGTCAGTTCTCCGCTACAGCAGCAGTGCCACCTAGTTTACGGGATGTCACAGGGGCTGCAGCCAATAGTGGAGCTCATATTTGCCAGATTACCATGTTGCTAATATACATATCAATATGTCAACTCTTGCTAACATACCAGTAACAAAAATAGAATTATTTCACAGTATTGTCTAGAACATAAAAAAAGAACGAAACTAAGCAGTGGGAAATATTTAGCCCCATTATTCCGCAGTTCTCTATTGCATAACTACTGTAATCAAAAGCTTTATCATCTGAAGCACATGGTTCAATGCCAGGCAACCTGCAGCTATACGGCTCATCTGGAAAATTTGTGTATGTAGCAGAGCATCATCATTCAGTCACTGGTTGTCTGCACATGACTGCCATCTAGTGGTCAAACACTCAGCAACATATTACTTACTGCATTTACAGCTAAGGACTTGTTCACACTGCCACTGTATTCCATTGTTCAGCTCCGATCTGGGAGCCGAACAATGGTGGAACCAGACGTGTCGGATCTGGCATTGTTGACTACAATGGCTTCCGTTCAGCTGCCTCTACGCACTCCAGCATTTTGTCCTTGATTTTAATGGAAATCTGCGACAGTTTCTGAACAGAACTTCAGAGTACACGATCAAGAGAAAATCGGTGAAAAGTTCCTTTTTATTCAGCTCTTAAAGGGGTTGTCCCGCGGCAGCAAGTGGGTCTATACACTTCTGTATGGCCATATTAATGCACTTTGTAATGTACATTGTGCATTAATTATGAGCCATACAGAAGTTATAAGAAGTTTTTCACTTACCTGCTCCGTTGCTAGCGTCCTCGTTTCCATGGAGCCGACTAATTTTCGGCGTCTAATGGCCAAATTAGCCGCGCTTGCGCAGTCCGGGTCTTCTTCTTTTCTCAATGGGGCCGCTCGTGCAGGATGCCGGCTCAGTGTAGCTCCGCCCCGTCACGTGCCGATTCCAGCCAATCAGGAGGCTGGAATCGGCAATGGACCGCACAGAAGCCCTGCGGTCCACCGAGGGAGAAGAATCCGGCGGCCATCTTCAACCGGTAAGTAAGTCACCGGAGCGCGGGGATTCAGGTAAGCGCTGTGCGTTTTTTTTTTTAAGTCCCTGCATCGGGGTTGTCTCGCGCCGAACGGGGGGGGGGGGTTGAAAAAAAAAACGTTTCGGCGCGGGACAACCCCTTTAAGATAGATCTATACTTATCCCAGACAGCTGGAAACCATTTATTATCGGTTCTCCAACCACGTCTGCTGGGAGTTTGTTTCAAGCATCTACTACTCTTTCAGTAAAATAATATTTCCTGATGTTGCTTCTGATTTTCCCCCCAATTAATCTCAGATTGTGGCCCCTTTGTTCTAGTGTTTAGCCTCCTAATAAAAACACTTTCATCCTGAAACCTTTTTATACCTCATTTATATCTTTAACCTCTTAACCCCTTCAGTGGCAGGTTTATTATTACCATGTCATGTCCCATAGGACAGGTTTTTTAAATGAGTCAACAATGCAATAAAAACCCCAGAAGATTTCAGATGACAGCTTGGTGCTCCGCACATTTCAGCACTACAGCTGTCCACGGAAATCGTCCGGGGTTTAACTGCATGGTCAGTGCAGCAAGCCCCAGAGATTTTCCGGGCGTGCCACTAAAGGGGTTTTCAAGGGAGTATACTATTGATAATCTATCCTCAGAACAGGTCATCAATAGTTGATCGGCTGAGGTCCGTCGGTTGGGAACCCGACTGATCAACTGATTGTGCACTTGCTGACAGCGCCGCAAATACACAGAGGTCGGAGTGGAAGTAGTGGGAGTCTCTGCTCCGACCTCTGTGCAGTGGCTGGCACTTGTAACTGCAAGCTCGGTTCTCAATGAAATCAACATGAGCCACTGTAATTGCAGGCACGGCTCGCGGCCCATTTCGACCCCTGTGTATTTGCAGCACAGTCAGCGGGCGCACAGTTCGAGTCTCAAGTGACAGAGCCCAGCCGATCAAACATTGATGACCTATTCTGAGGATAGGTCATCAATAGTATTTTGCCCGGAAAATCTTTAATGACCGCTCATACATCTTTTGATGGCGCCTGTTAAGGGGCTTTATTCTGCAGCGCCGTCTTTTCCCAGTGCTACATCAAAAGTAGAGTAGTGTATTAGAAGAATGATAAAATACCGCACTTGCCCGTATGAATTAGGCTATATAAAAAATAAATAAAAAATGACATAAGTTAGTACATTTAACCTGCACAGTGCACGTCTTGAGAAACATGCTGCACAGTGTGCATGCGAGTGTGATGCAGTGTTTCCCATTGAAGTCGATGAGATCCTAACACGTGCAGGAGGATAGGAATTTCACAGAAGCAATGCAATTTTTTTATCAAAAATGCTCCGCATCGCTGTGAAGAAAAAAAAAAAAAACGCACGTTGGCGAGCATGATATCAGGCCAAGTTTCTTGTCCCGATATCACACTCTCCCGTGTGAATATAGCCTTACACAGAAGTCCTGATAGGATACTCAGTCTGAAGATTTCTATCCCCAAGTACATTATTTTACATTTGAAAACATTGAACTGCAGTTTCCATTGATTTGATGTCTTATCTAGTAAGGCTAAAGGCCCATTTACACGCAACAATTATTGCGCAAAATTCATTTAAACGACCGCAAATGAGCGATAATCGTTACAAGTAAACGCCGGCATCGTGCACTTTTCATTTGAACGAAGATTTTAAGGTGAACTTAAAATCCGTCCTTCAGCTGCTAAAAGATAAAGTATCTCTCAACACACCGCATGCTGTATTCTCCACGGGAGTCGGAGATTACATTGTATTTTGCCGGCAGCCCCGAAGAGAACAATGCAGCTGCGTGCGGAGCACAGCATGTGTTTAATCACACATTGGGCTCTCCAAACAGCTCCAGGAGGCTCTTTTACATGCAAATAGTGTCCATTAATACTTTATGCAAAAAGACTTACCATCTTTCAATTGTTTGAAAGATTATATTTGCGTGTAAATGGGCCTTTAATCATTCTCATTGTTCAAGACACACCAAGAGTATCAACCCTATTGCACACTTTTGTGTCATCAGCAAACAGGCACTCACTTTGAACAGCGGCCACGCCATGCAATTTGCGTAGCCGCAGTAAGTCACGCTGAACTGCGACTTTAATACAGCTGTACCTGCTAAAGTTTTTCTTTGTCACTTATGACATAGTAAAAAAAAACAGTTCGAAGACGCTGTAAAAGACTGAACTCCAGACAGGTGATTGGCCATTCTCCAATTGTCACCTGTTAGAAAGGACTGGCTAAACAAATCAATTACGGTCACAGGAGTCACAGATTGGAGTTCTTTATCTGGACCTGTTAACTTTAGGCCTCCCTTATAAACACCGCTTTTTGAACGCAGGAAAGCGCCGCGTTTTAAATCGTAGTGCTTTGTTGCTTTCTACTTTCGTTTTCGGGCGCAGAGATGCTGCGACCGACGCCAGCATCTAGTATTCCTATCAAAAATAGAACATGCACTGCTCAAAAATCACGGCGCTATCGAGGGGCTGTCTGCGCGGTCCAACTGAAAACAATGGGAGCATTGTACTGCGATTAAAAGCACATGGGAGATTTTTTTAAAAAACACAAAACGCAGAAAGATAGAGCATGCCGCGATTTTTTTTTTCTTGCAGCATCGCATGAGTGAAAACATCACAAATTTGAAGGAAACGATTGAAAAACATTGGTTTCATAATTCCGCGTTTTTACTCACTCTCGCGTGAATTTATCACCAGTGTGAAACCACCCTCGGAAATGACTGGCAGGTAATACCCCCTTCGAGGTGCCCGCCGCCACACCTGGATTATGGTGGTGACCTATCTGCCGCTCTGTTCTCATGCCCTGCGCCTCGTACTTGAAGTTCTTTATTCACTCGGCCCATTAAAGCGGTAAATAAATAATGACGGTTTGGTGTTATATTTCGCCGGAGTGTGGTAAAAAGCAGGAAAAGGAACCCAGTTTTTACAGAAAAGAGCTGAAATATTTATATCAAATGAAGAGACTGGAAATATTAAACTCTCGCAGACCTCGCCGCGATGTCCGCCTTACACTGAATGAAGGTTATGTAACTACGACACAGTAACCGACCGAGTTAGGCCAAAGGCACATGAGTGTCTAAAAACTCATCCTTGTTGCGTCTGGAAAAAACGTAAGCTTTTTTTTCTAAACCTGTGTGCAGCCCCGTATGCGGTCTGGCGTGTCCGTTTTTTTTACTTCAGTGTGGTATCCATTTTTCATGTTTGCAAAAAAACTAAAACAGGACTAATTTTTTTTCTGATTCATGAAATATGGTTAGTACACGGATGGCATCCGAGTGCTGTCCGTTTTTTTTTGCATCCGTTGACATGAATAAGCGAGTCTTATCTGCAAATCGTATTAGAATAGCGCATGCTGCGTTTCCCATGCAATCCATGTGAAGAGAACTGATGTGTGATTTGGCACTTTGACTATTATGGGTCTACCTGCTGTCTAAGTCTAGTCCATTGTAGGTTCGGACAGCCTGCGGACCGAAAATACGCTTCTATGCCTTCGGCCTTAAAGGTACCCTCCGGTTTGGACCAACAAAGATGGCTGCACCAGCGTCTCTGACTACCTGATGCAAGGATTAGTAAATCAAGGCTCTTTTCTCCCAGAAAGTCTCCACAGTTGTCAATGGATGTGCCTGGTATTACAGCTCGGCTGCATTGAAGTGACGGAGGCTAAGCTGGAATGCAACACAGAATTTGTAGACAGGTTTGGCACAGTTTTTGACATAATGCAGGTATGTTTCTCTAATCCTGTACAACCCCTTTAATCAAATCAAGTATGATTGATGGCATACCATCCCTGCGAACCCTGCCAATCAGTAGAACAAAGGGGCGCAGCAGCCCTTCATTGTGTTACCCAGCACAGCAGCATCTAGTGGCTGAACATGGTACAGCAGCCCTATTCGCTTTCTTGCGATGGGCTGCAGTATAAGGGACAGTCAGACTTGTCTGGATGTCTCTGTGCCAGCATGAAAACGCATTGCTCGTGTGGAGGAGGCCTTAGGCCTCATGTCCACGGGGGAATTCCTACTGGCCCGCAGACATGAGGCCAAGAAATAAATTATAGTTATCTGTCCTGACGCTGCAGGGCTCTCCTCCATGCAGACCGGATCTTCTTTCTTCTGCATGGCGGATGTGCTTAAACTCCTGCTTTCCCGCTGTCCGTGGCACAGACACAGTGACAGCTGTGGACGTGACGCGGAATCCGGACGGCTTCTATAGTCTTCAATGGAAGCCTGCGGGAGCCGTCCGTGCGAGAGATCCACATAAAAATGGAGCATGCTGCGGGTGATTTCCTGCTCGCGTGATCCGCACGCCAGGAAAAAATGAAATCCGCAGGTATTTGATTACCTGCGGGTGCCCAATGATTCCCTATTGGCGTGGATCACGCATGCGGGAGACCCACGCAGATTTTAAAATTCTATATCTCCCCGTGGACATTGCGCCTTAAACTGTTTTTTTTAATGGATCAGATTCTGACAAGGTCATCTGAATAACCCCTTAAAGAGGTTTTATTGAGATTATAAACTATCCCCCATCCACAACGTGCTGATTGGTGGGGATATCACGCTTAGACTCCTTGAGAACCGGGATGTCATGCTCACCCTCTTGGGGAGTGCAGTAGGCCCGCAGTGAGCAGGAGACTGCATGCAGCACCGATCATGCTAACGCTCTATTCACTTTTAATGGGACTGCGGAGATAGCACTCTGTATTATTATCAGCTCCATTGAAACGAATGGAGGGCTGACTGTGCATGCACACCCAACTCTCTATTCATTCTGACTTCACTGTGGGGTGTTAACGACCCAACAGTATTGGCTCTTTTAGACGGCACGAATGTTGGGCAAACAATGCCCGACACTTGTCCCTGCACATACTCGCTCTCATGCACCTGCATGGGAGCTAGTAACGCTGGCTCACAGCGGGAGGGTTTGAGGAGATTACTCTCCTCCCGCTTCCCTGCCCCTCTCCATTGACATAACATAGTAGCCGTTCAATACTGAACGGCTGCTATTTACACTGAACGATGAGCGATCAGCTCATCGTTTATTGTTTATGCTACATATGTTAATTCAATGAAGAGAGACAGGGGAGCTAGAAGAGAGAAATCTCCTGCAGCCCCTCTGCTGGCCGCTCTGTGAGCAAGCCAGCACTACTAGCTCCCATGCATTAGCATGGGAGGAGGACACACAGGGACGAGTGTCGGGCATCCTTTGCCCAACATTCCTCCCGTGTAAATGAACCTTATCAGGCATAGGGGGACACAGGATCCCTGTTCTCGAGGCCAGCGGGGGTCTCAGTGGTGAGACTCACACCGATCAGCAAGTTACCCCTGTCCAATGGATAGGGACAACATAGAATCTTGATCCAACCCCTTTAAGGAAAGAGTGTGTCTAGAATGATTGGGACATAAGCGGTGAAGCTGTTGGATTCCAGCACAAGGGCGACACACTTATCAATTCCAGTAGCGTCTAACGTGATACAATAATAAAGGATGAATCATTTGACAAACTGAAGTCTCGCACTGTGTCAATTCTGACTGGAGGAGAGATGAAAGCTGCTTCAGAAACAGTTCTCAGCAATGTAATGGAAGGGATAAAAGAGGAGAAGATTTGATCCTATAAAGGGACGGTCTGAAGCTAGGCGCAGTGACAGCTGTGATTGATGGTGTGAATCGTCTGAATCGCTGCGTGCTGACTCGATAGCACCATTACAGCAACAGCAAAAAAAACTTAAATGAAGATTGAAATCCATAAATCTAGAAGAGTAAAGAGACAAGATAAAGATTAAAAGTCTATCTCGCCAGGAACTGGAGGAAACAGGCAGAATAACGCGCCTCCTCCCTCACTGCCATCAGGTTTATTATCCCCGGAGTTTCCTGCGATTGCATCATTATTTTATGGTCATTAATAAGGTTATACATGCATTTTTCATGAAAGGTGAATTCCTGTAATCAATGCTTTACTAACCCACTTATTTAGGATATTATCATGCGGTTAAATTGCTATATACAGTAATTTAAGATATGCAATACTATTAATATAGAGCAGTTTCCCATAACATCTAATATCATATCATAAAGCTGCAACATAACATTCAACAGAGTAGAAAGAGCAATTTCCCTGATTTAAAGGGGTTTTCCACGGCTAAGATGATGATGACGTATTATTCAGGATAGGTCATCGATATCAGATACATGGGGTCCGCTGCTCAAGACCCCTGCCGATAAGCTGCTTGAAAAACCACCTCTTGTTGCAGTCTCTTCTCAAGCTTGTGATGTCACATTTAGCAGTCACATACCCTAAGAGTGGCTCAGTCCTATTCAAGTGATGGGATTGAGCTGCTATACCAGACACAGCCACTATGAGGTGTACCTGGCATGTAGTGGAGCGGCAGCAGTGCTTACCCAAGTGCTATGGACAGTTTAGATAACTGATCTGCAAGGGACCCCAGCGACAGACCCCTACCAATCAGATATTGATGACTTAGCCTGACGATTATCCTGCTAATAGTAGGGTTTCAGGAGCAGCTGATCAGAACACTAGATCCGGGTTGGCATATATGGGCATTGGCAAAGGCTGATGTGTGGCCATTTCAATAAATGCCATCCACATGCTGCAGAAAAAGATCTACCGTGTCGGTTTGTCAATGTATTCTGCGGAGTTCGGATTTTCATAGTGGATTTTACATCTTCAAAGGAGTGGGTGAAATCTGTATCAAACCTGCACCAAAAGCCAATATGTGGATTTTAATGTAGATTCACAACAAAATCCACTTCAGATTATCAACTGCAGAAACTCTGTAATATGTGAATATACCCTTAGGACTCAGATGGCTGTATTTTCATTCCATGTGCTGTCTATGTATTGCACGGAAAGCACACAAATATTCATAGTAGTCAATAAGGATATTCACACAGGTGATTTTTTTCACATGGACCGATGAGCTGTGTGAAAAGAACTTCAGCGTGTCCTACTCTTGTCCATTTTCATGGATATGCATTGTTGGGCACCAATGGACTGCACACACAGAATAATTTTAATGCAGAAATAAAAATACTATACAGAGGAGGTAGCTGCTGCCCTTGTACCTTTGTATCAGTAAGAATGGCCAATTTTCAGTGATCTTGTATGGATTTGATCCCTTTTCTCATTCATATAATATAATGTTAGTGTAGGGATTCGCAAGACATTAAGACCCTTAACGCAGGTTGCGAGCTTACATATTTTGGCCAAAATATCAACCAATACCTTACATGATTTTGCACAAGCAGTTTGGCCCCCGTTGGAGCCCAGGGGCTTTGTATCATACACTCTGATAGTGTGGGGCAGCCTTACTTGTCTACTAGTATGGGTGTAACTAATAGGCTGCAAGCCTGCATGTGACTGCACCCTATACAAGCCTTACATTATCTGTGTGCAAGTAAAATAATAGGCAGCTCCCCCATTGTATAGTAGGTATGGGAGTTGTTGTTCATCAATATTTTGCAACTTGTATAGCGTTTTACCTAATGGGAATTGGTGTTTGTACCTGCCCTTGTACCCTCGCATTATTAAATATGGCCGCTTTTCAGTCATTTTTGTATGGATTTGATCCCTTTTATCAGTGCTTTATTTGCAATCTTATTGGGCTCTACAAAAGTATGGCCATCTGTATAAGCCCTTAAAGTTATGAAGATAGCTACTGTACAAGGGTGTACTTACATATGCTGGTATTGTTGTGCATTTTTTTCCAAGACATTTAGAAAAATTGCTGAAAAACTAGCACATGTGAATACATCTTTACTTGCAGATTACCCATTTTGTTTCTATATTTAATAGGTATGCTATACTAGATGTATCAGCTCACCATTTTAGGTGCTTGGCTAGAAGCAGCTGACTTTATTGCTTTCGAGTATTATGAGCTTGTTCTCATAGAGCAAGGTTTATCATAGCTTTTCTCTAATGTTTCTAAGAGCAAAAGTTCAGAGTTAGGCTTTAGTCACATGGGCAATTTTCCGATGAAAGTTCTGTATGAGTTTGTAACTGAGCAAACCTGGACCCATTAAAAGTAATGGGGCTTTTCAGGCCAACAATTTTTTTCATGGACCAATGGTCCATGTACATAAATTGCAGAACGTCCCGTTGTGGTCACATTTATGGACAATAGTGGGCATGCAATGTCCACTGTCCCACACATTGTACAGAGCTTGGATAGGGTGTCTGTGTGCTTTCTGATGTGAGTTGTGCCTGAGAAGTTCAAGCACAACTTGTACTCGGCCATCTGAATGCGGACTTTGGGTAGAAGGTTGTCTCGCTGAGAAGTGTCTATGAGCAGAAACCCCCACTGATTGCTAGAACAGAGAAGTCTTATTGAGTATCTTGCCTCTTTGGTATAACTTATTAGAGTAAGGCATGGGTTACATGGTGACTAGAGATGAGCGAGTATACTCGCTAAGGCACATTACTTGAGCGAGTAGTGCCTTAGCCGGGTATCTTCCCGCTCGTCTCTAAAAATTCGGGGGCCAGCGGCGGGGAAGAGCGGGGAGGAACGGAGGGGAGATCTCTCTCTCCCTCTCTCCCCCCCGCTCCCAGCCGCACCTCACCTGTCACCCGCGCCGGCCCCCGAATCTTTAGAGACGATCGGGGAGATACTCGGCTAAGGCACTACTCGCTCGAGTAATGTGCCTTAGCGAGTATACTCGCTCATCTCTAATGGTGACGTGTCCTGAGACATGAAGGCTGCAGTGTCGCACTGCGATGTTGCCTCTAAGGATTGGCAGTGATGTTGTGTAGTGACTTGCAAGCTAATGTGATTGTGACATGACAGTTGCAGAAGATCCAAATCGGTTAGATTTTGGTTGCAGGTTGCAAGTTGCATACAACTTTTCCATCATAGACAACAATGTAAGTTGCGTGTGACTGCGACCTGTCGTGATATTACTGTTTAACAGCCAAATTACAGCTCTGAAACTGTCACATGACAGCAAGTTGCAGATAAGTCGTACAAATTCTTTAGTCACACGACTTTTCTGAGATTTTATGTCAAACGACCCAGGTCATTACAAAGTCCTAACCTAAAGGGGGTTGTTACAACTAGAGATGAGCGAGTATACTCGCTAAAGGCAATTGCTTGAGCGAGCATTGCCTTTAGCGAGTACCTGCCCGCTCCAGATTAAAGGTTCGGTTGCCGGCTGCGGGCAGGGAGCTGTGGGGGAGAGCGGAACGGAGGGGAGATCTCTCTCCCCCCCCCCCCCTCGCTCCCTCTTGCTGACAGCCGCTACTCACCGCTCCCCCGCGCTGGCACCTGAACCTTTCATCTCGAGTGGGCAGGTACTCGATAAAGGCAATGCTTGCTCGAGCAATTGCCTTTGCCGAGTATACTCGCTCATCTCTAGTTACAACCCATTTCCTTCTGCCTTAAAGGGGTATTCCAGGCTTTTACTATCAATTACCTATCCTCGGGATAGGTCATCAATAGCTGATTGGCAGGAATCTGCCGCTTAGGATGCACTAGGCATCATCATCAGTGATCAGGGCTGGAAATGTAATAGTAGGCTTCACTGATTTCACGAGGATCTGGAAGTGTAATAGGGTGCATCTCTCTTATAGATTTTAATGGGAGTGAAGCCAGATATTACATTTCTGGCCCTGACCGCTGATGATGACGTTCGTCCCTACTGCACTGACAGTGGGCTGGAGGATGTTATTTGGCAGAAATTTCAAGAGGCGGATCCCTGCCGATCAATTATTGGCGAACTATCCTGAGGATAGGTCATCAATATTAAAAGCATAGACTACCCCTTTAATAGGGTATAGGGAAGTCACAGTGGGAGGTCTCCTTTTTGAAACTCTTCTATTAACCACAGTGGAGAGTGGCTGCAGGTTTTGTACTGCGGTCTTCGACTAAACTGTCATTTTGTCATTATCCACTAGGGGCCCTCATAATACTGCGTCCATGTCCTAGTGCTCTTGCTCTTGTGTCTATCCTTTCATGACCCCAGAATTTCCCATTCCCTATAGTAAAATGTGCAGATATCCTCGTGTGACCTGCTAATTCTGCATCCTATTACCACAATTCACCATGGTGGAGACTAATTCGACAGGAGCGCATATACAACCAGGCAGCTGAGAGTCTTCCAGACAAAACATACATATAGATAGCATTTACCCCTCACATACACCAGCCAATAAAAGTCCCAGAATTTATTCTTCATCAAGTTCTTATTTTAGGTCATTTCGTACTTAAATCTGTTTCTGGGACAGTTGAGGGTATTATTACGTGTGGATATTGCTGCAGATTCCACCCTGTGCATTGAAAGGGTGAAAACTGCAATAAAACATCCAAAGCAAAATCTGTGACGTTTACGTCTCATTCACGTGGCGTATTGTGACCGCGTATTATGCACGCGAATTTCCCGTGTGTAACACACAGTAAATGGAGGCAGTGAAAGTCAATGGACTTTCATTCTTCTATGCACACCTGCATGCGGGCATTGCGTATCGATACGCAGGAGAAAAAAATTGCAGCATGCTCTATTTTAGCACCTATCAAACACAGCCCTTGAATGGGCTGTATATAAAACATATGTGAAAAGGCAACATTTCGATACACATCCCTGCTCTGAACAGAGCAGCGAATTTTGGAAAAAAAAATCAAAATGCGTCTTTTCCTGCTTTTGAAAAGTACATAAAAACTGCAAAAACATGCAAAAAAAAAAAACACAGAAAAAAAGCACAGTTTAAAACCAGACTCATAGCTGTATATCGATCTCTACTCATAAAAAGGAATCAGGTCCTCTCAAAAGAATTAGGGCTCACTCACACGGGCGTATAGTGGCTGTGCATTGCATGCGTATTTTTCATGCGCGTAATAAGCCCATTGGGCCATTCAGACATGAGTATTTTTTACGCACATGAAAATACGCAGCATGTCCTATCTTGGTACGAATTACGCGCATTATAAGCTATGGGGTTTAAAATCTGCAGCAAATACACATGTGGCATGCGTATTTAACTGCGTATTTCATGCGTGAAAAATACGCCCGTGTGAGTGAGCCCTAATGGATCTATCAGCTGCGGCGTGTTGTCATTTTTATGTACCAGCAGATTTTTATTTTCCGTACACCATACATAGCACCAAGCAACAAAAATCACGTATAACTTAAAGTTGTTGTGCCAAGTTGCTAAAGGTATCCCTATTCACGGGATAGGGGATAACTTTATGATTGCTGCAAGTCTGACTGCTGGGACCCCCACTAATCACAAAAGAGGGGTCCCTGTATGAGCAGATCAGGAGTGTGCCACCACTCTATTCATAAAAATGGGACCGCATCTACACCTCAATTTCTGACGCTTCCATTTAAATGAATAAAGAGTATGTGAGACCTTAAGGACTCCATTCTTAGGATCAGTAGGGGTTCCAGCCATCAGACCTCCACTGATCTTAAACCTCTGCATCGTGTTAACGCTGTGCAATCCAATTTTGGCTTCAGTGTTTCCTAGGGGGCTTTCTCTTTCTACCATTATATAATGGCGCCATCTGCTGGCTGGAGCCAGTACTGCAGCATGTGACATGCCAAGGAGGACCCCGACAACAGAGCAGCCAGTAATCTACAGTAAGAATACCCTGCTGGACGTCTTCCGACATCGGAGCTGTACAGCCTTCAATCAGAATGTCTTTAGACGTCAGACAGTGGATTGGAAAGGGTTAAAGGGTTTTCCAGAGAAATACTATTGATGACCTATCCTCAGGGTCTGCTGCTCTGGACCCCGACTGATCAGTGGTCGGAGTGGGTGCATGCTGTCAGCGCAGCAATAGCACAGAGGTCAGAGCAGAAGCCTCTGCGCCGACCTCTATGTAGCGGTCGGCGCTTGTAACTGCTGGCACAGCTCCCATTAAAATCAACATGAGTCGTGTCTGCAGTTACAAGCGCTGGCCGCTATGACCTCTGGTTTTTTTGGAGCGGAAGTCTCCACGCTGACCTCCCATGTAGTGGCCGGAGCTGGTAACTGCAGACACGGCTCACGTTGATTACAATGAGAGCCATGGCCGTAGTTACAAGCGCCGGCCACCACACAGAGATTGGCGTGGAGGCTTCCGCTCTGACTTCTGTGATATTGCGGCATTGACAGCTCGTGCCCGCTCAGCTGATCGGTCAGGGTCCTGAGCAACAGACACTGGGCGATCAACTATTGATGACCTATCCTGATGATAGGTCATCAATAGTATTTCCCTGTAAACCCCTTTAATGTACTATTCCTCTTGGAAATACATAAACTGATAAGGCCAGATTTACATAGGCTAGCACAATGTTGGTCTGAGACCGATGTCATGCTTGTAAACCTGCGATCCTCCGGCGCGGCTTTCAGCTAAAGTATGTGCTGAGGGGCAACACATCCTCACATTTGCGTGAAGGGATGGGCCAGTAGTTCTGAAAAATTGGTCTCCCCCCTCTGTTTATTGGTTGTGTGTATGTCTGTCCTAGTCCGTTTTTTGGCTTCCTTAGGGTGACTACCCATTAGCGTTTTTTTTCACTGCGAAATTCGCAGCAGTTTTTTTTTCTGCAGGGGTCTATGGGACTTGTAATGTTAAAATCGTGATTGCGCAAAATCGCGATTTTGAGCGATCGCGATTTTAGCTTTACATGTCCCATAGCCCAAAGACCCCTGCAGAAAAAAAAATGCTGCGAATTTCGCAGTAAAAAAAACGCTAGTGGGTAGTCACCCTTTATCTATATTATTAAAAGTTATATTTTAAGGGTAATCTGTGAATTTTTCTCCTTTATATTTTGAATGGGGTTCATATTCATGCAATGCACAAATCTTGCGCGACTTCCTCAGCTGTGTGAAAACGGCCTCTGCAATCGCTGCACATGCAATCTTCACACGTTTCTCACGCACGTGTTATGTTAATTAAGGAAAATAAAAAATTGCATCACAATTGCATAAAAGTGCAATGCGATATTTTTCTTTTTTGGGGGGAAAATAGAAAATAATGGGCAATATTGCCCGAAAAATAGGGCATGCTGCCACAGAAAAATTGCCCATGAAAATATAACTGTTGAAAATAATGGGTTATTATAAGAGATGAGCGAGCATCGCTCTTCTCGAGTAACTGCCTTCTCGTCCAAGCGTGCTCGGGGAGGCAGCGGGAGGTAGCGGGGGAGAGAGATCTCTCTCACTCTCCCCACCACTCCCTTATGCTCTCCCGCTATCCTCCCCCCCAAGCGCGCTTGGACAAAAAGGCAGTTACTCGAGAAGAGCGATGCTCGCTCGAGTAACTGACCTTACCGAGCATGCTCGCTCATCTCTAGTTATTATAACATGTGAGTTCTGTGCATCTCACACAGAAATCGCGTTTTTCTCACCCGTAACTACGGCCCAACTGGGCCTGTCAATCAGGAACACTGCTTGGATAGCGTTAGATTGTGTAGGGACACGTCTCTTTACAGGGCCACTACGGTGGTTTTTTTATTCATTCATGATGTGGCTATCCCCCCAGTATATATATGTGGGCTAGTGTTACCCTGGTTAGCCATTTCTGTCTGTCTGGAACACCTAACCCCTTCTCCTCAGATGGTCATGTGATCTAATTTCTGATCAGATCAGATCTACTTGGGGGTTATGGATTCATTCTCTAGTCAGTTTCTCAGTCTGTGTGATGCGGTTATATGAATTTATCACAGAAACTGCTTAGAGGTGGGCACAGGCACAATTATCACACAGCTCCTGACACACATGTATAATAGAGGAGATCACAGCTCATCCTCCTCCCTGTATACTTATGGTCTGTAGCCTAGGTGAATATAGAAAGATGGTAATGATAATTAAATTGCCCCCCCCCCCCCCTGCAGGCAAAAATGGTATACTCTCAACTAATGATTTACTGTTACATCATTGGACTGATTGAAAGTGAAATTTAAAAAAATCTCACTCTCAAGATGTCTGATAAGCATCAGGGAGGCTGCAGTACAAGAATACATTGGAATACACAAAGAAGACCTCCAGAGTGTGACAGGCAATTAGGTGAGGGGGGCCAGCATGGAAAAATGTGTTTTTGCCGGAGTGTCCATTTAACAAGAGAAATAGTATCACCCAGTTGTCAATTTATTCATATATATCCAGGAGCAAAAGCAGAGGAATGCAGCATGTGATGGGAAAAGCGATTCAATTTAGGCACGCAATTCATTTTAAAAACACTTTCACACAGTATTAATTATTGATGTTTTAACAGCATCAAAAAAGACTTAACCCTTTCCAATCCACTGTCTGACGTCTGAAGACATTATGATTTAAAGGGGTTGTCCCGCGCCGAAACAGGTTGTTTTTTTTTTCAACAGCCCCCCCCCCCCCGTTCGGCGCGAGACAAACCCGATGCAGGGGTTTAAAAAAAAAAACCGCACAGCGCTTACCTGAATCCCCGCGCTCCGGGGACTTCTTACTTACCGGTTGAAGATGGCCGCCGGGATCTTCTCCCTCGGTGGACCGCAGGGCTTCTGTGCGGTCCATTGCCGATTCCAGCCTCCTGATTGGCTGGAATCGGCACGTGACGGGGCGGAGCTACACGGAGCCGCTCTCCGGCATGAGCGGCCCCATTCAGAAAAGAAGTCGACCGGACTGCGCAAGCGCGTCTAATCTGGCGATTAGACACTGAAAATTAGACGGCTCCATGGAGACGAGGACGCCAGCAACGGAACAGGTAAGTGAATAACTTCTGATAACTTCTGTATGGCTCATAATTAATGCACAATGTACATTACAAAGTGCATTAATATGGCCATACAGAAGTGTATAGACCCACTTGCTTTCGCGGGACAACCCCTTTAAGGCTGTACAGCTCCGATGTTGGAAGACGTCCGACGGGGTTCTCTTACTGTATATTGCCAGCCTCTCTGCTGTCAGAGCCTATCCAACGTGTCACCTCATGCAGTAATGGCTTTAGCCAGCAGATAGCGCCGTTGTGTAACGGCAGAAAAAGAGTAAGCCCGCTAGGAAAACCAGGATACAAATTGGATTGGAAAGGGTTAAAATCCTGACTTTATTTATTTAAATGTAACGTGCGTTTTTGTTTCCTTTTCATTTTTTTTTGCACTTGTGTTTCTGTGCCATTTTCTACATTACAAATCACGTATAAAACTAAAGAAAATATGAGGGGCACTTCCTGGGGCATAAACCTCTTAATTACATCTTGAGGTGGAAAAAGGGGTATTGCGGGCCTACCGACCTGCAGGAGCTTGCTGTGAAGCATCTGAGTAGCTGCTGCACCGAAGGAAGTTCTTTGATGGCCAGCAGGAGGGCTGAGGGTGAAATTGGAAGCACAAGAACTACTGCCCTAGACTGGTGTCAGGGTCTGCCGAGTGGTGGGGCAGAAGATACCAGTCCGGAATTTCCTTTTAATTTATGCGTTTCGGTCCAATTCTTGGGGAAGAACACAGGGTGTCACTTTTTTCATTCATACAATCTGCTGCTTTGTGCACCAGTATCTTCTGTCCTGCCATTCAGCAGAAGTCACGTGATTCAAAGATTCCTCTGAGTCACACGATTTGTAATGTTAAAAAATGCCACAAAAATACACTGAAATTTAATGTGGTGCTATTAAATGCAGTAGAAACAAACCGATGAGGACCGTCACACGGTGCGGAGCGTCCACAGCGAACATTCCACTGCTGATCCGCAGCACGAAATCTGCACCATTTGTTATGGATTTTGATACATTTTTTGGTGCGAAATTTCCCCCCCCCCAAGGCCCCCTGCACACGGGCGGAAATTCTGCAGCGGGATTTCCCGCAGAATTTCCACCCCTGAACGCCTGCATAGGATTGCATTGCAAAATGTAATCCTATGCAGACGGCCGCGATTTGTCCACGTGAAATCACACGTGGAAAACAAATCGCAGCATGCTCTATTTCTGTGTGATCTCCTGCCGCAGTTGTGACAGCCGCAGCGGGGATGAAAGGCTGTTTCCATGGATTGCGAGAGCAATATTGGGCCATGATTTACGGCCCGATAGCGCCCTCGCCAATGTGCAGGAGCCCTGACAGTTTGTTTCTCACTGACAGTCTTCCTGGGGGTTCTTGATTGAAAACTTGGTCATATCAAGTGAAGTTTTGTTACCGACCATCGGGATGATCTCAGTTCTGTCCTGGATTGTTAACGACATCTTCTGATATTGGAAAAGACATGCAATTAGTGTTTTCCATACATAATTCAACATAACAACAGGTAGTCAAAGAAGTAGTGCCGCCATCTTTCTTTGTCCAGGCCCCCTTTAAATCTTTATCCCATAGCCCCCTTTCCATTGAAGTTTCTTGGGAAACCAACAGTCACCGCAATAGTGCCAAAAAGTCTTCCGCACACATCTTAGGTTCTACTAAGTCTCCTACTTGTGTCTCTTTTTGTTCAGAAGATGTTCCGGTTGGCCCTGACTATTGAATCACCATGTACCTTCCTGGATTCCTCCTGCCCTACGAGCTCCTAGGTGGACAGGTTCCCTGTAAAGCTGGATAACCTCTTACAAGGATCGATCCGTTCCTTGTAGTATCTGATTTCCACACCAGGAAGGACAGACAACACATATATCAGCACACGCCCTAATAAAACAATGACATTGTTATACTCTGTATCACTGACAGCGTTTAGTTACGTACCGCGAACGTGTCAACATCCCATCTGTGAAACTCAGCAAGTATTTTAGGAAACTGCACAAATCCCAATTTCCCCATGTATTGTTGGGTAGGTTCACACGGCAAATGCCTAAAACAATGCAGCTAAATCGGCATCTTTTTGGCACTGATCCACACGCAGAATTTTCCCCATCAGTGTGTGAAATTTTGAATCCATTTTCTGCGAGTTTCCACGCAAGAAGTGACATGTCGCTGTGTTTTCTGGAAACTTGCGGAAACACCATTTTCCCCCCACATCTGATATCCACAAGCACATTTTGCCATTGACAGGGCAAATTCTGTATCATATTTGCGCCAAAAAAGTGGCAAAAAGAAGTGGATTTTGACACAAATTCAGCCGTGTGACCATACCCTCAGGGCTCATTCACACGGGCGTATCTATGCAGCGTATTGCGCACGTAATACACAGCGAACAGAACCTATTGATTTCAATAAGTTCCTCACAGCTGTGTTTTTTTCACACAATTTACGGTCGGATGAAAAAAAGGAGCATATCCTATTTCGGTGCTTTTTATACGCCGAAGTCTTGCGTAAATATGCAGGAAACCGGCGCACTTGTACTTATTTACACAACAAATCAATGAAATTTCTAGTTTTTTTGTGTTTTTTATACACATAAAAACTACTGATAAGCAGAAATACGCCAGGAATGGGAAATTTTGGTCCGTCAATACGTTATGTATTCACAGACCGGAATCCACAATACAGCTGCCTGAATGAGCCCTTACTATGGGAATAGCCAAGGGTGTGTTCGTAAGGCGATTCTCCTGTGCGAGTTCTGTACGATTCCGAGATGGACAGAACTCGCGCAGGAAAAGAATCCACTTGAATGGGTTAATTCACAAAAGCGATTTTTTTTTTTTTTTTTTTTTTTACAGACAGTCCCAAGTATGAAAAATCGCTCCTTGTCCTATTTTTGTGCAATTCTTGTTCAAGAATCATCTATTATTTTCTTGGATTCCAGATTAGCAACTACCTGCACATGAGCGGAAGTCAATTGCGATTTTCTGCTCGCGGAGGAAAAAAATGCAACTCGTTCTATTTTAGTGCGGTGTCCACACAGACAGCATCCATTGAAGTCAATCGAAGCAAATAGCATTCTGCGTCATTGCCTAGCGACGTCGCGGGAAAATCTGTACTGCGCATGTCCGATGGCGAGCCGTCCGTCCGCAGCACAGATAAAGAAGAAAGACAGGTATGCGGGGGCACTGGCTGGGCATGGGGGCAGACTCCGGTGCGGAATCTCGCATACAGAATCCGACTTGGTCGTGTGCAGGCGGCCTCAAACAGTTTCTTTGTTTAGAAGGGCCTTTACATAGCGGTCTATATTGTAGTCAGGGACAGTTTCGCTGGGTGTAATCCGAATTCTTTGCAGATCACAATCTCAATAAGGGTTCACTTACATGGGCGAATGGGGGCTGCATATTACGTGCATAATACGCAGTACACAGTTAATATGCATGTAACATTGGTATTTACTGCAGATTTTAACCCCCCCATAGCTTATAGTAGGCATATTACACACCAAAATATGGCATATCTGAATGGCCCAAAGTGAATCAAAGGGCTTTAGGACTGCGTATTACGTGCGTGTGAGTGAGCCCTTAGGCTAGTGGCACACTGGTGTATATTCCAGCAGTGTGCTGTCCATACAATTCCACGGACGGCCCAATTATGACCTAAGAGGCTATACACATGGACCTATGGTCGTGTGGAAAAGCTCATGTTATGTCCTATTCCTGTCCATTTCACAATCGAGAGATAGGCCATGCCATACATGTGATGCGTGTAGTCTGTGTATATTAGCACACGGACTGGTATCCATGTGCTGTCCAATGTGAGTCGCACCCAAGTCTCTCAGTCACAACTTGCAGCTACGCTAGTGCGCCACTAGTCTAAAACTGTTTTCACACGGGAGATTTGTATGTTGCGAGATGCACGAATATGAACCCCATTCTTTTGAATTGGGTCATACACGAGCGATTTTTTTTTTCCCGCGGCGTGCGAAATAACTTGCGGAATGTCCTATCTTTGGGTGTTCCCTCGGAACGCCTAACATCGCCCATTATTTTCAATACGGCCGGCACACCATTGCACGACGTGTGAGGTGCATGCGAGTGCGATGTGCGGTTTACCCATTGAAAACAAAGGGAAATATTCTGTGATCCTTGCTACCTCCCCGAACATTCCCTTTAAGTAGTATCCATGCTTTCACAGGTGATGATCTATTCTCAGGATGACCTGTCCACCGCTTGGGATACAGGCAGATTAGCTGATCGTCGTCATCAGTGATCAGGACCGGAAATCGCATAGAGGTTTGACTCCTACTGAAATCAATAGGAAGCGCTGTGCTTCTATTCCACTTCCTGCTCCTCGTTACGGACTGGACGCCCATTCCTGACCATAACCAGAGGCGGCACTCCCATGGGTATCAGTGAGAGTGAATGCTGTCAATTACACTTCCTCCCCTGATCATAAAGGATGATGTTTGGCTTGATGAACTGATATGGGACCAGACGATCAGCCGATCGACTAGGATCCTGAACAGCGGATCACTGCCGATCAACTAGTGATGACCTACCCGGAGGAGAGGTCATCACTTGTAAAAGCCCGGAATACCCCATTAAAGGTTTTCAACTAGGCCCCTGTAACCAGCAAATTTGGGGCTGTGTGCGGCCCGTGTTCGGTCCCGTCCACACTGCCACTTTCATGTTTCACATCTAGAAAAACCGCATGTGTCAAAATGTGTAAAAAATCATGCGCTTTAAGCATACGTTTACGTCTTTAAATGCGTATGCTCGGTATACAATATGATGCACTTTGATGAGTTTTTTTGTTTTTCTTAAAGGGGTAAAAGCCCCCCCCCCCATGGTATAAAACAACAAATGAACATTACTCACCTCTTGGGCTCGTCATGCAAACGGACGTCACAGGGAGACCCGGAGTTGGAGAACCAACACAGGAGCGATGAGTAATAGTCATTTGTTGTTTCACTGCATGGGGTCCAGGTGAGAGGGGTTTCCCTTAACTTGGACAACCCCTTTAATAAAGTTTTGAGGTTCACTTTTTTCCTTTAAGCCATTTGATCACAAAAACGTATATGTTAAGACTTAGGCCTCATGCGGATTCTGCATTCAATTTTGCCGATAGGGAATCATTGGCCATCCGTGGTCAAATTAATTGAAATTCCTTCTGCCGGCGTGCCAAGCACATCCGCCGTGCAGAAGGAAAGAAGATCCGGCCACGACAGACGGTAACCCGCAGCGTCCGGACAGGTAAGTTAAATCATTTTTCAGGCCTCATGTCCTCGGAAAAGGAGGGTCCCGCTGCGGGATTCTGCATGGAGAATCCGCGCGGGCCCGAATTTCCTAGTGGACATGAGGCCTTAAAATGTGTGCATTTCACGGATGACCGTATAAACATGTAGATGGGCCCTTAATCCGCACAAACCCATAATAGGTCCATGAAGCTATGCACATTAACATTTCGTCACATGAAGAATCTGGTGGCATCTCTTGCTCTGGGCCGTGCGGCATCCCTGCCCCGTGGGTGCAACTCGCGATCACCTAACCTTATAGTGTGTATTAACCCGTTAACGCTATTGGACATACAGTTGCGTCCTGCAGCTTCGGGGTATGTATGGAGATCGGAGATTGATCCTGCTCCATATAACGCATCCACAACAGCTCTGATAAGCTGCGCCGCTCATTGGAGCCATCAACCTTTTAAATGCCGCTGTCAATTCTAACAGTGGAATTGAAATGCCCCGACCGATGCAATATGATCACGGGTTGCCACGGCAGCCGGTGGCCTTCTAAGGGCTCATGTCCACGGGCAAAATATGATTTAAGATCCGCAGCGGATCTCCCGCATGCGGATCCGCATCCCATAGGGATGCATTGACCACCCGCGGGTAGATAAATACCCGCGGATCGTCAATAAAAGGGATTTAAAAAAAAATGGAGCATGGAAAAATCCGGACCATGCTCCATTTTCGTGCGGGTCTCCCGCGGGGACGGCTCCCGCGGGCTTCTATTGAAGCCTATGGAAGCCGTCCGGATCCGCGGGAGACCTAAAATAGGAATTTAAAGTATTTACCATCCGGCGCGGGCGGGGAAGGTCAGCTGTTCCTCACGGCCGCATCTTCCTTGCTTCGGCTCGGCGGATGTGCCCGGCGCATGCGCGCGGCACGTCGGCGACGTGCCGGCGACGTGCCGCCGGCGTCAGGAATTCATCCGCCGGCCGAAAATGAAGATCCGGCCGTGAGGAACAGCTGATCTTCGCCGCCCGCGCCGGATGGTAAATACTTTTAAATTCTTATTTTCGGCGCTCATGTCCGCGGGGCAGGAGGGACCCGCTGCAGATTCTACATGTAGAATCTGCAGCGGATCTGATTTTCCCCGTGGACATGAGGCCTAAGAGGCCCCTGGTCTGTCATTGCAGATTGCCTGTGGCATGGCTTGGATGAATGCCTGTCAGATCGCGGTATAATTTAATGCTGTGGCATTACATCATACTGCAGGAGCGATCAAAGCATCACAAGTTCTTGTCTCTTCTGGGGGCTAAAGAAAATGTAAAAATAAGTTTAAAAAAGGTTTTACTAATTTAAAAAAAGGGAGTAAAAGTAAAAAAAAAGCTTTTGCCATATTTATAATAGAAGAATCTAAATAATAAAACAAAAAGACATATTTCATGTTGCTGCATCTGTAAAAGTCTGATATATGAAAGTAACACATTATTTACCCCGCATGGTAAACGTCGTAAGAAAAAAGAACAACGCCAGAATTGCGCTTTTCTTGGTTACCCCGTCTTTAAGAAAAAATGTAATAAAAAGCAATCAAAAAGTTGTATGTACTCCAACATGGTACCAATGGAGACTAAAGGTCGCCCCCAAAAAATGAGCCCCCACAGCTATGTAGGTAAACTATTAGATGGAGGAAGAAAACAATTTTTAAAAATTAACTATCTTTGAAATAAAATAAAAGTAGTGCAGCAAAAAAGAAACAAACGGCATAAATGTAATATGGTAGTGATGGCACTGCCCACGGAATAAAGGGACCAGGTCATTTGTGTTGCAGTATATGTGCCGTCGAAACAAGACGCACCCAAGGATGGCAGAATTTTCCTATACCCACACAGCTGCGTTTATTCAATAGGTGGGCATCCCAGGGGGCAGTCACTTATAGCACTGGACAGATGGCATAAGTGCCTGACCTGGGAACAGCACTGACACTGGAGCTTTATAGGGGCGTACAGGAGGGGTGTTGTGGCTAGCACCGAGGTAGCAGATACATTTATTGGGGGGGGGGGGGGGAGTGTTGTTGTGGCTAGCACCGAGGCAGTGCTGGCAACTGTTAGATGAAACACCGACTAATGTCTAATGCACTGGATAGAATGAAGCACCCGCGTCCGCCCTCACAGAGCAAAGACGCCTGACTGCACAACGTCACGTGACAGCCGGCTCTCCCGCCTTCAGTGTGCGTGACGTCACAAAAGCAGAGCTATGTGGGCGGGGCAAGAGAAGAGGCTGGAGAGACGTGATTGTGTGGGCGGGGCCAAGTGCCGAGCAGGAAAGAGGCGGAGCCTAAGAACGGCGACCACCCACCATAGTGTGGTGACCCGGGCGGGTGACAGGAAGAAATTTAGTTGCCCGTTTGGTGGAAGGATGCCGCGGGTAGTGCCGGATCAGAGGAGCAAGTTCGAGAATGAGGAATTTTTCCGGAAATTGAGTCGTGAATGTGAGGTGAGAGCAAGAAACACATCGTGTGTGTGAGAGAGAGAGGAGGGGGGATCGTGTGTAGTATAGAGAGATAGAGGAGGGGGGCTCGTGTGTAGTATAGAGAGAGAGAGAGAGAGAGAGAGAGAGAGAGAGAGGGGAGGGGGGCTCGTGTGTAGTATAGAGAGAGAGAGAGAGGAGGGGGGATCGTGTATAGTATAGAGAGAGAGAGGAGGGGGGATCGTGTATAGTATAGAGAGAGAGAGGAGGGGGGATCGTGTGTAGTATAGAGAGAGAGAGGAGGGGGGATCGTGTGTAGTATAGAGAGAGAGAGGAGGGGGGATCGTGTGTAGTATAGAGAGAGAGAGGAGGGGGGATCGTGTGTAGTATAGAGAGAGAGAGAGAGGAGGGGGAATCGTGTGTAGTATAGAGAGAGAGAGGAGGGGGGATCGTGTGTAGTATAGAGAGAGAGAGAGGAGGGGGAATCGTGTGTAGTATAGAGAGAGAGAGGAGGGGGGATCGTGTGTAGTATAGAGAGAGAGAGAGGAGGGGGGATCGTGTGTAGTATAGAGAGAGAGAGAGAGAGAGGAGGGGGGATCGTGTGTAGTATAGAGAGAGAGAGAGAGAGGAGGGGGGATCGTGTGTAGTATAGAGAGAGAGAGAGAGGAGGGGGGATCGTGTGTAGTAGAGAGAGAGAGAGAGAGAGGAGGGGGGATCGTGTGTAGTATAGAGAGAGAGAGAGAGAGAGGAGGGGGGATCGTGTGTAGTATAGAGAGAGAGAGAGAGAGAGGAGGGGGGATCGTGTGTAGTATAGAGAGAGAGAGAGAGGAGGGGGGATCGTGTGTAGTATAGAGAGAGAGAGAGAGGAGGGGGGATCGTGTGTAGTATAGAGAGAGAGAGAGAGAGGAGGGGGGATCGTGTGTAGTATAGAGAGAGAGAGAGAGGAGGGGGGATCGTGTGTAGTATAGAGAGAGAGAGAGGAGGGGGGATCGTGTGTAGTATAGAGAGAGAGAGGAGGGGGGATTGTGTGTAGTATAGAGAGAGAGAGAGAGGAGGGGGGATCGTGTGTAGTATAGAGAGAGAGAGAGAGGAGGGGGGATCGTGTGTAGTATAGAGAGAGAGAGAGAGGAGGGGGGATCGTGTGTAGTATAGAGAGAGAGAGAGAGGAGGGGGGATCGTGTGTAGTATAGAGAGAGAGAGAGGAGGGGGGATCGTGTGTAGTATAGAGAGAGAGAGAGAGAGGAGGGGGGATCGTGTGTAGTATAGAGAGAGAGAGAGAGAGAGGAGGGGGATCGTGTGTAGTATAGAGAGAGAGAGAGAGAGGAGGGGGGATCGTGTGTAGTATAGAGAGAGAGAGAGAGAGAGAGAGGAGGGGGGATCGTGTGTAGTATAGAGAGAGAGGAGGGGGGCTCGTGTGTAGTATAGAGATAGAGAGGGGGGATCGTGTGTAGTATAGAGAGAGAGGGGGGGATCGTGTGTAGTATAGAGAGAGAGGGGGGGATCGTGTGGTATAGAGAGAGAGAGGGGGGGATCGTGTGTAGTATAGAGAGAGAGAGGGGGGGATCGTGTGTAGTATAGAGAGAGAGAGGGGGGGTGGGGGATCGTGTTGTAGCTATAGAGAGAGAGGGGGGGATCGCGTGTAGTATAGAGAGAGAGGGGGGATCGCGTGTAGTATAGAGAAGAGAGAGGGGGGATCGCGTGTAGTATAGAGAGAGAGAGGGGGGATCGCGTGTAGTATAGAGAGAGAGAGGGGGGGGATCGTGTGTAGTATAGAGAGAGAGGGGGGGATCGCTGTGTAGTATAGAGAGAGGGGGGGATCGCGTGTAGTATAGAGAGGGGGGGATCGCGTGTGTAGTATAGAGAGAGGGGGGTCGGAGGTGTAGTATAGAGAGGGGAGGGGGGGGATCGCGTGAGTATAGAAGAGATGAGGGGGATCGAGTGTGGTATATAGAGAGAGGGAGGGGGGATCGCGTGTGGTATATAGAGAGAGAGGGTGAGGGGGGGATCGCGTGTGGTATATAGAGAGAGAGGGGAGGGGGGGATCGCGTGTGGTATATAGAGAGAGAGGGAGGGGGGGATCGCGTGTGGTATATAGAGAGGAGGGAGGGGGGATGGTGTGGTATGAAGCGAGGGAGGGGGGATCGAGTGAGGTCTATAGAGAGAGGGAGGGGGGGATCGCGTGTGGTATATAGAGAGGGGAGGGGGGGATCGGTGTGGCTATATAGAGAGAGAGGGGAGGGGGGATCGCGTGTGGTATATAGAGAGAGAGGGAGGGGGGATCGCGTGTGGTATATAGAGAGAGAGGGAGGGGGATCGCGTGTGGTATTAGTAGAGAGGGGAGGGGGAGGATCGCGTGTGGTATATAGAGAGGGAGGGGGGATCGACGTGTGGTATATAGAGGATGGGAGGGGGGGATCGGTGTGGTATATAGAGAGAGGGGAGGGGGGATCGCGTGTGGTATTAGTAGAGAGGGAGGGGGGATCGCGTGTGGTATATAGAGAGGGGAGGGGATCGCGTTGATAGTGGTATGATAGGAGAGAGGGAGGGGGGGATCGCTGTGTGTATTTGAGAGAGGGGAGGGGGGATCGCGTGTGGTATTATAGAGAGAGGGAGATGGGAGGGGATCGAGTGTAGTATATAGAGAGAGGGGAGGGGGGAGATCGCGTGTAGTATATAGAGAGAGGGGAGGGGGATCGAGTGTAGTGTATATAGAGAGTGAGAGGGGGATCGCGTGTAGTGTATATAGAGAGAGGGGAGGGGGGATCGCGTGTTAGTGTATATAGAGAGAGGGAGGGGGGGATCGCGTGTAGTATAGAGAGAGAGGGGAGGGGGATTTCGTGTAGTATAGAGAGAGAGGGGAGGGGGAGATCGCGTGTAGTATAGAGAGATAGTAATTATGTGTAGTATGGAGAGAGGAGGGGATGGGGTTCTCCTCACATACCAGTGATGAGCAGGGGAGATGTAGGTAGTAGAGGTATGTAAGAGGGTTTCTCTCCGTGGTTGTTTAGCACTGATCCCCAGGCTGGCTGATGCATTCTAGATGTGGGGCTGACCGCTGGTACCTGCTGGGATCACAAGAACTGCGCTCCCCCGAGTTCCATGGAGCGCCGGTGCCGATGTGTGAGCGTGCTCCACTCACTGTGTGTAGAGCTAGCAGAGCGATGTGCTCAACCGCTTCGTCCACCCCACAGAAGTGAATGAAGGGTGGCCACAGACTGGTGGTGCACGGCCACCTCAAACACTTTTGGAACTTTGTGGTGCGCCATTCTCTTTTTTGCCCTGGGGTGCTGGTGATCAGTCTTCTCTGTGCCCATATTCTGCGCAATAGTCCTACTAAGCTGCAATCAACAGACAAAGATAGTTTACTGTAGTGCCACAGTGCCCGCAGCACACCAGACTGTGCCACAGTGCCCCCTCCTCCCTGTAAGGCCTCTTTCATACGAGCGACAACGTTATCTCACGCGAGAAAATCTAAACAATATCGCAGCATCTGTGTTCTGTGCGATAGCACTGCGTTCTCTCGCAGCGATGTCGCAATTGTGGAGCTGTAAAGTAGCACGACTTTATAGCACTCTTTTGCTGGGATTTTGGGCCTTGAAATATAAACCCTACCCTGAAAATAAGCCCTATATGCAATAAAATTATAAGGCTGTAAAAAAAAATATATATGTTTTTCCTGTCCTGGAAACCCGTGAAGGACTACTCTACATGCCCTGTGTGCAGGTAGGTGGTCCCTGACCCGCACATCTACCTGCCGCACAAAGTGCTTTATAATGGATTTGTTTTATAACATTATCTTCCTACTATGTACAAATGTCTATATTCCTTTGTTTTTGGGCTTACAGATCAAATACACCGGATTCAGGGACCGGCCGCATGAGGAGCGACAGGGGCGTTTCCCAGAATGCCTGCAGGGATGGCCCGCTTCCGAAATCGTAAGTCTCATTGTGACCCCTGATGTGGTATGGGGAGACACTGAATGGCCACTTTATTAGAAACCCCCATCTAATAGCACGTGGAGCTGCTTTGGCATTCAGAACTGTAGCACCGCCTCTTCATCAGAACAATTCCTGACATCCTCCTCTGACCCCTTTCGTTAATTAGTTGTTTACGTCCACTGGATCCCCTTTTGCTGGGCGACGGTGATTTTGATGGGGTCCATATTTCTATATAATGTGTTGGGGGGGGGGGGGCGGGCATATCCTGGCTTTCTCCCCTAAACAGATATCCGTTCAAAGAAGAGTCAGCAAACCCTGAGCTTTTATCCCAGGCATAAAAAAAAGGGGCCTGATTTAGGAAGGATGCTTATCTAGAAGTGTAGGGGCACCTTAAATGCTGCTTTCACAATACCTTCTATAACTTACATAAATGGATAGTACAAGGTAATACAAGAATGTTGTTAAAAATCAAAGGCCCTTTCTCCACTTATGGACCCCTTTTTCCCTTCCTGCACTGATTATTCAGTCTGAAATATTGCTAAAATTTGTATGGGGATGCATGCTATCCGAGGGATCTGGTTACATTCTGCCCATAGAAACTCTATGGAGAGGAGAGGGAAGGAGGAAGCAGCTGCAGAGTAAGATAGAGGCAGAGTGACTGGACACTGCTGCTGAAGGCTCTAATAAATGATTTATCATCTCTCGCTGCTTGATAATACTGTATAATGTCCTCTTGCTGCTGTTGCCTCTGAGGCTTTATTCACACGGGCGCTGCGATTTTCAAGTGACAGCGGCTGCACCGTGGCTGTAAATCGCTGTGAACGAGAGGCAGCTGCGACCAAGTCACGCCTACATCTCCCTTTTTAACGCCCATTCAGACCGAATACTGTTGGGCCGGGGGGAGAGAGTTTAGCGTTGCTAAACTTCCTCCCCCTCTCCGCTCCTTGCCAGCTGCTGCCAAAGGGAGGGGGCAGGAGCTTAGCAGAGCTAGTGTGCTAATCTCCCGCCCCCTCCCCTTGCCGGCAGCTCTCATAGGACTCCCATAGGGTCCGTCCCCCTGCTCAGTGCAGGATTCACTAAATCATCCCTGACAGATAATTAAAATCCGCCCGTGGACATTGGGCCTTAATGATACAATACGTTTTTTCTGCGGGACGGTACAATTACGACGATACCTAAATTGCGGTGGGAGGCCGGTTATCAGTCATAGCCGTCTCCTGCTGTGGGCTCACTTCTGATCCCGCACCATCCATAGGACTTACGGGATAACTACCACCCTGCCAGGACTAGGATGGGAAGGCCTGGGGGAAAAAACAGGAAAATTAGGGAAAAAACAGGTTGTTTTCCAACGCCATTTTTTATGTTCTATAGTTTGAATACCTTATCATTCATCATTGGGAAGGAACGTAATCTACACACTTTTTTATTTCAATTTTTGCAGAGTAAGGCTTAGGGAAAAAAGGTTTTTTTCCCCAATTTTTCAGTTTCTTTTTCTATTCTTTCCCCAGGCCTTCCCATCTCTAGCCAGGACGTAAACTGAGGTCTTCCGCCTCCCAATAGCCCAGCAATTTCCTCTGACTTTCTGAGCAGAGCTTACTCTGTAACCCGGCAGCATTATTCCTGCGCCGCCTCCGTCTCGCTGATTATTGATTCTCTATTTCAGGCTTTCGTGGCCACAGGAACCAATCTATCGCTGCAGTTTTTCCCAGCAAGCTGGCAGGGAGAGCCGCGCCAAGCCCCGACCCGAGATTATGTAGACTTCGAAAGAGAAACTGGAAAGGTAAGTCATTCGGAAGAGGGGTGAGCTTCTGTATACTAATAGGAGGGCTCCGATATGGGGGCATCGCGGGCTCTAATTTATGTCTATGTGCCAACTTCTGGGATTGTCCCTCCACAACCACCGTACAATGCAGATATTACACCAATCCAACCTTCCTGACAATTGTCATGTATTGTGCTGGGTAGCTGGCAGAGTCTAAAGTATTGGCATCTCACATGGCGAGGTCAGAGCCTAATTTTAACTCCTTAGGGACACACACACACTTTTTCTTTTTCTTTTTTTCCGGTTTCATTTTTTTTTCTCTCCCCCCCCCCCCCCCCCCTTCCTTTTAAAATATCATCACTTTTTTATTTACCCATCAGTGTAGATGTCTGAGGGCTTGTTTTTTGCGGGACGAGTTGTATTTTTCAATGGCACTACTTAATGTACCATGTAATGTACTGAAAAACTTTTTAAAAAGTGGAGTGAAATGGAAAAATAATTAAATTTGTCCAACTTTGGGTGCGTCTTCTTTCTATGGCGTGCACAATGCTACAACAATGACCCGATAATTTTATTCTCCGGGTCAGTACGAATACTACAATATCAAATTTATATAGTTTTATGTATTTTTAGTTTTTTATGTATTTTTTTAAAATATTTTTTAGCGCTTTTTATTGCATATGTTCTTGGAGACAGAGTGACGAAAAAAAGCGCATTTCTGGCGGTTTGACTCTAGTTTGATCTCTGTGCGGGGTAAATAATGCGTTACTTTAATAGATCGCACTTTTACAGACGCAGCGATTCCAAATATGTTTAGGGATTTTATTTAGATTCTTTTATTATAAATATGGCAACTTTTTTTTTTTTTTTTAAATTAATAAAACTTTTTTAAACTTACTTTTAATTTTTTTTAGCCCCATTGCGATGCTGTGATCGCTCCTGCAGGATTATGTAATACCATAGCCTTACATTATACCGCAATCTGATAAGAAATCTGAAATGACAGCCCTGGGACCTTACAAAAGGCCCCCGGCTTACATGGCAACCACACGGCACCCCACAATCTCATCATGGGGGGGCAGTGTGGGATCCCTGAACAATGATTGGGGCATTTAAATGCTGCTGTCAGAATTGACGGTGGCATTTAGAGGGTTAACAGCTCAGATGAGCGGTGCTGCTTATCAGAGCGGTAGCAAGCGGGTGTCAGCTGTAAGAAACTTTTGGCACCCGCATTGTATGGAGCAGGATACCCCCCCCCCCCCCTTACACCACATTCCCTTCAATACAAACCCGGAACCTCCAGGATGTAAATGTATGTCCTGTAGTGTTAAGGGGTTCAGACTGGCTGCAGACAAAATGTTTGTAGTTCTGTCTCAAACGCCAAGCATCGTGGATTCCAATGATTCTCCGGTCGGGTCGGGCCACTCGTCCATATTATGGAGGCATGAATGGGTCAGTATGCGCTCGTTTGTCACTGGCGTATCTCAGAGTTAGGGCTCTTACACACGACCATAGCTATTTTCGGTCGGCTGTGTCACGGCCATTTGCGCTCCTGTTCAGATGGCCCGATGCATATACTCCAAGCCTGGATTGCCATTGGGCGGGGGAAGACAGTTTAGCTCTGCTAAACTGCTCTCCCCTTTCTGCCGGCTCTTGGCAAGGAAAGGGTGTGGGGCAGGGCGGGAGCTAGTGTGCTAAGCCCCCGCCCCATCTCCGCCCCTCTTCGGCTGCCAGCAATATGAAGGGGCAGACGAGGCGGGAGCTTAGCAAGTAGCTCCCACCCACCCCCACCCCACCCCCCCACCCCCCTCCTATGGCAAACAGCCGGCAAGGAGAGGAGGGGTGGGAGCTTAGCAGACACGCTGCTAAACTCCCTCCCACCTCCCTTCTCCGACAGCTACCATAGGCTCCCATAGGAGTCTATGGGAGCTGCTCCGTATTCCGGACAGGAAGATAGTTCCTGAATGCGCCTCTTATGCGCTATCTTGGTCAGCCTGTGCGTGCTTTTACGCCACGGGAATACGCCCATCTGAACTGATGCATTGTAAACCAATGCATCAGATGGGAAGCGTATATCGGCCGAGCGTGAAAGCGCAGCCAGTATACGGTCGTGTGAATAAAGCCTTAAGGTGCAGCTGGCTCAGCACGCAAACCACTGCGGTTCTCAAATTGTCAATGGGCATGCATTTCTGCAGATAAACCACAGTTTTACCCGCACACCCATTGACAATCAGTTTAACCCCTTAAGGTCCAGACACTTTCTAGGGATTTTAACCATGTGGTGTTTTTTTTATGCCCTGTTTTTTTTGTTTTTTTTTTCCTTCAGCTACCAAAATTATTTTTGCTGCATTTTTTTTGTTAGTTTTTTCGTGACCTATAGGGCTATTTTTATTTATTTTTTTAAATCTTTTTATTTTCACTGACTTTTTTTAGCTTTATTGGGGGTAAAAAGCTAAAAAAAATATTTTTTAAATCAGTTTATTTTTAAAATGAGTATATTGGGAATGGGTTTCTCACTTTGTTTTGGATGTTTTGATATATAAATTTGTATAGTTTTGGATTACAGGGTGCGTACGGTGACTGTTTTGGTTGGCATCGGCGGGGGCTCATTTTATTCTGTAATAATATATATTTTTTTTTGTTTACATTTATTTTTGTAACTTTTTTTATTTTTTTTATTTTCTACTTTTGTAGCTGGGGCATCCATAGTAGCAGCATCCGTAGGAGCCCCAGTTACAGGGAAAAACAACTTCTGCCTTTTCCTGTTGTAAATTATACATAAATGTCAGTATGTGTGGCCACGCCCCTCATGACAAGCCCTGCCCCTTTTTTTCTTTCCACAATCGGGACTTAAGTCAAAATTTGCAGCTTTTCTACGGAAAGCCCTACAAGCCCTTTGTAGTAGTCCCACCATATGTTTATATGGCTATTAGAGATGAGCGAACGTACTCGGTTCGGGTGTTTTTGGACTCGAGCACTGCTTTTTCCAAGTAACTGATTACTCGGACGAAAAGTCCGGGGGTTGCAGAGGGGATGGGGGGGGGGGTTGATTACCTGCTCTAGACGTGTACAAGCCATATCCTACTCATGATCTAATACTCCCTTAACCCTTTCCAATCCACTGTGTGACGTCTAAAGACATTGTGATTAAAGGCTGTACAGCTCCGACGTCGGAAGACGTCCGGCAAGGTATTCTTACTGTACATTACTGACTGCTTTGTTATCGGGTGCCTCTTTAGCATGTCCCACACCGCAGTACTGGCTCTAGCCAGAAGAAGGAGCCATTGCATAATGGCGAAAAGCGAAAGCCCCCTAGGTAATCCTGAATCCTAAATTGGATTGCAAAGGGTTAATAGGCAGACTGGCTTAGTATTCCAGTGACATTAAGTCAGCAGGATGGGGGATAAGTAGCTGATCGTGGGGTCTGACCACCGGGACCCCATTCGATCACCAAATGAGGTTCCCATGTAGCCCGAGAGACTTGCAAAATGAACGGAGTGGCGGCATACATGCATCCTCAGAAACCACTCCTTTCATCCCAGTGAGATCGCCGATCGCTGGATCGATGGCTATTTTCTGCACTCCCCTTGAAATAGATTAGGCAGTGGCTCCCTTCATTTTGCCAGTTTCTGGTGACCGGTTGGGATCGCAGTGGTCAGACCCCTACCGATCAGCTAGTTTTCCTCTAACCTGTAGATGGAGGATAACTTAACCCTTTCATAACCCAGGGTCATTGATGCTTCTGTGTCCAGGTCACATTCTGCTGTTCTGGCATTAACATTTTCAAAAAAGCGTCCCACCCACCCACCCCGTCAATAGGGCTATCTGGGGGCTCCTTTATTGTGGGGCAACTTGTAGTTTTTATTGGTACCTTATTGGGCTTCATAAGACTCACTTTTTAATCAATTTTTTCTTGGAGATGGAGTGACCAAAAAAAAAAAAGAGTAATTACTACTGGGGAAAAAGGCTTTTTAAACTTTGATAAATTTTTATTTTTTTTAACAATTAAAAAATCTTTATTTTAGTCATTTTTCCTTTTTTAAAGTCCCAACAGGGAACTTGAACTCGCAGTCGTTTGATAGTTAATACAGTGTAATGCAATACTATGGTATTGTACTATACTGTATTACAGTCTGTCTGTTAAAGACTTACCACTGGGAAGTTTTAATAGGCAACCAATAAAGGCGGAAATGGGGGCCTTTAGAAGGCCCCAGGCTGCAATGACACCAGGACAGCAACCCCGCAATCATATCCTGCCAGGGCTGTTTGGGGCATTTAAATGCCGCTGTCAGAACTGACAGTGACATTTAAAGGGTGACCAGCCGGTATCTGAGATATCTCTGATTACGGCTGTTGCAGGGGGGTGTTGGCTGTCGAAGACCGCTGATACCCGTCGTATATAGAGCGCGCTTGCCTCCTGAGCCCGATGCATATGCTGTAGACTTCTACCGCGTTTCCTCAAAAATAAGACCTTGTCTTGTCTTACATTCATTTTTGCCCCAAAAGAAGCGCTGGGTCTTATTTTCGGGGGTGCGTTATTATACTCAGGGCCTCTGCACGCTAGTGTTTTTTTCAACGCTGCGATAAAGCTCAGTTTTTTTAACATGAATGTCAATAGGTCTTTCTAATGTTAAAAACGCATCACACAAAAATCGCAGGTTTGGGCTTTGTGATTTTTGTGCGATGCGTTTTTAACATTAGAAAGTCCCATTGACAATCACATAAAAAAAAACACAGCGATATCGCAGCATTAAAAAAAACGCTAGTGTGTAGGGGCCCTTACCTAGCAGGCTCAGTCCAGGTCCCTCCCACTGCCTTCCGGAGCTCTGATGTGCTGAGCCGCGGCATTGATGGGCTAATTCAGAGATCTCGCCTCCACAACGGGATGGCGCTGATTGGTTCATCCAGCACTGCTCAGCCAATCAATGCACAGTTTGATGAACCAGTCAGAGCCATCACTTCCTGGAGGAGGGATTTATGAATCCTGTAACCAGGAAGTGATATACCAAAAAGAGAAAAACGCCCCACGCTCGCAAGGACAAACCAAGGGGTAACCTCCGTTACAAATAAATTCCTTTAATGCAGTGCAACGCGTTTCGTCGCTAGCTTGCGACTTTATCAAGCACCTGGAAGTAACCAGGAAGTGATCTTTTGTGGGCAAACGAGGACTACAGGACGCATATATCTATATTCCTCAACACTCCTGCTCGATTTGCAACCTGATTGGTTGTTTGGGTTGGGTGATTAACAGTGATTGGTTGTTTAGGTTGGTTCGAGCAGAAGGGTTGTGGAATATATATATGCCTACAGGACACACGGCAGAGCCCTGGATGGCAACAGGAGGACTGGGAACGAGCCTGCTAGGTAAGTATTTTTTCTGTAATGCAGCTAGGGCTTATTTTCGGGGTAGGGCTTATATTTCAAGCCTCCCCAAAAAATCATGGTAGGGCTTCTTTTCAGGGAAACAGGGTGTAGACCTCCTAACCGCATGGGGTATGTGCAATTAGCCATATGTATGTCACAAAAGAATTAATGTCACCGGAATACCCCTTTATTTCATAATCCGGTGTAGTACACAGTTCACCATTCCTCCTCCCCGGTTGTCTTAGAACAACGTTCAGGCTTTCTGCGTTCAACTTCCTCGTTCGGATAGGTCTGGAGACCCCCCTTCCCCAATCTTGTGGTCTTTAGCATTTCCTACATAGAGGCAGGAAAACCAAAATCTCCTTCCTGGGGGGATGGGGAACACCAAGTCAGAGGGGCTTTTATTTTAAATAAATGTCTTTATCACTTCTACAGTTGTTGGTCTGCGTTATTAACTTGCAGCCCTTCAGAAAGAAGCCGTAGTGGCCGAGTCTGGCTGTACACCTTCAATAGTTGTCACCTGATTGCTCATTCGGCCGAAAGCTATTCTTCTCTGCCCCCTTATAAATGTGCTCGGTGTTCTCGGTAGGGAGTAAGCTGCTGATAGACAATCTGGTGGTTCTTTAGCTCCCTTGAGAACAAAATCAGCGGAAATGTTTATACTCAGATGCCTCTGCCCTGTGCCGGTCACTGCACTGGCTGCCCGTTAAATTCAGAATTCAATTTAAACTCGCTACCCTCATCCACAAAGCCCTCCACAGCGCAGCGCCCCCCTATATTGCCTCTCTCATCTCAATCCATCACCCAGCTCGGCCTCTCCGCTCTGCTAATGAAACCAGACTGAGCGCCCCTTTAATTCGAACTTCTCATTCCCGCCTCCAAGGCTTCTCCAGAGCAGCACCAGTCCTCTGGAACGCACTACCAAAGGCTACCCGAGCAATCCAGGACTCACAGAACTTCAGGTGTGCTCTAAAAACGCACCTCTTCAGGGAGGCATACCGCATTCCCTAAACAAACCCCTCTGTACTCCGCCTGATAACATGCTCCCTGACCTACTGACTGCAATCCCTGCTAGGCGTCATAAACCGTTCCTGCAGTCATACCGATTCTGCCGTTACACGGCCAAATGTCTGACCATTGTCTGTGTATAGAATCCCTCACTCTCCACCCCGCCATACCGTGTACATCTCCGCCATACGGTGCACCTCTCCAGCCCTTTACCTTCTGTATCACCCCATTATCTGTAGTATGTAAGCTCGTTGGAGCAGGACCCTCACCCCTACTGTCTCCATCAACTGATTACTATGTAACCGTGGTTCTGTAATTTTTGTACTTTTGTCTTTCTGTATTCCCCTTGTCTATGTAAGCGCTGCGGAATATGTTGGCGCTATACAAATAAAGATTATTATTATTATTATTATATCCAACTGCCCGATCTGACTTCTTCCGGACATGATAGAGTTGGGAGACCACCATGCACATTAGATGGTTGGCTAGCTCCTTGGGTCTCATTGAACATGAATGGATCGGCATCACGCATGTGTGGTCATTGCTTCATTCAATCTCCTCCTTTACTGCGGGGATGGGGGGGGGGGGGGGAATGGGACCGTTGTTCTCGGGATCGGTGGGGAGGTCTCAGCTGTAAGACTCCCACTGATCAGACTTTTATCACTTATACTATGGATGGGTGATAAAAGTTACTTTTGGTACGGTGGTTAATTTTTGGGTGTATGGATAACACTCAACCTGCAAGGTTACATCCCAAAAAATTTTTCATATGACCCATAAGTGATGGTAAATTTTAGTTTTATGTCAGTTTTGTTAATATACTGAAAAAAGTTTTCAACCCTATTAAAATGACCCTCCCAAATCAGAAGATACCGTTGGGAGAACTTGGTCACGCCAAAAAGGAACTGTACCGATCTAATGGTTTCTCAGCTGGAGTGTGATAAGCTCAAGGAACGCCCCTGTCCTAAATGGGCACTGAAGGGGCTCTCTGCTCTCCCCCCCCCCCCCCCCCCCACTGATGAGGTTATCAGTAGTTGATGGATGGAGGTCCACCACTCAGGACCCCTGCCCATCAGCTGATTGCCCAACCCGTTGTCCGGTGCAGCGGACCTGGATGTTGTCATAAGCGGACAGTGGAGGAGGTGCGGCCGTCGGCTTCACTGCATTAGGATCAGTAGGACAGCTGTGCTGCTGCGGCACTTCCTGCTGCTCTCCAGGTTTGGACTGGATGCGACGTCATGACCAGCGGAGTAGCAGGAAGAGTTGTATTGGCACGAGTCTCCCATTCAATAGGAGTGAAGATGGCATTTTCTTACCTGTCCGCTTATGACAACATCCGGCTCGCTGCAGCGGACCCCTGTCCATCAACTGCTGATGATCTGTCCAGAGGATAGGTCATCAGTGGGGGAAAAAATGGCAGACGGCCCCCTTTAAGGTCTCATGTCCATGGGCGGGTCAGATTCCGCACGGAATCTAGCCCTGTCAGTGACCCATGCTTACCTGTATGCCCCCGGCAGCGGCGTCCACACGGACCCCTCCACTTCCAGGTTTGCTGCACTGCACATCGGACATGCGCATTACAGTTTTTTCCTTTTTAAATCTCCTGCTTTCCCGCGGCGTCCGCAGTGTGACTTCAATGGAAGCCGTCCGTGCGGGATCCGCACAAAAATGGAGCATGCTGCCACTAGTTTTCCGGACCGAAGGGTCCACAAAACAAATCTGCATGCTTAAATTAATTTTCGGCCACCCATGCTTCCTTAAGGGCGGCTTGATTTTTCTGGATCTCTCTGCAAGTTCTGCAAATCAAACCTTTACCATTATATCCAGTACTGCCAGAAGCACTCTGCTAGTAGATGGTAAGTCTTAAAGTATAACCGAACTGTAATGGTTGTTTTTCCACCACGTTAAGTCTACAATATAAGAATGATATTAATACCCCATATATTCCCATATATAACCGCTGCATGAGATCTTACAGAATGACTGGAGGTTTGTTCCCCAACTCCCTTCCCCCGGTGGGTTTACCAGCAGCGAGAGGGTTAAGACGTCTTGGCTTTCTGCTGCAGATTTTCACTAATGCGGTCGTAGTAAATGTAAAGTATGTCAGTCAGACCAAGTCCTCTGCTTCTTCTGTTACGAGTAAAAAGTGCAATATTAACCCCTTAATGACAGGGCCTATTTTGGCTAGAAGGACACAACAATTTTTGGGTGGATTTCCATCTCCGCTTTCCAAAGGCCAGAACTGATGTTATTTTCCCGGGAGAAATATATCAATTCTGCCTTTTTATTTCTACAGTGATTATCATGTAGCACAAATTACCGAATCTGCTTTTTTTTGTGGGCCGATCCGATTGACATACGGCTTTTTTTATAACTTTTTCTTTTTGTGAGGCAAAATGAATAAAATAAGCATTTTGCCTTAGTTTTTTTTAGTTTTTTTGCAATGCAGGATAAATAATGTGCTCCGTTTACAGTACAGGTCATTATGGAGATGATGCTACCAAGTTATAGGTTTGTTTTTTATACAAAGAGCGGAAAGTGCGCAAAAAAGTGTGTTTTTGTTTGTTTTTATATATTATATTATACAAATTTTTTTTTATTATATTTTTAATGTCACTGTAGGGGACTTGGGCCAGAACAGCTCTGACTGCAATGAAATGCAATGTGTTATCGCTCACAATAAGGTCTGGTGTCCAGTTGCCATGATTACAGAGCGGAGGGCTGATAACGTCACAGTGGGAGTGTGCGCTCCCTCTGGGAATCCTTTACATACCGCAATCAACATTGATTGCTTCAGGTAAGGGATTAACAGCAGGGATCGGTCTTCTCACCGATCCCCACTGTTGCAGCTGGAGGCCGGCTGTCGCTGCAGGGTGGCGCAGGGTCACTTCTGAGCCCGTGCCATCTACAAGACGTAAGTTTACATCCTGTTGAGTTAACTACCACCCTGCCAGGACGCAAACATACGTTCTGTGGCATTAACCCTGATTGAAGACTATACAGCTCCGATGTTGGAAGATGTCCGGCAGGGTATTCTTACTGTAGATTACTGGCCACTTCTGAGCATGGAGCATGACTTTTCTTGTGTTTTTGAGGATGCTTGAAATATAAGCCCTACTCCAAAAATAAGCCCTAGTTACAGTTAATTTAAAAAATGCCATACCAGTAAGATCCATTTTCTGCCGCAGCGCAGGCGTATGGGGTTGACCATTACTTTTCTATTTGCATATGTAGCCAACAGGTTTTCTGTGCCTCTCGTAAATTTGCTTGTGACGGCGCCGCTGTTTTTGGAATTTATGCCGGAATTCACGCTGCACTTGAACGATGAATTGGAAAACTCAAAACTATTTCTCCTGTGGTGTCGCCATTTTCCTGTAATCTGCAAACAAGAAGCAGCGCTGCGGTGCGGCAGGACATGGAATTTACCGGTACAGCGTAAACTTTGAACCTTCCCCTTTTCAGGGCGGATTGTGTTCCGCTCTTCTGTAGCTTGTTGGTAATTAAACCCCCAAATCTGCTCCTTTGTCAATACCCCTGGACTGTTCTCCTGTTTTCCCATTGTGAACACGTCTGTCATAAAACATGGCTACTGTTTAGTTATTAATCCGCCGCGCTGCGACACCCGATCCATCACCAGCCCGCTCTCCCGGAACCTATTAATCACTGTCGGAGGATGATGAGTTTTCCGTCTGGTGTAAAGAGAGGTGTAACTCCAACCAGTCACTTAGAGAAGTAATAAATTAGGGTTTGGAGGGACACTGGGGACACGTACAGAAAAATTATAATTTCTAATAAACAACTCCATCAACGTCTAAGACGAGTATCCAGGCGGTGGGGGGGGGGGTATGGCAATAAAGTTCTGAAGGTCTAAGGATTTAGGCAACGTGATAACTTGCTTTTGCGCACAAGTCACAGATAAAATCACAAGATTACCGCAGGGGGTTTCCATTGCTAAAAAATATTGCAAGCCACCATTGGCGGTAACAAAGGGGCGTCCTCTATGGAAAGAAGGTTTCTACACCGACATAGGAGGTTCTTTACTGTAAGAGCAGTGAGACTACGGAACTCTCTGCCTGAGGACGTAGTGATTAGAGTGTAGGAGGGGCCTGGACGTCTTTCTTGAGCGAGTCAATATTATGTTATAAGTAGAGATGAGCGAGCGTACTCGTTAAGGCAAATTACTCAAACGAGTATCTCCATTTTCGCGTACATGCCTGCTCGTCCGAAAAGATTTGGGGGCTGGTGGGGGTGAGCGATGAGTTGCGGGAGTGAGCAGGACGGAGAGAGAGATCTCCCCCACCCCCCGCTCTTCCCCGCCTGCCCCCGAATCTTTTCGGGCAAGCAGGCATGTAGTTGAAAATGGCGATACTCGAGTAATTACTATTACTCTAGTTATAATCAATAATAACTTCAGAAGGGTCGGTGATCCAGGATTATTCCGATTGCCAGATTGTAGTCGGGGTGGAATTTGTTTTCCCTTAAATGAGGAAAATTGGCTTTTTACCTAATTGGGGTTTTTGCCTTACTCTGGATCCACATTGGGGGTTAATAGGCTGAACTGGATGGACAGATGTCTTACTATGTCACCAGATCCATGTGGTCTCCATGCCCGTTATCCGTGCTCATTAGAGCTCTAATCTCGCTTGCATCCACAAGCTGCTGTTTTACGTTTCCTTTTGCCTTTTTGTGAAAGAAGTGTTTTTCCGAGAGTTTGGTCCATTTTCGCACCTTATAGTAGAGTACAAATCCCTCTACAAGGTGTTATTCAACGGGGAATAAGCCATATTGCTTAAAGCGGTATTCCGGGGATGGAATGGTTTTTTTCAGCTTTCCCTCATCCACTGGATACGGATAGATCGTTGGAGGTCTGACTGCTGATCCTCAATGTGCACTGCTACTAGTAATAGATGACCTGAAACTAGCATTGTTGGGTTGTCCCGTTGTAAACCATTTATTGATGGCCTATCCTTGAGTAGATTGGTGGGGGTCTGCTGCCCAGGATCCCCGACGATCAACTGTTTGCCGGGCCAGTGACAGCTCCGTTCCCAATACAGTGGTCCGACTTGGTATTGCAAGCCAAGTTCCCATTTACTTCACTGGGAACGTTGCCTGTAATACCAAGCCTTGGTACTACATTATTTCATTCTAGTAGTCCGCGGGATGCATTGCAGCTGCGCCTTTGATGGGGACCGGTACAAAAGGCAAGTATAATAGTCACATCTCCGGACTCGGCCAGGCGGCTCCTGTTAGCACATAACTTTAGTTTATACAGTGTTTCCTAAACTCTAATCCTTGTGACCTCCAATAGGATTGGAGTTTGGGAAACCCTTCCATAACCTGTCCCAGGCAGTTTATGGTTTGGTGCAATAAGAGAGGTGTAAAATAGGAGGACAAACCGCCCATCAGGATGCACCAAACTGCAAAAATGTCATTAAGGGAGAAAATGAAGCTCCTCTTATACTGTGTGATCGCTCAGGAACCAGACGGCAAGTCTCCTCCTGATCCCCGCTGCTGATGAACCACTCCTTGTCCTAGCCATGGCCGTATCCTCACCGCCCCCTACCCCTTCTATGAAAGATCTCTCTGGTCTATGTGAACTGCCTCTCTGCCCGCTTGCTGTTATTTTCCTATCAGTTCTTACCTGTGGCATGCCTTGATGAATGGCCTGTCAGATCGCTGTATAATGTAGGAGTCATGGTCCCTTGGGGGGGTGGGGGGGGGATTTAGTTTTTTAAAAATTTTATTAATTATAAAAAAAAAAATAAAAGGTAATAAAATTTGAGGGAAAGAAAACCGTTTTGTGATTATTTAAAATAAAAAACCAAAAACTCAAAGCATATTTGGTATCGCTGCGTCCATAAAAGTCCGATCTATCACAGTAACACATCGTCGTCAGAAAAAAAAATACACAACTTCATAATTTTTTATTTATTTATTTATTTGTTTTTTGGGTAAACCTGTCTCTTAATAAAAAAATAAAACGTGACCAAAAAGTCATATCTACTCAAAAATGGTGCCAATAGAAATTACAGGACATCCCGTAAAAAAAAACAAAAAAAAAAACAAGCTCTAACACAACTATGCCGACTGAAAAAATCTAAAAGTTCTGGCTGTCAGAAGATGGCAGCAGAAAATAATGTTATTTTCAATAGAGATTTTATTTTTTCATAGTATGGCAAAAAAAAAAAAAAACAATATAAATTTGGTATCGTAGTAATTGTACTGACCTATGAAATAAAGTTAGGTCATTTTTGCTGCAATGTGTACGCGGTAGAAACAAGACCCTTCCAAATATGGCAGAATTGTGCCTTTTTTTTTTTTTTTAATAGTTTTTCGGTACATTAAACAGCACCATCGAAAAATGCAACTCGTCCCGCAAAAAAACAATCTCTTCTCCAGCTACGTTAATGGAAGAAAAACAGGGTTGTGTCCTTAAAGGGTTAAAGTTTGACTCAGAGCGGAGTTCTGAGCCAAAGAAGTGGGCCATAATGTTGCATCATGTTGACTGACTGCTCTCTCCCTGCTTGAGTATAGCAACATGCGATATGAGCCTGGTTGACAGGTTCCCTTTAAAGGGGTTTTCCAGTCAAATACTATTGATGACCTATCCTCAGGATGGGTCATCAATAGTTGATCGGCCGGGGTCCGCCGCTCAGGACCCTGACCAATCAGCTGAACGGGCGCATGCTGTCAGCGCCACAATAAAAGTCCTGAGCGGCGGACCCTGGCCGATCACCTATTGATGACCTATGCTGAGGATAGGTCATCGATACTATCTGCCTGGAAAACCCCTTTAAGTATGCGCTGGTGATATAGGATGGTGCTAACGGGGTCCCTGGTTCTGTTTCAGGTCCATTTAAAGGCTCCAATGATCCTTAACGGTGTTTGTGTCATGTGGAGAGGATGGATAGACCTCCAGCGTTTGGACGGGATGGGCTGCTTAGAATTTGATGAAGACCGAGCACAGGTTGGCATAGATCATTGCATTGCATAAGGGCGTGTGGGGTGGCTTTAGGCACTGGGTGCAGGGTCCCTATGCTGGGAGCAGGATCAGAACTCAGCGTTACTTAATAGTTTTGGATGCAATCTATTGGAGAAGGAGAAAAGAAACGCAGCAAAGTTGGCCGCTGACTACTCTTCTTGCTTCCTCCTAGCACGAGGACGCTCTGGCGCAGCAGGCCTTCGAGGAAGCTCGCAGGAGAACCCGTGAGTTTGAGGACAGAGATCGCTCTCACCGGGAGGAAATGGAGGTGAGAGTTTTACGACCACGCTGCCCTTAACTGGTCAGTACCCCATAGAAATAATAACTACTACTTGTGTGCATGAGCAGTGGGTGCCAAACCCCGGGGGTGAGCCGTGTGCTTCCTGATAGGATGCATGGTAGGACCGATCCCGCTAGGATAGTAGGAAATAGTAGCTGCCTCCACTTATGAATGCATTGGAAGAAAATCCCTTCTATCCTTGCATGATCCAGCGAGAATCTGTAGGATGACTGTTTCGTGTGAAAGGGGCCCTTACCCCTTCACCCTTTGCTTGCAAAGACCCCAAAAAAGGAAGTAGAACTTTTCTTGGCGCTCCCCAACTTCAAACAGTATTGTACCTAGACTATAGAGCTGTGATTCTGGGTAATATGATGCCAAACTCTAAGCTTTAACCCTAACCTTGCTACATTTAACATGATGTGTTCCATATGCCTGTGGCAGTGAAAGGGTTAATCACACTCACTAGTCCATGGCAAACCAGGAATCTTGGGGCTTGTTGACATCTGTGTTGAAGGTTTGGAATCTCCATCACTGATTTCTGCTAGGAAACGGTATAATAGCAGCGTACTATAGTCCTGCGAAATTCCGGATTGCTCGCCGTACATTGTAACGGATCCCAGTTACAGTCAATGGAACCGTTCAGCCAACTGTTTTTCTGCTCCCTGAACAGAGGAGGAAAACAGAATGCATATATTAAATGGTCACTGGCTTTTTTTTTTTCTCCAAACAACATATGCTTATGTGATGGCCATAGCCAATGTGTGATAACTAAAGGCCCATTTACACACAAATAAATTCTTTCAAACGACCGAAAGGTTTAGCGATCTTTTTGCATAAAGTGTTAATGGCCATTAATACTTTATCATCTTCGTTTGTAGGTAAAAGGGCCTCCAGAAGCTGTTTGCAGAGCCCAGCGTGTAATCAATCACACGCCCAGCTGTGCACACAGCTGCATTGTTCTGCTGTCGGCTCGCAGCAGAATACAATGTAATTTGACGACTCCTGTGGAGATAAGAGCGTGCTGTTTAATAAGAGATACTTTATCTCTCACTAGTGAACGATGGATTTTGAGTTCACCTCAAAATCATTGTTCAAACGAAACGTGCACGATGCCGGGTTTACCTGTAACAATTATTGCTCATTTTCGGTCGTTTGAATGAATTTTGAGCGATAATCATTACACGTAAATAAGCCTTAACAAGAGTGCCATTCATGTAATTTACATAAAATTATGTTCTTGTGCTGAGAAATTCCTCTAAGTGCTGGCCACTAGGGGTCTCCGTTCTAATTTGCTGCCTACTGCCAGTTGTCAAATGATCTCTCTAGTAAAGAGGTAATAAGAAGTGAAGAAGAGGGGTAACTCATGCTTCCCATAAAAGTCTATAGTAAGGTGTGGGGGAGGAGGAGGGAGAGACGCAGAGACACTCGCACACAGACGTGCCTGCAGCTAACTGGCGAGTTATTTACTGTTATTCACATCTCCACTGCTCAGTACTGCTATACACTGTCCTACATGATATTACTCTTCTCTGTGTATTATAGACAGGATGCAGAATCTGCAGTTCTCTTTGCACAGTGTAAGAGCAGGCTCTTTCCATGGGCTCATAGAAAACGTAGAATTACAGCTAGTAGAGGGCAAAACTGGTGATACAAGTCCTATATTGGCCAGAAATGGTTATTCCTCAGAAACACCCACGGCAGCTCATTTGGAAACGTTTGAATACCATTCTATATATCTTGTCCACCGTAGTAACTTTGTGAATACATTGCAGTATTTCTTCTGTATTGAGCCGGAGTTACAGCTGGTATTGTACTCAAGAGCTGCATTCATTATTCTGTTGATTGTTATTGGAAACCGAGGACCTGCTTGATGGCAGGCACACCCTTAACCACTTACCTGAGCTCCTATAATGCAGTATGTCTTGTATCAGGTTCTTATACTCTGCCCGGTGTAAAGCCCACACTTCCTACAATGTAAATTAGCATTGACCCAGCAAATAAAGCTGTGAGAGATTTCAGCTCTGAAGCCCGCAGAATTGTGGATGCAGCTCTGGAGTGTAATCTAGTCTATAACACTGCTCGGTTCACGATAAGTAATGCAATGCATGTACAAAGTTATTTAACCCTTTGTATAGATTAGTTATGTATGTGACTTGTTGGAGATGCATGTTAAATCAGGATGGCGTCTTATAATCTCTTGAGCAGAAAAGCCTTCATTTCTTGAGGCTGTTTCTTCTCTCCGAGTCCCATACACTTTCATTGAAACCAACTGCTCCCGCTGTTTATACTAACCAAATGTCTTCAGCTTTCCTCTAAAAGCTCCTGCAGCGTCAGCCGCCCATTTTTTCTTTCCCTCTACCGCAAGTCTGCGGGCGCAGCCCCTTCCCTAACCACATTGTGTCAACTCTGACTTCAGCTTGGCATACTTCACACAATACAGCGCTTGGTATTGCAGAGATTGCAGCCCCCCCTGCTGTTCAGATATAGAATTTCAGGATTGGTTTGGACCTTCTGTAGTGGATTTGTAGTAGTTGCCAGCTTATTTCTGCACGTTGACTCCCTGGTATCACACTTCTCACTCCTTTCAAGACGTGTAACTTCTTGTCCCTAGAATCTCATTCCACTAGAAGTCGGTGGGAATAAATTAGTCTAAAGTTAATTGCTTAAGTTTAAATAGTGCTGCTAAAATCACTATTAAAAAGGTGGGATAAAGTGGAGATCAGGTTGTCACCTATTTTTCTGACTGTCCTCTCATTGAGGAACACTAAAGTCCGTCTCAAATGCCTGGGGGGTTAGTGTTCACAATGTTCATAGTGCAGTAAAAAGGACACGTGACCTTTGTTCTATGGGCCGGTATGATTTCACTGATGCCAAATGTATGTAGTGTTTAGAGATGAGCGATTGTGCTCGTTTAGAGGAATTACTTGATTGAGCATCGTTTTTTTCGAGTAACTGCCTACTTGGGCGAAAAGTTTCGGGGGGGCAGGCGGGGTGGAGCGGGGGGTAGCAGGAGAGAGCTCTCTCTCTCTTTCCCTCCCACCGCAACCCCCCGCTCACCCCCGGCGCCCCCGAATTAGAGCTAAATCTGATCACATCAGCTGTTAAAAACAGCTAATAGTGACTGAGTAGGGAGCCAACTATGTTCCCTGACCTGCTCCATACACCCTTATGTTTACATTATGTAGTCGGGAAGGGGTTAAGGTGTACCTTACCTTTTCAGGTGACTTTTCAGAATAAGCTGCTGTGTACGAGGAGTAGCACCATATCTGATCATTATGTGAGTTGTATTCAGTATTTTTTAACCAGTTTTCCTCTCTGCAGGCTATATATCTAAGGGCTTATTTAGACGACCGTATATCGGGCAGGTATTCACGCCCAGCTGATATACGGTATCCCTCTGTGCAGGGGGAGGAGGCTGGAAGAGCCAGGAGCAGTGCTCTGAGCTCCCGCCCCCTCTTTGCCCCTCGGCACTATTTGCAGTGAGAGGGGCGGGACGGGGGCAGAGCTAAGTTTCAGGACTTAGCTCCGCCCTGGTCCCTTCCATTGAAAATAGTGCCGAAGGGGTGAGAGCTCAGTGCACTGATCTCGGCTCTTCCAGCCTCCTCCCCCTGCAAAGAGGGACACCGTATATCGGCCGGGCGTGAAAACCCGGCTGATATACGGTCGTCTGAATAAGCCCTAACTCTCAGTTTTCACTGAGCTGGTGGGTGTAGACTAGTTGCTATGTTTGCTCCCATACACAGCACATATAGCAGAACAGAAGCTCTTCATCTCTCTCTGTAGAACATCCTCATAAGTATACAGCAGCACTGAGCAGTGTATATGTGATTTCAGCAGCTGTACGACAGTGCAGTAAATCACTTGCTAGAATCTGCCACAAGGTCTGTGTGTCTCCCTCTGCAGCAGCCTCCTCCTCTGCACTCCCTTCTTTATAGACAACATTACATGGCAGCAAACAAACCCATCCCCCACACTTCCTTTAATCCATCAAGGTGTTTCTGTTACTTAAGAAATACTTCAAATGACAACAAGCAATGGGCAGCAAGTTAGGAGGAAGGGAGACTGGACTATCGGCAATAGTCTTGAGCGAACCAAACAAGTTGAACTTTGCTAAAAGTTCAGTTTGTGGCGAACCCGAACCTCAGGCTTTTTCAAACCTGTGGCTCAGCAGTTAGCACTGTTGCCTTGCAGTGCTGGCATCCTAGGTTCAAATCTGACAACATCTGTATGAAGTTTGTATGCTCTACCTGAGTTTCTTACTAATCCCCTTTATTTAACTACATGCAGATGTTGCCCGTTGATCACCTATGAACCCCAGGCCCCAGTACTGCAAGGCATCAGTGCTAACCACTGAGCCACCATGCTTCTTCCTCCTTCTCCACAATAAATGTATGCACTGTATCAATAATAATGATTATTATAAAGAAGAAGCCACACGAGCGTAGGCATATCATGCAAACTCCACGCAGATGTTGGCCTTGGTCCGATTTGAATTTGGAACCCCAGCACTACGAGGCAACAATGCTAACAATCATAGTATTATTGGTCAAGGTTCGGTTAGAACGAATTCAGACTGAACCAAACTTTCTCCTGAAACTCGACGAACTGGCCAAACTGAACATTTCAAAAGTTCGTTCATGTCTAGTCTCCAGCACAAAGAAAAAAAAAAACTTATTTCAAGTAATTAAAGTGATTAGCACTTTTCCTGGTTATCACATTGACGATCATATAAGCACAAGTTTGTTGAAAAGTTACTGACTAGAGATGAGCGAGCATATTCGCTAAGGGCAATTGCTCGAGCGAGCATTGCCCTTAGCGAGTACCTGCCCGCTCGGAAGAAAAGGTTCGGGTGCCGGCGCGGGGGAGCGGTGAATAGCAGCAGTCAGCAGGGGGGAGAGAGGGAGAGCGAGATCTCCCCTCCGTTCCTCCCCGCTCTCACCCGCAGCTCCCTGCCCGCCACCGGTACCCGAACCTTTTTTCTCGAGCGTGCAGGTACTCGCTAAAGGCAATGCTCGCTCGAGCAATTGCCCTTAGCGAGTATGCTCGCTCATCACTATGACTGACCCTTTAAAGTTATACAAGGAGAAGTCATTCTGGAACGTTGATTTGCTTTATCTTACCAAAGCCCCCCTGTCTTTCAGTATGGCTTCTGACCTCTTTTATGAGTTTTTTGTGTATCCTTTATTCTACACTTGCATATGTCTACCACTCTGTTTTTAACATTAAACAGAATTTCTCTCTGGTGTAGGCTCGGCGGCAACAGGATCCCACCTCCGGCCTGGGCAGTGGCGATGACCTGAAGCTACGTTAAGCCTGACCCCCGCGCCTCCCAGCGTCCCTTATTCCAGTGATCTGCGAGACCAGGGAGAATACAAGCCTTTGACCATTTCATCTCAGCCCTCCATTGCGAAGCCTCCTGCCTGCACCCTCCAACAACGGTTCACTTCCTTCACTCCCCCCTCCCTCTTGTCTATGCAAGCTTTTAGCCGCATGTGATGTGCACTCAGGCGGCTGTAGGTTTTATTTACAGTTTGCTGATAAAATAGGTCAATAGTGTTTTTTTTAAGAATGTTTTTCGTTACAGTTCATTTTAATTTTTATGCTTTTTGTTGCTGTTGGGTACTTTATCGAGTGCGACTATCGTACTGGTGTTAGGTCAATTCTAAAGGCAGCACTGTTACAGCATACGGGGGCTTCTTACCGGACCTCTCGCTGCAGAAAGGGGTCACGCTTGGCTGATTAACTCTTTTGCAATCACTTTGATGCCTTTTTTTTATTTTTTGAATTGTATATCTTTTTTTGTTATTTACTTCATGTTTTTATAATTATTTGTACCTCGCGAAGCATTGCTGAATCATGGGTAACTGTGTGCATCCTATTTTCATGGAAGGTAGGACAACCAAAGGTCAAGAAAAACTTGCACCTCCGGTGGAAACTCTTACCGCACTCTTGTAAGTGTGCACGTAGCTTTAGGTAGATGCACCATCGTTGTACTCCAAAAACAGGGATTGTTGCAATTCATTTCCACAATTAGTCTCGGTTCAATACTATTGGAACGGTCCAGTTAGAACCGCGATCGCCTGAGAAGCGTAGCTAAAAACGTGAGATTTTAAAAATCTCATCCACACGTTGCTGTAACGTATCCGTAGTGTGTGACGATTTATCGAAGGACTGGTAGGGCTGCAACATAGCCATTCTTAGGCCTCATGTCCACTAGGAAATTCGGGCCCACGCGGATTCTCCATGCAGAATCCTGCAGCGGGACCCTCCTTTCCCGGGCACATGAGGCCTGAAAATAGAATTTTCTTACCTGTCCGGACGCTGCGGGTTCCTGTCCGTCGTGGCCGGATCTTCTTTCTCTGTGCCCGGTGGATGCGCTCGGCACGCCGGCAGCGTGCTGCGCGCATGCGCCGTGCACTCTTTTTTTTTTCCTCTCTGAACTCCTGCTCTCCCACGCCGGAGAGCAGAAATTCAGCTGTGGGTATACCACGGGACCGGATGGCTTCCATAGGCAAATCCATTAAAATGCCATCCGCGGGTGCAAATTACAATTTAATTGCCTGCGGATGGCTAATGGATGGCTATGGGCAAAATCGAATGCGGATTCCGCAGTGGAAATCCACAGCGGAATACGCAACTCGATTTTGCCAGTGGACATGAGGCCTTACTGTAAATTTCACTTCTTATAATACATTTCCAGCAAATCCACAACAATAGCTTTATGTAAAACTTGCATATTTTGCAACGCATGTGCCGCAGAATTTATAGTGAAATCTGCATCCGACTTTTGCCCTCCTGTGTGGCGAACAGGTGCAGTTAAGGAATTGGAGACTAGTTGCTAGGCATAGGTGTTGTAACTGCATATCTATGTAAAACTCAGTATGTAGTTACATATCAGTCGGTCACCCCTGGTAGTGGTGTGGGGGACAATGACAGCTCAGCGATATGTTCAGGGCATCCTGCAGACACATGTGTTCCTCTCATGGCGGCTCAGCTGCACACACAAGGGGGTCACAGGAATGTCCCCACAACATTGTCACACTTCTGTGGCTGCCCGGTCGCCAGATTTATCACCAATATAACATGTATGGGACCATCTGGAACGCCAACTTCTACAGCCGACCAGTTTGCACGATCTGGCTCAGTTACAGCAAATGTGGAGTGATATGCTGCAGGATAATATACAGAACCTGTATGCCTCCATGCCTGTCTGTATCACATCTTGTATCCAAGCTAAAGGGGGTACAACAGGGTACTAGAGCCTCCATGCCAAACTGTATCACATCTTGTATCCAAGCTAGAGGCAGTACAACAGGGTACTAGAGCCTCCATGCCTGCCCGTATCATATCTTGTATCCAAGCTAGAGGTGGTACAGCAGGGTACTAGGGCCTTCAAGGGGTCAGTTTTCCACAATAAATGATCCTTTAGCTCTGACATTGTAATCACTTACTTATATCAATGTTACAATCGCAGAGAAAGTTTCATTCAATCCCGACAGCTTCTCCTAGAGGAGGCATATTACCAAAAGTGAGTGCGAGTGTGTACACACATATACATACACTGATTGTGAAAAAAGATCCCTCCCTAGAAGGAGTTGTGGGATGGAATGAAACTTTCTGTGTGATTGTGCCATTGATATAAGTAAATGATTACACTAATCAGAGCACAAGGATCGTCTATTGTGGTAGACGGAATACCTGAAGGGAGTGTATATAATAATACACATAATGTTTGTCAGCCCGCCTTCCTCTAGCATGGAGTCTCTCTGATCACTCCTGTCTTGAGTATAATACAGGTTTCCCCCTGAACTAAGAGCAGATAAGGGGCACCCGGGCACGGCCGGACTTGGACCACACACCTCTGTCATATTTCTTTATTAACAACATTGTAAGTCGAGATCCTCGTTCACAAAGTATGGCGGTACGTCTGTCTGGCGGTACGTCTGTACGGTACATCAATATGGTTTACCAACCAATGTGAAGCTCCTTCTGGTGCCGCAGACAGGCATGATGCTGCTCCTCCCAAGCCTGCACCGTCTATAGTATGGCAATAAAAACTAAAGCGAGTGCTTGCTGTAGACGCACCATTGTGATCAGCAGCTCACCTTATCGAGAACAGTATAGATTATATGTAATCCAGTTCTTTAAATAGGTCCGTCACCTAAATATAATTTTGCAAATAGATGATTAATGCCCCTGTGCCAAAGACATTGATAACTTCTGAAAAGCCTTTCTGCTATTTTTTTTTTGGCTCTATGGCATTTCTGATTTGACAGATTGGTTGCTAGGGACACGATGCCTGATGACAGATTGGTTGCTTGGGACATGATGCCTGATGACAGATTGGTTGCTAGAGACACGATGCCTGAGGACAGATTGGTTGCTAGGGACACGATGCCTGAGGACAGATTGGTTGCTAGGGACACGATGCCTGAGGACAGATTGGTTGCTTGGGACACGATGCCTGAGGACAGATTGGTTGCTTGGGACACGATGCCTGAGGACAGATTGGTTGCTTGGGACACGATGCCTGAGGACAGATTGGTTGCTTGGGACACGATGCCTGAGGACAGATTGGTTGCTTGGGACACGATGCCTGAGGACAGATTGGTTGCTTGGGACACGATGCCTGAGGACAGATTGGTTGCTTGGGACACGATGCCTGAGGACAGATTGGTTGCTTGGGACACGATGCCTGAGGACAGATTGGTTGCTTGGGACACGATGCCTGAGGACAGATTGGTTGCTTGGGACACGATGCCTGAGGACAGATTGGTTGCTTGGGACACGATGCCTGAGGACAGATTGGTTGCTTGGGACACGATGCCTGAGGACAGATTGGTTGCTTGGGACACGATGCCTGAGGACAGATTGGTTGCTTGGGACACGATGCCTGAGGACAGATTGGTTGCTTGGGACACGATGCCTGAGGACAGATTGGTTGCTTGGGACACGATGCCTGAGGACAGATTGGTTGCTTGGGACACGATGCCTGAGGACCGATTGGTTGCTTGGGACACGATGCCTGATGACCGATTGGTTGCTTGGGACACGATGCCTGAGGACCGATTGGTTGCTTGGGACACGATGCCTGAGGACCGATTGGTTGCTTGGGACACGATGCCTGAGGACAGATTGGTTGCTTGGGACACGATGCCTGAGGACAGATTGGTTGCTTGGGACACGATGCCTGAGGACAGATTGGTTGCTTGGGACACGATGCCTGAGGACAGATTGGTTGCTTGGGACACGATGCCTGAGGACAGATTGGTTGCTTGGGACACGATGCCTGAGGACAGATTGGTTGCTTGGGACACGATGCCTGAGGACAGATTGGTTGCTTGGGACACGATGCCTGAGGACAGATTGGTTGCTTGGGACACGATGCCTGAGGACAGATTGGTTGCTTGGGACACGATGCCTGAGGACAGATTGGTTGCTTGGGACACGATGCCTGAGGACAGATTGGTTGCTTGGGACACGATGCCTGAGGACAGATTGGTTGCTTGGGACACGATGCCTGAGGACAGATTGGTTGCTTGGGACACGATGCCTGAGGACAGATTGGTTGCTTGGGACACGATGCCTGAGGACAGATTGGTTGCTTGGGACACGATGCCTGAGGACAGATTGGTTGCTTGGGACACGATGCCTGAGGACAGATTGGTTGCTTGGGACACGATGCCTGAGGACCGATTGGTTGCTTGGGACACGATGCCTGAGGACCGATTGGTTGCTTGGGACACGATGCCTGAGGACCGATTGGTTGCTTGGGACACGATGCCTGAGGACCGATTGGTTGCTTGGGACACGATGCCTGAGGACCGATTGGTTGCTTGGGACACGATGCCTGAGGACCGATTGGTTGCTTGGGACACGATGCCTGAGGACCGATTGGTTGCTTGGGACACGATGCCTGAGGACCGATTGGTTGCTTGGGACACGATGCCTGAGGACCGATTGGTTGCTTGGGACACGATGCCTGAGGACCGATTGGTTGCTTGGGACACGATGCCTGAGGACCGATTGGTTGCTTGGGACACGATGCCTGAGGACCGATTGGTTGCTTGGGACACGATGCCTGAGGACCGATTGGTTGCTTGGGACACGATGCCTGAGGACCGATTGGTTGCTTGGGACACGATGCCTGAGGACCGATTGGTTGCTTGGGACACGATGCCTGAGGACCGATTGGTTGCTTGGGACACGATGCCTGAGGACCGATTGGTTGCTTGGGACACGATGCCTGAGGACCGATTGGTTGCTTGGGACACGATGCCTGAGGACCGATTGGTTGCTTGGGACACGATGCCTGAGGACCGATTGGTTGCTTGGGACACGATGCCTGAGGACCGATTGGTTGCTTGGGACACGATGCCTGAGGACCGATTGGTTGCTTGGGACACGATGCCTGAGGACCGATTGGTTGCTTGGGACACGATGCCTGAGGACCGATTGGTTGCTTGGGACACGATGCCTGAGGACAGATTGGTTGCTTGGGACACGATGCCTGAGGACAGATTGGTTGCTAGGGACACAAGGCCTGATGACAGATTGGTTGCTAGGGACACAAGGCCTGATGATGTTACTAAAGAAAAGGTAAAAAAAACTTGGGTTGCTGGTTATTACACCCCTAGGTTTAGCTCACCTGACTCTACTGTGACCATAGAGAACGGGGAAAAAAATCTATAGTTGGGAGGCATCGTTCTCCATCTTGGCCTGCAGCCTTATTCTTAGTGTGATAATAATGTAGATGGTACTGCTGTTACTGAAGAATCTGACACTTCAGATTTTTAGGGTGGTTTATGTTATTTTATAACTGCCTGGCTTTATAAAGTTATATTCTCACACGGCAGGTTTGTTGCAGAAACGTACCAGTCACCAAAGTTTCTGCAACCACTCTGCCCCATGTGACTATACCCTCGGGTTATGCCCACATGTAGCAAATTTCCGCTGTCGATCGGCATCAAAATTCACAAGCGTAAAGTGTGACCGGACCTTTAATGTGCATTCTTGCTGCTACTGAAGCCATTCAATGCAACTTCCAATCTAGTATGTTCTAGGACAACTGGGAAATGTTGCTAAGATTTCAGACCTTTCCTGCAGGTTTTTACTAATGATTTTTGCAACATCCATGCAGCATCTGACCCGCTTCTACAGCCCTCGGCAATTGCCATTTACTAGGTAGGTTGCCCAAATGAAGCGGCATATGTGCTGTAGAAATCCATATGTGAGGTACTGCTAGGAAAACTGCATATATGTCATTTTGGGTGGCCAAACAAAAGAAAAATGCAGTAATTAATGGGAACCTGTCATGTCCTATGAGCACCCTGAGCTAGGTCTAAGGGTCTCGCAGGACAGGGCCACGCAGTCCGAAGGAGTGCGCTTTCCCCCCCCCCCCCCCCCTTACACACACACACTCTTCCTGTTCTTTTGCCTTCTGCTTGGGAAGCTGTGCCGTGAGCGGACTTGTCTCTACTTGGGCAACAGAGAAGGAAATGTATAAAGAATTTTTTATCAGATCCCGGTGTAAAACCTATTGCTAAATTTTGTGACTTCTACAACACTTTCCCGAACATGAGGTGTAACTTGGAGAGGGGGGCATAGCCGCCCCGTACCAACGCATTTTATATATAGTTTACTCCAGAAACTGGTTTACATTATAGCAGGTAATTCCGCCACATCGGACCTGGCGTGTATTTCTGTGTAGGCCCGCAGAGGACTCGAGATGTGTGCAATATATGAAGAGGCTTGTGCGCTTCAAATAATGGGTGGTCGTGCACCAACGGGGATAATATTAAGACCAGCCTAACAAATGGCGGTTTTAAAGGAGTTTTCCGAGTAGTTTTTTTCCCCTTGATCAGTGCCTGTGATCTGTAAATGGGGTGGGATTGTAGCCTGTACACAAGCATCGGCACGGAGGAATGACTGGGAGTGCGAAGACGTTGGTATATGACGGTTTGGTTATTCTACTTCCCGTTTTAATGAAAAATATAAATACTCAGAAAACCTCTTAAATAATTAGCAGGACGCGGAGGCGAGCCTACTCAGTGCACCGAGCGGTGGCTCCCCAGGTGGACGGCGGAGGAATGTGGAGTTGGGGGGAGTATAAAAGGCACACCCCTGGTCTCTGCAGCTCCTGTCCTATGAGCCTATTAGCTTAGCTTACGGTGCTGGTAGGACATGACGGGTTCCCTTTAACAGTTACGGTCAATGGCGAAACTTGGTCAACTACTGTCACGCAGACGGCGCTGCACTGCCTGTCCTCAAGCACATCCGGTGGCTGCAGTAGAGCGCTGTATGAACCAATGAGCTGATGTTGTATTACCAAGTCAACTTTTGACTTGTGGCTTTTTTTTTTTTCAATCCCCTTTTTTTCAGCCATGCATAACGGAGAACCTTTCCTAAAAAAAATTCCTGCTAGATCGGCTTGACAATCGTCGCTCTACCTGTCGGCCAGTTCCGCGGTTTGTGGTTTTTTTGGTAACTACAGTCTATTGTACATCCGTTTCAGCCATTCACTTACACAAAGGTAAATCCCATCAATTGAAGGATACGGATTTCAGCCAAACGGTGCAGACATTTCATTATTGGAGCTTTTTTTTGTCTTTTTGTTACTTTTGTGGCAGCTTTCTTACTATTGTTACGTGACATTGATTCTGATCTCTGGTAGTCGGCTGGAACACTTCTGTACTATCACATGGAGCATCATCTCCAAAGGCTGGGTGCCTGACACCTTTTCACCAAAAATATATATATCTACCTGGATGACCATAAAATGGCTTTATGAGGTCTGCGGCAGGTCACCCAGCACCTGAACGGTTAATTGCTTTAAGTGGTGTATGTTTGTATGTTGTCCTAGTGGATACTGTATGACTTTGTCTACCTGTACACTGATGGATTTTAATAAACGCCTGATTGTCTACAATACCCGCACTCCTGTCTCCGTACATTCAGCCATGCTTACATGGTTACCGTCGTTTCAACAGACTTAATGGTAAAATGATAGCCAACGCCATACCTTGCAGAATTGTAATTTAAGGCCCTTTTACACGGAACGATATTGTTAAAAATATATATATAATTGTTGCAAATTTGAACGCTAATCATTTAGTGTTAACCCAGCCAATGATTGAATGACCAACGAGAATTTCTTTGCTTCTCGTTTGTCCGTTTTATTCAGGTATATAAGTAGTAGTTTGGACGTTGTGAATGAACAGCGATCCTTTAGTCGATCACTGGTACAGTGAATATGGCCGATTTGCAAACACAATTCTAAACAATTGATCTGCCTGTATAAGCTGAACGAAGGGCCTAACTGTTCGCTCGTGTGAAGTACTTATCGCTCCTTTTAAAAGGAGCCTTACCTAATTTACCGGAGCTAACTTGTTCTGCCCGAAAACTTGCACCAAAGTTTCGCCCACTAGGGGTCTCCCTTCCTTCTAATCTACTGTCCACTGCCTGTTGTCAAGTGATGTCGGTCTCCAGTAACAGACAGATTAAAGGAAGTGCAGTTGTGGCTTAGCAAGGTGCCTTTCACACGGCCGTAGGCGTTTCTACATGCGCCCGCTGGCGCCATAAAAATGCGTGAACGGGTGCACAAATCTAACGTTTGTACGCCTGTTCAGACGGCACGGCCCCGGCGCATAAACACCGAGGCCGTTGCCTCCCCTTCCCTCGCCGGCTCACCTCCTCTCTCTTTCACTCTGGCTGTTTGCAGTGGGGGTGGGGGTGGAGCTAAGCAACCTCTCCGCCTGTTGTCCACAGCCAGCAATGGGAGGGGTGGAGCTTAGCTCCGCCCCCTCCCATTGCAAACAGCCGGCGAGAAGGGGAAGGGAGTTTAGCAGTCACGCTGCTAAACTCCCTCCCTTCTCCAGCCACGGTCATTGGCTCCCATAGGAGCCCATGCAGCAGCTGACGGAATCCAATGCATCAGATCGTAGCATATAACGGCTGGCCGATTTACGCTTGTGTGAAAGAGTCCTACGGCTACATTCACACGGGCGAGCACGATATTGGGCCTAGAAAGTTCGGCCCAATATCGCACTTGTGAATGTGCGATCCTTGCCGCATGGCAATGCGTTTTTTGCTTAAAATTCACATTGCCGTGCATGAAAAAGTACCAACTGCTTCCTATGGTTTTCAATGGGAAAAATCACGTTGCGGTCGCATGTCATCGCATGGTATGTCCATTCCATAGGATTTCTTTTAAGGTTCCTATTGAAATCAAAGGGCAATGCGTTCTGCAAGAACACCCAACTATAGAAGATGCTGCTCATGTAAATCCATTCAAAAGAAACTAAAGTTTGTGTGAATGAGCCTAATACATGCGGCCTGTTCGTCCTGCTTTCCTAGCTCCCCCTCCTGCTTCAGCTCTGTACAGTAAGTAGCCATCAGACCTGGTAAGTCCACTATGCTGTACCAACCTGACAGCTGGGTTCCGCTAGTGCCGACACTGCAGCTCTCACAAGATCTGTGACCTCCTGCATCTAGTAACAGAACTCATTGTGATCCGACACGACTCTGCAGGGCTCCGACACGACTCTGCAGGGCTCCGACCGACTGCTACAAGTTGCTGACCGGTATTAACTACTTTGCTGTGCAGTTCTACCTGCTTGCTCTCCATTCAGTGAAGAGTCGGGGTCTCGGATCAGGACAGCAGCTCAGATGCAGGAGGCAACTAAGAGAGAGCAAGTGGTTGTTTATCCTCTATAGGCTGCTGACAGTTCTGACTGGCATTTAAATCCCCCGACGGATCTTGCGGGGTCTCACACGCCCCTTCCTCCCTGCAGTGAGACCACGAGGTGCCGTTCGGTTGACATGGCAGTCTGGGCCCCCAGTGCTGCCATGGCTGATTGCCTATCGAGCCATGGCTGTCTGATCACATTATAATGTAATACTACGGTATTTCCTTATACTGCAGGAGAAATTAAATATTGCAAGTTCAAGTCCTCTAAGGGGACTAAAAAAACAGTAAGACTGAATTTTTTTTAAAAAGTGTTTTTAATTGTTAGAAAAAATAAAAGGTAATTAGCTTATTAAAAAAAAACAAAAAAAACCATAAAGGCAAAACCAAAAACCCAGAAACCTATTTGATATCGCTGCGCCTATCAAAGTAACACATTGTTTACCCACATGGTGAATGTCCAGGAAAAAAAAAACACAACGCCAGAATTGTGCTTTTTGGTCATTCCCTTTTCCCCCCATAATTGCTAGTTATATTTGACTACGTTTCTGGCGGAGGTCCCTATCCTCAGCACCTATTGTTGCATTTTTTGACTGCCTTTTCTTTACGGCCCCTTGGAAGGACTACTTTTTATGGGGTGGGCTGCTGAGGAGACCCCACACCCTTTTTACTGTGGTGGCCGACCTTGAACTGGGTTAACCCTTTGGGAAGGTGGGTTTATAGTTCAAGCTAGACTGGATATTGTGTGGCATCACACCTGTTAGGTGATTACATTACATACCTTACCACCTATTCTGATCCTGTGGGGCTGTTACAGCAAGTGCCACCCAACAAGTCAATAAAAGGCATTATCTACATGTTTATGGCCCCCTTAAAATCGAATTTGCCATGCCTCATCACCCACCTCAGTGTTGTGGAGGTAGTTCATAGCTATAGAGCTCACCATATGTACCGGACATGCCAAGTGGTATAATTACACCAGACCCAGGGAACCATATTGGCACACGGAGTGCCTATGACTCCATAGGAACTATATGTGCCACGGTACAGGCTCCGCACACCTAGTGGGGTCTAAATTCATACATCCAGTTCTTATGGATCGCCATGTTTTAACTCGCTTTTTTTCCAGTTTTGATGTTTCCCCCCTACTTAAAAAAAAATCCTTACTTATTTTTCCTGAGGCTTGTTTTTTGCAAGCTGCATTTTTTCAATGGTGCTATTCAATATAGCATATAATGTCCTGAAAACATAGAAAAGTTTCGAAGGTGGAGCAAAATGAAAAAAATGCACTCCCGCCATCTTTGGGGGCGGGGGTCTTGTTTTTATGGTGTCGTTCACACTGTGGCAAAAATGAGACAACTTTATTCTGTGGGTTGGCATGATTACGACAATACCAAATTTATGGGTTTTTTTGTGTACTATTTTTATAAAAAATAAAGTATTAGAAAAAAAATTCTAACATCCTCTTCTGACCGTTATAAGTTTTATTTATCCATTGATTTTTTGATTTATTTATGTCATCCTTCTTGGAGACGGAATGACCGAAAAAGAGCCATTATGTTTTTTGGGGTTTTTTTTGTGGCATGCAATTTGCAGAATAAATAATGTGTTATTCAGTATTGCAATATATGGTATTTCTGCCAGCATGGTATTAAGATGTGCCACCGACATGTCTTAATAGGCAGAAAGATATGGCACTCCGGGGGCCATGTCACCCGGTTGACACCTCGTGATTTCATCACGGGGAGGGAGCCACTGGGGGGATTTAAATGCTGCTGTAAATTCACAGCAGCATCTAAAGGCTTGCCAGATAGCGGGACATTTTCTTTGATCAGCATTCCATGCGGCAGGCTCAATAATTTACCCAGAGTCAGGGCTCCTTCACTCTGGCGAAGGCGATGTCTGACCATGAGTTGCGGCCCGATATCGCCCTCGCAATCCATGTGAAGCCCCTGGATGCGAGGCATTTTACTGTAGAAGCAGCCTCGCATCGCTGCAGGGGTGAAGAAAATCCCCCGGCGCTGCTGTCACAGCTGCGGCAGGGGATCGCAGAGTTTTCCCATTGCTTTCAATAAGGCCGAAACTATTGCTGGACCCATTGAAAACAATGAGCGATATGGCAAAAAGAATATGCAACTTTTTTCTTTCCCCTGTGTAGCATGGCAACGCAGTGCCATACAGGAAAACATTGCAAATGTGCAAGATTTGTTTGTCTCCCAACGCACAAATCTCATACGACTTTCACGCTAGTGTGAGGGTCCAAATGTATTAAGACTTTTTGCAACCTGTAAACTTTTCTGCAACTTTTTGAAAACTCAATTCTGGCGCAACCCAGATGGTACCGGCGCCGCAGGTGGAGAGATCAGATGGAGGAACTGCGTACACTACAGTTCTGTAGGCACTGTACAAATAATGGGGAATTGTTTATGAGATACTAATCGATTTGTCTTTTCCAAAGGTGATACAGCGCCATCGTGTGGCTGAGCTACAAACTGTAACAGAGAAAGGAAAAAAACTACTTCAGAACTTCTGTTCGGCTGTATCTTGTTATAAGCAACTGGAATACTGTGGCAACAATAAATGTGGTATTTTTCCTGCATCCTGAAACCCAATGCATCAGCTATAGGCTCATGGCGGTCTCTCCTGGGCTCACTTGGCTCATGGCGGTCTCTCCTGGGCTCACTTGGCTCATGGCGGTCTCTCCTGGGCTCACTTGGCTCATGGCGGTCTCTCCTGGGCTCACTTGGCTCATGGCGGTCTCTCCTGGGCTCACTTGGCTCATGGCGGTCTCTCCTGGGCTCACTTGGCTCATGGCGGTCTCTCCTGGGCTCACTTGGCTCATGGCGGTCTCTCCTGGGCTCACTTGGCTCATGGTGGTCTCTCCTGGGCTCACTGGGCTCATGGCGGTCTCTCCTGGGCTCACTTGGCTCATGATGGTCTCTCCTGGGCTCACTTGACTCATGGCGGTCTCTCCTGGGCTCACTTGACTCATGGCGGTCTCTCCTGGGCTCATGGCGGTCTCTCCTGGGCTCATGGCGGTCTCTCCTGGGCTCACTTGGCTCATGGCGGTCTCTCCTGGGCTCACTTGGCTCATGGCGGTCTCTCCTGGGCTCACTTGGCTCATGGCGGTCTCTCCTGGGCTCACTTGGCTCATGGCGGTCTTTCCTGGTCTCTCTTGGCTCATGGCGGTCTTTCCTGGGCTCACTTGGCTCATGGCGGTCTTTCCTGGGCTCACTTGGCTCATGGCGGTCTTTCCTGGGCTCACTTGGCTCATGGCGGTCTTTCCTGGGCTCACTTGGCTCATGGCGGTCTCTCCTGGGCTCACTTGGCTCATGGCGGTCTCTCCTGGGCTCACTTGGCTCATGGCGGTCTCTCCTCGGCTCACTTGGCTCATGGCGGTCTCTCCTGGCCTCATGGCGGTCTCTCCTGGAGTCATGGCGGTCTCTCCTGGGATCACTTTGCTCATGGCGGTCTCTCCTGGGCTCAGTTGACTCATGGCGGTCTCTCCTGGGCTCACTGGGCTTGGTCTTTCCCATGATGATTTAGTTTTAGCGCCCACCTAAGGGAGCCTTCACTTTGACAATAAAATCACGCAATGCGAGAGTGAGTGAAAACACAGAATTATCAAACCAAGGATTTTCAATGGTTTCACTCCCATTTGCGATGTTTTCACTGATGCGATGTGGCGTGAAAAAAATATCGCGACCTGTCCCATCTTTCTGTGTTTTGCGTTTTTTCCTAGCCCATGTTTCCCTATGCAGCGTCCTTTTTACCGCAAAGCATAAACTTGCAATTTTCGTGTGATGCGTTTTTAACATTAGAAACTCCTATTGACTTTCGCGCCATGCCGTAATATCGCACGATTTTACTGTGCAAGAAACTCACAGGTGGCAGGGATGCGATATGTGATTTTTCACAAAGTACCGCTGGCACTCAAAAATCATGTGAACACAACTGTGATGTTGCCACAATTTCCTTGGGGCGATATCGCGATCGTCAGTGTGTAGGAGCCCTAATGTAGTTGATTAGAAGTGTGCTTCTATGTACAACATCCAGAGAAGCTCATAAACACTCCTTAAGGCCTCATGTAAACACGCATGGATTCCATGTGGGAAATCTTGCACAGAATCGCCCCGTGCCCTCTGCCAGCGACCCTGCGTACCTGGCAGAAGTCTTATCTTCTGTATGTCAATGTGCCGTCGGCTGCACATATGCGGTACAGATTTATCTGCGCTATGGCCTAGGTGATGATGCGGATCTGCAACACTTCCGCAATGCTTAAGTGCCGCGGCAGGGACGGCTTCCATTGACTTCAAAGCGTTTACAGTAGCAGCAAAATCCTCCTTGTGTAGAGATGAGCGAGCGTACTCGGAAAAGCACTACTCGCTCGAGTAATTTGCTTTATCCGAGTATCGCTGTGCTCGTCCCTGAAGATTCGGGTGCCGCTGCGGCTGACAGGTGAGTCGCAGCGGGGAGCAGGGGAGAGCGGGCGGGAGAGAGGGAGAGAAAGATCTCCCCTCCGTTCCTCCCCGCTCTCCCCTGCAGCTCCCCGCTCCGTGCCGGCACCCGAATCTTCAGGGACGAGCACAGCGATACTCGGATAAAGCAAATTACTCGAGCGAGTAGTGCTTTTCCGAGTACGCTCGCTCATCTCTATCCTTGTGTGAACACAGGCTAAGGGTGCCTTCACACAGACCAGGCCAGGCGTTCCACAATGGAAAGTCAGCACTGAATACGCAGCAGCCAAATCCACACCTAAATAGTGCAAATTTTACTTTGGATTTGCCGCAGCTTTCAACTTCTGCATTTCGTAGACTAAAGCCCGCTGTCACAATCCGCGGCTGCGTAGACTGACATTCGCTCCTGGATAAGACTTTTTAAAGTCTGATCTCGTCCGCATGGCTTGTACTGTAAGGGCTGCGTTCCTCAGCAACAGATTCCACTATGGAAATTCTGTAGAATTGACAGTACAAGCCATGAGGTGGAGAATGTCCACACAGACCCTGCCGAAAATCCACAGCAAAGTCTGCACCATTTAGGAGCAAATTTAGCCACTGCGGCAAAAAATTGCATGTTTTTATGATAATGACTGTGTTTTAATCTAAGGCCTCATGTCCACGGGGAAATTCAGGCCCGCGCAGATATCTGCTGCGAATGCACTACAATTGTCTTTTTTTTTTTCATGCTGGAGATCAATTGTGATATGAGCTCCCGCACGCATGATTCGCACTAAAATGGAGCATGTCGCATTTTTTTTCACACGCGTGAGATCCCGCAAATCACTTAGGCCACCTGCAGACAGGCGGGTTGGATTCGGCGGCGAGGATTCTCGCCGTGGGACCCGACCCGAGCGCCTGCAGGGACCAGCGTGTACTCACCTGCGCCCGCGGCTGTTTGATGTGCCGGCTTGCCGGGCAGCCGGCGGCGGGTGAGTGAGTGACATAGAACATGCCGCGGTTTGTTTGCCGCGCAGCCAAACCGCGGCCGTCTGCATAGGATTGCGTTTGCGAACGCAATCCTATGCAGGCTTCAAGCGGCGGAAATTCCGTGGGAAATCCCACCGCGGAATTTTCGCTCGTGTTCTGGCGCCCTTAAAATACCATCCGCGGCTATTTAATTATCTGCGGATGGTAAATGTTTTCCTATGGCGTGCGGATTTGCTAAATATAATTTCCCTGTGGACGTGAGGCCTCAGACACTGCATGCTGCTTTGTTTGGCCAGTGCTGCCCGCACGAGCAGTGCTGACCAGTCAGAGCAGCATACAGTGTCTTAAGGCTACCGATGCTTACTAATACATAGTGTGGATCAGTTAGCCAGAGAAGCAGTGCGGCCATTTCTGTACTCACAGGGCCGGAAGGCTACCTGAAATAGCGGTGAAGATCTGCACATGCTTGCTCTGTTACAAGGACGAAACCGGGATCAACAAGGTAATAAAGGGATGAAGGATTTTAGAGTTTGATGTATTGGGACACTTCAAGCGACCCTCTGCTACTGGACATCAGATGCACATTGTGTATTGGTATACATCATTAGTCTAAGACACTACATGCTACTCTGACTGGTCACCACTGCTCGTGTGGGCAGCACTGGCCAATCAAAGCAACATGCATTGTGTGAAATGAATCATACTAATACACAGTGCTGAGTGGTCATGTGCACAATGACTAATGCAGAAGCTTGTGGTTTGGGGTGACGGCTGGATTGCCAGGAGCATTGTCATTGGACATTTGAGCAATTGGAATACATTCTATGGAGTGATGAATCACCATACTCCATCTTCAGGTCAGATGGCTGTACCTGGGTGTGGAGGATGTCTGGGGAACGCCTTTTACCTGAGTGTGTTGTGCCAACAGTTAATTACAGAGGTGGCTCCGTTATGGTCTGGTGATGGGGCATGGTCACAGTCTGCTGGTTGTACCGTAGTAGCACAGAGGTGTACAATGACATTCCAGACATTAATCTGCTGCTGACAATGTGGCAATACTCTGGAAAAAATCATCCCTACTCCCAGCAAGACAACAGTCTTTGCACAAATCAACGCTGTCTTACATTGCTTTGAGGGTATGGATGTTCCACGATTGGACCGGCTGCACAGAGTCCCGACCTGAACCCGACTGACCATCTTTGGGACAAACTAGAACATCAGGTCAGGAAATATGAACAGCGTCCATCTTCTTTGAGAGAACTCTACAGACATTTACAGGAAGAATGGAGGGAAATACCAGCTGAAGTGTATCAGATGTTAGTAGAAAGTATGCCACAGGTAGTATCCGATGTTATTAAGGCGAAAGAAGACCCACCACGTATTGACATATGAAAAAGAAATACTACTTCTGATTCTTGATCAGATTTTGTTAGGATAGTGTAAGCCAGTCTTAGGGCGCCCACCCACTGGCGATTTTTTTCCCTGCGAAATTCGCAGCATTTTTTTCTCTGCAGGGGTCTATGGGACTTGTAATGTTAAAATTGCGATCGCGCAAAATCGCAATTTACCGCGAAATGGCTACTTAGCCTAATTAGTTCCATATGTTCTATCCCCCCGCACTAATGTGCTGGAAAATAGAACACGCTACGGATTTTTTTTCATGCGACGGAACTGCTTGTGCAAAATACGCGCTAGTGAGCGGACCCATTGGGTCTGTGGGTTCTATTCTCTGCGCAGCGTGCGTGCGAATAAGTCATGTGACTCCGGACTAAGGATATATTCACATGGCGGAATTTTCACATTTGCAAATGCTGCCTCTAAAAACTGCGACAAAATCATTGGCGTTCTGCCGCAGTGTCTGTTGTGTATCGCAGGCGGACGGGCAAAATTCCACATACGGAATTTTGACGCGTTTCGTGTTTGCGTATTTATTACGTGGCCAAGACAAGCGTTCTTCTTCCAATGTGACCCAGAAGGTTGGCCCTCCTGGCAGTCCTGAAAAGTATGTGCCCCCTGCCATGCCTGCAGTGTGACACCTCACACCGGCTCTTGCTACAAGTTTCCTGCTCCATGGCTGACTCCCCTCCCCTCTCCTCACAGCCCTCCCCTACAGCGGCCACCATCCCCCGCACTGCCTCCTCCTGCCGCTAGGCGGAGCTCAGTATCACTTTACGGCTGTGCTCCTCACAACCGGAAGTTTTGCAGCAGCGACCGGGAGAAGAACATAAACAGAGGTGAGCGCCGTGTATTGTGCGGGTGGCTGCTGACCCGCGGGCACCGGGGGGCACACAGGGGGCTCCTCAGACTGCTGCCTTGCTGGCAGGGACATTGCACAGGAGGCTGCTTCCTATAGGCGGCTGTTTACCTCATACACGGGGGACGGGGGCTACCTGTGGCTTACGACCTGTCGTGGTACTACAAGTCCCAGCATGTCCTGTCAGGTTAGGGCTTTCTCACCCCTCTGCCTATCCTGTAAGATCCCAGCTGGGATTATAGGGTGATTATATATATGCAGCGCGCCAATACTTGTGCAACTCCCAGAAATATATAAAATGTGCGCAATCTGCTGTTACAGACTTTTAATACTGCCGTATGGCGTGGCGTCCTGCGGGCGGCTCTGGTGCCGTATGGTATAGCGTCCGGCGCACGGCTCTGGTGCCGTATGACATGGCGTCCTGCAGGCGGCTCTGGTGCCGTATAGTATAGCGTCCGGCGCACGGCTCTGGTGCCGTATAACGTGGCATTTGGCGCACGGCTCTGGTGCCGTATGGTATGGCGTCCGTCACACGGCTCTAGTGCCGTATAGCGTGGCGTTCGTCACACGGCTCTGGTGCCGTATAGCGTGGCATTTGGCGCACGGCTCTGGTGCCGTATGGTATGGCGCACGGCTCTGGTGCCGTATGGTATGGCGCACGGCTCTGGTGCCATATGGTATGGCGTCCGGCGCACGGCTCTTGTGCCGTATAGCGTGGCATTTGGCGCACGGCTCTGGTGCTGTATGGTATGGTGTCTAGCACGCGGCTCTGGTGCCGTATAGCGTGGCGTCCGGCGCACGGCTCTGGTGCTGTACAGTATGGCTTCTGGTGCCGTATAGCGTGGCATTTGGCGCACGGCTCTGGTGCCGTACAGCGTGGCGCACGGCTCTGGTGCCGTACAGCGTGGCTTCCGGCGCCGTACAGCGTGGCTTCCGGCGCCCGGCTCTGGTGCCGTACAGCGTGGCGCCCGGCTCTGGTGCCGTACAGCGTGGCGCCCGGCTCTGGTGCCGTACAGCGTGGCGCCCGGCTCTGGTGCCGTACAGCGTGGCGCCCGGCACGTGGCTCTGCTGCAGTATAGTATGGTGGAGGCTCTGCTACTGTATAGTATAGCGTCTGGCGCGTGGCTCTGCTGCCGTATAGTATGGTGGCGGCTCTGCTGCCGTTTAGTATAGTTGGCGGCTCTGCTGCCGTTTAGTATAGTGCGCGGCTCTGCTGCCGTTTAGTATAGTGCGCGGCTCTGCTGCCGTTTAGTATAGTGCGCGGCTCTGCTGCCGTTTAGTATAGTGCGCGGCTCTGCTGCCGTTTAGTATAGTGCGCGGCTCTGCTGCGGTACAGCATGGTGGCGGCTCTGCTGCCGTACAGCATGGTGGCGGCTCTGCTGCCGTATAGCGCGTGGCTCTGCTGCCGTACAGTATGGTGGCGGCTCTGCTGCCGTATAGCGCGTGGCTCTGGTGCCGTACAGTATGGTGGCGGCTCTGCTGCCGTACAGCATGGTGGCGGCTCTGGTGCCGTATAGCGCGTGGCTCTGCTGCCGTACAGTATGGTGGCGGCTCTGCTGCCGTATAGCGCGTGGCTCTGGTGCCGTACAGTATGGTGGCGGCTCTGCTGCCGTACAGTGTACAGTATAGCGCGTGGCTCTGCTGCCGTACAGTATAGCGCGTGGCTCTGCTGCCGTACAGTATAGCGCGTGGCTCTGCTGCCGTACAGTATAGCGCGTGGCTCTGCTGCCGTACAGTATGATGACCGGCGCGTGGCTCTGCTGCCGTATAGTATAGCGCGTGGCTCTGCTGCCGTACAGTATGATGACCGGCGCGTGGCTCTGCTGCCGTACAGTATGATGGCCAGCGCGTGGCTCTGCTGCTGTACAGTATGGTGGCCGGCGCGTGGCTCTGCTGCTGTACAGTATGGTGGCCGGCGCGTGGCTCTCCTGCCGTATAGTATAGCACATGGCCCTGGTGCTGTACTTCCAGCCACCACATACGAGCCGTATTCCCATCTCAGCCATTCCTGGGGGGGGGGCCTTGTCATTAGTCTGTGAGGTGACATTCTTGGTCACAAGACCTCAGTGCCATTATAATGAGCTGTAATACCAGGCACAGCCACTAGACTGCGTGGTGTACAGCAGAACGGCTGCAACTCTCAGCTGAGCGCCCAAATTCCCCCAAACATCTGATCGGCGGTGGCGGTGGGAGTCGGACCCCCACTGATTTGATATGGATGACCTATCTAAAGGCCGGTCTCTCACGGACGGGTTGGATTCCGCATGCACGAGCCTGTAGCGGCATCCAGTTCTGACCGCGGCCGGCGTCCCTGCGTACCTTGTTCTCCTGTACTGCGGATGGCTGTGGACGCTTGCCGTTTGTTATGCGCAGTAGAGGTGTGTATATATATATATATACACACTTTCCTGGCGCCAAGTGATGATGTCAGTTACGGATGGGCTGCGGGTCGAACGGCTTCCATTGATTTCACGGGAAGCCGCCTGTGCGGATTCCGCAGAAAAATAGAACATGGTGCGATTTTAAATCCGCTCATCTGAGCAGATATGCAAATATTGTATACTTTCAATGTGTGCGGAATACCGCGGATACGAGCGTACGGTAATGGCGTATTACGTGCGTGGGTTTTGCGCACTTAATACACTACAGGACATGTTGATGTTCGCACGGATTAAGTAAATTACGCACCCAAGAAAAAAACGCAGCGTGTTCAATGTTGGCGCACCTCACACACATATACGCCAGGATAGTAGATGGCGATGGCCAGCTGGCACGTGTTGTCATTGCGTACTGCGTATATCTCGCAGCGAGGTACACTGGTGTGAGCCCGGCCATAGCTTGGCTAATGAACTAGCCCCACTATGGTGAACCTCACTTTCTGACATACGCCGTGCGGACGGGGCGATACGGAGGAAATCGCCGCTTTAAATTCTAAATCCTCTTCTGATATGAGAATGAGGGTATTTTTATATTTTCTCACCTCTTTAGAAAATCTTTAATTCCAGGTTTTTACAGTTGAGTCAGATTGTAAGATGACTCACGTTAGCAGCTATGTAGCATGCATGCCCGCCTGCATGTACACGGCTCATTGCATCTCTTGTCACGCTCACCTCACCGGTGACAGTGCGGCTCGGGCACGCTGTAGACTGGTGTGCCTGCCTAATCTAACCGCTGCCTCTATCCTCCTCTGTTTGTACCGATGTCTTATTTTCAGTCTCATACTTGTGCCAGAACCTCATTGCCTGGTCTATCTGGTAGAACTGGCATATCCAATATAGAAGGTGCAGAATTACCCACTTACATGGCAGAGTGGCATCGCTCATGGTGGGCATTACGGACACATAGGCATTCCATGTACCTCCATGACCATTGCCTCTAGAGAATATCCCTATCATGCAGCATTGGGAAAAGGGTTCCCATTTATACCTGTAGTGTTCAGTTACTTCATGGGGGGTAATTTCATAAGTGTTACAAAGTCTTGTCCAGTGAGGATTTCTACTAATGGAACATATTTACCCCATTCAACAACACTCTCTCCGACATAACGCAAGATAATTACTAATGCAGCCAGCGGCAGACCTCGATGCTCCAAGGCTGAGCTCGGTAATTGGCTGCAGCAGCCTATAAACCCAGACCAGGCACGGAGGATAGAGCTGCAGCGCGGGGCATGCAGGGAGCTGGCATGAGCCAGTATAAGCGGTTTTATGTTGTTTTGACATGGGGAAAACAGATTTTTAAAACCTTATCTTGGCACACAATGTTCTATACTGGCACAGAACCTCTTCTGGACTTTTCAGTGGCTCCTCATTGTCTTTGTTCTGTTATCTTGTTACATCTGTTACAGGCAGAATTGTTTTAGCAACTTTCTAATCTACCTTGTTTCAAAACGTCAGCAGTTTCAAGATCTCTCATCTGACATAGAAGCACCGGCACTAACATGTCTAAGGCCGCCTGCGCATAAGGCATTTACAGAGAGCGATGATCGCTCAAACAACAGTTCGAGTAACAGCTTTGAGCGATCATTTTGCATAGACTATTAAGTAGCTACTTAAGAGCAATTAAGTGTGAAAATGAAGCATTGGCTGAAAACAGTTAATAGTCCGAGGGCTCTTATCTGCGCTCAGAACCTTTGTTCTCCAGCGGGAAAAAATGCTATCAGCACTCCCCATGGAGAACTTCTAATAAGGCTGACTGCCGATTTTCAGGTTGGCCTGAATTTAACGATCACCTAGCAGCGCACAATGGCTGCACGTTTAGACGCAACGATTTTCGCTAAAACAATCGCTTTTTAGCTGGGTTTTTTGAGCGATCATCGCTTCGTGTAAATGGGCCTTTTAGGTGGATTTTGCTGCGTAATCCGTGGCGGGTGCCCGTATCCAATCCCGTGCGTAGCGTGCTATGGGAAATTCCTCCTGCGCACAAGTAGAAATCAATAGCAGTTTCCGCTCGCAGAGGTAACAGCTTCCACACAAACGGCTTCTATTGAAGTCAATGGAAGACGTCTGATCCACGGCCCGTACAGAATTAACATCGCGGACAGGTCGCGGATTCCGCATCATCGCCTAGCGACGGCGCTGGGAAAAAAATAACTGGGAAAAAAATCTCTAACGAGAGGTCCATCGGCGTCCGTGAAAATAGTGGTATGCTCGGACGCTGGTGCTGTCCAGGTCAGATTCCACTGCAGTAACCCGCATGCTGCATCCGGCCCTGCCGCGGACAGGCGGCCTGACCCATTACTAATCAGATGAATTCAGCAATTCAGAGCTAAAGACAATTTTTTACAAGTATCTACGCCAATAGCCAATAGTGAAGTATATTAGCCTGCTAGCTGTCAGATACACTTATATCACTCATGTTACAGCAGCGTCTCCTCCGCTGGGCGTCAGCGCTGCCATGGTGCCCTCGGTGCCCAGAAGGCAGTGTTGACATAATCAGGTCTAAGAACACAGCCATACGGTTATTGTTAATAAGCCATTCCTTCAGACAGATGAGACAAGTGGCCAAAGAGTATAAAAAGGTCAGGGCTGTTGTATATTCGAGCGCTGTCTAGTTGTACAGTTTTAGCTGTGGTGCCAAGTATATAGCGGGTGCGGAGAACTACCCATGGCTTGTGGATGCACAATAGCATTAGGTGCCCATAGCCCTTACCGCTGGCATTATTATGGTAGCATTAGCATAAAGCAAACTGTGCCTCTCCTCCGCTTTGGTGTTTGATGATCTGATCACATTGCACAAATTCAACACATTAGTGAAGAGGACGCGGCACTATACAGCGCTGCCATGTGACAGTGTTACATACCGGTGTGCAGCCCTGCCCATTCCTGCAGCTGAGCATTGTGGACGTGCCACCACCCGCTCGGGTCACTTCGCTGACAAATCCCTGATGATCAGTTGCAATGACTCAGATATTTTTGGAAGGGCTTTCCACAAGTCAGGGTTTACACATCACGGTTAATGATTTCTAGTCTACCCAATGTAGATGGCAGATAAACCTGATAACCTCAAGGCTGAAGCGTATCCCCCCCCCCCACAGATGACATTTATCTCATGTGAACAAGTTAGACCACCTTTACACGGAATGATTCAGATTCTCGTTGGATCGCGGGAAACTGATTGACGATCGTAGATTCCGGCAGCGACTGAATGCCCAACGATAATCGTCCATTGTAAAAGGAACCCAAGATCAATAAGTGCCTGATAGTTGGCCCACCTACCCATCAGTAGAACCAGGGGGCCTGAGCATGACCATCATGGAGTCTTGGTTGAGCCTGTGCCCTGCCACTCCATTCACTGTCTGTGGACTGATGGAAAAAGTTGAGCGCTGTACTCTGCTGTCTCCATTACTCCCATAGACTGTGAATGGATCAGCATCCTACGGACTTGACTGCCAATCCATTCAAGCTCCTCCTCACTGGCAGCGAGAAGAAACGGGAGACTTGAGTCCCCCATTACAGTAATAAGCGAGAAAAAAATAGTGGCATCTTCTGTTTCACTGCGTTTTCCCTGAGCGGAGGTCTCCATTAATGTAGCGTTTTTCTGCGATCACGAGCGGAGACTATTTGTTTACCACCATGGTACTCCTGCGGCGTAAATCCACGGGCGTATCCCGCTCCGTCCATGGGCATGGGCCCTTAGGCCTCCACACGGGCAACAAAGTCGCGTTGCTACAATGCTACACGTCACATGTATGAGAAGCCCATACTTTCTTATGGGTTACATTACACACGTGATGTTTTGTAGCATGCAACAACTAGACACAAAAACCTCGCGGGTCCGGCGATATGCCCGCGATTCGTGAAGTTTTGTAGCCCATGTTTCCCTATGAAGCCTTCCTCTCTGTTGCATCGCACAAAAACGCGGTTTTAATGCATTGCAATGCAACTTTGACAGTTCAAATGCTGCTGTCAAAGCTATAATCTAAGCCCTAACTGCAGAAAAAACAATACACATACATCACCTTAGACACGCTGTCAGCCCGGCCGCATCTTCTCCCCAGGTCCCGGCACTGATCTTCTTCTTCTCTTCTGGCCGGGGATTCAAAAATCCCCGGCTGCTGGAAGCTCTGGCTGTGATTGGCTGCTGCGGGAGAGGTGATGTCTACTTTTTTTTTTCCCTTTAGTTACAGTTTATTTTTGGAGTAGGGCTTATATTTCTAGCCCCCCCACTCCCCTCCCGAAAATCCTTGCATGTGATGCTAGTGACTTTGTAGCGCTACAAAATTGGAGTATTTTGGCGAGAAGGCGCAACGATGCGATATTGCTGTGATTTTCTCTGGCTTGTATTTTGCGGGAGGAGCTGTATTTTTCAATGATACTATGTAATGCAGCATATAATATACTGAAAAACTTTTTTACATTTCTTTGGGAGAGTATTGTTTTTATAACCTACACATATCAGCAAAACTGACGTGATAACTTGATTCTGTCGGTCATTGTGATCGTTACAATACCAAATTTTATATCGTTTTTAAAAAAATCTTTAGTCTTTTTTAGTCGTTCCAAAGAAGGGGTTGTATGAGGGCTCGTTTTGTAAGGGATCATCTGTGGTTTCTATTGGTACAATTCTACATACTACTTTTGGATCTCTTTTTATAAATTTTTTTTTTTCTAGGCTGGCTGTCCATGGGCGATAATTCATACCGTGGTCAGTGGCGATAAATCACGTGTGGATCACGCTTGAAAAGCTTTCCATAGGATAACTAGGGAAAGCACAGCCCGATGTACACGAGTGGGAAATTCATTGCGTCTCGTCTAAAAACTGCGGCATGTCGCCACAATCCTATCCTAATGATAGGTTAATCGCGGTGACTTTAAAACCCCCCCTCGGCGGAAATCTGCTCGTGAGAATCCGCCCCGCCCGTGGACAGGCGGCCCGTGAGAAAGGGTGACCAAAAAAAGCGCAGTTCTGGCATTGTATATTTGTTTTTCCTGACGACACTCACCGTTTGGGTTAAATAATGCAGTATTTTGACAGATCGGACTTCTATGAACGTAGCGACACCAGATATTTCTTCTGTTTTTTTTTGTTTTGAGGGGACTTGAACTTATGATTGTCTGATCGCTCCTACATTATAATGCAATAACATAGTATTGCATTATACTGTATTCCGACAGGCTGTTGATTCAAGACGTTCCACAGGCACTCTTTAATAGTTATTTATGGCAGCCCTGGGGGCCTCCAGAAGGCCATGGGATGCCATGACAGCTGAATGGCACCTCGCAGTCTCTTTGCGAGGGGATTGTTCTGAACACCGAGAAGGCCAATCGGGGTATTTAATTGCCACTGTCAGAATATCCAGTGGCATTTTATGGGTTAACAGCTGAGATCAGCGCGAACGCTGATCACAACTGCCGCAGCCAGCCGACACCCAGCATGTATGGGGTGGGATCAGCTCCCCATCCCGCTCAATACAAACACGAACCCAGAGGATGGATGGTACTTCTCTAGGGTTATGGGGTTAATTATGGAGATGTGCTGACGACCCCCGCAGTGTAGGGAAATACGATAGAGGAGCCGCGGCGCCTAACTATGGGCTCTTCATCCTAACGGTTGGTGGTGGGGTCTTGGCCGTCGGGCTCCCACTGATCAGGAAGTGATGGTATATCTTAGATCACATTAAATATCATCGTCGGACAGTCCCTTGAATAAAAATGTTTACCGTATTTATGCTTCGCTTTCTTTGTAATGTGAGCCCGGCCGTGACCCTGTGTACGCCACGTAATGCACTACGTATAACCGCACACTCACGCAGACGGTCATGCGCAGTACACCTTCTTGGTTTGTTTGTTTATATTTCCTGCACCCCCACTTAGCGATGATGCGGATACTTACAGCCCATATGTAATGTAATTGCATATGGGCTGCGGATATATCCACGACCGTGGAGAACAATGTATTTCATGGATATCCGCGGTAAAATAGAACATGCTGCGTTCTATTTTCTGCTAGCAGATCTCGCAGTTCTGGCCCGCTAATGTGTGCAGAATTGTGTAATCCAGTGCATTTGATTGATCCGTGTATTACTGCAGATTGCGTCACGTGAGACCGGCCTCGGGGTGCATTCACACAGCCATGAGCATATTTCAACACATGAATATGTAGAGTGTTCACGGGCCGAAATATGCTGATATCTTAGCGTGTTTCTGCTACATGTTTTTTTACATGTGTAAATACGCAACCTATTTGTGCACGTAAAAAAAAAAGCACTCAAAATCCCATTGATTGTGTGTGCAAATGCGCAGTTTTTTTCTGCGTATTTACACACGCTCTTTGATTTCAGTGGGTTATTACGCTGCGTAATATGCAGCGTAATAGCCCATTGCAGCAAGAAGGAGTGCAATCTCCCGCCAAAATCTGAACTCAATGGTGTGGCCTCGCTGCAAATCCACGCACGAGTGGGTGATGTCACCGCTAATTTTTTAGCGCTTGCGCAGAGCATTTAGACAGGCAGATTATCGCTCACTTCTCGCTCAGCGCTTCACGTGATGCAGGGACCGTTAACACGTAGCGAGAAGTCAACGATCCAGTGATTATTTTGTCGCTGTTTGAAAGTGAGCGACAAACCAAAAGTAAACGACGGCTTGGCATTTAGACATAACGGTTATAACGCATTTTTGTTCGTTTGAGCGAATTTCGTGCAATAATTGTCCCGTGTAGATGGCCCGTGAGAAATGCCGTAGACGTGCTTGTATCTGGAATGTATAGGAAATGATGGCATCTAATTTGTACACACTTTGTCTAAATGAATCGTCCTAAAGGCCCATTTAGACACAACGATTATCGCTCAAAATTTGCGCAAAATCTGTCTTTTGAGCGATAATCGTGTCTAACTGCTCTGACATCGTGCAGTTTTCGTTAAGCCGTCGCTCATCATTGTCTTTCAGCATGCTGAGCCTTATCAGGAGTTCACAGCTGGATACAGCTGATACTATTGTTTCAGCTGTATCCTGCTCCCTGATAACACGCGGCGTATAAAGAACAAAGCGGTCCAGCTGTGTCTAAATGGGCCTCAAGTCTCTTGTCACATTTTCTATTGTGATACATCCATTTATTGGCTGCGGCTCATCACTGTGCAGATAACAGTTGTCCTTCCAGGAGATGCCATGTGTCCATTACAGACCTTTATATAATCAGAAACTCGTGGGGGTGACTGTAATAGAAATAGAAGAATATTTAATTACCGACAATAATTAAATCTCATCTCAAGCTTGTCAGTAAGGCCCCCTGTCCACGGGCATTGCGAAGTCCCGCTGGAGCCGCCGATTCTCCGCCGGTCAGCCCTATCTGATAGGCTGGCTGCGGACAATTGGGGCAGTTGCCCGTCGTGAGCAGAGAATCGCAATGATTCTCCGCTCGTGGACAGGTGGCGGCACTTTCCATTGCAACGCCTGTGGACAGGCACCCTAAAAGTGTCAATCATTAAGATGATTGGATTGCTTTGTAGCATCCATGGAGCCCTGACAGAATGTAATCTGAGATAAATGAATCTTTTTTTTTAGTTTTTAGCTACTTTTCTCTGTTCATTGCAATCCTTTTATCGGAAGGCTTTGCAGAACTGGGACTGAAGACCGAAATCTCCGAAGTATGATGATGACTTGATATAACACCCTGATGTTGTTCTTCTTGTACCTTTGCAGGTTCAGACGTGGTAACATTCTGGATCTCAGCTGACCTCCAAGAATCTCCCTGCCCTGAGCCAATGCTGGATCTGGAGGTTGTGCCAGAGAGATCCCTGGGCAACCAGCAATGGGAATTTACCTTAGGTAAATGATGATAGCTGCAATAACTGTAGTCCATTGGGGCCCTTCTACAAGGGTTGATCGGTGACCTAGTAAGTTGATCAACAATCATTAACTGCTGTTTACATGCAGCAACCATTGTACCGTAGGAAGATGAACAATCATTAATGCAATCATTCAACCGCATACAGTTTGCATTTTTCAGCAGTACATTGCTTACACGGGGATGTGCTGCCGAAAAGCAGTGTTATTTATGTGTTCACATGTTGCAAAGACATAGAGACAGGTTAGACCGTAATGTGGGAATACACTCTTTGATTCATTGTGTCCAGGTAAGTATGTTATACTGTAAAGTTGTGGGCAAAATTGGTAATATTGAGGGGTAAATCCTTTAAAGGGCATCTGTCATCACCTTTGAGTTCCATAAACTATGTTATGGGGTTCAAAGATGAGGACATGGGGTACTGGGGAGCTGCTTCCTATACTCTCCTGGTCCCCTCTTCCAGCACTGTGCTCCCTATTAATCAGCATGCACACACAGCTTTGTGAAAAGAGACCGGCTGTGTGTGCGCTGATCTCTCAGGGGTACAACGCTGGAGCGGGGAACCCAGTGACTATAAAGAGCAGATCTCCGTCTCCTGACCTTTGAGCCCCATAAAGATGTTTATGGGGCTCAAAGGTCAAGAAACATCGCTGGTGCATCTCCCGATGTTATTGGAAAGTCACTATTGGAGAGCTTAAACCGACCGTGTAACTATTCACCTCTCCTCCAATCCCCCGCGGCTCCTCTTCAGCATAAGGCCTCCTGCACACGGGTGGAAATTCTGCGGCGGGATTTCCCGCAGAATTTCCGCCCGTGCCCATTGCCATGGGATTGCATTAGATAATGCAATCCTATGCAGACAGCTGCGATTTAACCACGTGTAAACTCGCACGGTACACAAATCGCGGCATGTCCTATTTCTATGTAAGCCTCTATGCGGCAGCCGGCACATAGCAGAGTGGGGAGACGCCGGAGCAGGTGTGCCACAGTGATCACGGCTCGCATTCTGCTGCGAGAATTCTTGCAGTGGGATCCGACCCGGCCGTCTGCTGGAAGCCTTACAATTCGATGGACCATGGTGAGTGATATCTATGCTAGACATGAGCAGTCTTCTGCTTCTGTAACAGTCACATACAACACGTGTGTACTGCTGGGATCATGGCCTCTGGTGTGACCCTAGTGAGGAAATAATACTTGGGCTCAGTATCCTATCTAGCGGGACGGTCGCACGGCACAGCTGCTCTGAATGTATGAATTTTCCACTCTTCTGTCTTGTTTGGAAGTGGATTCATTGTATCGCTCGCCCTCCTTCCTGTTAGCACCCTCCCTTATGTAACTTGCCTTGGTTCATTTTTTTGCGCGTTACATGAGGTATAGACACAGAACAATGGGAAAAGCAGGAGGACATTAATGTATATATTGTAGATGTGAAGCATAAGGAATAGGAGTTATATAATATATCAGGAACATCCTGATCCTGTTTTATGAACTTTTTGGCACATGTCTCATGGCACCTCCTGATGGAAGGACTGGGGCCGCCCATTTCCTGTGTAGTTGTGACTCTATGAACATCCTAGGATGAGTCATTTTGGGAGCAGCTATCTTACCCCTATTATAACCATTATAGAGAAAAGCCTCATCACTTTGGGAACTCCCTGCTCTGTATGAAGGCCATTATTTCATACTGTAAAGCTTTACAGTATGGGAAATAATGTACTTAGTCTTCTAACATATGCGTAACATGTAGATACAATATCTAAGCGGTATACTGCAGTACTTCTTGCTGCGGCTTCTCCGTTTTCTCTGCCAGTATCACATGATAGGAGTTTTACTTTCATAACAGCTGGAGAGCCGTAGATTGAAGAAGGCTGCATTGTACTGTACAGTATCATCAGCTTATCTCCCTTGTCCTCGGTCTCTGGCGTGTCTCCCTTCTCCGGACCCCAGGATAGCCCCTTTATTCTGGTCTATTTTGAAAGATGACTATCAGCTTGTCGGTCACCATTGTGACTCCCCTGTTCTCCTCAGTCCTCAGCATGGCTCCAGTCATCTTCTCCTCAGCCCACATCTTAGCTTCCCCTCTAATTCTACCCACCATAGCTAACTTGTTTTCCTCCAAATGAATGCTCCTCCTTCAGCCGGTAATGGCAGACTTTACTGCATTTAGAGCTTGACAAGTGCCTCCGCTAGCTCTTTACGGTCTTCCAGTAAGTGGAGTATTGCTCCTCAGCACTATATTCAGTAGTCAGGAGATGCAACGTTGCAGGAAAGCAGGAAGTATGAGGATTGACAGCTTGACAACTGCCTCGTCCCCTCCAATCGCCTCCCATCTTCTCAGTCTTATGCACTGCATTTTATTTTATGGGACATAGCAGTGCAGAATAGGGTCCGTTAACCCCTTAATCACGCGGACCACTTTTTTTTTTTTTCTATTTTCATCCACCCCACCCCCTACCCTTTTAAAAAAAATCGTACCCCCTTTATTTATCCATCGGCATCGCTCTATGAAGGTTTGTTTGAAAAAGAAACAACATTCCGCCATCTTTCGGTGCGTCTTGTTTCTACGGCGCACAAACTGCAACAAAAATGTCATGGTAACTTTATTCTATCGATCAGTACGATTACTATGATAACAAACTTGTATAGTTTTTTTTTTCTGCAGTACTGCTTTTATTTATTTTTTAAAGGACATTTATTTTTTTTACGTTTTCTGCCACCATCTTCTGCGCGCAATAACTTTTTTTTTTCGTCACCATAGTTATGCAAGGGCTCATTTTTTGCAGGATATTCTGTAGTAAATGTACGTCCTGGAGCGGGAAGGGGTTAAATATAGCAGGGAGGATCCCAGCAGAAGAATAAAACTGTTCACACATCTCCGGCCCCTTTACCTTCTGTATCACCCCATTATCTGTAGTATGTAAGCTCGTTGGAGCAGGACCCTCACCCCTATTGTTTCCATCAATTGATTACTATGTAACCGTGGTTTTTGTATCTTTGTTTTTTGCATCTGTTCTCCCCCTGTATTGTAAGCGCTGCGGAATTTGTTGGTGCTATATAAATAAAGATTATTATTATTGTCTGGGGAAAAACCCAAATGTTACAATAGGGGAGCAAATATGCTTTTTGATTGATGAGGGGGGAGGGGGGGGGGGGGTTTAACATGAACAAACTATTGCGTTCGTGTGGGCAATAAAGCACCAAGGCTCCTTGTGTCTTGCAGTCCCTGCTCTAGCAAGACACTAAACAGGACACTACACACACAGCAAGCTGCGAGCTGAGCAGACACTACTCGGGCAGCGAGCTGAGCAGACACTACTCGGGCAGCGAGCTGAGCAGACACTACTCACACAGTGGACAAGACTGTGAAAATACAGCTTCCTCATTACAGAGGGGTGGGGTATATATCTACCCCCGGACCTAGGGGATTGGCTGACCTGAACAACCACACCCAACCAGCTCAGTTAACCCTCACCTGTGCAGGGCTGTAGCTCTGGTTCTGTAATGGCTATGGACATGCTTTTGTTATCATTTTGAAGCTAAGAATTCTACATTTAACAGCGTTTTGTGTCTTTTTAAAGCTAAAACGAGCTTTGTTAGGCCTCATGCACACAGGCACAAACAGACTCTGCCGCTGACTCCTGCCCGCAGATATGGGCATTAAAAGACAGGTTCCTACCTCTCTTGATCCAGCGCGGGTCTCCTCCGTGCCGGCCGGATCTTTTTTTCTTCAGCCCGGCCGATGCGTCGAGCACATGCGCAGTGCCTTTTATTTTTTTTAATACTCCCGCTTTCCCGCGGATGCGCGGCACGTCCACAGGTACAGCTTTGGGTGTTCCGCAGCAGGGACAACTTCCATTGACTTCAGTGGAAGCCGTCCCTGCGGGATCCGCAGGAAAATAGAGCATGCTGTGATGAAGCGCCCACGAATAAAATCTGCTTGTGTGCGTGGAGAGAGGACTCCCCACATACATCCATGGGCACATTGAGCAGCGGATCGCCCGTGCCTGCTGACAAGTGCTGAATCTGCTGCTCAGTTTGCCCCGTGTGCAGGAGGCCTCAGTGCTAAACTGCAATGTACTTTTCCTGCAGAGCTCCTCCAATCCCGCTAGGGGTTAAAGAGGGCCACTGTACGTGGGCTATAATCTAGCTGCGTACTGGTCACAGAAAAGTGTCATCTTTGTGATCAGGGGTCTCCTGCATCCCTCTCCTCTGTAAACCACTAATACATAAGTACCCATAAGGAACAATTGTGTCTGAAATGCTTTTTGGGGTTGTCAACCACATGAATGATCTGACACGTGACCGGTCTTTTGTATGCCACCTATTTTTGATGTGACGTGTTTGTTACATCTTTATTACTTTGCTTATTTCTGTGGACGTCTAGAACGGAGTCTTCTGTAATATTGACCTAAATGAGTACAAACAATCTAGGTAAGCATCCCTTTTCTTTTACAGGAATGCCCCTGGCTCAGGCAGTATCCATTCTCCAGAAGCACTGCAGGACCATCCGGAATGTGCAGAACCTCTATAGCGAGCAGGTAGGTCACCCTGAACCATAACGGAAAAATACTTATCTTCGGTTTAGTGAAATCTATTGCAGATTTCCTACTCTAGTAATTTGAATGCTATAGTCTTCTCTTTTTCCAGGGCAGATCAGGAAACGGCAGATATTATTTTCACTAACGAACAAAGTTTCACCATTGAAAATAAATATTTTAGTTTCCTCCTTCGATTCTATGGAGTCTTTTCTAAGTACAGTAATATTCCCCACATTGACTGTCACTGGGCTCCTGAATGGCAGACCTGCGTAGTCATGCAGCAGAGCAGCTTGTGGGATGTATCTGTGCTGAACTACACCGCTTACCACTCAGGATTCTAAGAAGGCTGGACTGGAATGCCTTTAACCTCTGAGGGATCCGGCTTTTTTTTTCTTATTCATTTTCGGTTTTTCCTCCCGAATTCTAGAAAGTCATAAGTCTCTTAATTATCCGTGGACGGGAGCCATCTGGGGCTTGTTTTTTTGAAGGAATAGTTGTATTTTATTCTAATCCATACTGAAAAACTTTAAAAAAATCTCTAAGTGGAGCAAAATGGAAAACAAGAAAAAGAAAGGGGATAGGTATATGTGTGTGTGTGTATATGTATATATATATCATTTTTTCCATTTCTCTCCACTCAGAAATTTGTTAATTTTTTTTTTGCTTTACTTCCTTTTGAATAACAAAATTATTGGAATCTGTGGAAAAAAGTAGAATTCTTTTCTGCCGCCATCTTCTGACTGCCATAACTTGTTTGTTTTTTCATTGACATAGTTGTACGATGGCTTGTTGTTTTTTTTCTGCAGGTCTTCCTGTAGTTTCTATTGTTCCCATTTTTGAATATGAACGACTTTTGATCACTTTTTCTCCTTTTTTTTTTCTTTTCTTGGAGATGAGGTGACCAAGAAAGTACAATTCTGACGTGCGGGGCAAATAATGCATTACTTTGATAGACCAAACTTTTATGGCTGCAGCGATACCAATTGTGTATGTTTTATTGCATTGATTTTTTTTAAATTCTAAATATAGTAAAAGGGTTTTTTGTAACACTTTTATGTTTTTAAAAAAAAACCCCAAAAAACGTATTATTAAACTTATTTTTACTTTTTTTTTTTTTTAGACACCACATGGGATTTGATATTGCGATTATTTGATTACTTGTGGAGTATAATGTAATATTATAGTATTACATTATTCTGCGATCTGACAGGCATCTGGGGCCCTTACAGAATATGAAAAAGGCCAAAATGAATGGAGCAGCAGTTGAGCGTATGTGCTGGGGCTCCATTCATTTACCAGGTCTTGTACTCCGTCATCTCATAGAACAGAATTCTCATAAAATTCACTTTTTACTAACTGATAGAAGAGAGTGATGGCAAAACAAATGTGCTCGCATTTCACATCTGATTCAGCTTTGCTGTGAACAAGGCCGAATGGATGATTGTTCTGTGTAGACCAAAGTTTGTACATGTATTGTAGTGAGGTATAACATTCGTCTTGTTTGCTGTATTCTAGTGTCCCCTGAATCATGACCTCATCCTCAGCCTGACTCAGGACGGGATCAAACTGCTGTTTGATGCTTATAATCAAAGGCTAAAGGTGAGAAGCTGCTGTATATCCAATACAGATGGAAGGACGCCTCCAGAGCCAGGTCACACTGACATCTCACATCTTTCTGTTTTCAGGTGATAGAAGTCTATGATTTGTCAAAAGTAAAATTAAAATACTGGTAAGTGCGGACACTGGGACCTGTCTTAAAAAATAATTACTGTTTTAATTCCACCGTGCTGCATGATATTTTACAGAAGACATATCCTAGAAGTGTTATCACTGTTTCTGCAGAAGTACACAGGCCCAATGTTCACGGGCAAAATAGAACTAGTAAACCATGCGGGTCTCCCACAAGCGTGATCCGCACCCCTAGGGAATCATTGGACACCCGCAGGTAATTAAATACATGCGGATGTCATTTTCCTCTGGCATGTGGATCGCACACGGAAGACACCCGCAGCATGCTCCATTTTGTGCAGTTTTCCCACACGGACGGCTCCCGCGGCTTCCATTGAAGCCTATAGAAGCCGTCCGGTGCCGCGGCACGGACGCAGCTGTCACTGTGTCTGTGCTGCAGGAAAGCAGGAGTTAAAAAAAAAAAAAAAAGTGCACAGCGCATGCGTGCGGAGCACATCCACCGGGCAGAAAAAAGAAGATCCGGCCACGACGGAGGGGAGACTCGCAGCGTCCGGACAAGTGAGTATTATCTTTTTCTTGGCCTCATGTCTACGGGCCAGGAGAAACCCAATACGGGATTCTGCACGTGCAATCCGTGTGTGCCCGAATTTACCCGTGGACATTAGGTCTTATGAACAGGACTGCAGATATATAATGCAGAATATATATACTTTGGATATGTTTATTATTGTAAAAAGATCACGTGTCTTATGTATTAGTCAGTCACAGAAAAATTAAGCTTTGTGGGCTCTTTTTTTTTTTTTTATAATGGAAGGCTGGGTAACCACAATATTGCAAAATACTGTGTGCATCTATCATTTAATCAGATAAAGGGGTTGTACAAGAATACACTTTTAAAAGGCGTGGTGGGGTCTCATTGCTGAGATCCCCACCAATCCTGAGAGCAGGGTCCCAAATCCTCCTCGCCTCGCCACTGTATTATGCTGCACCCACTTGCAGTGACATCAGATTGAATGGAGCATTGGACAGCATTGCTCAAGCACCGCTCCATTTAATCTCCTCACTACGAGGGGTCATGGTGAGCAGGAGGGAGGACACGGGATCCCCATTCTCAGAATCGGTGGGGGTCTGAGCACTGATAAGTGATAAAATTGTATTCTGGTAAGTCCCTTTAATGGCTCTAAAAATGATACATGGGTAGAACAGACGACACAGGAGCAGCTGCATCTCTCCTGTATCTAGTGACTGATGCTACAGTAGATATGCTAATACATTCATTGTCAAGAAAAATCAAGCACCTAGAAGGAGTTGTCGAAATCGAATGAAACTTAAGGGGCCCCATGCCAGATTAGTTGGTTGCATAGAGCATCCTGGGTGCCGAGATGGAACTTTATGTCTTCTCAAATCTGGAGAGGGAATGAGCCCGTCGGGACATTTATACACAGGTCAAAGGCAACAGCAGGCTCCGCCAATCAAAGGCCATGCCCACCTGGTATCTGCTTCAAGATAATCCACCAATTTCATAGACAGTCACCTTTCTTAATTTTTCTGCCTGGATTTGGGGGTCAACAGCTGCCTCACAAGGCAGGACAGGAATCAAGGGAACCCCATTCAGGTGATAGGTCTAGGTCTCCGACTTCAGGCTCAATCTATCCGGCATTTATGGCGCATTCTATGGATCTCTAAGGTCTGTTCACATGTAGATGATCTGCTGCAGATTTTGGTGACTTGGTTCTTTGCCCTCTAATTTGCCCCATTTCTCCTCTTTCTCTGATAGTCACCTATTATTTAATTTCTACTAATGACATCTGTTTTTGTTGTTCCAGTGGCGTTCACTTCAACTCGCAGGCCATAGCTCCCACTATAGAGCAAATAGATCAGTCCTTCGGAGCGACACATCCAGGAGGTAAAAACATCTCGTGCCCGTTTATGTATTGGTTGTTTCCGGCATACAACCAAAGTAATCTGCGCTTATGTGTATTACAGTATATAACTCAGCAGAACAACTGTTTCACCTCAACTTCCGCGGTTTATCTTTCTCTTTTCAACTGGATTCTTGGACGGAAGCCCCCAAATATGAGGTTAGAAATCTGTCTCTGCGTCACTGGTGCATCTGTAGCATTATTTATATCAAATTAATAACCTGGTATGTAACCAATATGTTAATGACTGTAAGAAGCAAGAACCAAATAATATATATTGTATTGCGGTATTTGATCTACATCCTTACAGTGACAAGATGTGTTTTACATGGTGATTGTATACATTGAGAACAAAGGCAAATTATTTTCTTTGCTTTAAAGCCCAATTTTGCCCATGGATTGGCATCGATTCAAATACCGCATGGAGCCATGGTGAAGCGCATGTACATTTACAGCGGTAACAGCCTCCAAGATACAAAGTAAGGAAGTGTTTCGAACTTCTTCAAGCATTTCTTTTATTTTTTTTTTCACATGGCGTCTTGTTAAATCCTGGTTTTCTATCCGGACAGAGCTCCCCCTATGCCTCTGAGCTGCTATCTGGGCAATGTGTACGCAGAAAGTGTTGATGTTCTGCGAGATGCATCTGGACCTTTAGGACTTAGACTCCGCCTGATCAGCACAGGTATTGTCAGACTTAATGCATTTCTGGAACATACACAAAAATATTTATGTACATTATGTGAAAAACGCACAAACCTCAACCATTTTTTCATTGTGATCTAGCACAGGGACATCATTGTTGCACAGTTTACAATTATACGCAATATATATCACTGTTGTGTGTAATAAAAGTCTTGCACAGTATTACCCAGGTTAGCATCACGTTTGTGATGTATGCTGGGAAAGTTCCCATTGTATACACTAAACATAGTTAGGGTTACATTAGCTAGATCAAGGCCAAAAGAGTGTCCTTTTTAGTCTTTGCCAGGCCAGTATGTATCAGCATACAGCTAAAATTATGTGGAATAGTGTTTTATGAAACACTTTTCTATACAGCAGCATCCAGGTAGAAAAAAAAGATAGTTACCTTAAACGTATTTTTTAATCCTAGAATCAGACTCTGTGGGTAATGGTTAGTAATGTGGGTAATGGCTAGTAATGTAGGTTATCTGTCTGAGGCAGCTTTCTGGCGTATACATTAAAAAGGCGTAATAAATATGATGTGAACAGAACCTAAACTAGACTCCTAATTTCATTAAAATTTCTTCTTTAAAGGGGTCGTCCAAATTTATACAACCTTTTACCTATTCAGTTGTATGCTATACACTTGTAAACTTTAGAAATCCGTTTCCTTCCAGCTGTTTAGTAATTCTTGAGATCGCAGGCACGGTTACTTAACTCGCATACTCCTTTTTTTGGCACTTCCAGTGACATTGTGTACATTTTTTGGCACTTCCAGTGACATTGTGTACATTTTTTGGCACTTCCAGTGACATTGTGTACATTCTTCATTAGTTCCAGCCGGGTCAATGAACACCGTGTCACTAGTAATGTAGCCTTCTTTGCCCGGCTGAATGTTCTGTTCAGTACTGTGTTCCTAGTGCATATGTAGTCTGTACATCAAGTTGCGCACGGACTTATCGGGGTTCCTGCAGTACACTGGTATTGCACCTGCCTTGTCTGTGGGTGAAGAGGGTGGCTACAATGAAAGGATGGGACACTATGGTGGGTGAGAGTAGCACTGGCATGGAAGCCAGCATTACTACTGCCAGAAGCTGAAGTATCCTGGAGCACAACAAAGCAAGTTTTGAAGCTGCTTTCTGATTGAAAGTGATCACATGACTTAATCTGAGACTTCAAGGAAACATCTTTGTTTGGAGTCAGAGAGCATATCATGAGAACATTTACCTTGCGGCTGACTCCCTGCGATGTGATCTCATCCAGTCCTATTAATTTGTATTATGCTTAGTTTAGTCCTCCATCATAAAAGGAGAGTGATTCTGACCCTATAGGGGTCACCCGGGGGCATAGTATTCTGTAACAGTTCGCTCATCCTGCAGTATTATAATCACAGATTACATACCCTTCCAGCCCTCCACTGTCGTCTCACCGATCCCTGATGAACTTCACACTTCCGGTAGCAGCAACAGAGTGCAGAAGAGTGAGTATGTGTTCTGTTGTCTTAATACTGCAGGCTGAGCAAAGTTTTACAGATTATTATGTCCCCGGATGACCCCTTTAAGATGAGCAGAGATCACTCCAGCCATCACTAGGAATATCTGCCCCTTGCTTTGTTCTGTACTTTAACCACTTGAGGTCAGATTGTGGGCAAAACTACACTATTTCATAAATAATTTTTTTACATGGAAGGAGTCTGCCAAAAAATGTAAAATAAATACATTCTGTCCCATTTCAAGTGTTTGATTATTGCACAGTTTCGTTGAAAATTGGACACCATTCTCCTGAGAAACACCAGACATATTATTCTTCCACTATAAAAGGCAGTTGTCAGGCCCCATATGGAATACCCTGAACAGTTCTGGACATCAGTACTCAGGCTAACAAAATTGGGATTTTTCACCCTGGAAAAAAGACGGCTAAGGGGCGATCAAATAACTATGTATAAATACATGAGGAGACAATACAAGGATCTCTGCCATGATCTGTTCATACCCAGGACTGCGACGGTAACAAGAGGGCATGCTCCACGTCTAGAAGAAAGCAGGTTTCATCACCATCCAAGAAGGGGGTTCTTTACTTTAAGAGCAGTGAGACTGTGGAACTCTCTGAGGATGTGGTGATGGCAAAATCCATAGAGGAGTTTAAGATTAGACATCTTTTTAGAGCGCTACAGCATTACAGAATATAGACCTTCAATAACCAGAAGGGTAGTTGATCCGGGGATCTTCTGACTTCTGGTCTGGGAGTCAGGTAGGAACTTTTCAAACGTTAATCCAGTGATTAGTCTGACTGCCATTATGGAGTCTGGAAGGAAGTTTTCCCTCCAAAATTGGGTAAATTGGCTTCTGCCTTCCTCTGGATCAACAAGGGGGGTGGAAACAGGCTGAACCGGATGGACATTTGCCTTTTTTCAGCCTAACCTACTATGTTACCAGGGTACAGAATTACTGGTATTAATGCGTTACTCGGATCCTGAACAAAACAGAGATGGCCGCATGAATAATTGGCTGATACATATTGTGTATTAGTAGGCATCATTAGTCTAAGACACTACATGCTGCTTTTGATTGGCCAGTGAATCCCACATGAGCAGCATTGGCCAGTCAGAGCAGCATGTGGTGTCTTAGACTAATGATGCATACTAATGAGTCTGATGATGCTCATGCATAATCTTATATACACATTCCCCCCCCCTTCTCTTTGCTCCAGGCATTAAAGGGGTTGTCCCGCGCCGAAACGGGTTTTTTTTTTTTAACCCCCCCCCCCCCCGTTCGGCGCGAGACAACCCCGATGCAGGGGTTAAAAAAACAAACAGCACAGCGCTTACCTGAATCCCGGCGGTCCGGTGTCTTCATACTCACCTGCTGAAGATGGCCGCCGGGGTCTGCTCCCTCCGTGGACCGCAGCTCTTCTGTGCGGTCCATTGCCGATTCCAGCCTCCTGATTGGCTGGAATCGGCACGTGACGGGGCGGAGCTACACGGAGTCGGCATCCTGCACGAGCGATCCCATTCATAAAAGAAGAAGACCCGGACTGCGCAAGCGCGGCTAATTTGGCCATCGGAGGCCGAAAATTAGTCGGCACCATGGAGACGAGGACGCCAGCAACGGAGCAGGTAAGTATAAAACTTTTGATAACTTCTGTATGGCTCATAATTAATGCACAATGTACATTACAAAGTGCATTAATATGGCCATACAGAAGTGTATAGACCCACTTGCTGCCGCGGGACAACCCCTTTAAGACGCTTCTCTGTGTGCTCAGTAACACAGAGCTGAATTCAGCATGTTTGCCACTATACTGCACTACCTGCAGCTGAGGGGTTCCGTCAGGTTCCTTTTAACCCCTTCCCGACATCCACCTTATATGTCAGTGTAGGGAGCAGGCTTGGAAACCGGTCGTTGACAGCTGACAATTTGCTGCAGCAAGCGGGTTTGGAGATGACTTCAATATCAGTTGTTTAATCAATTGGCACTCATCACAGCATTTAAATGGCCTCACAGAGGTAGCCGGCTCCCTCGGTTTGCCAAATGGCCTCCTGCAACAAGATTGTGTGGTGCTATTCAGTTATCATGAGAGCCTGAGATAGGGCTTAATACGTTGCCTGTAAATATACTGTAGTGCATAGTTCATATGATCAGATGATCACCAGTTTAATCACATATGAGGACTAAAAAAGTAGGAATAAGATTATTAAAGATTTTTAAAATTATTATTAGTGGATTAAGAACGTTAAAAGTTTAACCCCCTTCCCAGCTGTCACATCAAAAAATAGAAAAACCACGCTTTTTTGGTCACCCCGTATCAAAGAAAAAAATTGAATAAAAAACTATCAAAACGTTTTATGTACCCCCAAAAAATTACCCCTATCCTCACAACCACCCCCTCCTTCTCTGGTTGATTTTATTCAGTCATATTCCGCAGGAACAACAAAAATCCTCGTGTGGTGCAGAGTGCTAAGGCAACAGTATGCAGTCCTAAGCTCTCGTTCACAACCTGAAGGTTGTAAGTTCAATCACCACTTGGTTCAGGTAGCCGGCTCAAGGTTTATCTCAGCCTTCCATCCTTCTGAGGTCAGTAAAATGAGTACCCAGTTTGGTGGGGGGTAGTAAATAAATTACTCGAAAGCGCTGCAGAAGAAGTTGGCCCTATACAAATACCAAGATTTATATATTTTATTTTAAATTAACCCAGACTCCCTTAGAGCACTGATAACAACTATACCCAAACTTGGTAAGGATCGTGCACTGCCCTCCAACTACAGAAGCCACATCCCTCCGTAATGTTGATTTTAAAAGTTTTTTTCCATTTATACTCGTAAATATGCTGAATAGACTACTTCCCTCTATGATCCATCATGGCTAAGTGGGCAACTTGTTGATAATGTCAATAAAATACTCACCATCATACATTTAGCCAACACTTCTGACACACCATTGTCGGTTTTAGCATTAGATACCAGGAATGCATTCGATGGCCTCATTTGTTCGCCTTTTCAAATAGTCCTACAGAAAGTGGGCTTTGCAGGCCCCTTTCTAAATTCCTTGCCTACTGCATACCTCAAAATCCCCTCTCTTCACCCAACTCCAATACATATAGCTAGTGGCACCCAACAAGGATGTCCTCTTATTTCCAGCTCATTTTGCGTTTGCAATGGAACTCCTGGCCAACGCTATTTTCGAACATCCAAACACTCGGGGAGTTCAAATTGGCTTTGCAGGTGATCTTCTCTTTATGCTAAAGATCGTTCTCACTCACCTCACTGCCTAATATGACTAATATCTTGGAGAAGTTTAGTTTAGTCAAATCAGAAATTCTATTCTACAATACGCCTTCCTCTACCCAAAATCCTATTCAGCTCAATTATGGATTCAATGTTCATACCCACAATATCCCAAGTATAGCCACTATATATAAATGGACCTATGAACCTCTTCTCCGACAGCTTTAATGGGACCTGTTGAAATGGGATTGTCCTTATTTCTCTTGTATAGGTAGGATTCATGATGTCGAAAATGGTGCTTATATTTGTTGAGAACCCTTCCAGTTCCTGACCAGGCTATTCAATTACTACAAAAACAAATGTATTTTTTCATATGGTCCCATAAACGACCACGCATTTTCTAGAACTATCAAGTTCCTACATCAGAGATACAGTGCCAGTCCATCCCAAATTTTAGAAAATATTGCATAGCCACCCACCTATCTCTGCTTTTTCCCATTCAGACAAACTGACAAGGTCCCGAATCTACCCACATACTTGGCAATCCCTAGTTTGGGCCAAGATCTCTCTTCCAGCCAACTCCCGTCAGATCTGTCTCCCCTCACCCCATTACTTTAACCCCTTTGTTTCCAGCAAGGGAAGATGTTCTCCAATTTAATTGGTGACATGCTAATACTTTTACTACTCTATATGATTTCTTGATGCATGGTAAAGGGGTCTCCATAACTTCTTTCAATACCAACTGCAAACCACCCACTGTGGAATGGTGGAGAAAAATTCAGGTCTTTCATTTTCTTTCTTTTTTGACCAACTCCTTCACTAAAATAGTACTGAGCCCCATAGAAGCTATCTGCAAATTCTCTCCTTTATCTTCAGGTAGCTTTTCCCACTTTTATGGCATTTTGAATAAGGCACCACCTTAAATAAACTTACATATATGATTTCAATGAGAGGAAGATTTGGGTTCTCTTTGACTCTAGAACGCGGCCATCACTACTGTGAGTTCTTAAGTAAGAATAGTTGGCAGGTCTCATTGACTGAAACATCACTAAAAGTACTCCACAGAGCTTATATGGTCCCAACTAGAATTCATGCTATGTGCTCTGAAATCCCGGACCCCTGTGTCCTGGGCTGCAGTGGGGTAGGCACTCATCTTCATATTTGGTGGGTTTGCGCTATTGTTTAATTCTTTTAGAGGAAGGTAACCCATCTAGTTACCTCCGTTGTGGGTTGTTCCTATGAATTAGATCCATTTATTCTTCTACGGAGCAACAAGGCAGCTGGCATCTGTAATGCTCCTTCAGACTGCTACAGTACATTACAATGGCAGCTCATATTCATAATGGACAGCAGTGGCGTCAACAGCAATTACTATTTGAACCATTGATCAGTCGCATAAACAAAAGAATTCCGTCCATCTGATTAGATACAGTTACTAGTTTCGATAAGATTTGGGGTCCATGGTTATCCTCCATCAGTGTACTTAATTTACAATTCTATGCTCCCCTTTAGGGCTCCTGCACACTGGCGAGAACGATATCGGGCCGTGATTCATGGCCGGGTATCGCCCTCGCAATGCTTCTGAAAAGCCCTGGACGCAAGGCGTTTTCACAGGGAAACAGCCTCGCATCACAACAGGGCTAAAGGAATCTCCTTCCATGGCTGTCACAGCCGCGGCAGGAGATGGCGATCTTCTCCAACTGTTTTCAATGGGGCCGGCGCTGCTGTTGCCACCGGCCCCATTGAAAACATGTGGAAGCTCCTAGATGTGAGGTGTTTTCATTTGAGAACAATCTTGCATCCCTGCGGAGGTTTCCTTCATCACCGCTGTCACAGCCGCGGCAGGATATCGCTATCTTCTCCTATTATTTTTAGTAGGGCCAGCGGCAGAAGCACCATTGAAATCGATGGGAGTAGATCGCTGAAGGAATCCCCTGCTGCAGCTGTCACAGCCGCAGTACAGGATCGTGATGTTCTCCCATTGGTTCCATGTTCTTTCTTTGGGCGATATCGCCAAAAGAAAGAACATGCTGCGATTTCTTTTCTGCATCGCAACACGGTGCCATGCGGGCAACATCACAAATTGAAAAGAATGCGTTTCATAATTGTGCGTCTCGCAACGCACAAATTTGCATTATTATATCGCCGGTGTGAGGGAGCCCTTATAGATCTCTAGAAATACTGGAGAGCCATCTGGATAATTGTCTTGGGTCCAGACCTCACAACCTCACTGTTTACATTATACAAGTTTGGGCCATACTTTTTACTTCTGTTCTGTTAGGACTTCGTTAGGACTACTTGAATTATTTGTGCCATTACTCTAATCACTTTTACTTTACATTTATATCTGTAAGATACGATGTCCCCCTGCAAGGGGGTATTTTGGCAGACTGTTGCCATCTTGTTGAACTAAAATCTCAATAAATACCTTTTCATTAAAAAAAAAGAAGACAAAAAATGAAAAAGCTGCAGCGAGGGGGTGTGGGGTGGGGGTTGGTTGAAGAGATTGGATTGGTGGCAAATTCTTTTTAGTGAGTGTTTTGCTGACACAGAACTCACTGTTTCGCTCTGTGTTTGAAGGTTGTGGTCCTGGAGTCATGGCTGAAGCGAAGACGCGGATGTCTGAGCGCTGTGTATATTTTGGAGATTCCTGTCAGGATGTGTTGTGCACACTCGGCGCTCCTCACAAAGTCTTCTACAAGTCTGAGGATAAAGTAAGTAGCCAAAGTATGGACAGATACAATATTATTGCTGCCTAGCTGGACCTCAGGCCAATACGGCAATGGTAAAGTTGGACAATTTTTACCACTTTATTAAATAGTAAGCCCCCATTCATCCTGACAAGTAGGTAGTGAAACATTGGCAGTTACAAGACGCTTTGTGTTATGCAGTCTCCTAAGAGTAAGGTCCCGTGCAGCGCCTATTCCTTTGCTATCGCATGTTGAGATGCATCCGCAACGTCCAGCTCACTGGGATCCAAAATAATTTAAGTTGTTCCTCACTGTTCGTAGTTGAGGGCCGCACAGTTTTAGGCAGAGCATGTGGCCATTAACAATGAACAGTTAGTAACTACTTAAAGGGGATCTCTAAGCACAAATATCGGTGTCGAGATGCCTAAATAGCGCTCTGTACCACATGGGGCACAAACTGAGCATGTGTTTGTAAAAAGGAGAAGATTATTTATTGCAGCAAAAACTTACTTCTATAATCTGCCACTTTGTGTACAAATGAACCCGTCACTCCATGCACTAGAACCCAGCCTTGCAGAGCGTTGCCCCTGATGGTTCAAAGGCCCTCTGCTCACTCCCGCAGGACCCAGCGATGGAGCTCAGACTGCTTAAGGGAATAACAGTGTGAAGAAAAAGAACAGCGTTTCCCCCCCCCCCCCACCACCCCTTACTGCCGGGCGCAACACACATTGCAAAGCTGGGTTCTGGTATATGAGCAGTGTGTCACTAAAGTCGAGGTGTGGACACCTCAACTTCAGTGCACATGTCCGCTTCCGGGTGGCCCAGAGAACCGCACAGCGCAAGAGCGGAGTTTCACCTCTGTTTGTGCTGACATCCGCAGTTATGGACGACGCCGGAGCGGTGGATGGGTATGAATAAGGGCTGGCTTGCATGACCCGGGGCTTAGGCATCCCGCCTCCGTGACTCGAGGCAGGCTCATCAACATATATGGTGCCAGATTATAAAAGTACGTTTTTGCTGCAATAATTATTTTCTGCTTTTTGCAAACACATACTCAATTTGTGGGTCATGTGACACACGGCGCTATTTGTGGGGACAACATCCCTTTAAATCCTTCCAAGTTGCCGTTAGGTTGGAGCTTGTGGCTGAGTCTTAGACGTGCAGTAGTCATGAAGTAGATGCTGCATTGGGCCCTACCTTAATAGGGGTTAATGTTACTGATTGAATTAGGCTGCTTTCACATCTGCGCCCGGGGCTTCTTTTTTTATTCTCCATTCGGGGAGCAGGAAAAGGGAATCCCCTGGCTGAACGGAATCTGTCTTATGATGGAACTGAACAGCACAGAATGGACCCTATGGACTGTAATGGAGTCCATTCGGTTTGTGCTCAGCTGCCCAGCATTTTACCAGAAGCAGAAGCACTGCATGCAGCGCTATTTCTTTTGGTATTTTGTGCCAGATCTGCCACGGTATCTCCGAACAGAGGTTCCAGCGCAGATGTGAAAGCAGTCTTAATCATTCCAGTCACATTCTGAACCTTTAGCAGATTTCCTCCTTCCTTGTCTTTGAGAGAAGGTCTTTTACAAGCCAGTATGAACAAGGGTGCGCTCCATAATAACAGCTTTCCGTGAGCAGGAAAAATGCGCCCTCCTACTGTAATATCTTAATTAGAGATTCCATACTTGTCCTGACCTCTCGTAAAATTCTTTGCATGTCGTGCTGTCTCGTAGGAATGCATACAAAAATAATAAAAGTCTGCACATCCGATAAATAAAGTGTGACGGTGCCGGACAAGCTATGGCTGCAACAAACACATGCTGCAGCACTTATACACACTCAACAGCTGCAGAAATGTGCAGAACTGTTATTTATACTAACCGCATAGAAATGCATTGGTATAAATACCAGTTGTGCATACTCTTGCAGTTCTTGAGGCTGGAGTCAGACGAACGTATATCGGCTCGGTTTTCACGCCGAGCGGGGGGGGGGGGGGGAGGATGGAAGAGCCAGGAGCAGGAACTGAACTCCCGCCCCCTCCCCCATCCCGCCTCTCCTCATTGAAAATAGTGCAGTGGGGTGGAGAGGAGGCAGAGAGGGGGCGGGAGCTCAGTTCTTGCTCCTGGCTCTTCCAGCCTCCCCCCCTGCAGAGAGAGATGACGTATATCGGCTCGGCGTGAAAACCGGGCCGATATACGGTCGTCTGAATCCAGCCTAAGTGTGTAGGCGTGCTGAAGCCTTCTCATAGTCACCTGAGTTTTGTTAGCATGATGATTAGCTCTCGTTCCAGAATGTGAGAAATTATTCTTCAGCTGCCTATTCACTACTGGGTCTCCGAAATACAGCTGGGGGTTATAGTGCACATTGGCTATACCTGATTGGTAATTGCATGAGTGCCAGTAGCCAAAGTTATACAGATAATTGCCAGACTGAACTTGCAAGTTCAAAACAAAAAGTCTCCCCACTGGATACAGAACTCACAAACTAGGTGCAACACGTCTCCAGATTCTGTGGCCCCCGGGCCCTAGGAGCTTTTCATACAGATGGGCGAAGGTCATCCAAAATCCTAGTGTTGAAATACGGCCATCAGGACTGGACTCCTGGAAGGCGATTCTTACTCTCCATCTCCCCAAGCCACTTCATTTCCTTCTCTTTTCTCCTTGTTTCCTGATATGTAGTCTGTTCTTATATCAACTTGTCTTTCCAGAGTGACACATGAAAAATAATCAGGATAATCCAAGCATTTTGTTCCTTCATTATGTTCTAGAATGCTTTTTGATTCTTGTAATAAATATATTATGAATAGTCAATAAGAATCTCTGAGAATGGCCGATCACCTGAAGGTTCCTTTTCCTGCATTGATCTGTTATTAAGATTGGTCAAGAAGTAAAGCATGGAGCAATTTTCATCTGACAGCCGCATCCTTCTCCATTGACGGTAATGGATAGCTGCCAGCTGCCTCTTTTTAATGGCATAAATGCTTTTTATTTGAGTCTGACTTAGATTTGGCGATATATATAGTCCTAGATGGCAAGAGATCTTTGAGAGAGCTTTTCTTTTTTTCTCATGGATGCTTTATACAGACTACAATCATATCACGAAACCTGTAACAATGCTAATTCATATAGACCCTTCTGGCACCACAAATTATGTGACAGTGGCGCCATTTAGTCTGATTGGTTACACTGTTGGGTTTTCTAAGGTTCCCCACACCCCCAATGTGCTGTTCACCTTGGCAGAATTTTTTGGGAGATATTGGCTATAAGGGTACTTTTACACGGGATGACTATCCCTTTCACAGAGGAGCAATGATCACTGACTGGAGGCAGACCGCACCAGAGATCTCTTCCAGCCGTCCGCCTCCATTCAGAGTGAACAGGCAGTTGTTGATAGATGATCGACTGCCTGTTTACACAGTTGCTTGATTTTTAAGAGCGCTAAAAACTAAGCGACACGAACAAGAGGGCGATTCTCACTCACTTGGATCTCGTGCTTACACCGGCCGGCAGTCACATGTAATCACTCTTTTGAGCAATTACTTGGGCAACTGTTGGCGGCCGGCAGTCACATGTAATCACTCTTTTGAGCAATTACTTGGGCAACTGTTGGCCGTGTAAAAGTATCCTAATTCACGTAGTGATCAGCGTTAGCGGAGTCTTGTGTTAGGGGCTGTTTGCATCACATTTTAGCCATCTGTCAAGTTTACATTCCTATCCCACAAACTAAAGTGTGCTTGATGCATATATTTCTTTTTACATGTTTCCATACATTTAATGTAAATGTTCACAAACAAAACTTTATTTAAAAGAAACACTTTACAGTGAATATATATATATATATATATATATATATATATAATATATATACCATTTTTCAATGTAAAAACTAACAAAAGCGTTTGGGCTATACATTTTAATGCATACAATAAAATACTTACACGTATGCCTAAAATTGCATATATTTGTATACATTTTTTTTCACGTATGTTTTATGTGTACACTACAAAATGCATTTAAAAGGGATTAGAGATGAGCGAGCACGCTCGTTTAAGGCTGATGCTTGAGTGATCATCGGTCTTGTCGAGTAACTGATTACTGGTCCGAGCACCATGCGGGGTGGCAGCAGGGGGCAGGGGGGAGAGTGAGAGAGAGAGCTGATGTTGGAAGATGTCTGGCAGGGTATTCTTACTGTATATTACTGGCCGCTCTGTAGTTGGGGGGCCTCTCCAGCATGTCCCATACTGCAGTACTGGCTCTAGCCAGCAGATGGTGCCATTGTATAATGGCAGAATGAGAAAGCCCCCTAGGAAACCCTGAAACCAAAACTGGATTGCAAAGTGTTAAACGAGCATGCTCGCCCATCTCTAAAAGGGATGTGATCGGCCCCTTATATGTTAATTACTGAATAAAGTGAATTTTTGTGCTTTTATTTTTCTCCGTAATTAAACATTTCATTTCTTTCCTTTTTGTGTTTTTCAGATGAAGATCCATTCCCCGTCCCCCCACAAACAGGTTCCTGCCAAGTGCAATGATTATTTCTATAATTATTTCACCCTGGGAGTGGTGAGTATTTCTGGCTGCACCAAATCCTGCCAAGTATCCCGCTATTTTCACATAACTGCCTGACTTGTTCGAGTCACATGAATACATCCATATGAATAAATACATTTATGTTTCAGAGAGGATCTTTCCTACTTAACCCTTTAAGGACACGCCTACTTTTTGCTTTTTCGTACTTGTTTTCCTCACTAATTTTAATAAGATCACTTTCTTTATTCTTAATTATTCCTTATTTATTTATTTCTGTCAACGTAGTCGTATGAGGGCTTGATTGTTGCGGAACGGGTTGTGATTTGTATTGGTATCATTTAATGTGCCATACAATATATTGAAATTTTTTTTAACAATTTATGAGTGAATTGGAATGTAAAAAGACAGTGCACTTGTGCCGTTCCGTCAGGGGAGATCTCCTGCTTTATTACATTACATTCTTTGACTCCATGTCTTTGTGTTACACTTTCAGGATATTCTATTTGATGCGAATACACACAGGGCCAAGAAGTTTGTATTGCACACAAATTATCCGGGACATTACAACTTTAACATGTGAGTAGACTTTTTGAGTGAAATATCACATGATTTGCTGGGTTGGGTTTTTTTTTTTTTGTAAACTAATAAGGCCAAAATGTGGTCGTCGCTAAATATTCTCTCCTGACTCTGGGAAATTTAGCTTCTGCCTTCAATTTTGACCTCATTCGTAGGGAAGCAATTACCAGACCTCATGGTACACCATAAGTAAATCAGCAATCCTCTTAATGTGCCACCCTTTTGTTTTATTGCTTGTGTTATTTATATTTCTGCGTGATGAGATGGATGTTCCTGGGTGACTATAGGACCGTAATATACTCACATTTATACATAGCACGGTTTTGTCTTCCTCAGGGTGTATTCACACAATTGCGACACGGATGCAACTTGTACGTGAACACAATTTAAATCTGTTTATTCACACAAGCAATTTTTCTCTCAGACCAATAGTCCGAGATAGAAACATCACAGCATGTCCTATTTTGGGGCGATTCTTGTTAAAGAATCGCCTGTTATTTCCTATGGGAGCCTCAATAAAATCACATTGCAATCTCATGCATGCGTTTTACATGTAAGTGCGATATGATTTTAATAGAGTTGAGCAAACATTCTCTGCCAAGCTTGATGCTCGTTTGAGTGTTAGCGTACTCGATGGTGCTCGTTACTCGAACAAGCATCAAATCGTGTTCGACCCCCGCCCCAGCTTTTGGCTCCTCCTCGCTGTGATGTGCCTGTTTTGGCCCCTCCCCGCCGCAGAGAGAGAGAGAACGAACACGAACCAAGGGAAAAAAAAAAAAAAGCTCGGGGCCCGGCATCCCACATACAAAAATGCTCGAGTCTCCTATTGTAGTAAGTGGGGTTCGTTACTCGAGTAGAGCTCTCGAATTTTACGAAAAGCTCGACTCGAATAACGCGGACCCGAGCATTTGGGTGCTCGCTTATCTCTAGATTTTAACCCTTTGCACGTTTTAATTTTGGATTCAGGGTTTCCTAGCGAGGTTTCTCTTTCTGTCATTGTACAATGGCGCCATCTGCTGGCTAGAGCCAGTACTGTGGTATATGACATGCTGGAGAGGCTCTTGACAGCAGAGTGGCCAGTACCTGCCGGACGTCTTCCGACATCAGAGCTGTATAGCCTTCAATCAGAATGTCTTCAGACGTCAGACAGTGGATTGGAAAGGGTTAACTATTGGAAGCACATGCTTGTTTTTTATGCATGTGAAAAACACACGTGCAGCGATGCCATCCGTTTTATTCACAGGTTTAGGATTGCAATGGGAGTTTCTACCGTATGACCGATATCTCTCTCACCTGGGTGGATTCAGCCTTACTGTACAATGTCCTAGCACAGATCCTGTAAATGCAAAGACCCCATTATCTGTGGATATGCATTTCCAGTAGTAGTTAATAAATGATGCAGTCATATGACTTCTATCATCTTCTCAAAACCTCTGCTAGCTCATTGGAGACAATGCATTAATGTAGCAACATATGGGAGTTAAATGCATAAAATCGCTGACTGTTGAAAACCTAAATCTGCTATTGACAAGTGAAGTGAAAGAGCAAAGTTGTGTGGAACTAGTAGCAAGGGAAAAAAAGAGAAACTTTTATCTTCAGCCCGCTGTTATTGCTTGCTTGTTGTATGTTCTGAGCTTACGTTTTCTTGCAGTCCACACATCTAATTGCAACCCATGTCATACTTTTATTAGTTATCATCGTTGTGACTTCCGGATTCCTTTAATAGTGAAGAAAGGTGAGCTTTGCGTCAAATTGTTTTTTCTTCTTCTGTTTTCTTTTACTTCCCTTTCTTCTTGAAGCATCTAACATTTATAACATGACAATAACCTAATTTCTCATCTGTGTTATTGACTGACGGACACAACAAAAACTTGGTATAGCTGATGCCACTAGGTGGCGCAAAAAGAGTTTGTTCCTCCTCCTAGCTATACCCCTCCTGCAGGCACGGAGCTAAATCTGTTTTAGCTTGGTATCTGTAATAGACAGACCTCCTGCTCTGCAGGTCTTATGTTTTTTTGTTGTTTTTTCCTTTTTCTCGTCTACTTGGGAATCGGGGATGAGATAACTTCCTTGATTGCTCCCAAGTGTGGAGGGCGAGCAGTGCTACATCAGACAGTGTTACTCCCTCCTCCAAGAAGACAAAGTGGAACAGAGCGGCGCTAACTACTCTGCTTCCCGCCAGCCATGGGGTTACCTGAGATTTTTGCCTGGTCCCCCATATCCAGCGATTCCTCACCCCTAAGTGACAGTCACTAAAGTTGTCACCCTGCTGGTGCCTTCAGGGAGCCGAAAAAAAAAGAATGAAGATGAGGTAAGTATAGCACCATTGTCCCTACCCCTCCATACTCTCATCACCTTCCCTACTTTCCTTGGGTCAGTTCTGGATGGCGGGCAGGGATACTAGTCCTAGTCCCCCCAGCCCACCCCACGGGGTCTCTGTCCCAGGGATGGTTGGCTCCCCTCCTTCCTACCTTCGTTCCACTGGTTTGGGGATTCCTTTTGGGATGACATTATTGTGCAGTGGATCTGCTATATTCCATTCTACTTTTGCTAGACTCTTCTTCCCGAATGGCCGGAGGGATAATGGCATACCATAAGTTCATATCTTTCATGGTTCTGTGATGTATCTTCATAACCACAGGTTATGACCAGTACCAGACAGCTCGTTCCTTACTTCTGCAGTGTAGGTCTTCACATGCCTCCTGATCTCTGATGGCTTACTCTAGGTCTTGTCCGCCATACAAACTCATTAAACTCCTCCAAGGAAGATGTATTTGCATTGCTGTTAGGCCCCCTGCACACGGGCTGAAATTCCGCGACGGGATTTCCTGCAGAATTTTCGCCCGTGCCCACTGCCATAGGATTGCATTAGAAAATGCAATCCTATGCACACATCTGCGAGGCCCGCACAGAAACGTCAGTAGTGACGGGCCGGCTCCGCTCTGCGCCGGCAACCGGCGCATAACAGAGATGGAAGACGCTGGGAGCGGGTGAGCCACATGCCTCTGCAGCGGCACTGGTCCGCATCCCGCTGCGAGAATCCTCGCAGCGGGATGTGACCAGCTGTCTGCAGGAGGCGTTATTCTCTGTACTGGCAGTTCAAGTATTTGTCTTCTCATTCCCTTTACGTGGAGCAGTTCTGGATGACAGATTGCTCTCCCTTCCTTTGCCTGTTTTCTTATGTTTATCTTACTTGACACTAGTATGGATCATTAGTCCTTTTTTTCCTCTATACACTATATATGACTCTATGCCAGATTCTAAAAATCTTGGTAGTGCAGTAGACGAGGCCGTACAGTACTACAATGGGACACCTTGATTTCAAGTTGACCCTTTCACAGCTTTGGTTCCTCCACGATCTTGTCTCAGCAATGCTGAAGTGGGTTCTTGAATCCCTCTCAGTAGGCACATCCGTCTGGTGAAGACTGCCATCTCATCACTACACAGTGTACCGACCATGCTAAGTGGCCCACTCCATGGTTGGCTTCCCACCGCGATCCCTCCCATAAAAAGTGTTAGGCGTCTATATGAAGCCTGTACACTGCTGAAGTACACCTGACGGGCACTACATTCATTATAGTTGGTAGGAGGGGCTAACTCTTCTTGTGCTCAGTGTCGCCTCCTAGTGTCAGCAACTATGCCCAAGGTCTTCTGTGTCTCCCAATGAACGTGATGAGAAATAGATTTTACAGTAAGTAACAAAAATCCATTTTTTTTTCTTTGTACTTAACAGACAACTCTGAAACACAGACAGAAATCTGCACCACCTACAGCAAGGTAAGAGACACAGATTAATGATTCTAGTCTAATTGACACAGCCATTCATCTCGCCAAACATCGCTTACACCTTATGTTATTAGGTCTTGACTTGGAAGGAATCTGACAGCATTTCTGCTGTGGCAAAACTGCTTACAGAGCCAGTTAGAAGCAGAGGATAAGGGTGCAAATGTGCCTCTACTAATGCTTGTAGGGTCCCCTGCAGAAACAGAACTCTGATACCTTAACAAGTGCTCTGGAGGCAGGAATTGTCATTGAAGTCCATTCAGCTGCTCTGATTGACACCGGTAGTGTCCAATCAGGAGACTCCTACATCTGTTAATCAGAGGTGGTGTGCAGCCGATTGGACAGAGAGGAGAGAGAGAACTTGATTGGGAAGTCCCACCTCTAGAGCACTTGTGTGAAAATCAAAGTTTGTGTTCTGACTGTTGGGGACTCTAAAGGCTGATTTAGACACAACGAGAATTGCTCAAAATTCGCTCAAAAGAATCTTTTGAGCAATTCATGTTCTGTCTAAATGCAGGGACATCGTGCAGTTTTCGTGCATGAGTCGTTGATCACTGAATTCTAGCTTGCTAGAATTGAGCAATCAGCTGTTATCAGCGGAGCAGGCTGTTATCAGCCGGCTGCGCTGATTAGATTCTGCGTGCCTGTGTCCTGCTGTGAATTTACAGCGGGGCATGGGCTGTAAGCGCAGAGAACACTGCAGCTGTTTGCTCATGTAGAACAGCTGTAGTGTTCGGCGAGGGATAGCGTCGGTGTCCCGCTGTGCCTGCATAGCTATATAGCAGCTAATTAGCTACTATAAAGTATGCAAAGATGATCGCTCAAAACTGTCGTTTGAGCGACTTTTGAGCTATCATCTGTCAGTATAAAACAATATTAGAGATACATTTACACCCCTGTCCCCAGTGCTGTGAGCAATTTGCATCCCTTTATTGTTACTAAGTCTTGGACCCCCAGATGTTCCCCTACTTTTGTCCGCCACGCTCCGTAAAATGATCAGGCAGACATTGCAGGGTACGTGTAGCTTCTGAGATATTTTTAGGCTGCCTGCAGTGTTGTGGTCTGACGATACCGCTTCCTGTTGGAGCGTTACATTGTTATTCATGTTAGATTACATAGTAGATTAGAATGTAGTTTCGGCTACATGTTTTCAGAAAATTAGCGAACAGTCCTTGGGTTCTCAGTCGTGCAATGTCTGGAAATTCTTCTGATACCCCAACACTGAAGACATGAAGCAGAATTTCTACCTCCATAAATGATTTTAAACATTAGTTTTGATTTATTTGTGCAGTGGGACAGTATTCAAGAACACTTGGGGCACCCTATGGAGAAGCCAGTTGTCCTTCACAGGTAAAATAAAGCTTTTCAGTTGAGCTCCGTAATACATGTTGACACGAAGTTAGGTCTGAAAGTTAAAGGGGTTGTCCCGCGCCGAAACGGGGTTTTTTTTTTTTCAATAGCCCCCCCCGTTCGGCGCGAGACAAACCCGATGCAGGGATAAAAAAAACAAAACAGATAGTACTTACCCGAATCCCCGCGGTCCGGCGTCTTCATACTTACCTTGTGAAGATGGCCGCCGGGATCTTCACCCTCGGTGGACCGCAGGGCTTCTGTGCGGTCCATTGCCGATTCCAGCCTCCTGATTGGCTGGAATCGGCACACGTGACGGGGCGGAGCTACGAGGAGCCGCTCTCCGGCATGAGCGGCCCCATTCAGCAAAGGAGAAGAGCGGACTGCGCAAGCGCGTCTAATCAGGCGATTAGACGCTGAAGATTAGACGGCATCATGGAGACAGGTAAGTGAATAACTTCTGTATGGCTCATAATTAATGCACAATGTATATTACAAAGTGCATTAATATGGCCATACAGAAGTGCTTACCCCCACTTTGTTTCGCGGGACAACCCCTTTAAGTACACAGTTAAGCTCTGTTCACATCTCAGTCTTGGGTTATGTTAGAGGTATATGTTGGGAGCATTCCATGAGGTATACCTCTGATATAAGCCACTGTATAGGCATGCACTGGCATACCCTGTGTTTAGGAACAGAGAAGACTAAACTTGCATATACAGTGGAGAACACAAGGCGTACCGACGAATGACATGGTTGTTGGTGGGTCTGTGGACACTTTTTTTTTTTCTTCCAGACAGAACTTTGGTTCCCAAACCACGCCACGTTCCCCGTCCCCCACCAGTGACAGATCATATAGGCAAGGGTTGTCCTGAAAGGAAAGCACCTTTCTAAAGTTGGTGCTGATAGTCTAGAAAGTTCATTGTTGCAATTCGTAATTGTATGTGTAAACCAAGAGTCTTTAGTAAGCATTCACCAAGTTAAAGGGATTGTCCAAGATTAGGAAAACATGACTGCTTCTTTCAAAACCAGCGACGCATGTATACACACGTGTTGTATTATTTACTTCAGTATAGCTGAGCTGCAATACCAGAGATAATCCTTAGACAGGTGTGGCACGGTTTCTGGACTAAAGCGGACATGTTTTTCTTAATATATTCCCATCTTGTAAAGTGATGATGTATCACTAGGAGGAGCCATGTCTTTATGATTGCCAGTGTTCTGACCTTTGGGACAACACCCACCCCCCCAACCCCTTCCCCGATTCCTGAAATTGAAGACCCCGTAGCATTGCTTTAGCACTGCATCCCCTTCTAATTTGTCCCTGCTGTTGCCCCTTAATTCTTGAGATTGTATGCCATCGCATTAAAAGATGTGAATACCCCTTTACTAAGAGCAGTTTACGGATTGTCACTATTCACCACGTTAGTGTTTTTAACCCTTTAATGACCGCCCCTACACCTTTTAGCGGTGGTCATTAAAGGGCCTTGTTCTTATGCATGCACCTTTTTTTATGCTGCCGCATCAGAAGCCTAGCACGGGTCTCCTGTGCCAGGGAAAGCAAGGGCTCGGCTGTCAAATGACAGCCTGGCACCTGCTCCAACAGCTGGAATCTGAGACAAAAGCAAAAATAGCAAAAACTGTATAAACGGAGTATCGCCTAAATTGTGCTGACTCAGAATAATGTGATCCCCTTATTTATCCTGCATGCTGAACACCATAAAAATGAAATCCACAAAAAGAATGGCGGAATATGTTTCTCCAATCCGCATAGGAAAAAAAAAATAAGTTGTACAATACACTATATGTACCCCTTAGTGATGCTATTCAAAATTACAACTTGTCCTGCAAATAACCCTCCCACGGCCATGTCAATGGAAAAATTAAAAAGTTATGGCTCTTAGAATGCGATGACGAAAAAATCTGAAAAATTAGTCATTAAGGCACAAAAAGACATCAGTACTAAGGGGTTAACATTGTTATGTTGTATTCACATTGTATATATATTTTGCCTTATTTCTTAACATGTAACAGGAGAGACGATGTACTTATAAATTTGGGTTTAGCTATTCACAACACCGTCCAGAAGCCAACAATCAAGTAATTTGGATATATATCCTATGTTGTATCGTCTTCCTGACCTTCATGCTACAGCGAGGTTTATTGAATGTTATTGAATGTGGCTTGTTGGCTGAGGTATAGAAAGTATTCACAAGTGGACGAGATTTGCAGAAATCTCGGTCACACACTATGGACAAGCCGCACGGAAACTGATATGAGATGCGGAATTGAAATCTACGACGTGTCAATTTTGGCGCCGTTTCCGCTGCGGACTCTTCTTTCTATGGGGAGAGGTTTTCGCAGAGGAATACAGGCTGAAAAGCCACGCCGAATGGCGCAGGTTTTGAAGCAGCCTTTCCGCTGCAGAAACCTCAGAATTCCCGTGCGGTCCCGCTGCGGACATTTTGTTGTGATTTCCATCCCGTGTGAACCCGGCCTTGAGCTGTAATCCTACATAATCATGGATGTATTTATTTTTCAGATCTTCCTCGCCAAATAACACAAACCCATTTGGATCAACCTTTTGTTTTGGTCTGCAGAGGATGATTTTTGAGGTTAGTAAATTGTATTTGTTATTCACTAACATTGCAGGACATGTGTTCTCAACTACGTTGATCGTTGACTCGTAACTCTCGTGTATTGAAATGTTTCTTAAAGGATGTCTGTTATCTGGACACACCGCACTTATGGCTGCCTGCAGACGGCCGGGTTGGATCGCAGCGGGATGCCGTCCCGTGCCCCTGCAGAGGCCTGCGGCTTACCCACTCCCAGCGTCTCATCTCTGCGCTGTGTGCCGGCTGCTGGCCAGCCGCCGCATGCGCAGAGGGGAGCCGGCCTGTCACACCAGTGACATTTCTTTGTGGGCCTCTGCGAGACCTTCACAGAAATAGAGCATGCCGCAATTTGTTTTCCGCGTGTGATTTCACAAATCGCGGCCGTCTGTCTAGGATTGTGTTTTCTAATGCAATCCTATGGCAGCGGCCATGGGCAGAAATTCTGCGGGAAATCCCGCCGCGGAATTTGCGCCCATGTGCAGGATGCCTAAAGAATATGGGACATCTGTGCCCTACATAAATGTTGGCCCATAACCCCACATGATACTTTTAGAGTTCGCTTTTTTTTTTTTAATGCTTTTTGGCCATGAAGGTATTTCATATATTGCCATCATTATGTTAGCAAAGACAACACTCTAGGTCTCCTTGAAGGTTATAATGCACAGTAGCCGCACGCTCATCTTCTTTCCCCTTTTTTTTAGGTCATGCAGAACAACCACATAGCATCAGTTACCCTCTACGGAGCCCCAAGATCCACTGTGCGCCAGAAATCCTCTGAGCTGAGCCAGTAAGCATGAGAAGAGCGGGTGAGGTTGTACAGCCCAGCGTGCCTTCACTTGCTGACAGATGCCCACAGTAAGCGCAGCCGTAAGCGCTGTTGGCCATGCTGCAAAGCGTTGCATGGAATGTGGGTGTCTGCGGTCGTCACCTCGTCTCCAGTTCCTGCCGGGCATCCTTCTTGCAGCCAGCGTGCCCTCCGTGTCCCTGTAATCTCTACTGCAGAATGTCGGGGCCTCTGCTGCGTGTCAAAGCACAAACAAGCTCGAGCCGCGTTCAGGAACCGGGCGTAAGAAGCCTTTGTGTTAGTGTTATTGTGATAGTCACATCTGTATATATTAATATCCATGGGTATGTAAACACATTAATATTTCTGTGGTTAAGGACAGTCTGACATGTAATTGGTGTGTTTGTATATATGCATAGATTTATATATACAGCCACATATTCAGGTACCACATCATGTGACTTTACACACAAACTACCATCGGAATCTGTGTGCTTGTACATAAACCATGTATGCTTTCCCCCCCATATGGCAGAGGTCATTGGCACTGATGCTGTGGAGATTTGTGCTTTGGATCATTGTATTCTGCAATATGCAAGCAGGTCTAAAAGGGAAGTATTAACTTTTTAAAAACTTTTTTTTGTAGTTGTATAGAACATATGAATCCGGTTTCATCTACGGTAAAATCTTAAGCAATTAAAACGGATCCCATACCGGGTGCCCTGATACCGTACATCTGGTGGGTGAGGTTGGGAAAGAAATCATGTAAGGTAGTTCCATTTAATTATGTTTTAGTAAAGTAACAGAATAGGAATCTACAGCGTATGTCCAACTTTGAACGTGATTGTAGAGTTCACACATAGAATTCAAGGGGTTGTCTGGTGGAATTTTTCTCCTTTAGGCCGCTCGCACTCAGGCGTTTTTTTACAGCGTTGAGCGGGCGCTTGAAACGTCTGCTAAAAACGGTGTTCTGAGCCTCCATTCATTTCAATGGGGCGCCTCAGATGAGCGTTTTAGCGAAGCGTTTCTAACATGCGCTAAAACAAACACCGCATGTTCTATTTTTCGTGCGTTCAGCGTGTTTTTGACGTACCACATCACCCATTTCAATGAAAACTCTGTAAAATGCAGTATTTTTTGTGTGAGAGTGGCCTTAGGCTGGCACAGGTATGAAATAATAAGCAAGGCTATAATCGCCTGTTTTGTGCTTTTTGGACACACCCTTTCATGTGCTGTCTGGGCTTGTGCCCACTATGGACAATCATTGTCTTCAGCAGTAGCCGCACTAAGGCCTATGGTTGGCTGCTGCAGTCACGAGCCTAGACGACAAATGATCTACTGTGCCCGAAAGTCTCTAAGGACTGGAGGACAAAACAACTTGGCTTAGCTTGGTTTGTTATTTTTATACTTATGCCAGTGTGAAAGAAATTGAAAACCCCTTTAAAGTGACCCTCCGAGCCCGGACAAAGATGGCCGCACTGCTTCTCTAACTACCTGTTACACACTGTGCATTAGAATGCATGGGTGGTATAAGATACTACATGCTGCTCTAACTGCCAGCGCTGCTCATGTGGGCAACACTGGTCAATCAAAGCAGCATGTAGCGTCTTAATGCCCTTTCACATGGAACGATAATTGTTCAAACGAGCAAAAATGAACGAATCATTCAGTGTAAACTCGGCCGGCGGTCGCACGATAAATCGTTGGCTTTTCATATATCGCTCATTTAATGCAGGCATAAAGATCATCGTTGGCTCGTTCACTCATCCTTCAGTTTAAATACCAATTGTTCAGTCGTTCTCAGTCACAGCGAATGTGAAGGACTGAATGATTTCTCATTTGAACGAGCCAACGATGTGTCTGCTATATAACCGGCTGCCCGAGCGAACTCTGACATTGTTCGTTCAGATGGCGAATCTGCAGGTCTAAACGGGCCCTACTAATGCACAGTGCTGATTTAGGATGGGAGGGTTGCTTTAATTTGCATAGAAAGGTGAACTGCTTTGCAAATAGATTACATTATGTATCCTGATTGTTACAGTCTGTATTATACGCCAAAGTTATAATCACAATTCTACAAGTTTCAGAGCTGAAATCTCCTTGCTGGATCCGTGTCGGCACTTGGCGCACTCTGAAGATTTGCCTACTAGCAAGTGTAATCTTTGCACCAGACACTTTAAAGTAATCTGATATAGGAAGACCTAAGGCTGTATTTACACGGGTGATAGTAACGCGTGCGTAAGAGTCATTTACACGGGACGATTATCGCACAAAATCAGCTCAAACTAACAAATTTGCGCAATAATCGTTGCCTCTACATGCACTGCCATCATGCACTATTTGTTTGAGGCTCGCCGGTCGCTCACGTTCAACCAGCATATGAATCTTTGCTATTTGGTGGGGATCTGCCTGTCTAGACGCTCTGTTGTCTAGAGTGCTGACAATCTAGTTGTGACGTCAGCGGAGGCTCGAGGAGACCCGACAATCGTCCCGTCTAAATGAGACATTATATAATGTCCCAATTTTTGGGGTATTGTTTCTTTGTTTACACAATTTGATGGATACTTTGGTGAGGAGTAATCCCTATATCCAAATGTAATGATTAGAGATGAGCGAGCGCACTCGCTAAGGCAAACTGCTCGAGCGAGTAGTGCCCTAAGCGAGTACCTGCCCGCTCGTCTCTAAAGATTCGGGTGCCGGCGGGGGAGAGCTGTGAGTTGCGGGGAGATCTACCCCATCCCCCCGTTCCTCCCTGCTCTCCCTCACCGCCCCCCGCCGGGACCTGAATGATGTATGTCCTGCTATTATACCCCTCTTAATATTTGCTTATGTCCAATTTCTTGATGTTAAAAATCAAATAAAAAGATTAATAAAATAAAATCTGCAAGTTCTGAGCAATTTCAAGACGCATAGAAGTCACGTGTTGAAATATCTCATTATTTTCAATGGATTAATTGACATGCTTGATTTTTCTCCTTTTTTTTTTCACGGTCGCACCAGTACTGCCAGATAGGATATGCAGTGATTTTCAATCTTTCGACGATTCTGCAGTGAGAATCGGTCATTCTTTCTGATTGGAGCATGAAGAAAATCGCATCAAACTCACATACCGTACGATAAGCATGTGAGTGTGATGCTTTTCCCCCCATTTGAGCGATGGGAGCAACAAGTCATTTTTTTTTCACACATTTTCTCAGACTTCTATCACACTCGCCCCGTGTAAATACAGCCTTACTGTTCACCTGCATTATAGAAGTTCGGCTTATCGACTTCTCTAACATTAAGCAAATCCAACTGTGTTCTTTGATAATCAGCAGAATTGTGAATGCAGCTCTGAACTATAATATGGGCTGTAGTCCAGCCTCCGGCACACTTGGATATCTGGGGCCGTGTGCTGCCCATATTAGCCCACAGACGGCATACAGCCCCATTATGAGGCTATATACATAAACGTTTTTCACATGGACTGATGGTCCGCTTGAAAAACTCTTCTCGTTCGTGTCATTGGGGAACACAGCAAGACCTTGGATATAGCTTCTGCCACTAGGGGGCGGACGCAAAGCAAAGAAAGAGTTAGTCTTTCTCACAAGCTGTAACCCTCCTGCTTCTAACAACTTTATTTTTCAAAGTGACACTTCATCTACAAGAAACCAGGGTCTTGTTCAATTAGATGCCAATGCAAAAAAACTAGACTACAAGTACACTTTCCCCTCTTCCATCGGAGGAGTACCACTTGAACATCCAGACTGCACCTGACATGGATACAGGTATGGGCGTGTGTACTGCCTCATTACCCCCTTTCATAGCAGGAGTGTTCGTTGTACTGGGATTCTCTGCATTGGATAGGACTACACAGTAAGCGGTCCGTCTCGTCACCCCATTCCATATGCAGGATATTTGTGGTACTCTGACTCTACATGTCCAACACGGCTACATAGTAATGGCAACCCATTGTCCGCCTCATTACCCTCTTCTACAGGAGCACCATGAGTCTATGAAATGGAACGGACTAGTCATTTAAGGCAGCAGTGTCCGTTCGCATTACCCCCTTCCTTAGGAGTAATTGTAGTACTGTGATTCTCTGTAGTGTACATGACTACACAATTATGGTGGCCTTTGTCCGCCGCTTTACCCTCTCCCATGGTAGGAGTAATTGTACTGCGAGTCTCTCTATCGGATAGCAAGCAGTGTCTGTTCTCATTACCCCCTCTTACAGGAGGAGTAACTGTAGTACCGCAAGACTAGATCTCTTTTGATCCTGGGATTATGTCAAGCTGTATCCGCCTCTTTATTCCCATACATAGCGGAGTAGGGCGGTCTGATAATACTCTGCTTCGCTCATGACTGTGCAGATATAGCGGGTATCCTGCCCCCTCGTTGACCAGTCACACTGGAGGACATGTGTCCTGATTGCAGCTGTAGCTATCAAGCACCATGTCATCTTCTCAAGACATAAATGTCTTATGCCTGGACTCTGCATTGATAAGAAGACGCAGTAAATAAAGGCATAGAACCACTTTTAATACCTCTCAGGCAGAATGAATGAACTACTGCCAGAATCTGTATCTCACATCATTATGCAGTGAATGTGAGTGCCAGGCTGCCCCGTTGCGTCCTCCATAGGTGGAAGAATGGTATTGCTGCCCAACTCTATATTTGATGGCTTAGGTGGTGATTGCAAGTTTAGGACACCTCATCCACCCTCCATGTCTGGAACAATTGTATAACGGCTACCCTGTAAGGTAATGATTGCCACGTTAACTCCGTCATACAACGTGTAACTGTTTTACCACTAGTTTTGTTCGGGACTTGGTTGTGCAGCGCTCGCTACCACCGGATGGTCACTTTTTACCCTTCATAGAGGAGTATTTATATTACTGTGTGACACAGTATCCATGTGGCCCGCAGTACTACCCTCCATGCCACAGTTACCGTACTACTACATTCTATATAGCTGGATCGCGCGGTCCGGAAGCATCAGATGGGCCTCATTATTTTCTCTTAGGAAGGCATCATTGTACAGTATGGCGCTACGTTCCGTCCCACATTGGTTATGCTATTTTTGCCGAAAAGCCGTAAGAATAATTGCATACGGTCAGTCCATATCTAAGGTGGTTATACCCGTTCTCCTAATCACACTGTTATGATCGGTACCTGATAGCTCCATTCGTAAGATGGAATCTCTTTTCCAGCGTTGGTTCAACCATGATCGGGGTTTGCCTTTCTTGCCAGTAGCAAGCTGGAGAATACACAGTACTTTCCTCTTTTGCCTTTCTCGCGTGTTCTTCAGCCCCTTTGAGGATGGAGTCTGTCTCTTCCTTCAGCTCCTACACAAATCAGTTGTCCACTACAAGTAGGGCTCTTACTATACCTACCGCCGGCTAGTCTGTTCAAATCTGACTTCATCAGGGCATACCTGTTAAAGGACAAGGGCATCACCCTCCCTAATTGGTACCACCCTACTAAATTTGCAGGAGCTCTCTTGAGAATCGGCAACTTAGTCTGCCTTCGTATTGATAGGCACTCATTCCAGTCTTCATTATCTCTAAGTCCTGCAGAAAGCATTCCTTGGCAGCCGCCGGTGGTCCTGTCACTTACTTGCACCCACTGGAAACAACAGGCTTACCACATCACCCCCTTGGGCATTGCTCTAGAATGTTCCAAGGTCTATCTATGTCCCCCAGTGACACGGACAAGAAAACCGCAGGATTTGTATTACTTGCTATAAAATCCCCTTCTTGTCATGTTCATTGGGGACACAGCACCCACCCCGGTGTTTATTCTTTGCTAGTACTGGTGGTGAATCCTCAATCTGGCCTGGTTTTTACCTGGAACTATTTGTTTTCTGGTTATGGTCTATATTGGTCGACTTCACGTGTTAATTAGTTCTTTCGTAGTGCTTACAAACAAACTTATTGAGCTCAGTGCCTGCCGGAGGGGTATAGCTGGTAGGAGGAACTCTTCCGTTGCTTAGTGTCTGCCTCCTAGTGGTGGGAGCTATACCCAAGGTCTTGCTCTGTCCCCCAGTGAATGGAAGGGGTATTATAGTAAGTAGCAAAAATCCTGTTGTGACATATTCTATTCCTGTCTGTTTTACAGATGAGAAACAGGACAGGCCAATTCATGTGAACGTCCTGTGTCAGTGTATACCAGATGGCACATGCACGCGTGTTAATGTGCTGACAGATGCGAATTGCGCCCAAGTCCTTGTGTGCAACTCGCATTATGGCTAGTATGCACCTAGCTTTAGTGCAAAATAAATCGTGAAAATGACATACTTGCCCAGCATAGATATTTAAAGGGGTTGTCCAGGCAAAAACTGTTAATGACCTATGTTAAGGATAGGTCATCAACAGTTGATCTACGGGGACCTGCCGCTCAGGATCCGAGGCTATGAGCTCATCGCCTAGCCCGCTGTTGGTGCTGGACATCGTAGGGCATGGCACCAGAAGTGCCCTAGCTGACTTCACTCCCATTGACATGCATTGTTGGAGGTGGAAGTGCCAGAAGTTGTAATAGCCGGCTTCAACTCGCATTAAATGGAAGTGTAGCCAGCTATTGCACTTACCCTCCTGTGCCCTATTACATTGCCTATCCCCGCTGCACTGGCAGCAGGCTGGGCGATCAGCTCATTGCTTCAGATCCTGAGCGGCGGGTCCCTGGCGAATAACTTGACCTGTCCTAAGGATAGGGCATCTATAGCTTTGGCTGGCAAACCTCTTTAACAGTAGAAATTGATGAACCGAGGTGGACATGTCCCTTAAGGACTGAAACCAGGAGCCTCTTTTTACTGCCAAACAGCATTGCCGATATTTCAGGAAATTGGCATTCTTACGTTGGGCATTGGTACCTACGTACTCTTTCAATCTAAAGTGGTCCCATCACCTGAGTTCGGCGGAGGCAGCGGTTCTGTGGGTTGTACCAATAATTTTGAGATTGCATGACCTTGACAATGATGTCCTTGCTTCCTAGTTCTATAGAACGGCTTCCTCCGCTGGTTTAAGGTTTTGGGTGACTTTAACAAGGGTGCTTCGGGTTTGTATCTGGTCAGCGTGCCCCCCTATAAGCCCTGCCATCTGTCTTTGAAGCATGCAGTGTTTGTGGCCGCCTCTTGGAGGAGGACAAGCACCCGATACAATGTGCTCATCGCCTATTTTCTCTTTTTATAGAGATTTTTTGTTTAACCATTTGCACTACATACACTTTACTTGATCAGTCAGTGTGTTCACTGAACAGCATCTGAGGGATCTTTATGGATGTTCAGACATTGAGCGCAATGCTTATTTATACAGTGGGAATTAACCCTCTCCTCCCCATTATGCCTGACTAATTATTACTTGACAAGTCGTGTTTTATTTTTTTTTTCTTAGCAAAATCCGATTCATCTCCGCTCTTGATTTCACTTTTACGTCCAATTTAGTTGTTGATTTTTCTATATATTTTTTCATGTAACTTTGTCTTATGATTACGATGACTCTGTTAATTGATGTGGTGATTCTTTTTTTTTTCTCTTAAGGGAGGCCTGGTTATGTTTATAAAGGGTACAGTTGCATAAAGACCTTTTGCTGTTCCTTGATGGCTGTAATAAAATGTATGGGTAACGTCTTGTATACATTGGTACAGTGTTTCAGACCGAGGCCAAACATCCCACAATTCATTCTTGCAACAATAATATTGTATCTTCTCTTTTTTAGACAATAGCCAAAGACTTGTTCAGCATGTGTGTCAAGATGTTTTGCCTGAGAATGTGCAATGACGTTTTAATACCTTGTTATGTATTGATCCAGGTTTTTATGGCACAGCAATAGATTTAGACAGATAACATGCGTAAGTAAGATGATTAAAAGGGTATTTCCATCTCTGCAAGATATCCCCCATCTACAGTATAGGGGATAACTTGCTGAATGGTGGAGTCCAACCACTGCGGCCCTTACCGATCCAGAGACCGTTCACCTGGCATGTCCCTAAATGTTGGCAGCAATGGCCAATACATTCACTTCAATAGATACTGTCTGAGAAGACCAAGTTCAAGTGTTGGGCAAACCTATTCACTTCAAGTGCTTGACCTTGGCTATCTCCTGCAGTTCTCACTGAGGTGAATGGAGCGGCCACCACTGTCAAAATTTAGGGTTGGGCCGAGGGAGATGTTTTTTGGATCTGTGGGGGTCCTAATGGACGGACCCCCACAGATTATCAAGTTAGATGGGAATACACTTATTAAAGGGTAACAACTTACTGCAAACTTCTGACATGTCATAGTGACAAATAGTGAAGTTTTGATCCCTAAGACGAAGGGGCAGAAGTGCTCAGCTGAGTGTTATCAGCGGTGTATGGACTTTCTATACCTCTCTGAGCAGTAACGGAAACAGGCAAATGGGCACAACACTCAGATGAGGGCTTCTGCCCATTCGTTTTAGTTTGAGGGGGTCTCGACACCTGGACCCCTACTGATCAGAACTTATGACATGTCAGAAGTTTGTAAAAAGTTAATGTCCCCTTTAAGGATCAGCTAGGTAAGGCTTCATAAGGTCGTTGAAGCTTTTGTTTTTTTCTGTTAAGCCTTTCTTGCCTGTATGGTCTGTAAATTCTTCAGCATCATGTGGTTTTTCACAGTTACGCCCAGCATGTTACAGGCCGCTTAACCCCAGAGGGTAAGGTATTGGGGCATGTAATTTCTATTATGATAAAATCAACCTTCAACAAAGAACTTGGCCCAAAATTGCCCTAAAAGTGGGGTGGGGGTAGGGGAGAGGTTATGTATAGCTATGTATCCCATTTGTAATATTTTGCTGTAACAACTTGTGATATATGGACAAAATTTTGTGTGTTTTCCACAAAAAGTGTACAGATTTTTGTATATATGATCTCTTTTGTAAGACTAATATGTGTGTAGATTAAATCAATTTTCAGCATAAGAGCCAGAATGAAAAAGAGGAGAGAACCCCCAGGACAGCGATGATGCAGCAGTTTTCCTATGCGATGTAGTCTTCCTTTATTCGGGCACGCCTAATACCCCCGGTCAGGTGTACATGGATTTTATGTCATCTGTACCAATGACTGCCAAAAGTGATCTATTCCTTCGAGCTCCTAACACTGTAGGATGCAGTTATGTCGACTGACTTTTATGATGCAATGTTGTAGTCTCAAATGCAAACAAAATGTGTTAATTGTTATCAGAACTTCCTTGAAGGGCTTCTCTAGAATTCTCAATTGATGGCCTACCCTTGGGCTATTAAAGGGGTTGCCCAGGACTTTTACTATTGATGACCTGTCCTTTAAGATAGGTCATAAGTAGTTGATCATGGGGGTCCACCACTTGGGATCTCCATCGCTCAGTGTATTGCCTGGCCCACTGTCAGTGCAGATAGCACCGTAAGCAGTTAGTGCTGTCCATATTTTGTAACAGCCTGGTCTGATACTGCAGGCACAGCTCCCATTGAATACAGTGGGTGGTGTGCCTGTAGTACCAGTCCAGACTGCTACAGTGTTGCCAGTGTAATCTGCTTCTAGGGCTTTTCACATTGGCAAGGGTTGGGTTGATTAGCTCCTTGCCAGGCCCGCTGTCAATCTACTATTGTTGGCTACTCCTGAAAATAGGTAATCAATAGTAAAAGTCCCTGTGGTGGTGTTCTTTGTCCTGGTAGATGGGCCATAAAGCTTGAATCCCACCAGACAGGCCATCCGTTGAAATCCTCAAAAACCTCTTTATGATGACTGTAAGTATGAGATATTTGCAGATCCCACCAAAATTGGCAGGTATTTTTTTCATAGCTTAGGATAGGATATCTATTAAGAACCCTCCCCGACTCTCTATATTAGGCTCTGTTCACATTAACCTGGAAAAACAGAAGCTATGACAGACCTCTTGTGGTTTTGTTTCGTGATGGATTGGTTGGATCCCATTAACATGTGTGAACAGAACCTTACTAGTTCACATCAACAGAAGATATCTCCAATGTGTTTTTGCACCCTAGAGCATAATTAATAAATCGAGGCTGGAACCCCAATTAGATTCATGCATTAGTAAACCTGAAAGCCACATCTTGTTTGCATTTTAGGCATATCATAAAAGACTTCTGTATTTCTTGCCTGAATAATTGGGTCTGTAGATATTAGATATTTTTGTGCAGTTCTCACCGACCTTCTGGTGTCTATAGAGACTGGCAAACCCTCACCCAAGGTCTACAGATGAGAGCGAGCAGGTCCAGCTAGTTGGATCTTATTCCTATCCAATGCCGTGATTTCCCCAATAAGTGGGTGCCCATTTCATCCACTCTGTAGTGTTAGCACACATTTGGCCAAGCTCAGCATGCACATGATGGAGGAGACATAGGGAACTTCTAGAAGTGTTTTTAAAGGATCCCTTTGGTGTACATAAAAAGAACATTAAAATAGCTGACTTTTCAGACTCGGCTTTGCAGTTCGGTGGTGCCCACGATCAGGTACACAGAATCTTCTCAGATATGATAGTGAGAGGTGTTACATTCACACCTATACATACACACAGATGCATGCATGCATAATAAATGCAGTATGTACCTCGAGAGCCATTTCTATCCAGCCTTAGTTCCCTTGACTACTTTATCTTTTAAAGAGCCAGAGCCTGGAACTAAGTGTTGTCGATGCCCAACAAGTGTATCCTAAGGCACCCCATCCCTCTTATATTCCATAACATCCCTTCCTATTCTCATGTGGCACACAATGTTAAGGCAGCAGCATGCAGTCCTACGCTCATGACCTGAAGGTTATGAGTTCAATCCTTGAATGGTTCAGGTAGCCGGCTCAAGGTTGACTCAGCCTTCCATCCTTCCGAGGTCAGTAAAATGAGGGGTATTAAATAAATTACTGCAGAATAAATTGGCGCTATACAAATAACAAGTCCCTTCCCTCCTATTCTACACACTGAGTCTATCCTAAGGCACCCCTTCCACACTAATGACTCTCAGGCTTGTCATAAGGGCTTTGTGTGAATCCCAAATTCTATAAACGCATCAATCTACATACATCCATATTCATGTGATAGGGATGGGGACTTGAAGTCAAAAGTTGTATCCCTTTTTTTTTTTGTGTACACTAAAGAGCCTTTTAGATAACTTGAGGGTGTCTTGAGGCTTTGTCTACCATCATAAGGGTTTGTAGCATCCATTATATTGCACATTACCCTCCATTTGCGTTGCAGTCTCGGGGTGACCTCCTCTGGTAGCATAACTGCTGCTCATGTCTATTTTTGTTTACATTGCTCATCCCTCAAAGTATTATGTCTGGTAGGTCATGGTGACATCACCTGTCCATGTAAGATAAAGAGACTGATGTACATGGGGGACGGGGAGCATCGTTTGGGCCAAGAAACAGAATCACTTTATGGATTTAATAGACGTTTAGAAATTTATTGTGGGGTTCACAACCTAAGATTTTTATCTTGTGCAGGTTTTTTTTCTGTACAGGTCAGTTCAGGAATTGTTCCATTACAATTGAATATAAGGGTGTTTTGTGATCATGCTTTTCTTCCTTGTTTTACTATAATATAAGTATATTATAGACATTTTTTTATAAATGCTCTGGAATCTGATCTGTAGCCCTGAACAGCATGTGTACCCACTGGTCAATAAAGGGAGACCCTTGGTCACAATCCTGCTCTTGCCCGTGATTTTTTTTTGTATGTGTGTTGCTGTTAACACCCATAATATTTACCAAGTACCCAAGACACAACATGGTCTTGCTAGTTGCAGAAGGTTTTAGCAGGTCTTCTATTTGCTCCATGCTACTATGTCAAACTCCTATATAAGCTATACAGTCCATCACGTGCAGCAAGCATCGTCCACAAAAATGATTCAAATATATATATATATATATATAACATTCCATTGTTCTCTCAATATCCAATGGTAACCACACTTTGAATTACAGTCTGCTTATGTGATAACGAGCAAAAGTGCACATCACTTTACCTAAAATAACATTTTTGTTCTGAAAAAAAAATCACTCTAAAGTGCTGGTCTCTAGGAGTTTCACTTCCTTCTAATTTGTTGTCCAATGCTTGTTGTCAAGTAAAGTCATTCTAGTAACAGAAACACTGAGATGGATAATGGCAAGTGGGTGTTGTCTCATTCTGCTCATAGAAGGCGGAAGAGGGAAGAAGAGAGATTTATATAGATGTTGCTGCAGCTAATAGTAAGTGATTTACTGAGTTACAGCTATTGGAATCCCATCTACACTACTGTGTACTGCTGTACGCTGACTTCCAAGATGCTGATGATTGCTTTATGTTATAGAGAAGAACATTTCCTGATTTTCTGTGTGTGTAGTGCATGGGAGACAACATAACAGCTAGTCTACACTCTCCAGCTCAGGGAAGCCTGAAAATAAGAAATACAGCCTGCAGAGGGGAAAACTGGTGAAAAATACAGAATATAAGTCCTATAATGACCAGATATAGTATTATTCTTCATGTGTACACATGGCAGTTTATTCTGAAAAGTCATCGGAATGTGCGGGAACTCTTTAAAATTCTATTCAGCCACTTCTTAGTTTTCTTTTACTGGGAACGCTGGGTTAGAACCAACGTGGCTGACAAATTTTAAACCTGAGAAAAGAGGGCAACGCAAAGATTTATACTTACCACTGTTCCCTTTCATTAATGTGATGTGTAACAAAGACAGCCAACATCCGAGAGAAGCAGCCACGGCAGTCAGCTGATTACTCTGAGTTTGGCTTTACACTCCTCCAGTACACAGTTGATTCCCCTGGGGCATCCCTTGCACATCCCTTGTGTCAAGTGCGTAACGACTGTGGATGTGGAACCACTGTGTCAGCCTACCAGGTAGGTGATGATGTAGTCCAGCACGGTTGACAGCTGACCCCAGCATGGGAGGTAAGATACCAGATGTACAAACCCTGTATGTAGATGGAAACTAGGGAAACTATCTTGCCTTGAACTAATAACCTGGAGGGGAGACCCCTGCCTATAAGCAGAGCACTCGTCCCAATAAGGACGACCCCCACAGTCGTCTTCTAGGCGCTGACTGACTCTGACAGGACAGAACACCTATAAAACAAACAGAACAATACTGGGGCACACAGGAGCAAAGGAGGTACAGGCTGACCAGAATAAACAGAGAAGCAGACTCACAATAAGAGACAGCAGGATACACGAAGGGAGGACACAGAACACGAGCAGAAAGCAAGGAAACTGCCGGAGCAGCGGCTAAACATGGAGGTATGAACAGGAATCACACAACAACACTACAGCATTGTCTGAAAGGCCCAGGGCAGCTATATAGGGAGGTGATTAGAAAAGGTGCATCAGCTGAGCAAAAGGCCCAGAAGCAATTAACCCTAGGAGTGCTGGAAGAGAATAAATATAAGTTCAGTGAACAGGGAGAGCAGGACAACGCCCTCGCCTGCCAGACACAGAAGCAGAGGATTGTGTCTGAGCAGAGCACCTAACAAAATGAATGGGAAATCATGCAATAAAAGGATGTTTCAAGCCCTCCGAAGTGAATGCTCTTCTTTACCAGTGGCTATAGCTCATAAAGGGGGTCTTAAGTAGTGAACCCTACTCGATGAGGTCCATATGCCATTTTGGTGTTAAATGTAGTACCTCTATATCATGTGGATAATAAGATGATTAATGGGTTCACTGGAACTTGCTTTAGCTGTCATGTTAAATTACAGACGTTAGTTAATACATTTTCAGATCTGCTCCCACCATAGTCAGTTGTACACATGGCGTACTTACTAAAGCTAATGCAGTTATTCATGAAATGACAGTTTGTATACGAGGAAAGAGTGGCAATTAGATCCATGGCTACACAGTGATTTCAGAGGTACTACAACACAAGATGACTTGGATATGCAACGGGAAAGTCATGTGTCACTGGTTTATTTCACTATTAGACAAAAATCCATCACTGAAAGCACTGAGGAGGAATTCTGAAGCCCCCCTCTAAGGGAAGGGCCACACATGGACTCTTTATAGTGATACTTTTTTCTGTAGAGTTATCGAAACATTAATGAGTGACTTCTAGAGATGAGCGAACGTACTCGTTTAGGGCGATTTCGCAATCGAGCATCGCTTTTTTTCGAGTAACTGACTACTCGAGCGAAAAGATTCGGGGGACGGTGTGGTGGAGCCGGGGGTAACAGGGGGGAGCTCTCTCTCTCTCCCCACCCCCACTCCCCTCTGCAACCCCCCGCTCACCCCCGGCGCCCCTCGAATATTTTCGCTCCAGTAGTCAGTTACTCGAAAAAAGCGGTGCTCGATTGCGAAATCGCCCTAAACGAGTATGTTCGCTCATCTCTAGTGATTTCTCAAGAGATTTCCTAGTGATTTTCATATTCCTCTATGTAGAAAAAAAGTAAATATACTTTTTATATTGAATCATCAGTCTCAGGATGTAACGATTAAAAAGAAAAATCGCTATTGACTCCCTTTACTGACACAATAGTGAAGAGCGCATCAAGCTGCAAAATATATCCTGATGGACATCTATATCGGAGAGAGGTTTTGTACTGAGTGATAAAAGGTCTACGTGCACTTTTACACGGGCCAACTGTAGGCCAAAAAAAACCAATCGCTCAAAGGAGTGACTGATAGTTGTCCTTTGTAAACACAGGACCCAACATGATACTGGAAAAATCGCTGATTAGTCGCTAGTCAACTCAGTGAAACAAAACGACTAATGTGTGACTTCTCGCTCAGTACAAACAGTGAATGGATGCGGGCGGCCGCAAGAGATCTCTGGCGTGCTCAACCTCCATTCACTTAACTACTATTACTCCTGTGTGAAAGCATAGGAGCGTCGGGATGCTTGTCAGGTGCTTAAGCACTCAATAGTGGTCCCAACTAAAAGCATCCTAATGGCTTAAGGGTAGGGTTCGATGCAGCAATGATGTCCCAGGGGACTGAGGATGCTGCCAGCAGCTCCAGGTCGGTGCGGCTCACAAATGAATTGCCTTATCAGATTGTTAATGGCCCCATGGTCAAAACATGTGACTGTTAACAATCAAAGGTCAGTTAACAATTAATTTGCAAGCCACGCTGTAATGGAGTCTTTGGCTGCATCTTGAAAGCAGAGTTACTGCGCAGTGGTTGTTGCATGGATCGACTAGGTATGTGTGATTACACAAATCTGTTTTAGGAAAGCCTTGACTTCAGGTTGCCTTAGGCCTCCTGCACACGGGTGGATTTGCATTGCGAAATCTGGAGCAGGATTCCGCTTCCGTATTCTGCAGCAAATCCAGCCCATAGCATGCTATGACAATATGCGATTTTCTGCCCACAAGTGGAAACTGAGTGAGATTTTCTGCCCGTAGTGGAGAATTCGCAGCATGAAGTCAATGGAAGCCGTCCGCCCTGTGGCCATTATGCAATCATCATTGCAGAATGGTCGCGGCAGCTGTGTCATCTGTGCTGCGCATGTGCGTCGGGCGGCACATCAGCAACAGAGGAGAAGACGGCAGAGAGGTAAGCTGGGGTCACCAGCCAGGCACTGGGTCGAACTCCACTGCGGGAATCCTGTATGTGGGGTCTGACCCACCCGTGTGCAGGAGGCCTTAACCAGTTTGTAGCCTAGATCCCATTCTTCTGGGACCTTTTTGTCTGTGTCATTATGTTAAGACCCCATTAGCTGGGGTACCCCAAAACATACTGTTCTCATAATGAGGACCTTAATTTTTGTCCATAACCCTGGTTACTGCTTTGATTGGGAGTTTTGCCTTCTTTCTTTTCCAATGGAAAGGTTTCTTTATCCTCTGTCTTTGAGAACATGGTGGTTGTTGGCTATGGAGAAGATTCCACATTAACCAGATTTCGGCTGCCTTAAGGCTATGCACCACCATTAAATCCCGGTAGAAGCAAGGATCAAATGTCTCTAAGTGCGGAGCGGCTGAGGGCTTTGTAATACCAAATGTTTTAAAACCCGCATGAAGCACCGGTGTGAGATTAATCCTTTGCAAGCACATGCCCAGAAACACATCATCTATAGGGAAAAGCTCTACTTCATTGCAGGACTTGGACAACTTTTTCATTGTGACTCCCGACATTAAGAATCCTCCTCCACCAGCATATGCTGGATACATTCCTAGCCCATACATTGTTTCAGGTATGTAGTACTTGCTTTTCCTTGATCGTATTGGCTTAGCATTGTTTATAATGTCCCCAACGAACAAATCCTCCGAGGGGTCCTGAGACTGCAGAAAATGAATAAGATTCTCTACATTGACAAACACATCAGCATCGCCCTTGAAGACAAATTTGACGTTGCTGCAATACTCCTCCGCCCAGCTAAGGAAGTGGATCTCTTTCAAGGTTAAATTGAAGAAAGTATCCAGAAAATCCCAAAGTAAAATATCTTTATAGTAATGACTTTCTTGCTGCAAGAGGGATTCCCACATAGACACTGCTGTTTTATTCCTGGGAGTCCCCAAAAGGAAGACTCTTCGGACCTTAGCTCCATTGATGACACTTTCTCTGCCCCAAGTCTTGCGGACACTTTCACGCCGATCAAAATCTTCCACGATGGATTTCACAGCAATAAGAAGGAAGGATTCTCCTGGTGGCTGGTGACATTTATTTGGCTGATTGATTAGCAGGGTGAAGTTGCGGTAGTCTTTGTTCCTAAGATACTGCTGGAAGTCAAAAGGTGGCACTGTCAGCGCAGAAGTAGGGCTGGGCTTAACCTCTTCACTTGTCTGCTGGGCATTGTAGACTTCTGAGAGCAGCTTGCTCTCACTCGGACTATCCTCAGATTCCAAGAACGTCTTTGGCTTTACAGTTGGCAATGAGACCTTTGATTTCTTTGGCGTCACTGGAGATGTTTGTTGTGTTGGTCTCAATAAAGCGTATAGTAAAGTGCACAAAGCAATCAGCAGGACGAAAGTGCAGAAGACCTCTCCCTTCAGCCGAACTCTCATTGTTGTCTGACCATTGAAGTGTATTAGTTTCTCAGGTCATGAAGAGGTATTTGAACCCATCTGAAATAAAAGAAAACCCGTATTATGCAGATGCTGGTTATAGGGGAGCGTAGCATTCAGTAAATACACAAAGTGGGTTGTAATTTATGTTATAGGTAGGAGTTATGTCATCTGTGTTGGTAACTCAGTGAAAGATAGTTCACCCACTGTTAATGAGGAGCTCGTGCTATATACCTGCATTATTACCTCTTAGTGATATATGTAATTTGGCCTCAGCAAAGTTGACTTCTAACGCTGATGTCTTATATCACAAGTGGGTCACAGCCTCCATGGCTACTTCAGATATAGTGGCCTTGTCACAGGAAGCAGAATAAACCTGTAGCCCAAAACAAAGGTCTGGGGCGAGCGGAGGTCAAAATGCAGGAGAGGAACTATACGTTACAGGCAGTATCAAGGTCAGACAATCCAGGTTTAAGTGCAACGTAAACTTGGAGAGGGTAAATCTAGAGAAGAGACTGGTAGCTGGGTAAAGAATTCAAGTAAGCAATCAACTATAGCATCCCAAAGAGTTAAGGCCCATTTAGACACAACAATTATCGCTCAGAATTTGCTTAAAAGCCGTCTATGGCCGCCTGCAGACGAGCGGAAATCCCGCCGCGGGATTTCCCGCGGGATTTCCGCCGCTGAAAGTCTGCATAGGAGTGCATTACAATACGCACTCCTATGCAGACGGCCGCGGTTTGGCCGCGCGAAATCTCGCGCGGCAAACAAACCGCGGCATGTTCTAATTTTGTGCGGGGCACGCACTCACCTGGCCGCCGGCTCCGGTCTGCGCATGCGCCGGCTGCGCGGCAGCCGGCACATCAAAGAGCCGGGGCCGCCAGGCGCGGGTGAGTACGCGCTCGCCCCTGCAGGCTCTGGGGTCGGATCGCGCGGCGAGATTTCTCGCTGCCGGATCCGACCCGCTCGTCTGCAGGCGGCCTTTTGAGCAATAATCGTTGTGTAACTGCACTTACATCGTGCAGTTTTCGTTAAGCCGTCGCTCATCATCGTCTTTCAGCGTGCTGAAAGATAAAGTGATCAGCCTTATCAAGGATTCACAGCGGGATACAGCTGATACTATTGTTTCAGCTGTATCCTGTCCCTGATAACAGGCTGGGTATAAAGAACAGAGCAGTCCAGCTGTGTTCTCCATACCTGGCAAGGAGCGCTCGACTGTATAACAGCCAGGCGCTCCGAGCAGAGAACAGCTGGATGCAGAAGACAAGCGGGGACACCCTGCTTGTCTTCTGCATCCTCTGCTCCGAGTGCTTGGCTGTATAACAGTCGGGTGCTTGGAGCGGGGGAACAGCTGTATGCAGAAGACAAGCAAGGGCAACCAGCTTGTCTTCTGCATCCTCCGCTCCGAGCGCTCGGCTGTATGACAGTATTTGACGCATAAAGCCTAGCAAAGTTGGATTGTAGGTTGTATAGCCTGGCTAAATTGCTAATAAACAACTGCTGATGACTGAGTCCTGAGCCAGATTTGATAGTTAACCCCTACCATGCTGTAGCTATAGGGTGTGGTCACATAGGGTTAATATGCAAACTAAAGAACAGAGCTTAATGGGTCACTAGGATCAAATGGCTGTTCAACTCAGGACTATCAGCTACTGGTAGAAATGCAGTGATGTGGGTTCATGACAGGCTTCAGATAGTTGCAATATCATTGGGTGTCAACATTTGTATGACTTGACTTAGAGAGGACGCTCCACATTTACTCCAAAATCACAGTTGTCGTTGAAGAATATCCTAATACATGCCAAAAATGAGGAGCCCTTACTAAAGCAGTAACAGCAATAGGAGAATCCAAAAGGTGCATGTCCATAATGTTATTACATCATTGTTGGTTATACATGAGTTACTTGAACTGAAATCTGATATAGAACTGTAATCTGTATAGATCTTGGTGACCTGACTCCTTTATTATTTCTAAATATTGCTAAAATACGTCCGTTCCTCACCACGGACACGCTAAAGACACTCGTGGTCCCCTCATCTACTCCCGACTCGACTACTGCAACTCGCTATTCATCGGCCTTCCCGCACTAGACTCGCTCCACTCCAATCCATACTAAATGCGGCAGTTAGGCTCATTTTCCTATCCTGCCGTTATTCAGACGCCTCTGCACTATGCCAGTCGCTGCATTGGCTGCCCATCCACTGCAGAACTAAATTTAAACTCCTCAACCTCACCCACAAAGCTCTGCATGGCGCCGCACCACTATACATCGCCTCCCTCCTGGCCGTACACCATCCAGACCGCTCACTCCAATCCGCTAACACACACAGACTAAATGCCCTATAATACGAACCACACATGCTCACCTACAGGACTTCACCAGAGCAGCACCCATCCTCTGGAACGCTCTACCCCAAGGCATCCGGACAATTCCCGATGCACAAAATTTCAGACGCGCCTTAAAAATGCACTTCTTCAGGGAGGCATACCAAATCCCCTAACCTAGTCCCCCGCCCCCCTTTATGGCTCCCCACACCTTCTATCCTGCCTATCACATACGACCTCTGCTCCTGCATCCCCTTACCGCCTCCCCCTCATTTGCTTTCTAAGAACTGAAATCCCCTACTGCCTGTGTTCCCCATGCCTTGCTCCCCCCCCCCCCCTTGTACCTCCTGTACCTCCCCCAACCCATTTGGTTCAAACTGATTGTATCTCGCATTGTAATTGTTGTATTGTCTGTCTTTTCCCATGCCTGAAAGCGCTGCGGAATAAGTTGGTACCATACAAATTTAAGATTATTTTATATTGTGCAGAAAGTATTATCCTTAGAATCTAGTTAGCTGTAGTTAGTGACAAGTCATTCTAAGTAAAAAGGTTTGATGGCATAACCATTATTGCTTAACTATTATTATTTATTTCTATTTCTGTTAATAAATATTGTAAACTTTGTTACTTCATCTGCTGCATCGTATCTGGAGCCCGGTGTCACACCACCACCCATCTCCTCCCTTCCCTACAGATGTCCACTACATCACAAAGATAGAACTTCCTACCACAGAGAATGATTTGACTCTCGGTATCTAAACACAGAAAATAATAAATTGTGCTGTAGACAATTGTCCCTAAAATGTTTTTTGTTTTTTTTTGAAAACCAAAGTTTCAGCCAATGATTCCTCCTAGCAGCTCACAATCCAGGATGAAGCCCAGGAGAGCCGCCGTTCTGTTGGGTCTCTTAGACATAATTTATCTTATCCAGCTGTTGATAGTGAAACAAAATAGAACTAAACAACCTCATAAATTACTGCATGATGTCTCCTATAAAGCTAAAAACTGTAGTTCAAGGAGCAGTAAGTATAGCGGAGTCTTTAGAGATGCAGCTTGTATCGATTAACCCCTTAAGGACCAGGGTGTTTCAGTCCTAAAGGACCAGACAGTTTTTAGGGATTTTACCCATGTGGTGGTTTTAAGTCCCTATTTTTTTCCTTCACCTACCAAAATTATTTTTGCTGCATTTTTGTTTATTTGGGACATACAGGGCTTTTTTTTTAATATCTTTTTTTTCACTGATTTGTTTTACACTTTTTTGTTTTATTATGGGTAAAAAGCTAAAAAAAAATATATTTTTTTTTAATTTATAGTTTATTTTAGCATACATTATACAAATTTTATAAATGAAGTACAGAGTTGGGTTCCCCATTTTGTTTCAAATGTTTTTCTATATATTTTGTATAGTCTGATTACAGGGCTGAAATGGCGACCGTTTAGGTTGGCGTCAGCGGTCAGTCGTTTTCTTTATTATATACATAGATTTTTTTTTACATTTTATTCTGTAATTACTTTTACTTGTCTTTGTAACAATATTTTTTTAACATCGGTGTCCCCAATGATGTCTTATAGGTGGACAGTCGCACTGTAAATCTTTTTCTATTTTACATTTTTCCACTGTAGCTGGGGCATCCATAGGAGCTAAATCCATAGGCTTCCCAGTTACAGTGAAAAACAACCCCGTGTTGTGACAATAGTCAGTGGCGGAGCTGTATTCTGGGTCTGCTAAAACCCTACAGCTCTGCCATGCCAGTGGGCACCCGGCGATCCTGTGATCGCTAGATCGAATAGCAGTAGTGGCACTTCCGCTTTCTCTGTTCACTGCATAACGCTCATTGAGCACTATATAGCCCACAAAAGAGGAGGCAGAAGCTGTAAAAAAAAAAACGCTTCTCCTTTGGGTCCTCGGCTGTCACTGAAAAAAAAACGCTACTCCTTCGGGTCCTCGGCTGTCACTGACCCAACCTGCTCCTGTAATATTGCAGGGGCTTTAATCCCATGCCATATTTTTACTATTAAAGCTCAGGACCACACACCATATAGTTACAGCTCTTGGTCCCTATTGGGTTCATAAAGGCTATTCATTTTAATGTTCTTTTGGTGTAAAATGAGGACTGTTGTAAAAATATTTAATGAGTTCGGATTGGTCCCCAGGCAGCAAAGGGTGAATGTTTTATATGAGTCAGCCTTAAAAGCTGCATTTTCAGTTCTGGCTGGAACAGCTGGGAAGTATGTCTGGAAGTCAGCCTGGTTATGGAAAGTAGGATCTCTTAAACTTCTAAGAACCAGTTGCCAAAACTGCGCAGTTTGGCAATCAATCCAATTTTTTCCTATGTTTAATAATCTTCCCCAGTGATTCATTTTACAAGCTTTCTGGGAGAATCCTGTTGCTTTTATTATAGGACGGCATGGGTGCATAATACATTAGTATTAAACATGTTCAGTGGAATACGACCAATCTGTAATATAAACTTTCAAGAGTACAATGAGCGTTTATTTTCCAGGTCTACGGCTTAAAACCAAAGTGCGAACTTTATGAGCGCCTGAGAGCAGGAAGGTTTGGTGTCTGCCAGACTCTGCTAGTCTCTCCAGGAAAGGGATGCCTGCAACATGGATATGACAGAAATGATTTTCATTTCAGACACGTGTTTTGTTTGCCTAACGGACACTTTCCATTGCATTCTGAATGAATGTTGTTAGGACTGCAAAACTGCTTTCTGCATGGTGATAAGCAGCCATATAGATTCGGTTATGAAGAAGTTCCAACTATTGCGTTGCTTTGTTTAAAGATTTAATCCTCAAATCAAAAAGTCTAAAATTAAATATAAGTCCCTGATTTGTCTTCTGTCAAGTAATTTGAAATACTGTTAATAGCTATAGAATTTGTATAACCGTGGTTTGATGTATACCCAGGTCTCTAGCGATGCTTTTGTAGCCTTTTCCAGCTTCATGCCTCTCTACAACATGTCTTCAGAAAGTTTTTTGTATTGAAGCATGTTAAACTAACGATTTTTTTTTTTAGAAGAACAGATTTTTCAGCAACCAGGCTTTGTATGCCTTTTCATCATGGGCAAAGCACCTATGAAATCCACATTTCCAATCTTATCTCCTTATCTAAAACGCATTTTCCAATTTGCTCTTGGAGAAGTAGTTAACACAAAAGGTTCATTTACTTTTTCTCCCTGTCATTTCTAAACTTACTCACTGAGCCCATAAAATATATGAATGTTACAACTATGTGTGTGTTCTTCGTTTAGTTAGATTGTGTATGTCTATAATTATGACTTAGATAATAAATCAGACCATATTTATTAATCAAGGTAGAAATGGAGGTCATTCCAAAGGGTTCACATACTTTTTTTTTGCAACTATCTAGTTCAGAGAAGACTAATGGACAGCTAACTTGGTTACTATTGTAGTTCCAACTGGGCACTGTGTATTTCATTTTCAGGATATGTTGGACAGAATACTTCACTGTTGGATCACTAGGTAGTGGATATAGTCCTGCTCTACCGGATAATTAAGGACTGAAAAGTTATAAGAGCATGACTTAAAATTGTATCAAGTGCAGGTGCTTGCAAAATGATGCTCGCCCCAGACCACACGGTAGACGCAACGACAACTTTTTGAGACAACCACCCAGATAGTTTTCTAGAGAGGTGGCCCTCTCAAAGAGGTGGTCTTTTGGAGAAGTTTCACTGTGCAGTGGTCCTTCAACATACAATATTTTCATCTTGGAACCAAATTATATTCTATATTGAATCCATAACTCTATAGAAAACTGATAGTTGATTCCACTGGAAAGAAATGTGCCAAATTTGTTAACAGGCGTAAACCTTCATCATGATACATTCTCTCACAACCTCTTAATAAATTTGGTGAATATTTTGACTGTCTGGCAGAAAAGTAAATCTATGCCAGCTATGAGCAGGAGTAGATTTGTGCCATAATTTCTCTCATAAATCATGGTAAATCTGTCATTCTGCGGAGGCCTCCGTACTACTCCCCACCCACTTTTCCTTGTCACTTTTGAAAACTGGTGAGGGAACTGCAAAATGTCACAAAAGTGGTATCCACCCAAATCTATGACCTTTTATATAAATTAAAACCTGGTGCACATTGATTAAGAAGTTCCTCCCACAGAATATTAGGGAGTAGGAGAACATTTCATTTATACATCGATTAATCAGCATTTATGTAAAACTGGGAAAGGGCTGGTCCTACAGATACATATTCCACTGTTTAGCTACAGAAGGAATCACATTTACAATAACTTCAATGGAAAGATGACTTAAAGGGGTATTCTAGGCATTCACACTTGTAGTGGCTCGGAGGGTCCTACAGGATAGCCACACAATCTTAAAGGGGTTGTCCCGCGGCAGCAAGTGGGTCTATACACTTCTGTATGGCCATATTAATGCACTTTGTAATATACATTGTGCATTAATTATGAGCCATACAGAAGTTATAAAAAGTTTTATACTTACCTGCTCCGTTGCTAGCGTCCTCGTTCCCATGGAGCCGACTAATTTTCGCCCTCCGATGGCCAAATTAGCCGCGCTTGCGCAGTCCGGGTCTTCTCCTGTTCTCTATGGGGCTCCGTGTAGCTCCGCCCCGTCACGTGCCGATTCCAGCCAATCAGGAGGCTGGAATCGGCAATGGACCGCACAGAAGAGCTGCGGTCCACGGAGGAAGAGGATCCCGGCGGCCATCTTCACCGGTAAGTATAGAAGTCACCGGAGCGCGGGGATTAAGGTAAGCGCTCCGGTAAGCTTTCTTTAGGTCCCTGCATCGGGGTTGTCTCGCGCCGAACGGGGGGGGGGGGGGGGGGGTTGAAAAAAAAAAACCCCGTTTCGGCGCGGGACAACCCCTTTAAGTCCTGTAATATCTATGTGCTCCTGTGGAGACATAGAAGGTATCGTGCGGAGGAGAGACTCTCTCTTCCCCCTTCTTCACGGGCTTACGCTATTCTGCCCAGGTACAGCTTGCTCCAGATTGGCTGCTGCCATAGAAATCCCTGATTGGTAGAGGGGGAGAAGAAAAGACAAGCCCGAGAAAGTGAACAAGGCGAGGCAGGATGTGGGGTGTGGTTAGTGAGAAAGTGAAGGAAAATGAGCAGGAAGTGAACGAGGAGTTAGAGAGAGGAGAGTGTTTGGGAGGTGTCCAGAGAGGAGAGGTGTGGAGTCGAGCTGCCGAAGTCACGCTGCCAGAGTGAAGACTAGTAGTACTAAAAGGTACAGAATTGAGCGCAGAGTAGAGGAAACAGAACTGAAATCTGCCTACACAACAGTGATGTATAGCCAGGGAGATGAAAGCAGTCCTACCACACTTTCTCCATTACTAGTTAACTTAATCCTTGGGAAACAAACCCTCTCCCCCAGATAACTAGGACTGCTGGAAATCCTTTCTTGAGTAACCTTAAACAAAGGAAAGAGAGAGAGAGCGTCGAAGAGAAAGTCTTTTCTGTTAGAGAGCAACGTTGATTCGCCAAGTCAGACTGAATCACTGTGAACTGTACTTGTTGGACCGATTTTATCTAAAAGTGATGAGTAAACTGTGTACCTTCGGTTTACCACAAAGCTACATGGACTCTTTTCAATTATTTCATCATCATCATCATCATCAGGTGTCACTGTGACAACCCTGTTAAAACGAACTGCTACAATTCTTACCCCTGTTCCACTGCACGTGACTGAGCTAGGCCCTTTGCCGCTATTGTCGGGGGAGATCGCAGAGCCACCCATGACATCCATCTTGATTTCCGTGGTCTCCCCCTCAACGGCTAGCCTCAGCCTCGGCCGCAGCATACTTAATCACCTATCCTTAGGATAGGTCATCAATAATTAATTAGTGGGGGTCCGCCACTCAGGATCCCCCGTGATCAGCTGATCTTCAATCCTGCGGTCAGTGCAGTGGGGCCAGATGTCCGCAACAGTGGTCAGCGGCAGAAGTGTAATAGATAGCTTTGCTCCCATTGAAATCAATAGGAACGATTGCCCCCTATTACACTCTTGGCTCTGATTGCATTGAGAAGCCCGGAAGTGTAATGGAAGGCATCACTCCCATTAATTTCAACAGGAGGGAAGCCGTCTATTACACTTCTGGCCCTGAGCACCAATAACATCTGGCCCTGCTGCACTGACAGCAGGCCAGAGGATCAGCTGAGGCTAGGTCATCAATAGTAAAAGTCTAGAATACCCCTTTAACCTAAATCAAACCCATAATTTACTGTATATCTTTCCCCTAGCCTAATGCACTTATATGAGAGTTGGCTGTTTATTTCTGCAATGATTTTAACGAAGTTGTTCGGATGTAGAAAAACAGCTGCTTTATTCCAAAAACCTGTCCATTGTATTGCAGCTCGGCTGTACTGAAGTGAAGAGGGCTGAGCTGGAATATCACACACAACTAGGGAGGAGCGAGTATACTCGCTAAGGCACTACTCGCTCGAGTAATGTGCCTTAGCCGAGTATCTCCCTGCTCGTCCCTAAAGATTCGGGTGGCGGCGCAGGGTGGGGAGCTGCGGGGGAGAGCAGGGAGGAACGGAAGGGAGATCTCTCTCTCCCTCTCTCCCGCCCGCTCTCCCCTGCTCCCCGCCGCAACTCACCTGTCAGCTGCGGCGGCCCCCGAATCTTTAGGGACGAGCGGGGAGATACTCGGCTAAGGCCCATTACTCGAGCGAGTAGTGCCTTAGCGAGTATACTCGCTCATCCCTACACACAACCTATGGACAGGTGTGGAACTGGTGTAGAAAGAACAGCGCCATGTTTTTCTAATTAGGTACAACCCCTTTATTTCCGGAATTACACAGGTGTTTTTGTGCACGCAAAATGCAGAGACTAAAACACATTGATTTTGCGCATATTTTTCTTGTGCATTTCGGTCACAAAAAAAAGCAGTATGCGCTATTTTCCTGCACATTTGCGAAGCAAAAGTCCCCATAGAAGTCACTGGAGGATGCGCAAATGCATGTACAATATGCAAGGGGATGCGTAATTCCACCGAAAAAAGAACACATCTGGTACTCATTAGACTAAATTAGCCATTTAATTCGGTGTATCCTTGTTTCCCGCGTGCAAATGAACATGCTTTGTGGGCGCAAAAAGTACAGTAAAAAATGCTGATGTGTGCAAAAAAGCATTGTTCATTTTAAAAAAATGCTGCACTGAAACGCACGAAAATACGCATACGCTCGCGTGTCACCGGCCTTAGACAGCGGTCTGCAACCTGTGTGTGAACCTACGCCGTCTTACAACAACTGGAGAGCTACAGGTTCAATACTATTGCCTTAAGGAGTAAAGCCCCAAAGATCTGACTTGGTCGTGCTGCTATTTCCTGTTGTCTCTTCTGCACCACATATTTCACTAATAAAAGCAGCATCTGTCGGAGCCGATCGTCCTTACAGCAGGTCAAGATTAAGGAAAAAAGGGGACTTAATAAATATTTGCTTGAGGGTAATCAAATGTGTAGAAGCACAGGATGGCGGTGGAGATTATACTCACAAAACCCAAGGAGAAGGATCCTCTTTCAAGTACGCTTCTGGTGCAGAACGATATTAAGGAGATAAGACGTTGTGAGTCCGTCCCTGTAACCGCGCTCTGTGCCGGCTGCAGCATCAGATCCCCTTCTTACTTTAGTGGTCTAATATTTTGGCAGTGGGCGAATATATTTTACCTTGCGCTAAAGAGCAAACATCGTCAATAATAAATCTATCCTGGAACTATCTGTGGAAAGGGAGGTGTCCTCCAGGGAATGAAATGTTCTACTGGATAACAAGGCACAGACTGAGCCGTGCAGAAAGGTCTTGGGAGTTTTCATAATCTTGGTTGCATCATCCCCAATTTCTGCAACGGAAGGTCAATGTGTGAAGTATTGGTTTCACTTAAAGGGTATCCACACCTTTATTACCCTTCACCCAGTCAGCTGCTGCAAAAGCTATTAAAGTCTTGGGCTGCATTAAAAGAGGTATAGGGACGAGGGACGAGAACATTATCCTCCCACTATATAAGGCACTCGTCAGGCCCCACATGGAATACTGCGCACAGTTCTGGTCACCGGTGCTCAGGAAGGATATTGCAGTGCTTGAGGGGGTTCAAAGAAGGGCAACTAAACTAATAAATGGAATGAGAGGACTGGAATACCCAGAGAGGCTATCCAAATTGGGATTATTCACCCTGGAAAAAAGATGGCTAAGGGGTGATTAAATAACTATATATAAATACATGAGGGGACAATACATGGATCTCTCCCAGGATCTGTTTATAGCCAGGACTGCGACGGTAACAAGAAGGCATCCTCTACGTCTAGAGGAAAGCAGGTTTCATCACCAATATAGAAAGGGGTTCTTTACTGTAAGAGCAGTGAGACTGTGGAACTCTGCCTGAGGACGTGGTGATGGCAAAATCCATAGAGGAGTTTAAGACGGGGCTAGATGTCTTCTTTTTTTCATAAGGGTGGGGCAAATTGGCTTCTGGCTCATTAGGGGATTGCCTTTTTTGCCTTCCTCTGGATCACATGAAAGGGAGGGGGGTGGGCGGAAACAGGTTGAACTGGATGGACATTTGTCTTTTTCAGCCTAGCATACTATGTTACTATGTCTCTTCTTCCCCGGGAATCAGAGAAGCAGCTCCAGTGAATATCCCGCTGTCAACGCAGGCCAGTGACCACTGCAGCCAATCAGAGGCCATATTATCCCATTCCAAGCTGCTGACATCATGCCACCCAGGATGTGAACACTGATGGCATAAGAACAAGAGGTGACGCTGTGGCCTCTGGTTGGGTGCAGTTGTTACCTGACTTCTGGCCTGCGCTAACAGCGGGAGCTGCTCTGGGATTTTCTGAGGGAGGTAAGTACTGATGATTTTTTTTATTTCAGCACATCCCCTAAGTGCATGTATTAAAAGAAAGGGACAAACTTTGCAAATACTCTTAAAGGGGTTATGCAAAGTTATAAAGCTATCCTCTAACCTCAGGATAGGTGATAACATTATGATCGATGTGGGTCTGATTGCTGGGACCCCCACTGCTCCAGACAATGGGGTCTGGTCGGTCCCTGGGTGAATGAAGGGGAGGTCGGCACTTAGCCGCGGGTTTTGAAGCGGCCCGCCGCTCGCTCTTCCGCTGCGGCCAGCGCTCCCATAGGAAGAGCGCGGCCGCAGTGGAGGAAGAAAAAGAATGAGCATGCTGTGGCCGGATAATCCACATGGCTGGCTAATCCCGCGATTAGCGTCCGCAAGCGGATTTTCTGCGGTGAAATTCCGGACGTGTGAACCCAGCCTAAATGCTGCTGACAGCAGCTCAGGCAAGATGGCCGCCCCCATAGTCATGTACAGAAAAACAGATGAGAAAACTGGAATGGTAAAACATATAGGTAGTACATTCCCTTTAAACTCACCCTGTGCAGCCTAATCCTTCTCTACAGTTACACTCCCTTCTCTTACTTCTGGATAACACACAATTGGTAGATTAGCAAGAAGCGAACACATTAACCCTTTAAAGATTACCTGTCAGGTCCTATGAGCGCCAAAAAAAAAAAGTTTATGGACCGCAGAGTCATTGGTGTTCAGGACTGGAAGTGTAATAGGCAACTCCACCACCATTGAAATCAATGGGAGTTAATCCAGCTATTACACTTCTGGCCCTGATGATGACAACAACGGCCCGCGGCACTGAAAGCGGGCCAGAGGATCAGCAGATCCATGCCAATGAGTTGTTCATGACCTATCTTCCTATCCTCAAGCACTTTCAGGGGGGAAGGATTTTTAAATCCTGGCCGGAAGACAAGGAGAAGTAGCGTGCCCTCCCTTGAAAATCCTTACCACGGGGAGTCCCCTGCCACTGCTGTCACAGCATGATGCTCAGACTAGTAATCGAAAAGACCGATGCTATCTCAAGCATCAGCCTCAAACGAGCGTGCTCGCTCATCTCTAATTTTTTCCCTATTGATCTCAATGGGGTTTTAAAAAACTAAAGCAAACAGATGGGCTTCCGTTTGCTTCCATTCCGTCAGGTTTCCAGTTTTTTAACAGAAAAATAGTGCTACAAACTGCACTATTTTCCTGTTCAAAGAAACGGAAGCCTAACAGAATGAAAGCACACGGAAGCCTTTCTGTTTGCTTCCCGTTTTTTGTTTTTTTTTTAAACCCCATCGATATCAATGGGGGAAAAAATGCATTATGTTTTTCTCCATTTTATTTCAGTTCCCCTTCTCCAAAAAAAGAGCACAGAGACAGAAACACCGAACTGACCCTAACGCAGGTGTGAACCCAGCCTTAAAACAGTACAGATACGACTAAAGAATGGTTGACTTGTTTCGATCCAGTTATTTTCCACCCTGTAACTGTAGACACTGCAGCCATATTTATATAACTTTCTGCAGTGACATCACTTCACGTCTTTCCAACATCAGCCGTTTAGGAGCTAATTTGGCACAAACTTCTCATCTGCGAACCAGATATTCTTCCACAATCGACATCAGATACAGAGCCAAATGGTCTAACATGACTAAAGGGGAAATTACTCATCTGCTGAGTGAGTACACGACTAAATGCGGCTCGGGATTTAAAGGGAATAGACCACCTATATTGTTTTTACCAAATTGTGAAACATTTGCCAATTTTAATCTGTTTTTATCTTCTAATTGTAGATTTTTTAAAATTGTATTTTCTCTACATGACTATGGGAGTGGCTATCTTGCCTAGTTATGGTTAACAGCATTTAGAGTTGCGATTGACAGCAGCCTTGTGGGGCATAGGCTCAATAGATAGGACCTTACACGTTGACTTCTATAGGAGGGTGTTGTGGGCATGCTTTATGACCTGTGCAGAGGGGGGGAGGAGGTGAGTTGTGACATCACCTATTGTGAATGATGGATGCTACGTAGAGACAAGGGAGCATATTCGTTAAGGCAAATTACTGGAGCAAGTATCGCCATTTTCGAGTACATGCCTGCTTGCCCGAAAAGATTCGGGGGGTGGCGGGGAGGAACGGGGGGGGGGGGGGGAGATCTCTCTGTCTCCCCCCCCTGCTCCCCCCTCTCACTCCTGCAACTAACCGCTCACCCCAGCCGAATCTTTTCTAATAAGCAGGCGTGTACTCGAAAATGGCGATACTCGCTTCAGTAATTTGCCTTAACGAGAACGCTCGCTCATCTCTAATACTCTGTTATCTATATATAGGTGTTACCATTCATTATGATCCTATCTGAATTAATATTGAGATGACTACTGAAACGTTTGCTCTACACCACATTATAGAGGCGATACCTTTATTGATTAACCAGCAAAATTATATATGCAAGTTTTTAAGGCTGCTAGGCCTCTTCATCAGGCTAATGTCACCAGCCTCAGGAAGAGGCTTAGTAGCCTTGAAAGCTTGCACTTTAAGCCAATAAAGGTATCAACTCTAGAATATTTTTGCATTTTTTCTAAAGGAATATTTAAGATCAATAGTGCAGACTATAATTAGGTTTAGTGGTCAGTGTGAAAACTGCAAGATTTTAGGATTTTTAAAAAATCTAGATTGTGATAACGAAAATGAAAAGAAAAAAAAATCACCAAAAATTCTTAAAAAGTATGTTTAACATAAAAAAAATGAGTTTGTACAATAGATGATTTTCTGATGAGGCATTTCCCTTAGTAACGGCCCATATGCCTTTTTACCGCGGTCACTAATGTGCTTTAAACACACACATATATCTTTTTCAGGTGATGGCTTGGCTGACTACTGACAGCCAGGCTCCTGTAATAACCACCAAAAAAGGAGAAACCTCAGATCCTGGCAGTTTAACCCCTTACATGCCACAGTCAATAGCAACTGCAGAATGTAAGAAATGACAGAGAAAAGAGGCTCCTCCTGTCACCCATCAACACTCTGTAATGTGACTGCAATGTACCAATGGGTTTCCATGGCAGGCAAAGGCCTGACAAAGACCTCTGTGTCTGCCATGTAACTCAGCCTATTAAACCCCACCTACCGCAGAGTCTAATAGGCTGCTGTCAAAGGTTTAGTAGAAGGCACTACACAAGTAATGCAGTGTACTATCCTAGTGATTGAACTATGGCATCTTCAAGTCCTCTTGAGGGACTAAAGAATATTGTAGAAAAAAAAAAGTTCAAAAAAGTTAGGCGCCTGGACTGTTTCGCTGGGTGATCTGCTGACTGTGGGCTCCAGGGGCTGACTGCGGTCTATTCCACATGTGGTACCTGGAATTCTCTACTGAGGTGGCGATGACTGTGAAGGCCGCCCTTCCTGTCATACTCCATGCAGCAGAGTACTGAGGATACTAGCCAGGTGGAGTGTCTTCCGAGCTCTGCAAGGGGTCTTTTTGTCCCTGCGGTGCACTGCTGAGAGTCAGGAGCATAACTAAAGGCTCAGGAGCCAGGGTTCAAATGTTAAGCTGGGCCCCTTTCCCCCATCTGTACCCATACGTAAACGAGTGAGTCTCAGATGCTGCTCTACTATCCAGCTCCAACTGTGAGCTGCGGTGCCTGAACGCACCACCTCAGAGGCTGTCAACTACTTGGCACTGATTGCCGGATCCTGCTGATCCAGAGTTTCAGGGCCTTTACAGTCCTGTTCAACTTCGCTGCCTGGAGGTTCCTGTTGGTCCTGGAAGGTGAGTGGATGTGATACAAATAAACTCCACTCTCCACAACCCCAGAGTTAACAAACTTATATATAATTGCTGTGATGTTCTATATTATAAGACCCCAATGTATCTAAGGGGAACATGAACAGACATTGGTCATAATTATAGAGGCTTTAGCCCCAATATTTTTGAGATCTATGCCAAAGAGCTATTGGCCCAATGTTTTCTAGGATCATATTCATCATGATCTATTGCATTTAACGAAGAGCACCGTGTTATCAAGCAGCACGAAGAGAGGGGTCTGCTCCGCTTATTTTAACTAGGCCTACTTCTTTGCTATATTTTTCTTTTCTCTTCGCAATAAAAAGCATAAAAAAAGACAAAAAGAAAGTGGTTTTCCAATGAAATACTACTGATGACCTATCATCAGGATAGGTCATCAATAGTTGATCGGCTGGGGTCCGTCACTCGGGACCCTGAGCGATCAGCTGAGCGGGTGCATGCTGTCAGCACTGCAATAACACAGATGTCAGAGTGGAAGCCTCTGCACCGACGTCTGTATAATGGCCGGCGCTTGAAATAAATGAGAGCCTTGCCTGCAGTTACAAGTGTCGGCCACTATATGGAAGGTCAGCGCGGAGACTTCTGCTCCAAATACTCAGGGGTTGGAGCAGAAGCCTCCGCACCAATCTCCTTACCAGTGGCTTGCTGCGCTGGTACTCCTCCACTCACCCCAATACAAGTGAAATAAATATTTACTTGCCGGATTTCTAGATTTAAAATCCCTCAACTAGATATTTTTTAAATATTTCCAAATTTGTCATCTGTTAAAACATTTTCCTCCTTTATGCCCACACCGCCATACTTGCATTGCAGAATTTGGAGCAAGCGTCCACCTCCGGATTCTGCAGCAAATATCGCCGATAGCTATGGCAAAAGGTGTTTTCTTCGACACAAGTGGAAATCAATAGTATTTCCCTGGAAAACCCCTTTAACATTCCTAGACGGCATTTTTCTCAGCTGTGTCTACTGCTATGCACTAAGGAGCAGATGACATCCTCCTTACTGAGACCTGTGCTATGTCTCAAACATCTCAAGGTTCCAGAAGACAAAATTATATCACAGGGATCCATCACAACTTCATCTCCTCCACATGATATTTAAGCAAACTTCATACTGTTACACATTTCTCCTGTATTGCACAATAGATTACCAGATTACATCAGATCTACAGCGTTAAAAGTAATGTCTCCAGACTTCAAAGATACAATTCAAAGAGACATTAAAGAAGCTGTTCTATCTATCCATGTGGATATTATAGCTAGAGGTGATCGGGCTGCACATCTTCAAGAGGAAATGAAGGAATTTGTGGCAGCTCATAATGAAGCAGAGGATGATATTGCAGCAATAAAGCTGAAACGAGCAGATTTGGCAGAAACAATATAGAATTCAGAAATATACCAGAACTTGCTATCATCTCTGGTGCAAGAGAAGACGATCTTCTGATTGATAAAGCTGAGAGGGTACCTAAAAGTATACCTACAGGAGTTCCTAGAGATGTACCTGCTAGATTACATTTCCACCACTTTTAGGTGCACTTTTAAAGGCCTCTTCAGAAGTTAAAAACTTAGCAGAACGTTTTCAAGAGATCCCTCTCTTCTCAGGCCCGTCTCCTACTCTACCAGCGAAGAGAAGAGGCTTTGCAAAATATCCAAAACTATATAACAGATGAAAAAAATCCCCTACAAATGGAGTTTTCCAGTGAAACTTTTGATCTTCAAGAATGGAATCACTCTTAACATATCTTCTCCTAAAGAAGCGGAAAAATTAGTGGCCAAGTGGTCCTTCGTCCTGCTTCAAGAGGAAATTGGACCTACACCATCCTCTCTCAACCAGGAATGACTTCAAAAATCACTCTCCTAAAACCTCTATTTGAGCTACAGAATCTTCACTCCTCCATCTGTGTCACACAAACATATATTTATTTGCGCCATGTTTATGCACATCGAGCGTTGCATATTCGCGTGCGCAACAGAGTTCTTTACTGCAATTGCGAGCGCGAAAAAAGCACACACTGACACTCTCACCCATTGAAGCGGCCAATTAGTTTAACGAGTTCAAGATATGTTCTTTCCCTGCGCAGTAAAACAGAGCGTGCTGTGGGGGGTTTTCCATGACTGGATTGCGGACGCAAATACGCACATGTGAATGAACCCATTCAATCAATTGGTTCAATTTTCTTCATATTGCTTGTCCTAAATTTTCATGCGCAAAAGTACATCCGTGTGACGGAGCCCTTTGTGTTCCACCGTGATTAATCACATTCACATCTACTCACGAACTTGACATTTCGAGATACTAGAAGACCAAGACAAAGAAGGAATGTCTCCAAATGTATCATTGACTACCATACAATTCCCTCACACAAGGGGGCGCTGCACTCAGAAGAGCAAACAAGCCTCACTGCTGCTTGGAGAGAAACCTTGTACATTATCCCGATTCAAAGTGTACAATGCATTTTTTGTAGTTTGGCACAAATTAACTTTATTTCAACTTATGACAATACCAGAAAGTTCTCAGGACTCTCGGAGCGCTGGAGCGCTCATTAGTTTGTGCCTTTCAGACTAGAATTAAAGGGGTTGTCCCGCGCCGAAACGGGTTTTTTTTTTTTCAATAGCCCCCCCGTTCGGCGCGAGACAAACCCGATGCAGGGGTTTAAAAAAAAAAAACCGGATAGTACTTACCCGAATCCCCGCGCTCCAGTGACTTCTTACTTACCTTGCGAAGATGGCCGCCGGGATCTTCACCCACGGTGGACCGCAGGTCTTCTCCCATGGTGCACCGTGGGCTCTGTGCGTTCCATTGCCGATTCCAGCCTCCTGATTGGCTGGAATCGGCACACGTGACGGGGCGGAGCTACGAGGAGCCGCTCTCCGGCACGAGCGGCCCCATTCAGAAGGGAGAAGACCGGACTGCGCAAGCGCGTCTAATCGGGAGATTAGACGCTGAAATTAGACGGCACCATGGAGACGGGGACGCTAGCAACGGAACAGGTAAGTGAATAACTTCTGTATGGCTCATATTTAATGCACGATGTATATTACAAAGTGCATTAATATGGCCATACAAAAGTGTATACCCCCACTTGCTTTCGCGGGACAACCCCTTTAAGTTTCTACAGAAGTTTACAGGTAAAGATTATGTTAACTGAAATGTGCGCCAATTAACTGGTGTGGACCTCAAGATGATATCCTACGGCTAATTATGTTCCATTAGAGTCCTGCTATGACCAAGAACACCAGTTTAGCTGCATTGGCAATGAGCGTACAGTAATCTCAAACCAACTTCCTGCTCTATCTACTACTTCTGTCTCCCTCATGCTTTACACTGCAGCTCTGATTGCTCAGAATGGTTGCTGGTTAGAATCATAAACTCATTAGGAAGCCACTGTATGGCTATAAAAGATGAATAATAATCTACAATAAACTAAACCAGCAGCGACAACTGGAGTTTGAACTATACCTGTATACTGAAAAAATGGAGATGCACTTTTTTTATGGATATTTGGCGCCTTACTGACATCTTACAGGGCGCGGAGTAGCATTATTAATTAGTGAAGAAACATCTGTCACTCCAAAGCGGTTGTCATATTGCCTATTACATTCCAATACAAAGTAAATCGATATACAGATTTAATCACTAGCTGCCTTCCTTTACATTAATTATTGATATGCTGATTACCTATCCTTAGGATATAGTATTTCATTAATAGAAAATCAGTGGGGGTCTGCAGCATGGGATCCCTGCCAATCAGCTGATGGAGATGCCCACAATGCTCAGAATGCAGTCCACAGCACGGTGGCCAGGTGTGGTATTGCAGCTCTCTCCCACTAAAGTGAATTATTTGAGACCACTTCCAGCTGCCAAGAGGAGCCGCCAGGCAGCGATGACCTCCAATGACCGTGAATCAGGCAACCCAAATAACCAATCACTAAGAATGAGTAAATCTAAACAACCAATCAGGTTGCGAATGGTGTGCATTTGGTGAGTAATATAGATATATGCCCTTGGAAAAGGTACAATACTTGGTTGAGTTCTGCAGCCCCCTCATTACAGCGATCAGCAGGAGTCACAATATCTGGACCCCCACTGATTGAAACTTTTGATATGTTGCGGTGATACTTCAAAAGTTTCTAAAAAGGGCAATTACTCCTAAGACCTCATGTCCACGGGGAAAATCAGATCCGCTGCAGATTCTCAATGGAGAATCTGCAGCGGGTCCCTCCTGCCCCGCGGACATGAGCGCCGAAAATAGCAATTTAAAAGCATTTACCTATCCGGCGCGGGCGGAGAAGGTCAGCTGTTCCTCACGGCCGGATCTTCATTTTCGGCCGGCGGATGAATTCCTGACGCCGGCGGCACGTCGCCGGCACGTCGTCGACGTGCCGCGCGCATGCGCCGGGCACATCCGCCGAGCCGAAGCAAGGAAGATGCGGCCGTGAGGAAGAGAAGACCTTCCCGGTCCGCTACGGATGGTAAATACTTTAAATTCCTATTTTAGGTCTCCCGCGGATCCGGACGGCTTCCATAGGCTTCAATAGAAGCCCGCGGGAGCCGTCCCCGCGGGAGACCCGCATGAAAATGGAGCATGGTCCAGATTTTTCCATGCTCCATTTTTTTTTAAATCCCTTTTATTGACGATCCGCGGGTATTTATCTACCCGCGGGTGGTCAATGCATCCCTATGGGATGCGGATCCGCATGCGGGAGATCCGCTGCGGATCTTAAATCATATTTTGCCCGTGGACATGAGCCCTTAAGGAGATTTGACAGTGGCCGTGCCTGGTACTGCAGCTGAGTCCCAGAGATGCAGGCATAACTGCTGCAAAATGTACAGAGCTGCAAACAGTGAAATCTGAACACCCACAGTCCCAGAAATATAGGAAGCTGAGAGTTGTTTGATAAGGTCCTCACACTGCAGCTGTCCCTGCGCCTGATGGGATGTGGAAGGAGGAAAGTGGCGATTTGTCATTTTTGGAACAGCTAAACTAAAATTGTAATTCTATTTTACACTGTAGAGCAGTTAGGCCTCGTGCCCACAGCCGTGATGGGCTCCGCATCTTGAGCGATCACCTTGTCGCTTGAGCGACATCTTTTCAGCTATAATCGTTGTGTCTTAATGGGCCTTTAAACACTCTGGTGCATCACTCAGCAATGAAGCCAGGATGCCTGGGAAAAACGAGGAGATGGATAAATATCATGTCAGTCTAATAACCGAAACAAATTTTGAAGCGCTAGTAGGGTCTGTGATTCCAGCCAGCCGTGTGTTGGACTAGAAGACCCAAGCACTGATGTTTATTACAATTTTTGCGCCAATCGGGGTTGTTGGTTATTTATCTCTTTCATTTTATTTATCTTTTTATTATTTTGGCATCATCTGACATCCTAATTTTTTTAACAGCCTTGAGAGCAATTATCTTGCTAATGCTAGGACTCTGAGCTTCTACTTTGGGGGGGAATCGTACTAGAAGCTCTTGAAAGAGAGTGTGGGCTATACTCAGATGGTAGTTAGTCCAATTACCATTTAAGGAATGGGCTCTAATTTATACCACCTTTCTCGATCGTGGGGTAGGATACCCATCTATATCTGGGACATACCACGATCAGGATATTATTCTAGCACAGTATGAGGGTATTTAGGTCCCTGAAGTCTATACCTCTATTGAAACGCGTTGGACCATTAGCGTTAGTAGCCAAATTGGGACCTTTCAGCCCATAACATAATGGGGAGGAATAGTGGACCTATTTGGTGCAAAAATTAACCTGTCACTGTATGGGTTGCTTCTGCAGACGTCACTATGAACGGAGTGCTGGCTGAACATGTGCAGTCAGTGCTCCATTCATTTTAATGGGAGTGACAGAAATACCCAGGTATCTGGGCAGTCCCATTGAAAGCGAATGGAGCGCTGGTACAATTGTGCGATCAGCGCTTCTTTCAGTCTCCTCCTCACTGCTGGGATGGATAGCGATGCACAGTTACAGTTCTCAGTACTGAATGTTGCATTACTTGTCTTAGGGCTCAAACAGACGGGCACATGCGCTAATATGCCTGCCACTATGGAGCGTATTAGCGCATAAATCAGGTAAAAATTATAGATATTTTAAGAAAATGAAATTACGCACTATAGCACATCGGTAAAAAAAAACAAAACTGGAAGATAGGACTTGTATGTAGAACAACTACATGCGAGAAAAATAGAGGAAGTCATATCTTTTCTCGCGCGTAATATTAACACACGAGAATACTGATAGAGGAACAACATCAAGGTCTGCCGGGGAAGCCCTTACATTTCGGCCTCATTCACAGAAGCGTGGTTTTAGCGCAGAAAAGGCGAGTGCAAAGATCGCGCCTAATAGAACCAATAGTTTCCTAAAGAAACGTTCCCGATGATGGAATTGCATGATTAGATGCATAAAAAACTCACGCCTTCAAAAGACAGGCCATGTGTGTCTAAGGTCCGTGCTGCGTGAAGAGATAGAACCTGACCTATCTTTGGTGCCTGATGCGCAGGAGTTTCCATAGACTCCTATGGCAGCAGGAGTTTAGCCGACGCTCCGAAAAGAAGATTACAAGTCATTAGGAGGATTTCTGCCAACCGAGAGAAATCAAAACTGCTACATCCAGAAGCACATTTTAAATGTCCCACTGTAAACTCCTGTTTAGTCCCTGCGGGCATGAGGGGAAGCCCCGATGGTTTGGTTAATCTCCCCGGGGGTTTCCTTAATCCCAGCAGGGACTAGTGGGAGTTTATAGCGGGACATTTAAAATGTGTTTCTGGGGAGCAAGTTTTAAATGTCCCGCTGTAAGCAGTGGGGAATTCCTCCAGCAGCAGGGGACTCCCTCCACCTCTCTCCCCAGCATCGGGTTGCCCAAGGGATTTCTCTATAGCTGTGAAAGAGAGGGGGGCTATGAGTTAATCCCCCCTAACCCGGCTGTCTCTCTCCCTGCTATGGGGAACTCCCGAAGCCTTGCAGGGCTTCATCTCTCTCTCCTTCTGGAGCAGCTGCGGTTTTTTTAAGCAACTTGCTGCTCCAGTGAATGGGCCTTCTGTGCATTCACGCAATTTTTATTGCAGTATAGACGCAATTTTTTTCACGCGCCTATACTGCACTAAAACTATGTCCATGTGAACAAGGCCTTAGGCTGCATCCACACGGGTGACTTTATCGTGCGATTTTGTTGCAATGTGACAGTGCTACAAAACGCATGTATGTGGAGCCCAATGCTTTCCTATGGGTTCTTCCACATAAGCAATGTTTTGTAGGCTGCTACATTGCGAGACTACAAAATCATGGCATGCTCTATACAGCCGCGATTTGCAATGTTTTGTAGCTCATGTTTCCCTATGGCGTCTTCCTTTCTGTTGCATCGCATCACACAAAAACGCGGTTTTCATGCGGTGTGATGCAACTTTTACAGTAGGAAATCCTACTGTCAAAGCCCTAAAATAAGTCATAGCTGCATAAAAAAATAAACGAAATAAAAATACATCACCTAAAAGGCGCTGTCAGCTCCGGCGCGTCTCCCCTGAAGCTCCCGGGCAGTTACTTGAAGTTCTCCTGCAGAGCTTCCTGATCGGGATTTTGTGGAAGAACCCATAGGAAAGCACTGGCTCCTCATGCATGCAATTTGTAGCATGGTCGCACTGCAACAAAATCATCCATGTGGAAGTAACCTTTTATACAGAGTGTTCCAGTTAAGGCCGGGCTCACACGATGCAACCAGCATCCCCCGCGGGGAATCCGCAGCAAAACGCAGCGATTGAAAAGCATGTAAATTTGCTTTTTCGCTCACACTCACAGATACCTATTGCGTATTCCGCCAGTGGAGTAAAAACCGCAGCATGCTCTATTTTGCTGCAGACTCCGTGTGGACAGCTTCCATTGAAGTCACTGGAGGCCATCCGGCCCGCTGCACATCTGCAATTACCATTGCGTATCGGCATTAACATTGCGTATGGACTGTGGGTACCCGCATCATCACTAAGCAGGACATACAAACCTTAAGGCTGGGTTCACACAGGGCGGATTTGCCGCGGTTTTGCCGTGCAGAATTTCACCGCGGCAAATCCGCCCACGGTCGCTAATCTCGGGATTAGCCAGCCATGTGGACGAGATTTTTCAGAAATCTCGTCCACACGGGACGGCCAATCCGCTGCGGTAAGTCCGGCTGAAACCGCAGCTGCGGCGGCCGCAGCTGCGGTTTCAAAAGATGCAGCATGTCTGTTTATTATTTACTTTCGTCACGGCCGCGCTCTCCTCTATGGGAGCGCCGGCCGCAACGGAAAGCCGCCGCGGCTTTTTCCGCGGCGGCTCTCCCGGCGGAAATCTCGCAGTTTTTGCTGCAGCCAAACAGCGAGATTTCCGATAGGATTACGCCCTGCGTGAACCCAGCCTAAGGGAAAAAACTGTATTGCGCATGACAGACGGTGAACCGCCGCGGTCATCTGCAATACAAGAAAAGAAGGTATGCAGTATCGCCTGCAGGGCTCGCAGCCGGAATCCCGCTGTGGACCTAATGCTGTGGCAGAGCAGATAGTGGAGCAGGATTCACCATATTGCTGATGTGTAATGCTAGGAAACTAGAAAAAAGTTTAGTACCGTGTTAACCATTATAGCGAAGTGCGATTGTTCCCAGTGAGAGAAACCAAGTAATCTTGTAGATATGATACCTTTTAATGGCTAACTTAAAAAATACACATATGAAAACCAGAGTCAAAACTAATTTCAGCATTAAACACATTTTCATTTGAAATTTCATGATTTAAGTGCAGGAAGAGCAAATAGTTAACAAGTTCTCAACAATACCAAGTCCCACCACTATAGGGGGAATGACGCTGTCTGCTTCCTGATTAAATCAGCTCAGGGCATGAGCGCATCAGCCCAAAGAACACTAAATCGGCAAAGTTCCTGGGTGGCGAACCAGTGTTGATATACTATTGATGACCTATCTTGCAAATAGGCCATCAATAGTTTTACAACTGGACATCCACTTTGACTCCTTAAGCATACCTTTTTTGCATTGCATTACATTCTGTAATTGGTCATTTTAGAGCACATACAACTTTTGGATCACTTTTTATTACATTTTCTTGGAGACAAGGTGACCAAAAAAGAGCAATTCTGGTGTTGTGTATTTTTTCACCATGTTGGATAAATAATACATTATGGACGCAGCAATACCAAATATGCTTTTTTTAGATTTGATATTTTTATTATAAATAAGGGAAGTTTTTTTTTAACTTTTATTACCTTTTTAAAATAATTAATAAAACTTTTTAAAACTAATTTTTACATTTTCTTTTTAGTCCCCATAGGGAACTTGAACTTGCGATCTCGCTCCTGCAGTATAATGTATTTCTGCAGTACAATGTAATATCATGGTATTACATGATACAGCGATCTGACAGGCACTTTTTCAAGCCACACCACAGGCATAGCTTGATATAAAATCTGCAATGGCAGCCCTGGCGGGTCTCAGAATGCTCCCAGCTGCCATGACAATCAATCAGCACCCCGTGATCACACGGCAGGGGAGCCATTCAAAACCCATGAACGCTGATTGGGGCATTTAAATGCTGCTATCAGAATTGACAACAGTATTTGAAGGGTTAAGAACCACAATCAGTGTAAGTGCTGATGGTGGCTGTTGCAGGCAGATGTCAGCTGTCAAAGACCGCTCCCGACCCATACAAACCCTGAACCTCCATGACGGAACTGTATATCCTGGAGCATTAAGGGGTTAATTCAGACAACGACAATTAAAAACATACTCACCCTGCTTTCCATACATGTAGTTTCCTACTAGCATTACACATCAGCAATGCAGTGAAGCTTACCTCACTATTCACTATGTCACAGCATTAACTGGGACATCTTATATAAGAAGCCATGAATGTCCAACCACTGCTCAAGGGGAACCCCTGAGTTAGGGCAGCACTGAGGGTGCATTCACACGGCACGTGCATTATCAGTCATAGAAACTCGGATTAATATTGCGCCTCTAAACATACTATATTTCCTGTGAGTGCGATCCGTTTTTTGAGCAAAAAACATTCCATCACCGCGCATGCGATTTTCGCGTACAGTTATCACGCGTGTGAAAATTGCATGTTATTTCAATAGTAAATATAGAAAAACTGCATCGCCCTGCATGGAACTCATGCGTGTGATGCGATTTTTCTTTTCACATGCATGTTCTATCCACATTATAATCGGAACTCACACGTGAAAATCGCCTGTGAATAACCCTTTATGAGGCCGACATCATAACAGTGCTAGATAACAGTACATGCTATCGTTGTGCCAGAAAATGGGATACAATAACTGATCTACTTATTACGCCTTCTGTTCTGCATAGGGAATTATTTAAAACACCAGTGCTTCTTTAATGGGTGGTTGTAGGGTGCATTCACACATCGCTGATTTTGCTGCAGATCTGCGGCAGATTTAATCCTTTCAACTGGTTTCAAATTGAAATCTGCAGCAGATCTGCACCAAAATCCGTGACAAAATCTGCAGCTATTCAGCAACATGTAAAGGCATCCATAATGAACTTTTTGTAATTAAGAACAGGGATTTAATGTGCATTTTACCGCTAGTGTGAACCGGATCTTAAGTACCCGAAACTACAGTAACAAGACAAGTTAAAATGAACTCAACATTTATAGCGCTTTCCTGTGCCAGCTATGAACAGGTCATATTTCACTTATTAACTCTTTCCCCCTGGTAGGTGTAGAACTTACCCTCTCATATTCCCAGGTTATACAAATCCTCTTCCAGGAATCTCCAGGGGCTCAGATTGTATTTGTCCTGCTGAGTGTTGAACAAAGTCTTTTCTGTGATGTGGCAGAAAGCTCTGTGTTCTGTGCACTTTTTTTCCGCGAGCAGAACGCTCAGGGGTAGCCGCCGACTGCTGCCTGATCCCCCACGATGGGCCTGATGATTTGCCAGGCTGGACATGTCAAGGGAGTGAGATGATAGGGAGGAGAAGGGTACTTAAAGTGGCAGATGTCCCATTGCTGCTTCATGAAGGACCCTTCTGAGGCTTTTGTTTTCTTTGTGTGGAAGCCCCTTTCTCAGCGCTGCCAAATAAGCACATCTGGGTTTGTTTCAATCTGTGCATTCCTTAAGCCGCTCCTCCTGAATAAGAGCAGAGTGTGCGCCAGATGTCCAGAGGCAGGACAGGACTTGCATCCATGTGCGAGAACACTACAACTTCACATTTCTGTGTGTCATAGAAGAAGAACTAACCGGATTCTCTACAGCCATGGAAAGAGGAGCTGAGAACATGCAGTGCACTTTCATACCCAGTCTATACAGTAAAGGCTGGTCCAGGGGTGTAGCTATAGGGTGGCAGATGTAGTAGACACATCCTGGCACTGGTGGGACCCAAAGCATCCTCTGCCATATAAGATGCCAGTATTTTAAATACCTTATGCTTGGAGAGGGCGTTCCATTGCAGATTTTGTATTGGGGCCAGGAGCTTTAAGTGACACCTCTGGTCTGGTCAATCAGTGTGGAAAAGATAACATGTAAAACACAATATTACCCCACAGTCATGCAAATGTTAAAGATTACCATAGTTTAGCACCATAAGATGCACTTCAAAGATGCTAAAAAGTCTCTGCATCTTATAGTCTGAAGACAGGGGGACCAGCAGCACCAAACCAACCCTGACTGCTTCTTCCTTAAGGGTGAATTCACACGAACGTATATCGGCTTGGTTTTTACGCCGAGCCGATATACGTTGTCCTCGTGTGCAGGGGGGGGGGGGGGAGGATGGAAGAGCTAGGAGCAGGAACTGAGCTCCCGCCCCCTCTCTGCCTCCTCTCCGCCCCTCTGCACTATTTGCAATGGGGAGAGGTGGGGTGGGGGAGGGGGCGGGAGTTCAGTTCCTGCTCCTGGCTCTTCCATCCTCCCCCCCCTCTGCTCGGCGTGAAAACCGAGCTGATATACGTTCGTCTGAATCCACCCTCTCCCCATTGAAAATAGTGCAGAGGGGCGGAGAGGAGGCAGAGAGGAGGCGGGAGCTCAGTTCCTGCTCCTGGCTCTTCCGTCCTCCCCCCCCCTGCACATGAGGACAACGTATATCGGCTCGGCGTGAAAACTGAGCCGATATACGTTTGTCTGAATGCAGCATAAGGGCCAGGGTGTTTTGGTCCTAATAGAAGAGACACTTTTTAGGAATTTTACCAATGTGGTGGTTTTATTGCCCTGTTTTTTTCTTTAGTGACTGTAATACTTTTACTGCATTTGTTTTCCATGATATATAGGGCTATTCTTTCTTCACTGACTTTTTTTTCGTTTTATTAGGGGTAAAAAACATGATTTAAAAAATAATTTTATATATATATATATATAGTTATCTATTTTTAAAATTAGTATATTTACTCTAAAATAAAGTATGAGAATGAGTTCCTCATTTTGTTTCGGGCGTTTTGATATATAATCTGTGTAGTTTTGGATTACAGGGCGCATATGGTGACCGTTTTGGTTGGCATCTGTGGTGGGGCATTTTCTTTTATATATATATATATGTGTGTATATATATATATATATATATATCTACTTAGCTTTGTCCTCATGACATCATATAACATTCTCTGAGAGTCATTCATATTGTCTTTTTTTTACCTCACACTTTTCTACTGTAGCTGGGGCATCCAAAGGAATGTTTCCCCTTTAGCGACAGTAGTCACCAACAGAGCTGATCTGGGTTTGCTATCATCCTGCAGCTTTGCTGTGGCAGGGGGCACCCGAAAGTAACGTGATCACCGAGTTGACTAGAGGAAGTAACATTTCTGCGTTCTCTCTGCACTTCATATTGCTCATTTAACGCTTCTGCCTTCTCCTCCAGGTCCTTGGCTGTGACCAACAGCCGAGGACCCATCCTGCTCCTGCTGGATTGTAGAAGCAGGAGCTTTAATAGCACCCCATATATTTACTATCAGGTGGAATTAAAGCCCAGGACCAAGCGCCGTAAATTTACTGTGCTTGGTCCTTAAGGGGTTAATGATTGTGGACAGCGCTCTGCCTGCTCATTGAGAGAAGTGTGAGGCTGTTCACTACTGTACAGTTCTGCCACCCCTTACCTGGCACTGCTGATACTGACATGCGACTTCACAAAAAGTTGGGAGATCTGTGTGTCCCCCGAAGCATTGCTTCACTGCCTTCACACCCTGTTGTTCACAGTCCAGCTGAAGCTTCTCTTGAGGATGCTGCACTTCCCACACAGGTCTGAAAATGAATAATAATAATCTTTATTTATATAGCGCCAACATATTCCGCAGCGCTTACAAGATGGGGAATAAAAACAAGACCACGGTTACCTGAAGTAATCAATTGATGGAGACAGTAGGGGTGAGGGTCCTGCTCCAATGTGCTTACATACTACAGATAATGGGGTGATACAGGAGGTGAAGGGCTGGAGATGTGCACGGTGTGGTGGGGTGGAGATGTGCACGGTGTGGCGGGGTGGAGATGTGCACGGTATGGTAAGGTGGAGAGTGAGGGGTGCTATACACACAGACAATGGTCAGGCCGTATAGTGGCTGAATCGGTATGACTGCAGGGAGCGGTTGATTACAGCTAGCAGGGATTGCAATCAATAGGACAGGGAGCAAGATATTAGGCAGAGTAAAGAGGGTTTGGTTTAGGGGATGTGGTATGCCTCCTTGAAGAGGTGCGTTTTTAGAGCACGCCTGAAGTTGTGTGAGTCAGTGATTGCCCGAATAGCTTTTGGGTAGTGCATTCCAGAGGACTGGTGCTGCTCTGGAGAAGTGTTGGAGGCAGGAATGATAGGTTCAAATTAAAGGGGCACTTAGTCTGATTTCGCTATGAGAGCGGAGGGCGCAGGCTGGGTGGTGAATTGAGATGAGGGAAGCGATGTAGAAGGCGCGATGCTATGGAGAGCTTTGTGGATGAAGGTAGTGAGTTTGAATTATATTCTGTATTTGACAGGCAGCCGGTGCAGTGACTGGCACAGGGCAGAGGCTTCCGAGTAGTGGTTGGACAGGAAGATGAAGTGAATGATCAGTATTTAAAAGATGCAAAGGGTGAAACGAGGAGGCTTATCGGGAGGTTCAGGGGACCAGGAAAGCTGAGTGCCAGTATGGCTTATCCACTTTCCATATTGTTTGGATCATCCAAGGGCTACTGGCAGTCTCCCTATAACTCATTCTTGGGCAGGAGCATAGGCCAGTTGTGGAAGTGGGGACATAGGTAAAAGATAGTTAAAATGTTTGGCTATTTCCAGTGGTCTTGATGAAATTAATGAAGTGGCAGTGTGCATGTGTGACTGCCATTTTCTTCATTGCAGGTAGCTTCGGACACCAGTTTTCCTGATCAGCGGGGGTCCTAGTAGTCAGAGACCCACCGATCAGCAAGTTAATCTGTATCTTGTGGTAGTGGACCCTTAAAACAACTGATAGACGCACTTGTCAAGAGTCAGACCCCCACTAATCAGGTGTTGATGACCTATGCTGAGGGTAAGCCATCAATTTTGATAACCATGTTAACAGAGTATTTCCATGCTGATCGCGGCCACGATGGGAATATTCTGTATGAAGGAGCCAAGAGTACGGAAGCAGTCAAGCAGGGCTGTGCTACAGTAAAGCTATTGGAGCTATGGAAGCAGTGTAGAGCAGCCCGCTTGGCTGTTTCCATAACCCCCAACCACGGCATACAGCCAAATTGGGGGTGATCGCATACGGTTCTAGAGATTCTCTAGGTGCGAGTCCCAGAGGTAGGACTTGCATGGTTCAGACTTTTATGGCATATACCTGTAAATGCTATAAAAGGCCCAGATGGGAAAATTACTTTGAGCTGGCCATACACATAAGATAACTGTCGGCTCTATGCTAGCTGTGCTTTCATCTATCTTCCTATACCTCCCTTGTTTATTTTAATGGGGAGTGGGAAACAAACCGCTGCCAAACGCTTTTGGCACCAATGTATCTCGCAGTACAACAAGCAATTGGACAAGTTGATATTTTCCTGATCTTTGCCTGCATTAATCTAATGTGTACGGAGAAGCTGTATTATAGAGACACCATATGAAGCCTCCTGGACTACAACTCCATATTACCGGCTCTACTGTGTATATGATGCTTATTCCATCTGCACCTGGGCTATACTTCAGAGCATCATATATTAATACTGTAGAATCAAGACACCAATGGAGAGTGAGAACAAAATCCTTTTTATTACAGTTTTATATAACAATTCACTATAGACTCATTTAAAAAACGCCTGAATAAATGTAAAGTTTTCTCATTACAGCACCATATAGTGCCGCAGTATTACAACAATGATGCCACAACTACCGAAAGAAGCACCGAGGACACAAGACATTTCACATCAGCGAGACTCGACATTGCCGATTACACGTTTTTGCCAAATTATATTTTATTAGCAGTTGACAGAAAAAGTTAATTATAAAGGCGTTCATAATACACCAATTGTTTCAGAATTGACAAAGGCCTAGGATATACACGTATACAGATGACATATTGCCATCTCAACATACACAAGGGACTCATTCCCAATGTGCAGCTATACAGATTTCAAATACCCAACAGATGACCTTGCATCTGGTTAGCAAGCTACAGACCATAATTGATGGCAGCACATGGATTGGAGGTTGCAGACCACTGGTCCTTAGCTTGTGGACCTGCAGCCATCGTGAAAGTACAAATCCTATAAGGTCCTGACAGTTGATGTCCACAGAAATACCTAGACAAGAGCAAAATAGATCTTTCCAGTATTGCACGAGAGTATGTATGTGGAGCAGCTTGTTCCAGCACTAAAATAACCAAAGGGAATCAATTTAAGCCAAATTAGCATAACAATTTATTAGTGACAATTAAAAATGCCAGCAATTAATTAATGCGATCAGTGAAATAAAATAACTCAGCCAACTACACAAATATCACATCACTATGACATGCACCCGTTCCGTTGCCATCTCCAACATGCTCAACATACAGAAGATGCTGCGCGGCGGTTTGACTGGTGCAACGTGATGTTGAATGTGCAGCATGATGGGCTACTACTCCTTCACCACATCTTGTGGACCTTGTTTACCCGGGATGGAGGAATTTTGACTAACACATTTGGTGTGAAATTCAGAGTAGCTCCTTGTCTATTTTCATTGACGGCATCCAGAATGGTGAGGATATCCAAGCATTCTAAACAGGGGTGTAGCTAATGGCTCATGGGTGCAAAAAGTTCAGCTTGGGCCCCCTCCCACACTTCATGGCTCTTTGTGGTCCACTCAAGAACTTTCTGCTGCGTCGCTGGGTCTCAAGTAGCCCAGTAATACTCAGAGGTGATGTTAAATTATTAAGGGCTCATTCACATGGGTGTATGAATTTTGGACAGTAAAATACACATTGTTTTCACTGACAAAACTGTGAGTACTTAGTCCTTCTTGCTTTTTTTTTTTTTTGCCCGGGTATGCACTGCAAAAAAAAGAGCAACAAGACCCCATGTATCATGCATATTCTCTGCATATTTACGCAATCCGATTGACTTAAACAGCAATTTTGGTCTGTAATACGGACCTAAATAGGGTGGGCTGTGAAGAACCCCTATAGAAGTGAAGAGGAAGCAGTAGACAATTGTAAGCTGTCAGGAGGCATCAAAAGACCAAAGCAAGGAGGTTAGAAAGATTAAAATAAGCATATATGTTTCAGGTTCTGAATGCAACTGAAGATCTTCATGTTAGGTTTTATTCCCACAAGTGCATACACGCCACTTTTTCACGCCAAGGCGCATATACGGTACCCATGTGAAGCATTGGTTTCCAATGCAGCTGTTCACACGGGCGAATATTCGGTGCGTAAATATGCCGGCAGGAACCGAGAGGGAGAGAGAGATTTCCCCTCGGTTCCTTCCCGCTCTCCCCCGCCCCCCACCGGCCCCTGAATCTTTAGAGACGAGCGGGGAGATACTCGGCTAAGGCACTACTCGCTCGAGTAAAGTGCCTTAGCGAGTATACTCGCTCATCTTTAATCAAGACCAGTATTTTACAGAAGGCACCAGACGTGTAGAGTGCCTCATAGCACAAAAAAAGCCTCCCCTTCTCATGCCAGTTTTATCCACCACTCACTCTGATTCATAGCAGGAAAGGCCCAGAGCTTGATTTGCCTCATTCCCTGAAGTATTAAAGAGCAGCATGATCTTCTAGACTTTTCCTCCCGACCTTGCCCTGTTTCTCACCTCCTTTTGCATAAGTGATGATGGAGCCAGGTCTCTCCTTCTCCAGGTAGCCCATATGGCACATACAGCCTTAGACGGCACCATTCAATATCATATTCTACCTAATTTTAGGTATAAATCTCCATTTTCTTGGAAGTATTTATAAAAAACAAGATGCAAGATGCCACAATAAAACGCGAGAAATGTAAATCAATAGATTAAGTCCTATTCTCCACAAGAACAGCTTTCAGAAACAACCTATTAGTTGCAACTGGCTTCTAATTAGCATTGCCAGAGGCATTAGGCCAAAACTGTATTTGCCTTCAACAGAACATAAAAGTGCACAAAAAATGTGAGGTTTAAATGGATCACCCGACAAACAGAACCAGAAAAAAAAAATCTATAGCCGGTTTAGCTCGGTTCTTAAAAACAAAATCTCGATTCTACAAGGTGAGGCTTCAAGAAGTATTGTAATGTTCTGCTTCACTGTCTACAAATCATATGAAGCCTAGAACTGCACACAGGGGCCCTGAGATGTCACTCAGCAACAAATAGACATTTTATAACAAGCAATTTGCAACTTTTTGTATTTACTCTAAAACCACACAAATACTAGTAATGTTCCATACTATTATCTCATTTTAAATGTATCTGGGTAATTTCTTTAGTCTTAAAGGGACCCTGTCACCACTATAAACTAAAAGTTTTGGTGCTGTTGGGGTGGGTGATGGGCAGTCAGGGGATGTGCTCTTTATACTCATCTGCTCTTGCGGTGTCCAATTGTGAAGTCCACACACGGTTTGAAAATCTGACTCTTTTCAAACCGCTGTGCATGCGCTCTCCCATAGACTTGTATGGGAGTGCTCGTAAAGAATTCTGAAAAGAGCCAGAGTTTTAGACTGTGCACGGACTTAACCAGCAAACACTGTGGGAATGGGAGAGCGGGTGAGTATAAAAAAAATAAAAATACATCCCCGTCTCTGGATCACCTCCCCGAACAGTACCAAAACTGGGTCTATGATGCTGTTCGGGGGTGACAGTGTACCTTTAAAATGTAGCTGTACACAAAAGGAAATACACAGTGTGAGCTGCACTAATATTAACAGGAATATAGCTAAGGTTCTTGTATACTAGCATCAGGGCTTCCTTTTTTAATGGATCCATGACGGCTAAGCTAAAATTTTGAACGGATAATGACAAATCGTGACAAACCTGACTGACTTTAATGGGGTTCCGTCGTGGAGTTCTACTATTTTTATAGAAGTTCTAGGATTTTTGCTGCAGACTGCGCTACAATTGTAAACAAAATATAGGAAAGCCATATGGAAACCCAAAGGCTAGTTTCCCACAAGAGTATTATGGATACTGGTCTACTGACCTGAACTCAAAAGATTATAGGATGATGCTCTCTGGTCAGGTCTGCAGGCCGGGAAACTCATCCTATTATGGGCACATTTACACTCTTGTAAAACTGGCCTAATGGGACCTGTTAATTGGTGGAATGGAATGCATTAACGTTCGTATGAAGAGAGCCTAATTCACGAGATATTAGCGATTGCTGAGATATGTTGACAAGGAGCGCTCAATAGCTGTATAGCTGGTATCTACCCAACAAGTTCCTCATTCATCAAAAGAGTATTCAGGGCATTTACTATGGATGACCTATCCTCAAGTCATCAATAGTTAATCAGCAGGGCTCCACCGCTCAGGATCCCAGCCAATCGGCTAATCCTCCAGCTCGCTGTCAATGCAGTGAGGCTGGATGTCTGCATTGGTGGTCAGGGCCGGAAGTGTAATAGACGGTTTCACTCCCATTGAAATTAATGAGAGCGATGCCTTCTACCATATTACACGGTATGATCACAATGCGGAACTGAAAGTGTAATAGAAGGCATTGCCTCGATTGATATTAATGGAAGCGAAGGCCCTTACCACTGATGACAATGTCCAGCCATGCTACACTGACAGATGGCCAGAGGATAAGCTGATGGGCGGCCATCCCAAGAGGCAGAGCTCCACCAATTTGATGACTTGAGAATAGGTCGTCAATAATAAAAGCCCAGAATATCCCTTAAGGCCTCATGTCCACGGGGAAAATCAGGCCCGCTCCGGATTCTACATGTAGAATCCGTAGTGGGTCCCTCCTGCCCCGCGGACATGAGGGCTGAAAATAAGAATTTAAAAGAATTTACCTATCCGTAGCGGGCGGGGAAGGTCTGCTGTTCCTCACGGCCGGATCTTCTTTTTCGGCCGGCGGATGAATTCGTCACGCCGGCGGCACGTCGACGTGCCGCGCGCATGCGCCGGGCACATCCGCCGAGCCGAAGCAAGAAAGATCCGGCCGTGAGGAAGAGAAGACCTTCCCGGTCCGCTCCGGATGGGTAAATACTTTTAAATTCCTATTTTAGGTCTCCCGCGGATCCGGACGGCTTCCATAGGCTTTAATAGAAGCCCGCGGGAGCCGTCCCCGTGGGAGACCCGCACGAAAATGGAGCATGGTCCAGATTTTTTCATGCTCCATTTTTTTTTTAATCCCTTTTATTGACCATCCGTGGGTATTTATCTACCCGCGGGTGGTCAATGCATCCCTATGGGATGCGGATCCGCATGCGGGAGATCCGCTGCGGATCTTAAATCATATTTTGCCCGTGGACATGAGGCCTTAGAGTGTTTTGTACTTACAGATACAGAAATCACCAAGGAACAATCTAGTCAATCTACATTTGGCTTCTGTAAAGCAATAGAAGACCAACATCAGTATCAAAGTGAAGATATCAGTCTCATAGATGTACTGTAATTGACTCAACATATCGGCATGTGTTGTATTAGCACCTTTAAGTGCTTTTATAGAGTCATCACCGACAGTTTATGCGGTTACTTTTACAGCTTAAAACAGGAATTCTCCAGAGAAGCCATGAGAACCTCGATGTGTCAGGCACTACCCCTGCGGAGCCTGCACAATGCATAATACGGTGTATACATTTTACCCACAGTGCTCTTTGAAAGGGTACGTCCCATCAGAATGTGCCTTTTAAAAGAAGGTTTACCAAAATTTAGGGGTGTTCCGATCTCGGCTTTTCACGGCTTAGATGGGAGAACCTGGCACTAGGTTTCTGAATACCGTATATACTCGAGTGTTAGCCCACCTGAGTATAAGCCGAGTCAATTCGTTTTACCACAAAAAGACTGTGAAAACTTATTGACTCGAGTATAAGCAGAGCTAGACTCGAGTATAAGCAGAGCTATACTCGAGTATATACTAGGTAAAGAAAAAATGCAATACTCACCTCCCAACCGGCGTCTGTTTCTCCAGCGTGATGGTCTCCCCGGCGGTGTGGCAAGCTGCTTGAGAATTCTCTCTGCTGTCATCTCCCTGCTCAGCTTTAAATCCCCCCCGCCGTCAGCGCTGTGTAAGTAAGCACTGTGATTGGATAGAGCATCAGCCAATCAATCACAGCCGGCGCTCGATAAACCAATCACAGCCATACAGTGATGTCATCCACTGAATGGCTGTGAATGATCGAGCTCCGGCTGTAATTGGTTGGCGCTCGATCCAATCACAGCGCTTACCTACACAGCGCTGACGGCGGGGGAATTCAAAGCTGAGCAGGGAGATGACAGCGGGGAGAATTCTCAAGCACCTTGCTACACCACCGGGTAGACCATAGCGCCAGGGACACAGACACTGGCTGGGAGGTGAGTATTGCGGCTTTTTTGTTGTTTTTTTTTTTACCTCACTTGAGTATAAGCCGAGGGGGCTTTTTCAGCATAAAAAAATGTGCTGAAAAACTAGGCTGATACTCGAGTATATATATTACCTGTTGGAAACAGCCAGGCACTTTGGTGCAGCGCTGTATCTGTAGCTCTCATTGAAGTGCATGCCAGTAGAGATGAGAGAACGTACTCGTTTAGGGCGATTTCGCAATCGAGCACTGCTTTTTTTGAGTGACTGACTACTCGGGCGAAAAGATTCGGGGGGCGCCGGGGTGGAGCGGGGGGGGGGTAGCAGTGGGGAACAGGGGGGAGCTCTCTCTCTCTCTTTCCCCACCACTCCCCTCTGCAACCCCCCGCTCACCCCCGGCACCCCCCGAATCTTTTCGCCCGAGTAGTCAGTTACTCGAAAAAAAGCGGTGCTCGATTGCGAAATCGCCCTAAACGAGTACGTTCGCTCATCTCTACATGCCAGCTACAGAAATAGCATGGCACAGCGCTACACGGTTACCGCAACTCCTTGAGAGTGCCATCCAGCGCTGAAAAAGGCCTTCATAAAATCTTGACGCTTATTAGGATATTTTAAAATAACAATAGTAGCATGCCAGGAAAAACCTACATGATTTGGACTGATGCAATGAGGTCTTTACTCATACATAGCATGGCTCCGGAGACTAAAAACCCGCCGGTTTATTAACTGCTGATGCTTTTTGCGGTATTACAGATGTCTCATGGACATAGCTGGGGCAGCTTCGGGGTCTTGTATCAGACCTGGATAAATTGGGGTTTCCTCCGCTTTTAAAACCTATTGGTTATGAGAATGAAGGAATTTAGATCCAATTGTTACTCGGAGGCACTTAGGGCTCATTGACACGGACATCACACGAATTTTGTGTCCATATTATGTCCGAATGTGTTACGGGCGTAATACGGACAGCATAGAACACCATTGGTTCAGACTGCTGTATGCTGACATGCATTTTTCCTACACGTATTTTATGTGCGTGAAACAAATTGCAAAGTCCTACTTTGGTCCTAATGTTACATGCGTATTCACCGGGTCTTTACACATGAAGCCAGGAGACAGTATAAAAAAGAGCGACATCAATTGGTGGTTCTTGATTTTTTTTCCCCCTGACCATGAGTGGAAATCAGCTGCGATTTTCCACTCGCGGGGAAGAATCGCAGCATGCTCTATTTTGTGTAGAAAATCGCAGGGACAACTTACATTGCAGTCAACGGAAGCCGTCCGATCCGCGGCAATACCAAAATGTCAATTTTGAATCGCTCCATATTTGCGTCATCACCAGCGTGACGGCAGCGTCATGCACTGCACTACACATGTGCCCTGACGCACCGCCTGAGTCACTTGCCGCAGATCCGGACAGGTGAGTATAGGGTCTCGGCCGGCATTGGGTCCAATTCCGCTGCGAGATTTCCATCTGTGGGCATGTGGCCTTAAGGACACAAAAAAATTGTATATGCACCAACTATGCACATGTACCCTGTTTCCCTAAAAATAAGACATAGCATGATTTTCCAGAATTTTTGAGGATGCAAAATGATTTTTCAGGATTTTTGAGGATGCTTGAAATATAAGCCCTACTCCAAAATTAAGCCCTGCTAACAGTTAATTAAAAAAGTCAATTTAAATAGTGTCCAGGCAGCTATACATGTAAAAAAGTTAAACCTTTTTGAACAAAAATTAATATAAGACACTGTCTTATTTTCGGGGAAACACGGTACATGCAGTGAAACCAATGCGCTTTTCACACACTGTAACAGCATACACCTGCGTGAATGGACCCTTAGATGTGTTGCACAGGAGCGAGTATCATTGGCTCACAGCGGGAAGGCTGCATGAGATTTCTCTCCCCGCTCCCCTCTCCATTCACTTAACATAGCGGGCAAAAGGTACTGAACGGCTGTGATTTACATCGTTTATGCAGCATAAATGATCAATGATGAGCTGAACGCTGATCATTCAGTGTAAATAGCAGCCGTTCAGTACTGAACGGCGACTATGTTAAGTGAATGGAGAGGGGCGGGGGACAGCGAGGAGTGAACTCTCCTGTAGCCTCCCTGCTGGACGCTCTGTGAGCGAGCCAGCAATACTAGCTCCCGTGCAACAGCGCGGTAGCGCGTGTGTGTGGGGACGAGTGTCGGGCATTGTTTGTCCGACATTCATCCCGTCTAAATGGAGCTTTAGACACAGGCCTCTCGCTAGCCAAGCTAGAAACCTACTACACACCGATGAGGGGCAAACACCCTGAAACAGCTGTCTGCGTATGGATTCTGGCTTGGCTTTCAATTTCCATTAATTGTTACAAGGCTTGTATAAAGAGTCCAACATTGACTTGCAGGAATCTGCCTTCCAATAGGTGATGCTGCAGAGGATTGTTCCATCTCCCTTATTTGAAACTTATAAGAACATGCAATGATCTGGGAAAATTTGCAAATGGAAACATGAAACAATGTCTCTACAGCACCACCTATTGGAAGGCACCATTTCCTGCAAGTCAATGTCAGACCTTTGAACAGGACTTGTAACAATTGGACGCTCGTCCTGATAGGGACCAGAATAGGACATGCAAGGTTTTTTCCCACACAGACACAGACATCGGCCCATGAAAAAGCGCACGTGAATAGCCTAATAGACTATAAGGGGTACACATGATGTCCGTAAAATACATGGACAGCACACAGACAGGATATTTGCCTGTATGAATAAGCCCTTATAGTACAGATAAAACGCTCTGTCTTCTGAGATATATATATATATATATATATATATATATATATATATTAAAAAAAAAACAAAAAACAGAGCGCCACATAAATGAATATAGGTGAGCTGCAATACCAGGCGCAGCCTATGGACCAAATTGGCACGGTTTCTGACTTTTTTTTCCCAATCTCAAACTCCTTTAACCCTTTTTAAGAGTGTGCAAAGTGGACTGGGCACTTGAGGAAGAGCACTGAATGTAAGTCCTGGATTATTATAAGCGCTTTCTGTCTGATATTGCCAAAATGTTTTAGATAAATGACCCTGTTATGACTTGAATTCCATTATGCATATAACGAACAATGCTCAGTGTAGCAGCCTAAGCCCCTCGAGGTATGGCTTTTATTTAAATGTGTTGTCCAATTGTAAACTATTAATGGCCTATCCTTATGATAGGTCATCAACTAAAGATCAGGGGGATGCATTACCAGGGACCCATGCTGAGCAACCGTACTCTGGGCTGGTGTGCTCAGGCACAGGGCAGATTTTTGCAGGAAAAACACAGCTCCATTCTCACAGCAATGGTCAGGCTTGGTATTATAGGCACTAAAATGAATGGGAACTTTGCCTAAAACACCCAGCTGGGCATCTGCAGTGTGAATGGAGCGGTCCGTGTACTATAGAAATCAGCTCAGGCACACTGGTCCAGCAAATAGCTGCTCAGTGGGGATCACAGGCTATGGAAACCCACCAATCTACTATGGTTTACACTGGATAACCTCTTTAAACAATGGGAAAAGCCCTGAACTAGCATTCACATCACAAATTCTGATGACACAAAGTCCTCCCTGGATCTGTTTCTAGTCTCCTAATTCAATCCATTTTCTTGCACAAGTAGCAGCTTCTCAGCTATGCCAGTCAGTCCATTTTTTATGAGGGCATCCACAAGTCTCTGTAATGTGCCTTTCCTTCCTTCACAATCAATGAAACGTTGGAGCATCTGGTAGGCTTGTTCATACAGGCTGTCTCTACCGTATTCGTATGCCAGGGTTTCTATGGCTGGGTCTTCTAAAGCATGGCAATTCTGCTTCAATGTCCTGCCCACCTTTTTCCAAGATGTGCCTACCGACTTGGCAAAGATCTGGTGATGTTCAGAAGTGAGAGGCCTGTCAACTGAACAAGACCATTTGATTAGCTACAAAAAATAAACTGCACATGAAAAAAAACTCAAATGGCAGAAACAGAACTTACTAAAATCTTGACCCTGGAATTGGAACGTGCTTCCTTCAGATGATATTGAGCGGAGAGTGTGCGGTGGAGATCCCTGGTTGGAGTCTTGTGGAGAGGAGGAAGGAAGCACATTGCTGTTTTCTGGTGATGGCGATGTTCCCAATGAGACATTCCTAAAAAGTCTGTCCAACTCTGCAAGTTCATCATCCTTCTGATAACTGGGCTGAAGTAGAAGAAGATAGACAGTATTAGTATGTCTCCAGGTGCAAGGTCTTAGCTGTAAAGGCAAACAATACTCTGTTAAAGGGGTTGTACAACAATCAACCTTCATCATCCATCCATAGGACAGGTCACAAAAGTCTGATCGGTGGAGTGATCACCACTGAGACCTACCATGATTCCGAAAACAGGGGGAGGAGATTGAATGAAGCAGCTGTTGTGCATGCACAGTGGAACTCAATTCATTTTCAACTGGACTGCTAGAGATAGCTAATCGCTTGTACTCAGCTATTTCCATCAGGCCAAGTGAAATGAATGAATCGCCACATTGCAGCGGACCGCTACTCTATTCAAACTCCATGTCACTGTGGGTGGGTTTGGTGAGCCCACAGTGATGAGAAGGGAGGGACATGGACCTTCATTTGGGGAATCAGCGGGGGTCTCAGCGCTGAGACCCCCACTGCACTGATCAAACTTTTATCACCTGTCCTATGGAGAGGATATAAAAGTTGATTGTGGTACAACCCCTTAATGCTCTGTATCCAAACAGACTTCATAGAAGATGGTCACTAAACATGTATGTTATTTGCTGGCGGTGGGAAGTAGCATAGTATATGTGCAAGAGACATTTCTTGTATGTGGACCCTTCTCCAAGTCCATACCATAGAGGTAGACCATGCAGCAACCATTGGGCCTTTGGAGACAGCGAGTTCAGACCTCGTTGGTTGTCTATACTTTGCTATTGGGTGGCAGGAACCAGTGCAAGACTTCCCTTTTCTATAGAGAAATTGCATTGTTAGCAAGCAGGGGTGTGAAGTATAGGCCCAAAGCTCCTGGTAAAAGTGTCCAAAGGAAACACATACCTCTATCCTAGATTTACAAAATCTGTGCCGCAATGAGTGGTTGATTTTGATGTTTTATGAGGTTCCTTCCTTTTTATGTTTAATAGAAAGACATCGTAATTGCTGCCGTTATAAGAGGAATGATTCAGAGGGGCATAGCCTGGATATGGCAGAGTGAGGACGCAACTAACCTCAGCTCCTACCCCGAAGATAGGCCTCATCCCAACCAAAGACTCCACAAGGCCTGCTCCCCAAATAGCATAGGGAACAACAAGGGATGCTCTCACTGCCATCCCGGTACATCAATGGGAGCCTCTGCTGCCCAGGGTATCGGCCATTTCTTGGCAGGCGGCTCCCCACCAGTCCACTAGCACACAGCACAGAACATGGCAGGCCTGATCTTCCTGCCGGCAGTCTCCCAGCAGAACCTTCAACATGAGGCCCAGAACATGGCGGGTCTGACATCACTGCCGACAGACCCACTCCCTAACCTCCAACATGCAGCCAAAAACATGTTGGGCCAGACCTCACCCACCGGCGGATTCCCCACTGGACCCAACATGCTTCCAAGAATATGGCAGGCCTGATCTCTCTGCTGCTGGGCTGCCCAGAAGGCACCATTGCGAGCACAGTGGTGCCCCCTGAGGGGTGCTATACCTGGGCCAGGTCATCATCAGAGGCTGGTTTCTGAAGCGGGACAGTCTCCCTCAGAAGCAATAAGTCAGTGGAGCCCTGCTGCCTCACAGGAGACTCTCTAGGCTCCAGATCAGAGCTTACATGGTCCTATAACCCTCCAGTGATAAATGCAGCTCAAGCTGCAGCAGCTTCCCCTTCCACAAAGGCCACAGTGCCTATGCATATTAAACTACCCGACCTATCCTCCTCTATGCAAGTAGCCACAGCTAACACTGCAGATGGCTCTAGCCACCCCCTCCGTCTCATCTATACCATGTTTATATAGCTGTTCTTCCTCTATGTCTCTGCAGCAAGATAATACCATCATTCAGCTCCGCAAATTGAGATCCCAGCTCAGATCCATGCTCACAAAAGAAGATGTGGCGTCCTACACTGAACGCTTAGAATCATCTAATAAATCCAAACGTAATTCTGTTCGATTTGAGATTCAGCAATTAGGACATGTTTCTTCTGCAGAGGGCACGGTTTTCTTCCTTTCCAGCAGAGTGGACTCCCATAACATCGCTTTGGCTCCAGTTTCTCACAGACTCGCTAGATGATACAGAAAAAAAAGAGGACGGAGGAATACTGCCAGAATAAGAGGCCTCCCTAAGACTATTGATCAACAACTTTTGAAGAAGACCCTTTGACATGTATCCAATGACCTTTCTGAAGTTCCTCGGGATACAAGTTTCACAGATCCTTAGGACCGCGACCTACAGATCCAAACTGCCCTTGAGATGTTATCTGCTAAATTCACAAACTAAAGGAATCCATCATGCGCAAATTACGAGATTGTTGCTCGATTATCTACTAAGGTCTACAGTTACTACTAGACCTCTCCTGCCTTACACTCCAAAAACAAAGGTTTGGCACGAGAGCTGCAGCGAAGAGCTCTCTCATCTACAAGCTCTTCCAGCTTTTTCCACTGCCCTGAGCCTTTGGGCGGTCATTCTCTTGGAGTGGCCTATTTTTTCCTCCTTGCCATCCTCTGTCCCTCTTCCACACACGATGGGACCCAAGGAGGAGCCTAGGGGAGTAAGAAGACCAGTGGACACCCAATCAGTGGTTAGCCCACCATCAGCTTGAGTATAGATTATCATATTCATTTTGTCTCCTGTGTTTCTTATAAATTTCCCTATGGTCCCTGGGTGAGGCTGGTTCAATTCCTTTGTGAAGTCCTGTTTACAATAGTCCTCCGTGAGTCCAATCAAGTCTATGAGGAGAAATTCTTATAATTCTTATCTGTAACATCCATAGGCCAGTCTTCCCAGGAACCATCCCTATTACCTTGTTTCCTTATTTTAGTTTACCTTGTGGAATCATATTGTACATAACTATTACTCACTGTGGAATGGATGTGCACCTCTCAGGTAAGCTCCTCTTAGAAAGTGCGTCCCACACCGAGGGATTTGCATCCCAGAATTCTCGGTGCCAGGCTAACTTTCCTTTTTCCTCCACCGGAGGTCAGACACCCTCCCTATTACTCTAGAGGTGTGCATCTGTCTCTATCACTAGTCTATTCAGTCCTCTGCTGAGCTATCTGACTGTCTTTTATTTCTAGTTCCTAATTCGCATTTCTTCTTATCTTTTTTTTTTATCCCTTTCCCTTCCCTCTCTATTTCTGACCCCAAATGGCTCAGTTAATCTTTTGCATCTCAAATACTAGGGGCCTTAATGTTGCACAAAAGCGAAAAACAAATTCTGTACCAGATACACAAAATGAGATCTCATATTGTTTTTTTTCAGGAGACCCATTTCTGATCTTGGCACATCACTACTATATGTATTATATTGACCATCCCTATTGTGCCTTTGAGACCTTGGAATTGGGGCCTAAATGACAATTTCCTGAAAGACTTTGTCTGTTTGTCTGACATACGTGACACTATCAATGACTTCCTTTCTAAACCACTCCTCCGACCTGACTCCTCTACTACTCCAATGGGAAGCATTAAAATGTGTAATGGGAGGGGTTTTCATAAAACACGAAACACAGCTCACAAAAAGAGAACCTTTAAAATAAACACTTTGTCATCTATATTGTGACACTTGAGGTTATTCTGGATCACCGCTTATTCTGAATGAGCTTCTTAATACTAAGGAAGAGCTGAGAAGCCTTTTAGATCAAAAATATTTTTGCTTACATGATGGTCTGTAACGCTATTCTTATGAACATGCCCACAAATGCAGCCGTTCCCTTGATCACTTCATACACGCTAAGATGGGACATACTTTCATTCCTCCCATTAAAAATAAAACTGGACGCAAAGTACATGACCCTAAGTTAATAATGGAGACCTTTCGGGAGTACTGTCATGATCTATATAACTTTAAAGGTCACTTTTAACAACATGGCTCTTTGTGCCCGTATAACTTCCTATGTAAAAGAAACAGCCTTACCTGGTATTAACCGGGCCCTTTAGGCTCTATTGAAAAGGATACTACAGAGGAAGAACGTAGTGAGGTCATTAAGGCCTCTTTCACACGGGTGACAGCGATAGACAAGGGTAGACAAATCTAAAACTTTAAATATTCCATTCTGCCTTTTAGCAGTGGATGCTGAAAAGGCTTTTGACCGTGTACATTGGTGCTTCCTTCAGTCCTCCCTAGAGTAATTTGGCCTTGGCCCTGAGTTTTGTACCAAGTTCTTGTCTCTGTATAGTGATCCATCAGCACAAATACATACAAATGGTCTCCTCTCTAGTTTGATCACTATCAGAAATGGTACTCGACAGGCATGCCTTTAGTCCCCACTGTTGCATGTGATAGTGATGGACCATTTAGCAGTGGCCCTTCGGAACAACCCTGATGTACACTGTATACAGATCGGCTCTAAACCATATAAGATGGCTTTACATGTAGACAACCTATAGATGTACGTTTCTCAGCTTCAGGTGTTCTTTCCTGGTGATCCTAAGAGAGTTCACGAGATTTGGTCACTTGAGCGATTTTAAAGCAAACCTTGGCAAGACGGAAATCTTAACTGTGTTTCATCCTGCCGAAGAAACTGCCCACCTAACTATCTGCAGACCTATCTTCCTTTTACCTGCTGAGGCGGACAATGCATGATTTAAACATCTACTCAAAATACACTTGTCTTGGTTCGGGCAAATAAGTGTCCTAATAATGGATATTGTGCAGCAATTTTTTTACTTATTCCAAACTTTCCCCATAAAAATTCCGCCTCAAATTTTTTAGACAGATGCAACTAGCTTTTCGATGATTTATTTGGGGAGGACAAACCAGCTGACTTAACTTCTGAACATTAATCTGTCCATAGACTTGGAGGGGATGAGAAAGGAATGCCTGATCTCAGATTATACCACGCTGCATCAGTCTTGATCTTGACACTCTAAACAATGAGTTGAACTCGAGACAGAATAGATATGGCCCCACTTAAAACACACTGCCGTGGATATCTCCTAAAGACTTGGGTTCCTCTATTTCCACTCTCTTTTGACTTTTTGCTTGAGCCCTTGGGACAGACTTACCGCTAAAGGTGACCTCCCAATACTTGCAGGGGCTTTAACTCCCCTCTTTCATAATCCAACATGCCCCCTTGCAATGTATACACATACATTTCCATGCTGGCAGGATACTGAAGATACTCAGTTGTGTAATATTAGGTCTGACGCTCCTCTGGCTTCGTTCACTTCTCTCCAAGACTCCAAGAATATTAAACTCCCTTGGATGGAATATTTACAAATATCCTAAGGCTACTACGCCAAGAACGGTCATCCCTTGCCATTGGTAAACTCTGCATATGCCCTCAATAGTGGAGTTCATCCAAGAGTTGAATTACAGATGCACCCGATTCAGGTGGAAATGTGGATTCCTTGAGGTTGTGGATCTTCCTTCAAAATACTCTGGATTTATTAAATGTATTGGGGTGATCAGATAAGGAGGACCGTTTTCCCTCACCTACCCATTTTCCCTTCCCGCCCCATTTACTTATGGTGCGATTTCTAATTTTTTTTCTCTTTCCTTGATTTTCTTCTTTCTATAAACTCTATCTCTTAAGTTGTTGGTTTAGTAGTGGCTTTAGATATTGGTAGGCAGTGTCCTAGTAATGGAGAGCCATATACTTGAGTACCTACTTTGCACAAGGACTTTTCTTCACTTCCTTTGGTTAGGCAAATGACCATGGAGGCATTCTCAATTACGACTTGGATTCTATACATACGTCTTAGTCTTATGCTGTGTTCTTACTAGATTTCATGGACTTTTGATGTCTGACTCGCAACCTCTTTCCTGAGTTCACACTGATGTACTCTCCATGACACTGCCTTACTTTATTATAACTGTCTTAGGCCACCTGCACACGGGTGGGTCGGACCCCTCATGCGGGATTCCCCCAGCTTACCTTTCTGCCATTTTCTCCTTTGCTGCTGATGTGCCGGCCGACGCACATGCGCAGTACAGAGGAAGCCGCGCCATCGCTATGGCAATGACACGACTGCCATGACTGTTCTGCAATGATGGACGGCTTCCATTGACTTCAATGAAAGCTGGCCGTGCGTAGCCCACACAAAATCACAGCATGCTGCGATTTCTCCCCTGCGAGCGAAAAATCACAATCGATTTCCGCTTGTGGGCAGGAAAACACGTATTGTCATAGCATGCAATGGGCTGGATTTGCTGTGGAATCTGGAGGTGGAATCCCGCTGTAGATTTTGCAATGCAAATCCGCCCGTGTGCAGGCGGCCTTATTCAACTTTTGTATATGTTTCTATGTTATAATCTTTCGAAAAAATTTAAATAAACAAACAGATTAAACATAAGAGGAATCATTCTTTTTACAGAACACTGAAGCCACGTGCGTTTTTTCCACGGTCTCCATTACTACTATATTAATGGAGACCTCCACTGCGGAAAAACGCAGTGAAATAGAACATGACGCAATTTTTTTTCCCGCAGCGAAAATCCGCAGCAGAATCACGCATGTGAGCACTGGCAGGCAGAAAAGCTATTAGGTTCAATAGAACCTAAAAGCTGCATTAGTCAGAAATCCGTCCGTGGGCATTAGCCCTAAGTGGTCTCCATCACCTTTGTATTACAACTACACCTCAATACAGGTTTACGTAGTTTCAGAAATAAACACTAAAGTTACCTTCAAAGAGGAAATATACTGCAGACACTTCTCCTCTTCATCCAGTTGGGTGTCAAGCATCTGTGTATCAACTTTAAGCTCTAAATGGACTTGTAAAGACCCCATGTTAAGGCAGTGACCGAGTTGGTTTTGTATGTGCTGATGAACCCTCCTCTCCCTGTAACCCTGAAGAAACCTCTCGCAGGCTGATTTTCCACAGAATTTAAGGTAGAGGATCAGTTGTCGGTCACTTTTATGAACTTTGAGGATTTCAATACTGTTTGGGAATTCTCCGGAAAATTCTAAAAATCATAAACAGAAGTAAAATGAAAAAAAGGTGGCTACCAGTTGTAGGTTAGAATATCATACAGTCAGGTTACATGGTGACCCTTAAACATGCTAATCTGACATGCTATGGAAATCTTTGTGCATTAAGAATCAATACATGCATATCTTACTAAATCACTGCAGAAATGATGCACTTATGTTTTTTTTTAAAATTTGCATTGAGTTTTCCTTTTCATGCATTTAGAAAATCTCATACTTGGTTTTCAGGCTCTCCTACTTTTGAAGTTTCTGACTGGGGGCATTCCCAGCACTGATTAGCTCATTTCTCTGCTAAATTTGCACAAGCTCAGCTCTCCCCCCTCTCCTCTCTCAGATGCTGTGTAGCATATTCATACCCTCTCAATACTACACAGTTATCTCATTTACTTTTTATTAGTAGGAGATAAATTGGTGTTGAAATAGATCAGCAGGTGTATTTGATTATAATATAATGCTACCTCTATATCAAATGACAAGGTTGTGGGAGATAAACTGGACTAAAAACAGAGCCTAATTGTACTATGGGTAGGCGGGTGGGGGGGGGGGGTAGATGATCTGGATGGACAGCAGAACAGAGCATAACTAAACAGTAGTACTACAAGGTGCAACAGGCTAAAGCAAGGGGGCAGGTGAATTTATCTTGTGAGACCCTTGGGGCAGAACCTAATATCAAGTGATGTATAGTGCTGCATAATATGCATCTATTATATAAAATGATTAAAGTAAAATAAAAAACATATTATCCAAAGCTGTGCTTGAGAAAAAGGTTTTTTTTTGTATCCCCATATCTATAATAATCTGCTGAATAAAAAGCATATATATAATAATGAATGAATCATGAAAAAGAAAATCTCTGGTGTATATAGTGACTTTATGGTTTTATGCATTTTCCAGATAAAATACATTTTATATACATTTTCTCTGAAAATGGTTCCTAAAAAAATCAAAATGTCTAACCAAATACAGGGGGCAAACAGTTTTAATAGTCTTTTTAACCCCTTAGTGACAAGCCTATTTTTTTTAAAATAAGGACCAACCGATCGTTATTGTCGTATTGCAAGAACCATAATCTGTTATTCTAGCCATATGAGGGATTGTTTTTTGGGGGGGGGGGGGGGGGGAAGTTGTATTTAACTTTTTATAGTTTTTTTCTTTAGTTTTTACTTGTGCACAATAAAAAAAAAACCCACATTTTTAAAGAAACACAATTTAAGCTGCATTGCTGCATTCTAAGACCCATAACATTTTTGGCAACGGAGCTCTGTGGGGTCTTGTTATTTTATGAAAAGAGCTGCAGTTTTTATTGGTACCTGTTTGAGGTACATGTGACTTTTGGATTGCTTTATATTGCTTTTTTGGGAGGTGAGCAAAAGAAAAAATAGCAATTCTGCTGTCTGTTTCATTATTTTTATGGCGCTCACCCTGTGCGATAAAAAACAAAATATTTTCATTATCTCGGTCATTAAGAATTCGGTACTGTATTAGTGGGCCCAGAGTTAGTGGGGCCCCTCCATAAGGTTGAATGTGTTTGTCTCGTGCAATGGTGTTGTTAGTGTCTTTTGTGTTCTATGCATTTGATGTGTATTGTACCTCTGCAGAACTGAATGGGTTAATGTCTGGGTCATGTCTGGAAATACCAGTAGAGAGTTGGAGAGCGAGAGAGAGCCTCCGGAAGCGGGATTACACAGATGACTCGACTGGATTGTCCGAATTGCCCAGAGTATCCTCCCTGTCACAACACCTTCTCTTGTTGTATCTATGCCAATCTACTGTTGGACTGTTATCAAGGTTACAGTAAACGGACATTACCAACCGTTCCCGGTTTTGTACAGAAAGTTATCCCTGTGTGTGTACTAAGTTATTTTCTATGACAAGCTTCACTACAGAGGACGGAACAATGGCGTCACGACTGACAAAGGACATTGATGTAAGTCCGGGTTGCTATTTCCCTGTGACCTCCCCCAACAGTGACTTGGATGGGCCCAGAGCTACCCCCGGGGAAGGAGATGGTAGAGCCACCGTGACACAAGAATTCTTATCTAACCCGCCATCTCCTCAGCGGTGGGCCCGCTCCTCGGACGCTGCAGTACTAACTATTACATGCTGCTTTTTAAACATTTCCTTTAGTATTTAAAAGAAGTGTTGTTGGATAAAATGCATATTTTTTAAACTGAATTTTATTTCTTTAAATAAAACTTGATTGAAATTTTTTATGCTATTTTTGAGGGGACTTGAAGATGCGATCGTTCGATCGCTATGATAGTACACTGCATTACTTATGTAGTGCATTCTACTAAGCCTATGACAGCAGCCTATAAGACTCTGCTAAAGGCATGTATTAATTAGCTGATTTATATGGCAGACATGGAGGACTTGGCAGACTTCCAGCTGCCATGGGAATCCACTGGTACCTTACAATCACACTGTAAGGTGCCAAATATTTAACGTTGGTACGCCTGTACATAAAATCATACCCAGAGCAACAATGTGGTCTGTTAGCTAAATTATGTAATAATGCTGATTAGAAGTCCAGGAGTCTTACCTGAAATGACGTTCCTGAGCGCATTGTACACCGTGGACTTACAGGTGTCATACTGATCAGGTAGAGAGGTAGAATCTGATTGGATAAAGAGATAAACACTCCCAATCCAATCGCTTGGACAGGATGTCATCTTTAAGGCCTGAAAAGCAAAGACAGAATGTTTTATAGTGAAAAAGTCTGTTCAGCTTTAATCACTCTAGTCGGGTATAATCTACAGTACATGTAAAGTTAGTTACTGTGTGATCACACTTCTTCACACCTGACTACAGATTGCTGCAGTTTTGCCTAGCTCAGTCTGACCCCAACTTGCTGCAGACACTCTTTTATTCCCTATCTGAGGAATTCATCATACATGAGTCAATTCAAGAATTTCGCTGCAGGGGCCAACAATTTCACAGATTTACAGTACATGCCTGCAGTCTCCAGAATGGAGGGCGATTGGGGGGGGGGGGGGGCTGGGGGGGGGGGGGGGGAATGCACTATGGGCATAAAACAGCAGTATGTTAAATGCATTCCTGGATTTGTAGTTTGCTCTTCTATGATAGAGCCTTTACACCAGGCATCATATAATAATGTATTAAGAATTTACTACAGCACCAAGCATGTGCGTTCTAAAAGTTTTGCTCATCTTTTGGAGGGGTTCTTATTAGAACAATGTTAACTGATCCCAAGAGGAATAATACAGGTCAGAGATATAAAATAGGCAAAACTTAGAATCAATACTAATTAAAGGGGTTTTACCAAGATCACAAGTTTTTTCCTATCCATAGGATAAAGGATAACTTGCTGATTGGTGGGCGTTTCACCACTGAGACCCCCACCAATCCTAAGAACAGGGCTCTTATTTTCTGCAACCACCGCAATGTTAAGGAGGCTAAATGGAGCGCTGGTCACACAAGTGCACTTACGCTGCATTCACTTTCTGTAGGACTGCGGAGATAGCTGCACGGGAAGTGCTCTAGTACTTTTGTCGGCCCGTTGAAACGAAAGGAGTGCCAACAGAGGGGGTTCGCCAGTGCTCAATTCCTTCTGAGGTCACTGTGGGGGTAAAGAGACTCCGCACTGACAGGCAGGGTAGGACATGGTACCCCCATTCTTGAGATTAGCCAGGGTCTCAGTGGTGGGACCCCCACCAATCAACAAAGTTATCTCCTATCCTGCTGATCGGGAATAACTTGTGATCCTGGTAATAACCCCTTTAAATGGTTCCATAATACCAAAAATAGTGAATGATGGTGTATCGCTGGTAAATAAATAACATCAGCATGTGATCACTGCAGGTCTGACTGCTGGGGTACCCCTAAGCACAAGAATGAAAGGGCTGCAGTGTTCTACCAGAAATGGCGCCACCTTCAGTGTGTTGTGTCAGGTACTGCAGATCAGTCCCATGCGCTTGAAAGTGACGCTGTGTTAGGCCAGCTTCACACGGACGTATTTGCCCGCGCAATATGTAGCGAATAGAGCCTTCGATTTCAATAGGTTCGTTCATTTGCATGTATTTTGTGAGTGCATTTCGGCAGCACAAAAAAAGATACAACATGCTCTATTTTTTCTGTGTATTTGCGCACCAAAGGTCCCCATAGAAGTCAATGCGGAGTGTGCAAATGCATATGCAATACTCAGGGAGATGCGTGAAACACTGCATAGTTGCATTTTCGCACTGTGGCTGTGCGGAAAAAATCCATCCTGTGAGAACAGCTTTTTGTCAAAACACATTTGTGCTGCATTGCACTGCAAAGGCAGCGGTTTTGCCGCAGTGCGGATATGCAACGGCAAACGGCGGCAAAACTGCAGCAAATCCGCCCTGTGTGAACCCAGCCTAAGGCTAAACTCACACATTTGCTGAAAATCAATGGAAGCGTTGTACAGCATTTATCGTGGTGTTTGAAACGCTGTAAAATGCGTTGTGTGTGAGAGTGGCCTAAGGGCTCATGTCCACGGGCAAAATATGATTTAAGATCCGCAGCGGATCTCCCGCATGCGGATCCGCATCCCATAGGGATGCATTGACCACCCGCGGGTAGATAAATACCCGCGGATCGTCAATAAAAGGGATTTTAAAAAAAATGGAGCATGGAAAAATCTGGACCATGCTCCATTTTCGTGCGGGGCTCCCGCGGGGACGGCTCCCGCGGGCTTCTATTGAAGCCTATGGAAGCCGTCCGGATCCGCGGGAGACCTAAAATAGGAATTTAAAGTATTTACCATCCGTAGCGGACCGGGAAGGTCTCCTCTTCCTCACGGCCGCATCTCCCTTGCTTCGGCTCGGCGGATGTGCCCGGCGCATGCGCGCGGCACGTCGACGACGTGCCGGCGACGTGCCGCCGGCGTCAGGAATTCATCCGCCGGCCGAAAATGAAGATCCGGCCGTGAGGAACAGCTGACCTTCCCCGCCCGCGCCGGATAGGTAAATGCTTTTAAATTCTTATTTTCGGCGCTCATGTCCGCGGGGCAGGAGGGACCCGCTGCAGATTCTCCATTGAGAATCTGCAGCGGATCTGATTTTCCCCGTGGACATGAGGCCTTAAGCTAGGTACAACTGTAAGGCTGCCTGCAGACGGCTGGGTTGGATCCGACTGCGAGAATTCTCGCAGTGGGACCCTACCGGAGCCCCTGCAGAGACCAGCGGGCGCTCACCTGCTCCCGCAGCTCTGGATCTTTCATGCGCAGGCTGCCGGGCCACCGGCGCATGGGCAGACCGGAGCCGGCGGCCATGGAGTGACATTTCTCTGCGGGGCTCCGCGAGCCCCGCACAGAAATAGGGCATGCCGCGATTTGATTTCTGCACATGATCTCGTGCAGACAAATCACGGCCGTCTGCCTAGGATTGCGTTTTCTAACACAATCCTATGGCAGCTTCAACGGGCAGAAATTCTGTGCGAATTTCGCCCGTGTGCAGGGGGCCTCAGGCGCAGTGTATTGTGAGGCTTCCACAGATGGAACAGGAGCTTCTGCTTTGGCCTCCCACTGATCAGTGGCTTTACGCTCAGTGTATTTTACTGCTTGGTCAGCAAAAGGTAACATTTCATAATTGTCTTCTGCAAACATTAAAAGTGTTTTTGTTTTTATATGACAGTTAAGTGGGGGAAATTTGAGGAAATATAAATCTTCACAGCTGACAAAGCATTCTGAAAGAGCAGAAGATGTCACAGAATATACATCTGGGCTCATACTGAATACAGAGCCCTAATGTATGCAATAGTATGCCGCATAGTCACATCAGCCGGACGGTAGAAATATTGCATACTGTGAAGTATTCGGTTCCTTTGTGGGATGCCCTGCATTGAAAAGTATATATATTCAGCTGCGCTGTTCAGTACAGGGAGAAGAAAGGTATACTGACACATACTGCCCGAAGGACACTATTAGTGCATAATCTGGGTCTATCAAGGCTATGGATATACGTCAGCAGCATTCCTGGTGCTGACATAGCCATAGGGTGTATTCCCACCCGCATGCGCTTTACCATGAATGTTTTATACATACAAGGCAGCAAAACCACAGTCATTCATAACAACATGTGCATCGTAATTTGTCAGGAGGCACACTACTGGTGCCATATGGAACATCGGAATATATCTTAGGGCTTGAAATATAAGCCCTACCCTGAAAATATGCCCTAGCTGCAGGAAAGAAAAAAAAAAGTATACATCCCCTTAGAAGAGCTGTCCAGGGTCTTCCACAGCTTCTTCTTGGTCCCCAGTCTTCTTCTTCATCTCTTCTGGACAGGGATCGAAAAATTCCCACCTCCTGGAAGCGTTTGCTGTGATTGGCTGATGCTTAGCCCATCAGAGTCAGCACTCAATGAATGGCTGTCATTGGTTCATCGAGTGTGGCTGTGATTGGCTAAGTATCAGCAAATCAGAGCACTGCTTCCAAGAGGCGGGGATTTTTTAATCCCCGACCAGAAGAGAAACAGTGTCGGGATCCAGGGAGAAGCTGCTGTGGCGTCGGAGAGTGCTTCTAAGGTGATGTATACTGTTTTTTTATTTTTCACTGCAGCAAGGGCTTAGATTACGGTTTTGACAGTAGGATTTCCTACTGTTAAAGTTGCATTGCACTGCATGAAAATCGTGTTTTCATGCGATGCGATGCAACAGAGAGGAAGGCTCCATAGGGAAACATGGGCTACAAAACCTCACAAGTCAGGGGGATATCGCTGGACCCGCGAGGTTTTTGTGTTGGGATGTCGCATGCTACCAAACATCTCATGTGTGAATAAACCCATAAGAAACCCTGGGCTTCACATACATGCGATTTGTAGCATTGTAGCAACGCGACAAAGTCGCACGACTGTTGCCTGTGTGAAGGAGGCCTTGTAGTGATGATTTAGCACGTGTGAAAGAGGCCTAAGGCCTTATTCACACGGGCTACAAAATTGCACAGCTTTGTAGCGCTACAAAAACACATGTATGTGAAGCTCATTGTTTCCAATGGATTCTTTCAGGCTACAAAAAAATCTCTCATGTGAATGAACCCATCGGAACCCATGATTGTAGCAATGTTTGGTAGCGAGATTTTGTGATTTTTTTTTTCTTACTAGGACAGTTCATCAGAGTAAAAAAAAAAACTATGTGAATATTTATATTGAGATAAATGTGTTCTATTTCCATCCGATTTCAGATCGATGTTTTTTAGGAATGAAAATCGAATGGAAAAATTGTTCCTGTGAAGACTCCCTTAGTTTGATCACCTCCTTGTATTAACCCTTTCCAATCCACTGTCTGACCTCTGAAGACATTGTGATTTAAGGCTGTACAGCTCCGATGTTGGAACACATCCATCGGGGTTCTCTACTGTATATTGCCAGCCTCTCTGCTGTCGGGGCCTATCCAACATGTCACCTCATGCAGTACTGGCTTTAGGCAGCAGATAGCGCTGTTGTATAACGGCAGAAAAAGAGTAAGCCTCCTAGGAAAACCAGGATACAAATTGGATTGGAAAGGGTTAAGATGTAGTCTAATGGTAGCCCTAGTAGGAACCACCGCATAAAGCAGGCTAATTTCATGTGCGCGAATCATGTAGTACAAGTCTGATCGCCTGAGCTAATTGCTTAGGATGCAGTTACTCTAGTTCTAGTCATCACACCCTGGTTGCACCTACTGGCCTAAGGCTGGTGACACACTGCCGTATTTCGGGTGCATTTTAGTCTCAGCCTGACCACAAGTCTGCTGACCCAAACTCCAAGTGTCATGAGCATCTATGCTTGGTGTTCAGGTCAGGAGCCCCGTGGTCAGGCTCGGGCATATGTCCCTTTTACCAACACAAAAATGCATCTGAAGTACGGCAGTGTGTCACTGGCCTTACTCAGCTTTTCACTGACCCTGAATGGCATATTACTATGCTGACCTCTTTTCTCTTCCCTCTTTCCCTCTAAGGTCCCATTTGTGCCCATTTCCACTAAGGCCACTAAAGTGCAAGAAAACCTTCTTAGCTAAGGAGTGAACCCAGTTTTGCAATTTTTCTATCGAGTGACTATTGATGGAAGCAAAACTTGGGACTCTAGATTATCCAGTTTCTTTAAGCTGACTAATAAACTGCAGAACTTTATGTAAGAAGGTAGACGGTAAATTAAAAGTTAAATCAAGCTGTGAGCCGTCACACAAGGAAGTCTCTCCGTTTAATACCTAGAATCAGCCTGTCATCTCACGACCTAATTTACCAAGTATCTTGTATTTGAAACCGCAGCTACTATTCACTACCACGACTACACAGTAAGTACATATGTGCTCGAGAGCTTCCTTGTAGAGTTAATCTGGTCTCAACTAAGATTTATCGAGCATTCACTCCTGTGTCAAAACGTTTTTCCTCACTGCGAGGTTCAATTTACATATTTTATTGGTATATGAAAACAGTGCAGAAGCTTTTGAATACATAGATAAGTTTCTTTTTTTTTTCTTCGTTTTAGGGAAAGTTTGTGAAGTTAACATTTATAGCAGTCATATAAGACTTCATTAATTCAGTAGTGGCAACTTCTCAAACCTGCAAACATGATCGAGGACTCCTTCTGCTACGTCTGTGGTGTCTTTCTGAGTGCCAAAGCAGTCAAGCATAGAATCAAAGGTGCCAACAACTTCCGTACAGCCTAGTTTGGCATGAAAGTGGGGGAATCAAGACAAGAAATAGGCTCCCCACGTAGTATATCGTAGTTGCAGGTCCAATATTGAGGCATGGTATAGAGGAGAGAGTCGACAGATGAAGTTCGGGGTGCTTTGTATCTGGCGCGAACCAACAGATATTCTCAAGAACTGCTATTACTGTGTCATTGATGTGTCTCATCACCAAAAAGGCAAGAAAACAGGTGTGTTCGACTATCCAGACATTCCATCATCCTTAAGACCTGTTGCACACAGCGATGAGATTCCTGTTCCTTCTACTCCAAGAGAGAATGACAGTGATAGTGACTCATCAGATTGTGAAAATGTGCAAAATGAGGAATTCTCTGAAGATGCAAATTCCAAACCTTATTTCCCAAATCAACAAGACTTAAATGATTTAATCCGAGAACTTGGACTAACAAAATCATACGCAGAGATTTTAACATCCAGGCTAAAGGAATGGAATCTGTTGGATAAAAGCTGCAAGGTATCTAAGCAGCGAAAACATCATCAGACATTCTCTCAGTGGTTTATTCTTAAAGATCAGCTGTGCTACTGCCACAATTGGAGGAGCTTATTTGGAGAAATTGGATTTCCATATGATCCAAAGGACTGGCGACTCCTTATCGACAGTTCTAGCAAAAGTTTAAAAGCAGTTCTCCTTCATAATGGCAATAAATATCCCACTATCCCAATTGTTCTCTCAAAGAAGACTATAGAAATGTCCAATACATCCTCCAGGTGTTACAGTACGAGGAACATCAATGGGATGTTACAGGTGACTTCAAAGTGATCACATGTTTATGGGATAGTAGGGATACTGCCAGGCACTATGAAACGGTTGAGTTGCCCACGAGGAATGATTTTGTGGTTGGTGAGAAAATAAAAGTGTGGACCACTTGTGAAGCAAGAGAAGATATTAATGCCTCTTCTTCTTGGGGCTCATTAAACAATTTGTCAAAGCATTAGACCCCAATTCTGAAGCTTTCTAATACCTAAAGACCAGTTTTCCCCCAACTTTCAGAAGCGAAGATCAAAGGTGGAATTTTTGTGGGCCGACAGGTGAGGAAATTAATGCATGATGACGAATTCATGAAGAGGCTGCTACCAATTAAAAGGAAAGCTTCATTAATGTTGTAGATGGTTTTTTGGGCAATCTCAAGGTGAAGAATTACAAAAATGTGGTTCAGAATCTTCTTAACTTCCACAAGATGGGATGCAGAATGTCACTCAAGTTGCATGTTCTCCACTCACATCTAGAAGTGTTCAAGTCAAACATGGGCTCACATTCAGAGGAACATGGGGAAAGATTCCACCAAGACATTAAAAAGTTTGAAAGGAGGTACCGAGGACATAATGAGAGAATGCTTGGTGACTATATCTGGGGAATAATTAGAGAAAGTGACCGAACCCACAAGAGGAAGAGTAGGAAAACGGTGCACTTTTAGAGGTTATCATGTGTTTAATGACATTTAGGTACCCTCAAGTGATTTTTCATGCACTGATGCATATTTTACATGTTCAGGAAAGTTTCAGCAAATTTATTGCCGGTAAATATTTTTTATACAACACTGCAATCCAGTTTGAACAGAGAAAATAAAGGAATTTTCTCAAATTTTGAAAAGTCGATCTCCTGACTCACAAATAACATTTTGGATGTTTTCATGGTTTGGTCATCTAATGAATCAGAAGCAAAAAAAAAATTCACTTAAACAAAATCTTGTTACACAGTGTAATCATTTGCCATTAGCCACCACAGCAGGAGAAGCCACTTCCTAAATATCTTTGTACGGTGGTCGAATGGTGTTATAACCACGTAGACGTAATGTAATACAAAGGTCTACCAATGCCACAAAGAAGAGCTTTTTTTTTCTAGAAACAAGGTTTCTCTTCAAATGGAACCAAAAAGCCCCATGAAAAACAGTCGCAGATCATATCTTCTGACACTACCCATTCAGAGATTTTCTGTCATCTACCAAGCAGCATCTTCTGATGACTCTGCTTTTGGGGTCAAGATTGAATATCACCCATGACGTAATGGCCATAGTTGCACCAGGGGAGGTTGAGAGATTCATGGTGTCTATCTTCTCCTTTCATCTCCCTCTTCAAAACATAGTGGAATTCTCCAATGAGTTGTTTCTTCTCATAATATGCCAAAAATAGTTCCAGTCTAGTCAGTTGGGTCTCAAGTGGTAGGGTAGGTCTGATTTAGTCAAAGATCCACATATTCATCTTGTAAACCATCCGTGCTTTATTCAAAAGCCTCAACACCATAATTTGTGGCCATCAGAACGTCTCTTCTCCCATTCTTTGTCATTTAGCTCCACATCAATAAATAGCCACAGAAAATACTCTAATCTGGACATATACTTGACAGTTGTTCCGTGTAAAGGCCCTTTTACATGCAATGATTATCGCTAAAACAGTCGCACAACTGAACGAACTAAAGGCCCTTTTACACACAATGATTATCACTCAAAATTTGCTCAAAAGCCATTTTTTGAGGGAATCATTGTGTGTAAATGTGTGCCCATCGTGCACTTACAGTGCACTTTTCATTGCTGAATTCAGCTCAGCTTAAAATCCATCGGGACTGATAAGACTGACTGCACGCTGAGTTCTCCGCAGGCAGCGCTGATAATATTCTTACAGCAGCTGTCTCACTGGAGAATAATAGGGATGTATTTAGAGAACAGACCACCCGCTGTTCTCTAAATACATGCAAATGAAGCTAGTTAGCTTCTAATGGGCTGATTAGCCCATTAGTAGCTAATGCAAAATGATTGCTCAAAACTGTCAATTTCTGACGAATTTTGACCGATCATCTGTGTGTAAATGCACCTTAACAACATTTTTGCATAAAATTACATGTACACATAATGGCTTTTAATCTTCTGCATTTCCCTCATTAGGTAAAGTAAACTCAGTAGCTGCTGTTTGCTCAGGTGTGCGTGTGTTTATGTGAGGGATTATTTGGCCAGCAGATTCCATTGTCTTCTCCTGGAAGACATCAGTCGGGGTTCTCTTACTGTATATTGCCAGCCTCTCTACTTTCGGAGCGTATCAAACGTGTCACCTCATGCAGTACTGGCTTCAGCCAGCATATAGCGCCGTTGTATAACGGCAGAAAAAAAAGAGTAAGCCCCCTAGGAAAACCAGGATACAAATTGGATTGGGAAGGGTAAAATGGAAGATCTTTTGAATGGCCGAACTTCTAAAAACCTACGGCTAACGATCAGTAAACGAATAGTGCACGACTGCCAGTGTTTACACGTAATGATTATCGCTCACTTTCAACCGATTGCACAAATTTTGAACGATAATCGTTGCATGTAAAAGGGCCTTCAGCATGGCCACATACTAGGTGATGAGTGAGAATTTGTTCACTAGTTGCTAGTCACTTTGTTTCAGCTCACTCCAAGATAATTCCTGGCTGAGTAATTATCATCTAGGGGTAAACAGGTAATCGTTGACTTTCAACAACTAGTCAACAACTTTGCATGGTGGTGCGCTTCCCCACAGAGTGTTAACTGACTCCTGCCATTTTTTGAACATTTTGCCTTCACATTTACTGCTCATTGGTTCCAGAAAATCTAACTACATGCAAGTGATCCTTGACTTAACAGTTTCCACTGGTCTTCAAAGGAAGACTCACTTGATACCATCTCTGGCTAGTTTTCTGCTTCGACGGACCACTTGGTGCTGCGGCCTCAAGCAGCAGGGAGTGTTCACTTTAAGACCGTTTACACGTATTTATGTGCGTCTAGTGGACTAGCCAACCAATGAACATGCGTTTTAGAGGGGGGTCCAAATTTCAAATACATGCATGCCAAAGAACCTCACGCACCCTAACTAGTTGATGAACAATATTTCGGCCCATGTTAATGCTTCACAGTCAACAATTGTGAAACTGAACACACAAACAAGTCATTTGTATGCTTGAGTGACTGTGTAAAGCGCCCTTAGCCTTATTATTGCCTTACCAAGTGACAGTCTGTGTCATATTTGTCGACTACTAGATAACGATCATCCAAGACAAATTGTAAACCAAGCAGAACATATGTAACTGAAATCCTCAAGGCACATCAATGGTATAAGTCCCGGCCACCACTTATAGTCCTCTATGCTGAACTGTGTATGATCCTTCCACTGGACCACTTCATCACATTCTATAGCAAACTCCGAGGCACCAGAGCATGCATATAGACATCAAACATTACAGCGGCCGTCTGTAACCTTTTAGGGATGAATGATTCAACAATGTATAATATGAATACTCCGTGCCTTGAGTTTAGTTTTAGGTGACATCCTAAAGGCATATATCTTACGACACACCAGCGACCTGGGAGTGGTTTGGGTTCTGGGAATCCTCAGGAGGGGCTGCAGAGGAGGAACCTTATGGCCTTTCATTAGCTATGTACGGGAAAGACAGGGCATGTCCTATCTTTTCTCACCCGTGTATGTTACTGTGTACATGAGAAGACCTGACAATCAGCATCTGCAGGCAGAAGAGAGTGGTGAAAGTGTGAATATAGAAGTATACATATGAATCACTGAACTCATCTCCAGTCCAGCCCTACAAAACCACTAAACTGTTCAGTTTAAGTGACAGACCGCTGAAACCAGCACCGTCCTGCCCGCCGCCCGGACAGCTCAGAAGACCTGACAGGTTCCCATTAACTCTACTATTGAGAAAATTAATTACTAAATCGGCACTATGTTTATGCAATGCCAGCAAGTGTGAAGTTCCTGAAGTATGACTCAGGACGATATTGAAAGAACATCAGGTGCAGATCAAGTTCATAAAAATAAGTGCAACATCATGGTACAAATACCTAACAACAGTTCAGACCGGAAGGCGAAAGCTGCATGTTAATTCAAAAGGAAGAACTCCATGGAAACCCCACTGATCAGTTGACTGTAGTGATAGCAGCACTCAGGTGAACGCCGCCGTTACTTTAGTCCATACCAGGTACAGCGCTGTACGCTGTATAGTGGCTGTGCCTGGTATTGCAGGTCAATCCCACTTGAAAGGGATAGAGCTGCTTTCGGGCCGTGTGAACCATGATCGTGACGTCACATGACTGAGAAGACGCCACAGTGTCTTTAGTGAGCAGCGATCTTGAGCGTTGAAAACCGCGATCAGCGATCAATAGCCTATATTGGGGATGGGTCATCAATAGTGCAATTCTGGAAAAGCCATTTAAAAAGGTTGTCTGCTTTGGATAATCTCTTAATTAGAAAGGTCTCTCAACAATAAACGTATCACAGAGATCAGCTGGAATCTGTGGTGGAATATCAAGCCCGTTCCTGTAATGCACAAACATGCCTGGTCCTCCAAGCAATATACACTCTTTGTAGCTACGTTCTCATGTTATCATGTATTGTACACAGTCTGGGGGGACAATGACCAATAACTATAACTGGTAATTAGTTATTACCCAATGGGTAATATAGAGCCTTGCATAGTGGCGCATAGTGTTAAGGCAGCAGAAATGCAGTCCTAAGCTCTCGCTCATGACCTGAAGGTTGAGAGTACAATCCCCAATGGTTCAGTGAAATAAGTTGGTGCTATGCAAATAAAATTTATTTTTTATTTAAGATTTAATTAAACAGCTATTCCGGCCTGAAACATTTATCACCTATTTACTAGATTGGTATTTCCAAAATTCCAGTCCTTACGACCCCCAATAGGTCATGATTTGAGGATATCCTACAGAGGAAATCCTGAAAGCATGACATGTTGGGGAGTCGTGAAGACTGGAGTTTGGGAAACACTACAGTCGGTGATAAACGGTAGATAGATGGGCGAGGCTGGGGGCAACCACTGTTATAATATTATTACCATTCCAATGGATAGGTGATAAATGCTTCGGGCTGGAATACCCCTTTAAAAACATTCAAATGCACTTTTTGCAATATTTGCCGGACACCTGAAAGATGCTGAGCCGATAATTACTTTCAGCATTGTTGTACATGAGCACTTGACACATTCAAGAGCCACAGCTCTCAATGTCACAGATGTCATTCTCAGAAAGAGCGAGATAGAGGATTTCCTTATGTGCATGGTTGCCCTGGCAGAACTGTGGCACCAGACTGCAATGCACCGGTACATAAAGCAAAACCATCGTTTCCAATTTCTGCCCACAATCTCTTTATTTTCACACTTTGCCATTTTTTCAAAGTGAGAATATGATTATGTTTAGACAGAGTGGAGTCATATTAATATGACCACCAGCTAATATCCAGAGTAACCGCAAAGATGATTGATAGACAGGCTAGGAATAACTGAGGAAGGTGCTGGTAGGTGGTCTCAGGTATCTGGAGCCATACTGACAGCCATGCTGCCCACAGTTGCTGGAGGTTGCATGGGGGGGATCCATAGAGCAAACACGACAATCAGGGTGGTCCTATAGATGCTCAGTTGTGTTCAAGTCTGCAGAATTAGGGGACTAGTGAAGTACTTGGAAGTCTTGGTCATGCTCTTCAAACCATTGACATTTCTATCCATGTGACATGTCACATTGTCTCGCTGGAAGATCTCACTTGCCCCAAGGAAGTCAAACAGCATGTATGGGTGTACGGGATCTGCAAGAATGGATGCATAACCAAAATTGGTTCAGAGAGCCTTCCACGCGGTTAAACGGGCCCGGAGAATGCTACAAAAAAACATTCCAGAGACCATAAGGCTGCCGCCACCAGCTTGTGTTCTTCTAACAATGGTTACTGGTTGCAGGGTGTTTATTCTTGGATGTCTCTCGCCTGACACGCCAAAGTCCATCAGTTTTGTGATTCAGAAAATATGACTCATCGGAGAAGGCAACCCTCTGCCAATCACTGATGGTCGCATTCCAACACTGCCATGCAAATTCGAGCCTTTCTTTTTGATGCATCCTTGTTAGCCTAGGAGCAGGGACCATCCGTCTGCTTCAGAGCCCCACATGCAGTAGGGTCCACTGAACTGTTGTTTCAGGCACATATCTGGTAGCTCCCTGGCTCATTCTCATGGTGAGCTGCTCCACTGTAGTATATCAGTCAGCCCTCGTGCTCCTACGTAGCTGACATTCACCCCTCACATCAATGACACAGGGTGCTCTGTAGTTTCCATGTTGGTTATTCCCAATGGTGCCATGTGTCCACTCATGATGCACTTTCACCGCAGCTCGTGCGAACAGATCACAAACTGCACGGTTTGAGGAATACCACCACCCTTGGCTGAAAGCCAATAATCCTCCCTTTTTATAATGAGTGATATGTGAACAGACAGCCCTTCTCACACCTTATATACCCACCAAGCCAGACCATCACACGATCCTTCCTCCATGGGCTATGCACTGCCGATGTCAATTTTATTAACTTTTTTTTCCATTAGTAAACTAGAGAAATCTCAATTTTTTTTGTCAGAATTTATGTCTCAAGTTCTTATTAGTTCTTTTCTGGATGAGGTCCATAATATGGGAATTACCAGTTATGTAGTGTTAAAGCGACCCTCTGGGCCTCGACAAACAACGATGGCCGCACCGCTCTCTGACTCCTTGATGCGTATTATGTATGAGTATGCATCATTAGTCTGAAATGCTGTCCATAAGAGCATCACGTTCAGTCTTAGGGTTCGTTCACACGGGGGTATTTATGCCGCGTATTACGCAGTGAATAAAAACTCATTGATTTCATGTGTGTATTTTTCACACAATTTTAGGTCATGTGGAAAAATACACAGCATGTCCTATTTTGGTGTGTATTACGCACTGAAATAGGACATAGACGTGAATGGGCCAGCCCATATACACAGTGAATACACAGGACACCTGCGTATTTGTGCATTACAACAATGCGCGCTTCTACGTTTTTTTTTTGCGCCCGTAAATATGCTGCATATTTACATGTGTAAAAACCCTGTAGAAGTGCTGAAATACGCAGGGAAGAGGCAATTTTTGGTCCCTGAATATGCTGTATATTCACAGACCAAAAAACGCCTATGCCCATTTGAATAAGCATCAGGTAGTCAGAGAAGTAGTGCGGCCATCTTTGTTTGTTCAGTACTTTAATACATTGATGTGTGATAGGTACCCTAAGAAGAAAAGATAGCTTTTCTGACCCCCATCCCAGGTCTCTCCCTAGCAAAGCCAGAATCCTACGGTACACTGATGAAGGGCAAACACCCCGAAACAGCTGTCTGTGCATGGATTCTGGCTTCCTTTTCAATTCCCAATCATTGTTACAAGGCTTGTACAAAGAGTCTAACATTGACTTGCAGAAATGCTGCCTACCAATAGGTGGCACTCATGAGGTATTGTTCCATCTTCCTTATCTGCAGGTACAATATTGGGAGGGGTATTGTTCCTCCTTAAGGAGAGCACCTAGAAGGTGAGTGAGGAGACTTATAAAGGCCATCCATGCTCCTCCGGGAAATATATGCATATAAGGAAGATGGAACAATACCTCTGCAGCGCCACCTATTGGATGGCAGCATTCCTGCAACTCAATGTCTGACTCTTTATACGGGTCTTAACAAAGATTGGGAATTGAAAACCAAGTCAGAATCCATACACAAACAATACCCCTCCTAACTCGCATCAGAGGCCTCTTACTAGCCAAGCCAGAAACCTATTGTACACTGATGAGGGGCAAACACCCCGAAACAGCTGTCTGTGCATGGATTCTGGCTTGTTTCTCAATTCCCAATCTTTGCTAAGATCTGTATAAAGGGTAGGACATTGATTTGCAGGAATGCTGCCATCCAATAGGTGGCGCTGTAGAGGTATTGTTTCATTTAGGTACAATATTCTGACAGCCTTTATCAGTATTGCACACATCAGATGCAGGCAAGTCTCTGTTCACATCTGCATAGGAAGCTCCATGGAATGGATCCGAATCATATATTTCCACATTAGTGCAACCAAATACAGCTTCACTGACTCATTGCCCAGGGGTTTACATTGTACACTGCAGCTCGTTTATTTTAAATCCCAACAATAAAAATTATGCCTTAATAAATCCGTATTACGCAAACAGCGACTGTCAAGATGTGAAGAAGCCGTGACTGTAACAATGTAACTTCACCTTCTGTAAGCCATAGTTAATATGTAAAGAAGTTGTTTAACCACTTTGGAGCGCGGCCCTTTTTGGCCACTTTTCAAAAGCCATAACTTTTTAACTTTTCCGTCGACATGGCTGTATGACAGCTTGCTTTTTGTGTTAAAAACTGTAGTTTTCATTGGTACCATTTTGGGTACATAGAATGTATTGTAAAACTGTTATTAATTTTTGTTGGAGGGCAGAGAGAAAACATCAATTGTGCCATTGGAGCTTAGCTCTGTCCCGTCCCACCCCTCCTATTGCAAACAGCGGCAAGGGGTGGAGAGGGAAAGATGAGGGGGAGGGAGTTTAGCAGTTACGCTGCTAAACTCCCTCCCACTTCCCTTCTCCGGAAGCTGTCATTGGCTCCTATAGGAGCTTTTAATGCTGCAAATGTATACCCCTGTGGATTGATGCATTGTAAACCAATGCATCAGAGGGGCAGCGTATATCAGACAGGCGTGAAAACTCGGCCAATATACACCCGTGTGAATAAGCCCTAAACCTACTAACAGTCTGACTCTTTCTGTTCTGTAGAGAAACATTCCAGCAGTCCTCTAAAGCCTCATTCACATGACCGTACGCGTTTTTACGTTCGCCCGTACGAGCCGTAAAATTGCATGAATAAATAATTGCCAGGATCGATTCCCGGACTTTAGACGTGAACGATTGGCTGCTGTGTATTGGCAAAAAGTACACTGCAGCCTGGAAATCCGTTGATCGCCAGAAATCCTCGGAATGACTGCTGATACTTAAATAGGTCCGGCTGTCTTCTTTTCCCAGTGTTGTACTCATGGTAACTCCCTGATATCATTGCGTTTTCTCTTGGCGATATCGCGATTTTGTGTCACTAGAAAGTCGTGTGTGGCACTACAAAGTTGTGCAACTTTATAGCGCTCTTTTGCCGGGATTTTCCGGGGGCTTGAAATATTTGCCCTACCCTGAAAAAAAACACAATATATCACCTAACAGTCACTGTCCGCCCTGCCGCACGTCTCCTCGCAGGTCCTCGGCACACTTGCTTGTAGTTTTCCCTCAGCGCTTCCTGGTCAGGGGTTCAAAAATCCCGCCTCCAGGAAGTGCTGGCTCTGACTGGTTCTTGAGCGCTGTGGCTCAGCCAATCAGAGCCATTGCTCGATGAACCAATTGCAGCCATTCAATGCGATGACAGCAATTGACTGAGCCGCGGCGCTCGAGAACCAATCACAACCAGTGCTTTCTGTAGGGGGAGATTTTGAACATCCAAACCAGGAAGCGCTGGGTGAAAACTACAAGCAAGTCTTCCAGAGCTGCAGAGGAGACCGCTAAGGCCGCTCTCACACAGTCGACAAAGTCACGTGATTTTCTGGTGACGCAACAATGCTACAAATCCCATGTATGTGAAGCCTATGGTTTCCAATGGGTTCCTTCACATTAGCGATGTTTTGTAGTCTGCTACATCGTGAGAGAAAAGAATCGCGGGTTGTTGAATATTGCCACAATTTGCTGTTTTTTAGCACATGTTTCCCTATGGAGCCTTCCTTTGTGCTGCATCGCATCATAGGAAAACGCGGTTTTCGTGCGATGCAACATTTACAGTAGAAAATCCTCCTGTAAAAGCCCTAAAATAAGGCCTATGTGCATTAAAAAACAAAACACAACACATCACCTAACAGACGCTGTCGGCCCCGCCGCACGTCCCCTCTGCAGCTTCGGCAGACTTGCTTGTAGTTTTCAGTCAGCACTTCCTGGTTTGGAGGTTCAAAATCCCCACCTCCAGGAAGTGCTGTCTGTGATTGGTTCTTAAGCGCCGCGGCTCAGCAAATCACTGCAGCGCTCAATGAACCAATCACAGCCATCGCATTGAATGGCTACGATTGTTTCTAGAGTGCCGCGGCTCAGGCAAATAGAGCCAGTGCTTGATAAACCAATCAGAGCCAGCGCTTTCTGGAGGCGGGGTTTTTGAACCCCTGACCAGGAAGCGCTGAGGGAAAACTTCTAGGAAGTCTGCCTGCGATGAGAAGTGAGGCGGAGCGGGCAGCGACTGTTAAGTGAGGTTTTGTTTTTTTTATGCAGCCAGGGCTTATTTTCGGGATAGGGATTATATTTCAAGCCCCTCCTGAAAATCCCGGCAAAAGAGAGCTACAAAGTTGCGAAACGTGACACAAAAATCGCGTTCTCTGCGAGAAAACATAGCGATATCGCACAGAACACAGATGCAATATCGCAGCGATTTTCTTGCAGCAATATTCCTTTCGCCCATCAAAGAGGCCTTATGCCCGTAATACTCTCACATAGACGTCTATGAGCCTCCTCCAGTCTAGTGTGTCTACGGCTCATGAGGCTGCTATAAAATACATCTCTAAATGCTGAAAATTGCAACTCTGGCAAGCAGGTCGCTCTAAGAATTGGCACACGCGCGTGAGGGTGATATTGGGCTGTGACTCACTGCCCGATATCGCCCTCACCATCCATGTGAAAATACCTTACATCACTGTGGGGATGAAGGGAAACCCCGCCATGGCCGTCACAGCCATAGCAGAGGAGCGCAGAGTTCTCCCACTGATTTCACTGGAACAGCGCTGCTGCTGTCCCCATTAAAGACAATGGGTGATATCGCAGGAAGATAGAACATGCTGTGATGTGTTTCCCGCATAGCATCACATCGCGCTGCCATGCAGTAAAACATCACTCACGAATATGTACCCATTCAAATGAATGGGGTTCATATTTGTGCGAGCTTTGAGTGTCACAAAACTCACAAATCTCACGCGATTTTATTGGCCATGAGAAATCGGCCTTACGGTCACATACAGAATATAGAAGAGAAATCTACAATCAGAGAAGAAAAGCACATAAGAAAATAGAATAGGTTTAACCCCTTACTGACCACCCTATAGTGTTTTTACGTCCTGCAGCTGCAGGACGTGTATGGAGGGAGGTAGCGCCGCTATCTCCCTCCATACAGCGCGGGCGTCAGCTGTTTATTACAGCTGACACCCACGGGCAATAGCCGCGCTCGGCCGTTCGGGGCTATTAACCCTTTAAATGCCGCTGTCAATTCTGACAGCGGCATTTAAATCCCCCGAACGCTGTTTGGGGGTCCCGCACGGCCCCCCCCCCCCGCGGTCAGATCGGGGGATTCGTACAGGTTTCATGGCAGCCGGGGGCCTAATGAATGGCCCCAGGGCTGCCTTAGCAGACTGCCTATCAAGCCATCCACACAGGGTGGCTTGATAGACTGCCTGTAAAAAAGCAGTATGATGTAATGCTATAGCATTAAGTCATACTGCAGGAGCGATCAAAGCATCGCATGCTAAAGTCCCCCAGGGGGACTTCAAAGTAAAGTTAAAAAAAAGATCAATAAAGTTTTTTAAATTGTAAAAAAAAAAAAAAAAGTTATAAAAGTTTAAATCACCCCCCTTTTGCCATATCAATTACTAAAAAATCTAAATCCTAAAATAAAAATATGTATTTGGTATTGCCGCGTCTGTAAAAGTCCGATCTATCAAAGTAGTGCATTATTTTTCCTGCACGTTGAACATCGTCCGAAAAAAAAAATAAAGAATGCCAGAAATACACTTTTTTAGTTACCCTGTCTTCCAGAAAAAATGCAATAAAAAGCGATCAAAAAGTTGCATGTATTCCAAATTGATACTATCGGAAACTACAGGACATCCCGCAAAAATTGAGCCTTTGCACAACTACGTCGACAGAAAAATAAAAAAGTTATTGCGCGCACAAAATGACCGCAGAAAATAATTGATAAAAATTAAATATCTTAAAAAAAAAAATACAAGTACTACAGCAAAAAAAAAAAAGCTATATAAGTTTGGTATCATAGTAATCTTACTGACCCATAGAATAAAATATCAGGTCGTTTTTGTTGCAGTTTGTGCGCCGTAGAAACAGGACGCACCGAAAGATGGTGGAATGTCGGTTTTTTTCCCATTTCTCTCCGCTAAGAATTTTTAAAACGTTTTTCAGTACAATATATGGTACAATAAATAGTGCCATTGAAAAATACAACTCGTCCCGCAAAAAACAAGCCCTCATACAGCGACGTCGATGGATAAATAAAGGAGCTACGATATTTTAAAAGGGAGTAGGAAAAAACAAAAATGGAAAAAAGCAAAAAAAGCCCGGTCACTAAGGGGTTAATAACCTGGTTGTAATTTGTACAAAAATATATAGATGATCCCTTAACCCCTTTAGTGGAACGCCCAGAAAATCTCCAGAGCTTGCTGCACTGACCATGCAGTTAAAATTGTTAAAATGTATTCTTTCATTACAAAAAAATGTTGCAATGGGATTGTTGCATTCCTTAGTAAATACTTGCGAGATTAATTTACATTGTTGGCTCATTTAAAAAAAACCTGCCCTCTGAGGCATGACATGGTAATACTAAACCAGCCACTGAAGGGGTTAATGGGATTCTGTCATTGGATATTTGCAGTATAAACTACTATCGCAGTGCTATCTTGTATCACAGCCCCATTGTTTTCAATGGGCTGGCGACAGCAACGTCGGCCCCATTGAAAACAATGGGAGAAACTCCGTGATCCTCTGCCGCTGCTGTGACAGCCGCCACAGAAGATCCCTTCATACCCGAAGTGATGCAAGGCTATCTTCAAATAAAAAAGCCTCGCATCCTTGGGGCTTTCACGTGGTGGGGAGCGCAATATGGGGACGAGATTATACCAACTCTTTTTTTTTATTCCCTGCTCTATTTCATAGCAGGGATGCATATAAATCGTTGCCTACATGCAATGTATTGCGTATGGACAGCGTTGTACACGCGGCCCATACAAAAGTATAAGGCTGACACTGAAAAATAGAGCATGCTGCGATCTATTTCTTGTGTGTATCTATCTACACGCAGTGAAAGGATCAATGAAACTTTCATTGACTATATACACTACGTATTGCCCAGCCGTGCTTCGCACATGTAACACACCCGTGGACATCAGCCCTAACATTCACTGGACATATGTTTGTTTAAAAAGACATGATTGATGGTTAGATCAAAAACGTACGTTTGTCTGCTGGGGTCTTGTATGCTAATGACCATCCTCAAATCACGGAGACGGGCTTCTGGAGCACCACAGCCCCATTCTGTTGACTTGCTCTGACACCGGCAACTTGGGGAGACAGCCAAGGCACAGAGATGGCTTGAATGAAGGACAAAACGCAGCGATTCGGGGCTCTGGCAGCCCGCCTCTGCGACTTGAGTTGGGTCATTAGCATACAGGTAAAAAAAAGTAAAAAGTAAACAACTAAAATACATATTGGGTATCATTGTAAGCGTAACAACCTGTAGTGAACGCATTAGTTAGCCTGCACGGCAAAAACCGTAAAAACAAACTAAGGAAACAGAGCCAAAATGCTTACTTTTTGCCTCCCCCCAAAAAACACAATAAAAGTGATACAAAAAACATATATATCCCAATATAGTACCAATAAAATCTACAGCTCATCATACAAAAAACAAGCCATGGAAAAAAGACAAATGTTATGGGACTTTAGTAATGCAAGGAGGGTCATAATACACCCCTGTAAAGCTGGCCAATGCGAAATACGTTAGCGGCTGTATAAATATCTGCCGGGGATTTGCCAAATCGACTTTTACTGGTTGGTTGGCAAGACTCCCTTTCCGTTGCCCATACATATATATCGCTAACTGTAGGATATGTATGGGGACTTCCCGCTGACAGCAGATGAAGGCGACGCTGAGGATTGTGCATATTAGATTTCACCAGCCGCTTCCAGAAGTGTCTTACGGCCCCTTCACCGAGCGCATGTGTATCTGTATGTGCATGAGCATAGGGTTTTCATGTTCATTTGCGCACGGCAAACAAAGACGGCCCCAATCGAAATGGCTAATTAGTCTGAGTTCAAGATGTGTTCTCCTTCAAGCAAAATTCTGTAGCGTATCACGCATCTACTACCATATTATGCGCGTGTTTTCAACCCCCCACTGACTTCTATGCGGACCTTTCCTGCACAAATGCGCAGGCAAAAAAAAAAAAAAAAAGAGTGCTGCATTTTGTTTGCGCAACAGAAATGCGCAGGACAAGTATATGCATGTGAACAAACCTACTAAAATCAATCAGTTCTGTTTTCCGAATATTTACAAAATTTACGCACGCAAATATGTGGATCTAGCCGAAGGGCTTCAACGTGTTTGTGGAGGTTTTTGCATGAGTGAAAATCATGCCCACAAATCGTAAAACAATACACCACATCGACGAAGACATAACTTGTTCATGCGCACATATACTCTGTTGCGGCGAGTGTATTTGCGCATACGTTCATCTGTTTACAGCTTAACAGTGGCTTCGTTTTCTCTCTCGCCTGAAAACATACAAGTGTGGTCTGGCGGCTTTTTTACGTTTTTCTATCCAACTTTGGACTTTATGGTCCGGGTCTGAAGTTTTCAAGGCCATAGTACTGCGAGTACCTGATGTCACGTGTATAACAACACTTACGGTATGTCCTGCCAAGCCCAGATTGCTTGTGCCAGTCTCCATACTGGATCCCAAACTTGGCACCCTACCAGTCGGACTCAGTGCCATCTCAGCGACACATCTCTATCATTGTAGCAGTTCTGGGTCTCTGATAAAGGGGGATACGTTATAGCTTCAGGTCAGAAGTCACCGCCAGTAATACGTGAATGTTGTCACCGGCTCTATATCCACAGACCACCATTCAGTCCACTGTCCTACCACTGCCGCCGTTGCCACCACGCCACCACACCCCCACATACAGGCACACAGCTCCCACTACTTACCTGTTTTCCCAAATCCTGCTGAGTGTAAGCTCTTCCGAACCTCTCGGCCGCTCACACCCCGGGCGGTGATGTCACGGCGGGTCCCCACCCACTTAACACTTCATCTGCCAAAGAGAACAGGAAACTGAATCATACAAGCAATACGAAACTAAAGACCTTTACTTGCGTAATGATCAGCGCGAGCCGCGTGCGGCGTGTGTGCCAGGTGATGACGCCAGCCGCCGTACAACACACACTATGGTCACACATATACAAACAAAGGACAGAATCAAATGTCTGGCAAGTTTTCTAGTAGTTCTGTAGTTTGCTAGAAGTTTACTGGAAGTCAGTAGGTGAATGTGAAGTTCTTGGTACACATTGGGGAGATTTAGCAAATGTAGCGCAAAGGAAAGGTCGTTGCCCGTAACAACAAATTTTCACTGATTTTGATAAACTTCCACATTGTGTTGAGGTCGGTGACATTTTTTGGTGTTTTTAAAAGCTCCCCCAAAAACATCAAAGATGGCTCCTCAACAGGGCTGTGGAGTCGTTAATGGCGGGCTCACACGGCCGTATGTGGAATCCGCTTGTGGAGGCCCGCAGTGGATCTACGTACGACTGAGTACTGTACTGCGTAAGATCGCGTACTCACACAGGAGGTCATGCGCAATACAACTTTTTTTCGTTTATTTTTCCTGCGCCGTTGCTTAGCGATGACGCGGGTACCCACAGCCCGTACACAATGTAATTGCGTATGGGCTGCGAGTATATTTGCGAACATAGAGAACAATGAGCTCTGTGTCGCCGATTCCGATAGGTTGACAGCGGAGATCCGTCTGCCGACTCCTGCTTCCGGGCGGCGGCTCCCGCGGCAGAGGTACCGCAACGCCTGTGGACAGGCAGCCTAAGTCAAACCTCCGACTCCTCCATATATGACTCCATATATATAAATTTACTGTATTAGGCTACATTCACACAGGCGAGCGCGATATTGGGCCGAGAAACTCGCCCTAATATCAAGCGAGCCAACGTGCGATTTTCACAGTGATGCAAAGAGTTTTTGATTAAAAAACGCACGATAGGATCACAAGTGTTTCCCGTTGACTTCAATGGCAAACATCATAATCGCATGCACACCGCACGGGGATGTAAGCGCCGTGCGATGTCTTTTAAGGTCCCATTAAAAACAACGGGCGAGGTGATCCAAGGGAACACCCAACGATAGAACATACTGCGAGGAAAAAAAACGCTAGTGTCAAATTAATCCATTCAAAAGAATGGATTTCATATATGTACGAGTTTTGTGCGCATCGCGCCAAACTCACGCGCGAATATCGTTTGTGTGAATAAACCCTTAAAATGGTGACATCGGGTTTTTCATCGCTATTATGATAAAATAATCTCACATTCCACATTCTAGTTATCAATGTCTAAGGCGGCTTTCACGCGGCCAAGAAACTTGCGCGAGATTCGTGCAAACAAATCTCCTGCGAATATGAACCCCAATCTTTTGAATGGAGTCAAACACACGAGCGATGTTTGAGAATCGATGGGAGGCACTTCCGATCCTCTAATGTGCGTGAAACTGGTGCAAGAGGATCGGAATGTCGCGGATGCGATGCCAGGCGTTCTTGCCTTAAAACCTCATCGGCATCCTTCTTACGTAAATACACGGCGCGTGTAAAAAACTGGAACCAAATCCTGCTGATTTCGTGTATAAATACGCAGCGAATTTCCTGCCTTCTTCCGCACAACCATAGATTTAATGGGCGATGGCGGCACGTAAGTAGCTACCAAGACATGCTGCGCTTTTATTTTCACACGAAAGTCACAAGAAAAATACGTAGCGGTGAACATACTGCTTGAAATCAATGGGCTCTAGTCACTAAATACCAGGCCGGGCTCACACGAGCGCGTGGTAATATACTGCATGTATAACGCGTTTTACTGCGGTGCAAGCTGGTGTATCGCTGCGTATGACGGTGATTTTTGACTGTGACTTCGTAGTTTTTTTATTTTTTATTTCTCGCTCTGTCGGTTATTGGCGCGGTGTATAAAAACCACACATACGCAATGTAATCGTGCACCCATAGAGAACAATAGAGCTCTGTCGCACGTATCGCGCGGTAAAATAGAACACGCTGCGTTCTTCTTACTCGCGTATTATATGCAATGAGAAATTGCTAATATGAGCGGAATAACGAAAATCAATATATTTTGATTGCGGCGATGCACCGCGTATTATACGCAATTCATATACGCTTGTGTGCGCCTGGCGGTACGCACAAGATACGATGCGTATTCATGCTCGTGTGAATGAGCCCCTAAACATGTCCTAGAAACCCTGACTACAGTGATGAACCTACATTTTGGTGCACCCCCTGTGCCAGCACAAGCCACAGAACACCCCACTACCATGTGGTCACACAACTCTCACTGCATCCAATAAAGCCTATAACTTGTGAGGAACTACAACTCCCAGAATTCCCGCTGCGGCCGAAGTCATCCACCGGCTTCCCAAGCCCAAATTGGCTGCTGAACGCAGCTAAAACTGACCGGCAGCAAATGTGTTAAACTTACGTCCCACCTACTTATCTAGTCTACGTCATCTCGCTGCTTTCTGTGATTGGTTGCTTTCCCATAAACCTAATTGGCTGTGGTGCTGTCAGTAACATGGTCAGCTGTTAGCGCGGCGAGGATGGTGATTGGCTGTTTGGTTTATAGGCAGCGTCAGGTTAGGTTGTCCTGTGTTTGTGTGACTTGCTACACATAATAGCACATGGACTGAGAGGCCTGTGTGACTGCCCTGCCCTGTGTACAGATACTGGATGGGGGTGACATAGGGCTCCAGGTAACTAGAGCTTGTGGCTAACAGACGGGGCAGACATTGTGTGTGCCGTGGTCTGCTGGGGAACTACAGCTCCCAGCATTTCATGATCAGTCAAGTTATAGTAGGAGCAGCTGGGTTCCTAATAATATGAGCCATTTGGATGATGAGCTTTGTTAGCACTTATGTATCCCCTAACTGTATTCTATATGCTGTATATATAGAAACTCTACTCCACTCCTGCTGTGTCCCTCATGCTTTACACTGCAGCGCTGCTTGTTTAGATTGCTTACTGCTATTACTTATATGAGGAAGAATCTGGAGACGTTATATAGTTACACATGGAGGATCCGTTATACAGAACCGTAAAGCCTCTGTGTGCCGCCATATTTACCTCCAGTATAAGATGAGACATTCTCCTTGTAAAGCTACTTTTTTCTCTTGTGTCAGGTGATGGCGCTGTCCGCTTGCCAGGAGCAGCGGGTGCTGCTGGGGTTTAAAGACGCAGTACTAGAAGGCAAGGCTTCATCCTGGGATGTCAGCAAGATAGGTGGTCTGCCGGTAAGAGGCGCTGATGATTTTAGTACTAAATAATTAAAGGGACCGGGGGCGGCTTACTAAGACCAGGGCTTCATACGCCAGTCATTGTGTACGAAGGATTTTATTTACTTGCACAGAGAAATTACAATCTGAGTTGCCGAATATGATATTGAATTAAACAGTGTTCATTAGGAGAAGAACCTTTTAGGCCTCATGTCCATTCCTGCAGCGGAAGCCGACCCTGCGTGCCTATCCAGGTCTTTTTTTTCCCCCCTGTACTGCGGAAGTGCCGGCGGGCACACATACACAGCACAATTTTTTTATTTATTTTTTATTTTTTAAACTCCTGCTTTCTTGCAGAATCTGCAAAAAATTCAATTGCAGACAGGCTGCGGATCGTCCAGGTGGGATCCGCTCTGAAATGGAGCATGTTGGGATCTGTTTTCCAGACCAAAAGGTCCGCCAACCAAATCCACATGCTTTAATTCCAGTGCGGCCGCCCCTGCTTCCCTATGAGCAACTTGAATTGTGGATCTTCCACAATTTAAATCTGCTGTTGGACATTGGGCCTTACAGCCACATGTAACAGTACTGGATTTGTTCTCTTCTTCCTCTGCAGCAAACGTTTCAGTTTCCTGTATATATATAAAAATAAACATTTCTCCACTTTCCTTAGCTGTGCCTAATGAACAGCCAGCCACCCCAGCCACAGGCCTGTGAGGATTCCCCAGACAGCACCCAGCGGGCCAAACCTGATCCCCTTTCAAATACTGAATCACTCCAAAAGCATACCGAAAATCTACTACATTAGGGGGAAAAAAAAGGAAGGGGGTTTGGGAAGGGGATGAGAGAGAATGAATCCTGGAACTCCACTCATACAGCCCAGGCAGCATAAAGTTTTCGGTATTCAGTTTTGGGCTCCTCCACGTGTCTCAAGTAGTCCATGGCCTCCAACCACACTATTCTCAGGACTGCGACACTCTGTCTCCAGTATCTAGGAATAATCTGTTTCATTGCTATAATAAAGTATCAAAGCAGGGATATTAGACCAGGGGGAATAGACAGGAGCGCCCGCTCCAGCATGAGATGAAGTGAAGATACGCATATAGCACGGTAAAGTCTGGATACATCCTGCCACGGGAGGCTATGAGACGCCGGTCGTTATATTTTAGGTACATCTCGGCTGCTCCGTGCACCTACACATCTACACTGGCTAGAAGCTGGAGTAGACTTCTTGTTTAGTTTACGGCATAAATTATACATAAATGTGTCGGTCTGGGGTGGCCATGTCCCCTCTCAACAAGCCGCACTCCGTTTTTGGGAAAGCTGGGTTTGTGCCAAATTTTATGACCCTTTTTTTTTTTTTTTTTAACGCTTCCTAAATTCCTCTTCCCCCATGTGTTTAATATCATAGGACTTACAAGGAAGACTCACTTTACATTGCTGAGATGGGAAACCGCTGTCATGGCTATTGGGCAGTCGGCCGGAGATTACGGAAAGAGCCAAGAGCTTAGCACAGAGCGGATTCTGTAGCTCTCATTGAAGTGTATGGGAGCTACAGAAAGAGTAGCACAGTGCACTATACTGTCTATGTAACCCTCCCCCCTAGCGTTACGGACACAGCATAGCGCACTGTGCCCCTTTTTCCGTAGCTTCCGTTCACTTCGATGAGAGCTACAGAAACAGCATTGTGCTAAATGCTTGGCTCTTTTCAACAGGAGTTCAGAACAGAGCTGTTGGGATTTCTGATCTCTGCCATGAAAAGCCAGGATGGGAATACCCTTTCAAAGGGGTTTTCCAGGAAACGCCCACTGTCAAAGTTGGGATACACCGGGGTCGGAGTGGAATCTGCTGCTCTGATCCTCTTGTTGTGGCCGGTGCTAGTAATTGCACGCATCGCGCTCATTAACCCCTTAACGACCAGCCCATAGTCTTTTTACGTCCTGCTCAAGTGGGTATTTATCTACCCGCGGGTGGTCAATGCATCCCTATGGGGTGCGGATCCGCGGGCAGGAGAAGAGTTAAAATCCGCTGCGGATTTTAATTCTTCTTTTGCCCGTGGACATGAGGCCTAAATAAAGTACAACATGTGGCGAAAAAACAATGTCAGAATCGCTTGGATATGCAAAACCTTTCTGGTGTTTTTCCATGGTAAAGTGACACATGTCAGATTTGCAAAATGTGGCCTGGTCATTAAGGCACAAACAGGCTTGGTCACTAAGGGGTTAAGATCAATGAGACCCCAGCCTGCAATTACAAGTGTCCGCCACTACTCGGGCTCGGAGCACTGGCTCTGCTCCACCTAATTGTAACTCAGCCCTGACAGCGGGCGCTGCTTGGAAAAGCCCTTTAATGTATCGAGATGGTTAAAGGGGAGGGGAGTCTTATTTAGAGAATAACTAAAGTTCTGATTGGGTCCGTTTCCTTGCATAGATGCCCACACTCCTCTGTGATAATAGTCTGTTCTGAGCAGGACTCTCCTGCACTCTGCTTAGCTTTAGGACCTCATCTAACATGGTGACTGTATGAGATTTGGGCATAGATTGTATGTTATCTGCCACTGTTGACATATATATTTTTTTTTTATACAGGACCCAGTGCCACAAGTGAAGCTTTCTTCTCCGTCATGTCCTCTGTGTTCATCAGTCCTCTGTCATGTTGTCCAGGTGTACTGCCCCCTGGAGGGTTCCCGGTACCATCGCAGTATCCATGTGTTTGCATGCAGTACAATGTCATGTTGGGGGAAACCTCAGAGGTAATTATCTGAATGATTTACAAGCTGCTTTCCATGGCAGACTAAGAATTACCAGTCCCTGAAAGCTGGAGTCACTCTGGTTATCACGCCGTCCTGTGTGCAGACTGGTCCTGCTTTATGGCAGTATGTGGTGTCATTATGTACTGCTGTAACCAAGGACTGGAGTTTGGCAGCATTTACCTTTTTTGGCATACTTGAGTTTGTTATAGCTGGAAACCCCCTTTACATCTAGTCACGTATTTCAGTGCAGTATGGCGATTCTGAAATACTGTCCCCAAATTTTTCAAAAATGAACATGAGATTTTGATCCATGGCCGGCCTTAGCTGTATGTGACACAGGATGCCGGCTTGTAGGGGGCACCAGGCACATGTAGGCTGGGGAGCAATCACCTTTGTTGGGTCCATGCAGCCAGATGACCACCTTCCTCCATGCGGCAGTGTCTTGTGGAGCCACATGAATCCCTTCCTTCTGGCTTTGTCTCCTCACCTCTGACGTTCCGAGGTGCTTCTCTCAGCCCAACCGCATCCCTCCAACACTGTTGCTTAGTTCTACTACTGTATTTATATTGTGAGCTTGATTCTGGTGCTGTATTTATTCACGGAGCTGTTCTTCTGTGTGTATGCTGCTAACTTTCTGCATGACCAGGATACAGACAGATTGTTTATCGGTGCTATATATATAATTTTTTTTTATTTTCATGATAGTGGAGTGCCAAAAATTCAGCACAGATTGCCATTTAAGGCCGGCACTGATTGGATTAAACCATGTAATCCATTTCAAGACAACATCATTCAAATAGGTCCCTGTGGAGCACAGAACTGCGTAGTGACCAATGCTTCTGCAAAACCACGAGGGGTAGTGTGATACATCTGCTACTCTGCATATTATAGAAGTTGCTGTGTTGCATTATCCGTCATTCTGTAGTATAGGGTTAGGCCATATTTGCTGTGGATTTTCGGTGTGGGAGGTCCACACATCAACACATCGTCGCCTGCCCCATTCATATGCTTGTAGTCCTACCAGATTGACAGACCGGTAGTGAATCCAGCCTCATTACTGCTGTGGACTTTGACGTGGTGCCCTGCGCACTTCTTGGAATCTAACAAAGCGTCTTTTTAAGGCATTTCATGGATATCCATATATTGTGTTTTAGCAGTGATATAATTTTTCTGCCTTTTGTCTCTCTCAGCTGGGTGGCGTTACGATCACAGTGCCTTGACACCCATAACCCACAGGTCACACAGGATGCCCCAAAGCAGGTACATTCATAGATCTTCATGTATATATGCCATGAGGTTCACAAACGTGGATCCCTTTCTCAGGAAAGACTCATTGTCTTGACACAGGAAAACAAGATGACCGTCACAGACTGGTGTGCGGATGCCGATGACTGGGGGTTTGAGGATGAACTGAACATCCCAGCCGTGCAGTCACATGCCACTAGTTGCCCAGCTGCCCCTGTGCCCAATGACTGGACGTCGCAGCTGCAGAACCTCTCGCTCACGGACACTTCAGAGACGATCCAGTCTTCCGACTCTGTCTTCAGATCTTATTATATAGCAGTTGCAGAGGAGGAGGATTGTGCCTGGGACATGGATCTGGATCACGCGCGTCAGCTCCTTCAGGATTATGAGAAACGAGAGAAAGCTGAAATAGAGGACCTAGAGAGGTGAGGGCAAATGCAAGACACTGCTTGGCTGAAACATGATACATTAGCTAGTTTAAAGGGTTTGTATGAAGAATACAAGTTATCCCCTATCCACAGGATAGTTGATAACTTGCTTATCATGGGGGTCCCACCGCTGAGACCCCTGTAGATCTGCAGAATGGACTCCTATGTCTGCCTCTGCCTGTCACTACAGGGTCACTACTTCCCTTGCAGTGACGTCAGAATAAATGAAGTACTGGCTGCGCATGTGCTGTCGGCACTCAATTGATTTTAATGGGGCTAATAGAAATACACGAGCGGGTATCTCCATAGTCCCACTGAAAATGTATGTAATGCGAGTGCGCTTGCGTGACCAGCACTGCATTTAGTCTCCTCAAGATTGGTGAGGGTCTCAGCATTGACACCCCGCTCCCCCACCTTCCTGATCAGCAAGGTAGCCCCTGTGGATAGGTGATAACATGTAATTTTGGTAAGCTGCTTTAATGGCAAACAGAATACTTGATAGTTTCACATCTTGCATCTGAAGTAAGGGTGGCCCAACAGGGTACTAGAGCCTACATGCTCAGCCGTATCACATCTTGTATCCAAGCTAGAGGCAGTACAACAGGGTACTAGAGCCTACATGCTCAGCCGTATCACATTTTGTATCCAAGCTAGAGGCACTACAACAGGTTGCTAGAGCCTCCATTCATAGCCGTATCACATCTTGTATCCAAGCTAGAGGCAGTACAACAGGGTACTAGAGCCTACATGCCTATAACAGCTGAACAAAAAGTATAACTTAACAAAAGAGGAAAAACTCCAAGTGTTTTTCTTCATGTTGGGACGCACTGTTAGTAGTGACCGTGGGGTTATCTTCATGTTAGGAGGCGGTGTTAGTGGCGACCGTGGGGTTATCTTCATGTTAGGAGGCGGTGTTAGTGGCGACCGTGGGGTTATCTTCATGTTAGGAGGCGGTGTTAGTGGTGACCGTGGGGTTATCTTCATGTTGGGACGCAGTGTTAGTGGTGACCGTGGGGTTATCTTCATGTTGGGACGTGGTGTTAGTGGTGACCGTGGGGTTATCTTCATGTTGGGACGCGGTATTAGTGGTGACCGTGGGGTTATCTTCATGTTAGGAGGCAGTGTTAGTGGTGACCGTGGGGTTATCTTCATGTTAGGAGGCGGTGTTAGTGGCGACCGTTGGGTTATCTTCATGTTAGGAGGCAGTGTTAGTGGTGACCGTGGGGTTATCTTCATGTTGGGACGCGGTGTTAGTGGTGACCGTGGGGTTATCTTCATGTTGGGACGCAGTGTTAGTAGTGACCGTGGGGTTATCTTCATGTTAGGAGGCAGTGTTAGTGGTGACCGTGGGGTTATCTTCATGTTAGGAGGCAGTGTTAGTGGTGACCGTGGGGTTATCTTCATGTTAGGAGGCAGTGTTAGTGGTGACCGTGGGGTTATCTTCATGTTGGGACTCGGTGTTAGTGGTGACCGTGGGGTTATCTTCATGTTGGGACGCGGTGTTAGTGGTGACCGTGGGGTTATCTTCATGTTGGGACTCGGTGTTAGTGGTGACCGTGGGGTTATCTTCATGTTGGGACGCGGTGTTAGTGGTGACCGTGGGGTTATCTTCATGTTAGGAGGCGGTGTTAGTGGTGACCGTGGGGTTATCTTCATGTTGGGACGCAGTATTAGTGGTGACCGTGGGGTTATCTTCATGTTGGGACGCGGTGTTAGTGGTGACCGTGGGGTTATCTTCATGTTGGGACGCGGTGTTAGTGGTGACCGTGGGGTTATCTTCATGTTGGGACGCGGTGTTAGTGGTGACCGTGGGGTTATCTTCATGTTGGGACGCGGTGTTAGTGGTGACCGTGGGGTTATCTTCATGTTGGGACGCGGTGTTAGTGGTGACCGTGGGGTTATCTTCATGTTGGGACGCGGTGTTAGTGGTGACCGTGGGGTTATCTTCATGTTGGGACGCGGTGTTAGTGGTGACCGTGGGGTTATCTTCATGTTGGGACGCGGTGTTAGTGGTGACCGTGGGGTTATCTTCATGTTGGGACGCGGTGTTAGTGGTGACCGTGGGGTTATCTTCATGTTGGGACGCGGTGTTAGTGGTGACCGTGGGGTTCCCTTCATGTTAGGAGGTGGTGTTAGTGGCGACCGTGGGGTTATCTTCATGTTAGGAGGTGGTGTTAGTAGTGACCGTGGGGTTACCTTCATGTTGGGACGCGGTGTTAGTAGTGACCGTGGGGTTACCTTCATGTTGGGACGCAGTGTTAGTAGTGACCGTGGGGTTACCTTCATGTTAGGACGCAGTGTTAGTAGTGACCGTGGGGTTATCTTCATGTTGGGACGCAGTGTTAGTGGTGACCGTGGGGTTACCTTCATGTTAGGAGGCGGTTTTAGTAGTAACCGTAGGGTTATCTTCATGTTAGGAGGCGGTGTTAGTGGTGACCGTGGGGTTACCTTCATGTTAGGAGGCGGTGTTAGTGGTGACTGTGGGGTTACCTTCATGTTGGGACGCAGTGTTAGTGGTGACCGTTGGGTTACCTTCATGTTGGGACGCAGTGTTAGTAGTGACCGTGGGGTTACCTTCATGTTAGGAGGCGGTGTTAGTGGTGACCGTGGGGTTACCTTCATGTTGGGACGCAGTGTTAGTAGTAACCGTAGGGTTACCTTCATGTTGGGACGCAGTGTTAGTGGTGACCGTGGGGTTACCTTCATGTTGGGACGCAGTGTTAGTAGTGACCGTGGGGTTACCTTCATGTTAGGAGGCGGTGTTAGTAGTAACCGTAGGGTTATCTTCATGTTAGGAGGTGGATTTAGTAGTGACCGTGGGGTTATCTTCATGTTAGGAGGCGGTGTTAGTAGTGACCGTGGGGTTATCTTCATGTTGGGACGTGGTGTTAGTGGTGACCGTAGGGTTATCTTCATGTTAGGAGGCGGTGTTAGTAGTGACCGTGGGGTTACCTTCATCTTTGGACGCGGTGTTAGTGGTGACCGTGGGGTTATCTTCATGTTGGGACGCAGTGTTAGTAGTGACCGTGGGGTTATCTTCATGTTAGGAGGCGGTGTTAGTGGTGACCGTGGGGTTACCTTCATGTTAGGAGGCAGTGTTAGTAGTGACCGTGGGGTTATCTTCATGTTAGGAGGCGGTGTTAGTGGTGACCGTGGGGTTACCTTCATGTTAGGAGGCGGTGTTAGTAGTGACCGTGGGGTTATCTTCATGTTAGGAGGCAGTGTTAGTGGTGACCGTGGGGTTATCTTCATGTTAGGAGGCGGTGTTAGTGGTGACCGTGGGGTTATCTTCATGTTAGGAGGCGGTGTTAGTGGTGACCGTGGGGTTACCTTCATGTTGGGACGCAGTGGTTTTTTTTTTAACTTTGTTTTATTTGTCAGGATACAGAGTACACGGCACAGAACACAATAGTTTGAAAAAACATTGCATGAGACAATAAATATTTGTATGCGGATAATCTAAAAGTTTACACTTATGCGTAGAGCTGGTCTGTACCTATATAGACTGGACAATAAAGGTAACGCTTTTCTAATTTTGCTTGGTTTCATGTTAAACAGTTGAATAACAGTAGGGGAGGGAGAGAGTGCCGGAGAGCCCGCGACGGGCAGTCGTACAACGCCTGGTAGAGAGGTGAGGAGTGAAACCTAAACGCGAATGGAATGTAAAGAGAGGAGGGAGAGTCAAGAGAAAGGGAGGATATAGAGGGGGGAGGAGGAGGGCGGGGGCCCGGGTAAGGATCAAGTTGATGATAAAGTGTAGCGGTTGATGAGCCAGAGGCCCCAGATCTCCCGAAACCTACCCGGGCACCCCCTGTTTTTAAAAATGATTTTTTCATAGGGAATGACGGTGTTTACTAGTTTTATCCAATGTGTTAGTAGAGGCGAGTCTGCCGCCATCCAGTGTAGTGCTACCACCTTGCGGGCCAGGAATTGTATTTTCCTGAGGAAAGTGCGTGTATGTTTGGGCCATTGATCTGCCGGCAGTAAGCCAAATAGGATTATTTTGGGATCCATTAGTATAGTAAAAGGAGATAATAAAAGTGAGTTTGTAAAGGCTGTAATGTCAGACCAGAAGTTGTTGATTGGTGGACAGTCCCAGATCAAATGCCAAAAGTTTGCCTCAGGTTGGTGGCATCTGTGGCATGAGTTTGTGGGGATATTGCCCATTTTGTGTAGCCGGCTAGGGGTAAGATAAGCTTGATGGATTATATAAAGTTGGATCAGTTTATTGTTTGCGGCAGGAGAGACAGACAGGTGAGATTCCATAATGTCTGACCAATCGTCAGCCGTGAGGGATGGGATGGAGAGCATCCACTTGTCAAAGACTGGGAGCGGGTTGTGGTTTACTTTGGCTGAAAGCAGGTGTGTATATAGTGCCGAAATCAAGCCCCTGGGTCCCTGGGATTTAAGGATTCCTATTGTAGGGAAGTTGGATATCTGGGTGGAGTTGGGGGGGAATTGGGTGGATAGCGCGTGTCTGAGTTGAAAAAACCTGAATAATTGAAGGCGTGGGGATTGTAATGAGTCGCGCAGCTGAGTGAATGTAGGGAATGTGCCGTCTATATATACATCTCTCAGCGAAACGACCCCCAAGCTCCTCCAGTATTGGGGGTCCGGGACTGTTTGCAAGGCTGTCAGGCCTGGGTTAACCCAGAGAGGGAGGTCGGATACCGTGTCTCTAAATCTCTGAAGAGATTTTGTTTCCCTCCATACACACAGGGCCAGTCTATGGAGTGGTAATAGGTCTGAGGGGTTAGAGCGATCAGGGAACTCCAAATACACCAACAGATTGTTGCCTTTTACTTGATGTTCAAGGTATTGATCTGTAGTGGGCTTTCCTATACTCTGAAACCACGGGCGGATGTTTCGTAGCTGGCCGGCTAGGTAATATAATCGGAGGTCTGGAAGCGACATTCCAGCCTGGTTTTTGGGTCTTTGCAGTGACATTAAAGCTTAGTTTGGGCCTCGATGAGCCCCATATGAACGAGGAGATGTAGGAATTTAGGGATTGGCAATACAGTTTGGGGACGATCACAGGCATATGTTGTAGTAAGTATAGACATTTAGGTTGTATAGCCATTTTGACTAGATTTATGCGTCCGGCTACTGATAGGGGCAACCTGGACCACTGTTTAAGTTTGTGTCTTATGGTTTCGAGTAGAGGATTGATGTTTTCCTTCAGGGCCTTGTTGTGGTTTCGGGTTATGTTTACCCCAAGATATTTGAATGTGGACACCGTCGCCAGGCCGTGTCTAGTTACTAAGGGATCTGTCACAGAGTTATGGTCCATATATAGGATCGTGGATTTGGACCAATTGACTTGTAGGCCTGAAAATTGGGCGAATTTGTCAATGTGGAACAAGGCCTGGGAGAAGGAAGTTTCAGGGTTTGATAAAAAAAGGATCGTGTCATCCGCATAGAGACCCACCTTACTCTCCAGGCCCCCCCCCACCTGATTCCAGTTACAGTGGGAGTGGATCTCAAGCGTATCGCCAGGGCCTCGATGGCTATGGCGAATAAAGCCGGGGATAGTGGGCAGCCCTGCCGGGTGCCCCTGGATAGTGAGAAATCTGATGAAGGGATACCGTTCACCGTCACGTTGGCGCTTGGGGATTTATATATAATCTTAATCCAGTGTATGAATTGTGGGCCGAAACCGAAGCGGTGAAGGCAGGCCTCTAGGAAGCTCCACTCCAAGGAGTCAAAGGCTTTCCTCATATCTAGTGATGCAAGGGCCCAGGGCATGTTGAATTTGGTACCGAGCTGAATGGCGGTCTGAACTTTGCGTATATTGATCGTTGTGGACTTCCCTGGCATGAAGCCAGTTTGGTCTGGATGTATAATGGAAAGAATGACTTGGTTTAGCCTAGTTGCTAGGACTTTGGTTAGAATTTTGTAGTCTGCGTTGACTAGCGAAATGGGTCGATAGGAGCTACAATCTAGTGGGTCTTTGTTGGGCTTTAGTAGGACAATTATAGTGGCTTTATAAAAGGAGGGGGGAAGGGAGTTGCCTAATTGGGCCTGGAGTAGTGTTTCGTGCAGCAGTGGAGTAAGGTGTTCACTATATTTCTGGTATACTTCAATGGGAAGGCCATCTGGGCCCGGGGACTTATTGAGTGCCATTTCTTGGATGGTCTGTTGGATTTCTTCTAGAGAGATTGGGGCTTCCAGAAGTGCTATTTGATCGGTATTGAGTGTTGGGAATACCAAATCTTGAAGGTAACTAAGGGTGTCTGTTGTAGATTTATTAGTGGAGGAGCTGTAGAGATTGGCATAAAATTCTCTAAATCGTTCTGTGATGGCGTGAGCGTCTCGCCTTGTAGATTTTTAATTTTAAGGATAGTGTTGGCCTGGCCTTCCCGCCTGATGAGGTTAGCCAAAAGGTGGCTAGATTGGTTCCCCAATTCGAAGTAATATTGTTTGGTGAAAAATAATTTGCGTTTGGTTTTTTCGTGGATTTGGATTCTATGCAGGCGAGATATGCCAAGCCAGGCCACCCTATTGGAGTCTGTGGGGTCAGATATATATAGTTTTTCAGCTTCCATAGCCTGAGCCTCGATGTCGCGGTCGGCCTGGGATGTAGTTTTTTTGATGTGAGTGATGGCAGATTTAAGGCAGCCTCTGAGGTAAGCTTTGAGGGTATCCCATTTCAGGGCATAGTGGGTATTGTTGTTGTGGATTTCTAGAAAGGTTGATATGTGGGCAGGTGTTTGGTTGCCGGTGTCAAAAAGTTTGAGCCAAAATGGATGCATTTTCCAGGTGGGGATGATCTTGTGTTGGGGGAATTTTAAGGATAATAATATCGGGCGGTGGTCCGAAATGCCTCGCGGGCAGTGTGTAATGTTAGAGAGGTGAATTGCCAGGGGTGGGGAGCCGAATATATAATCTATTCTGGATAGGGTGTTGTGACTCAGGGAGTGACAGGTGTATTCATGAGTAGTGGGGTACCTGGTGCGCCAGAGATCCACCCAGCCCATACTGTCAATCAGCTGTTGCAAAGGGGATTTAGCGGTGGTAGGGGTTGTGGAAGATGTGTGGAACCTGTCTATATTTGAGTCCATTACTTGGTTAAAGTCCCCCATGCAGATGACCTCCGCCTGGGGGTACTGGTGGGCGAATGCTATGGCCGCTTGTAAAGGGTATAGGTTGTTGTGGGGCGGATTATATATACATAAGATGGTGTAGGGCTTAGAATCTATTTCCGCGTGTACGAAGATGAATCTCCCTTCGGGGTCTCTACGGGCGCTAATCGGGTTCTATCTTACTGCTTTGTGGATGAGGAGTGATACCCCCCTGGAGAAGGAGGTGTGAAATGAGTGGCTTACCCATTGGACCCAGGGTTTTTTGAGGTATTCGGCTCTTTCTGTAGTGAGATGAGTTTCCTGTAAACATACAATGTGGGGGTTAAATTGTTTAACATATGTGAAAACAGCCTTGCGTTTGGCGGCGGTGCCCAGACCTCTCACATTCCAACTGAAGCATGTTAACGACATTTGGTTAGCATAATATGGTAAGTCATAGATGGGGCGTTTAAGTACGTTTACATTTTGCGTACGGTGGTAAAATAATGATACCAGTGCGGACTCTCCGGGAAATTAACAAAAACTGAACTATAACCACATAAACAATTAACTTGTGACATCCCGATCAGCTGTTGTGGCGGGAATGTCGAGAAAAAAAAACTTTAAGCTACGCTCTGTCGAGAGAGTAGCGGTTGATACAAGTAGGGGAAATTCCTATGGCCTTAAGGGAGGTAATGGCACCGACTAAGCCTAATGGGTTTTGCGTTTGTTATGTATTGAGGTCCCGATATGGGAATTATAAGTATTAATTGCGCATTGTTCCCAGTAGGCCAGGGGAATTATAGGAGACAACATTGTGGATAAGATTTAGAACATAGCTGCAACATAATTAGGATCAAGCGTCCTCTGGCGATATGGGATGCATACGGAGCCATTCCATGGCTTCGGTTGGAGACTGCATGAAGAAGACTTTTACATCTGCTACGATGCGCAGGCGGGCAGGGTAGGCCATGGAGTAAGGGATGTTCCTGTCCTTAAATTTCTTCTTGACCTCTATAAATGCGGCTCTCTGCTTCTGCAAATCTGCGGAAAAGTCCGGAAATATAGAGACCACCAAGTTGTTGTGTTTGAGTGGGCCTTTAAGCCTGGCTTGGCGTAGTGCGGCGTCACGGTCTCTGCAGTTTAGAATCCTTGCCAGGAAGGGACGCGGGGGGGGCCCCGGGAGGCGGGGGTTTGGTTGGGACACGATGGGCTCTCTCCACGGTAAAGGAGGCTGAGAAGATGTCGTTCCCCAGTATAGATTTTAGCCAGTTTTCGGTGAATATCTCCGGTTGGGAGCCCTCCGTTCCCTCCGGCAGGCTGATTATACGTAAGTTGTTACGGCGGAGGCAATTTTCTAAGTTGTCCATCTTGGACTGGCAGAATTCTGATTGTTTAGTAGCTTTGTGTATTGCTGCCGGGAGTGGTCTCAGGGAGTCTTCAATATTAGAAACGCGGTCTTCCATCTCGCTCATCCTGCCTCGCATATTTTGTAGGTCTTGCCTCAGGAGGGAAACGGCCGCTTTGATTTCATCTATTTTGCCTGTGAGGGAGGATTTGCAGACATTGATGGCTTCAAGAAGTTGTTGCATAGTGGGTTCTGGACTCTGCCCAGGGTCTGCCTCGCTTTCCCTCGCCTGGGTGTTTCGCGACGGGCGTGGTGTATGTTCAGGTGTGTGAGTTTTTCGGCTGCCGTGCTGCCCTTGGTTCGGGTACTCATGTTGAGCAGATGTTGAGCAGGGGGTGTCAGTGCAGGCTGTAGGAGTGTAGCTCCGTGAGAAAATATGTGGGGTGGGAGAGAAACCTCGCCTGTGATGTTATGGGGAACTGAGTAGCCTGAGACACCTGGTGGTACTATCTGGTCGCGGTCAGCAGTTGGGGGTATGGGTTGTGGGGCCTAGAGCACTGTGTAGGGGCCTTGATTACCGTCCGGCCAGCTTGGCGGGAAGTGGTGGTTCAGAGAGTCACAAAAGGCTAAGCTCCTGAGGGGGTCCTGTGGTGTTTCCAGGGGGATAGCCCTCGGGCCCTAGGTAAGTAGGCGTCTTAACGGGCCGTTTGTTTCCGTCGCTCTTTTTGGCACAGTCAGTCAGAGGTGGCCCCAGTTGCCCAGATATGTAAGGGGCTGCAATATGGCTTCTACTATGCGGTAAGGGGGCCCACCAAAGGTTTATCAGGTGGCTGCTTCAAATGTGCTGGGTGACCCTCTCCACCTGTATCGCCCAGGGGTCGTCGATCTCCCCAGTAATGACAAACCAGGGTCTACTTACTGTTTGTGGATTCCTGGATCAAGGGTACAGCAGTGGATGGAGTACGCTGCAGGTCCTGTGTGACGGAGAGCGGATTGGCACTGTGCAGCAAGGTGGCAGTTCAGGTCGGCGTGTCACCGATCTGAAGTGTGTCCTCTGTGGAAGGAGGAGGCCAGCCTGCAGCTTAATTGGAGTCTGCAGAGAAGAAGTTCACCGGGGGGCTCTGCCGGCAGATCGAGGCAGGAGGAGTCTGGCAGCGAGACGGCGGTGTTAAGTCTCCGGCACGTCTGCTGAGGTGTCCCCTCTGGATCCGGGGGACAGTCTTCGTCCAGGTCTGTGTGAGCCTTCACTGACTCGGGGTGGCGCGGCGGTATGGTCCGGTGCGGCCAGTCACGCCGCAAGGGGAAATGAGCCGCGGTCTATTCCGGACTGCCTTCAGGTGCCGGGGACTGGTCCCGATAAGGTAGCGGGGACGCGTGAGGTGGGAGGCTTTGGAGCGCGGCGCCGCCGGATTGCAGCTGAGGTTGCTGGCAGGGCGTTGGCGGGCGATCTTTCCCACACTCCGTCTGTGGGTTTGCGCCGTCTGGTGGGGTCTCAGAGGCGCCGCTGCTTCTGTTCTGCAGTTTCGGCAGGGTGTGTGGGTCCCGTCTGTCGGGACGCAGTGTTAGTAGTGACTGTGGGGTTACCTTCATGTTAGGACGCAGTGTTAGTGGTGACCGTGGGGTTATCTTCATGTTGGGAGGCGGTGTTAGTGGTGACCGTGGGGTTATCTTCATGTTAGGAGGCGGTGTTAGTAGTGACCGTGGGGTTATCTTCATGTTAGGAGGCGGTGTTAGTAGTGACCGTGGGGTTACCTTCATCTTTGGACGCGGTGTTAGTGGTGACCGTGGGGTTATCTTCATGTTGGGACGCAGTGTTAGTAGTGACCGTGGGGTTACCTTCATGTTAGGAGACGGTGTTAGTAGTAACCGTAGGGTTATCTTCATGTTAGGAGGTGGATTTGGTAGTGACCGTGGGGTTATCTTCATGTTAGGAGGCGGTGTTAGTGGTGACCGTGGGGTTACCTTCATGTTAGGAGGCGGTGTTAGTGGTGACCGTGGGGATACCTTCATGTTGGGACGCAGTGTTAATGGTGACCGTGGGGTTACCTTCATGTTGGGACGCAGTGTTAGTAGTGACCGTGGGGTTACCTTCATGTTGGGACGCAGTGTTAGTGGTGACCGTGGGGTTATCTTCATGTTGGGACGCAGTGTTAGTAGTGACCGTGGGGTTACCTTCATGTTAGGAGGCGGTGTTAGTAGTAACCGTAGGGTTATCTTCATGTTAGGAGGTGGATTTAGTAGTGACCGTGGGGTTATCTTCATGTTAGGACGCGGTGTTAGTAGTGACCGTGGGGTTACCTTCATGTTAGGAGGCGGTGTTAGTGGTGACCGTGGGGTTATCTTCATGTTGGGACGCAGTGTTAGTGGTGACCGTGGGGTTATCTTCATGTTAGGAGGCGGTGTTAGTGGTGACCGTGGGGTTATCTTCATGTTAGGAGGTGGTGTTAGTAGTGACCGTGGGGTTACCTTCATGTTGGGACGCAGTGTTAGTGGTGACCGTGGGGTTATCTTCATGTTAGGAGGCGGTGTTAGTGGTGACCGTGGGGTTATCTTCATGTTGTATCTGATTTTAACAATTTATACATTATATTATAAAGTAACTTCTGATCTTCTACAGCTGTGATGGAAAAGGCGGAGGAGAAAAATATGAAAAGTGCGACCTGCAGAAGCAAGAGCTCGTGTTTCACAAGTTCCTGAAGAAGATCTCACCCTGCCGTCAACAAATCCTCAGGTTGGTTTATACTCGCATGAGTATAAACTGCATTCTTTCGAATGGACTTATTCACATGAACAATTGTTTTCTTTATTTAATTGAAAATACTTGCTTCTTTTTATTTCTGCACATAAAGATTGCACGTTCACACGGGGGGGGTCTTTCACCTGAGACTTTAGTCAATCAGTTGTTCTCTTGGCTGGTGCACTTATCTGATTCCTACAGGAAGCAGACAGCTCTGTTCTTACTGCAGTGGTCCAGCTTGGTATTACATGTAAAGTTCCCATTGAAATGAATGGCCTGTAAAACGAAGCCTGATCACTGCAGTGGGAAAGGAGCTCTCTGCAGCAGTGGCCCAGAAAATGGCTGATTTGGTGGGGGCCACGCTGGTGACAGACCACCGGCAAATCCAATATGGATGACCTATCCTGAGGATAAGCCAGCAGCAGTCTACAAGTAAATGACCTATTTAACTCTACTAACTTCTGCAGATACTCCTGGAATGGAAATCCTTTATACATGAGCCCCCCAGATTTGACATCGCAGTCCCCCTCATGTCCACGTTGTGGAGCACAGAGAGTATATGAATTCCAGCTGATGCCGGCTCTTGTAGCCATGTTACAAGGATCAAAAGCAGGTAAGCTTCTGCTATTAGACAATTACTATAAGCTTCCATATGGAATATCTGTTGCTAATGTATCTTATATCTTGTATACAGATGTGCTGTTGGAGTTTGGAACAGTTCTCATTTTCACCTGCGAGAGGAGCTGCTGGGAGGATTGTGACAAGATCCCAGTGCAGGAATTCTGCCTTGTACAGGAAGACCCTGACCAAAGATACTTTAATTAGTGAAACCATTAATACTGCAATGAGCTGAGGATCTGTTGTCCATTACATCTGTAAGGCCGCCTGCACACCACCGTGAGCCCGCAGCGGAATCCGGCCCTGACCGCATTTGGTATCATCCATGCGAATCTGCTTCTTTTCTTTATCTGTATTGCGGATGATCTAGGCGGCTTGCTATCGGCGACGCGGATAGGTTGCAGGGACCTGATTCAATGTTAATTGCGGATAGGCTGCGGCTTGGACAACTTCCATTAACTTAATTGGAAGTGGTCTGTGTGAAATTGGCACGAAATTTTATTTATTTTTTTTTACCTCCACTCGCATAAATCGCACTTGATTTTCGCAAGTGTGTAGAGAAAAAGTGATTATCACATAGCATGTTTAGAACGGTATTTGCTGCCGAGCCGCGGTGCAGACGCCAGCTGCAGATTCTGCAATGCAAATCTGTTCCTGTGCAGCCGGCCTAAGAAGGACAACATAATGAAAGAATTAATGATATCCCATCTTGGCTTTTCAAGTTCCTCTTTAATGTGATGATTTCACCATTATCTGTAGTGACAACCATGTGATCCATGCAATAATTTTCATGATATTGATGGTTCATTATTAAAATAAATAAAAAAAATGTGAATATCAAATATGATCATGTGAGCAGGATTAAAGGAGTTCTCTACCTGCGTACAATTTCTGCTTGTTAGAAGGGTTCCTTGACAATAAGCTGATCCCAAAGTGTCCTCCTCAAGGATCATCTTTAGGAAAACCTTTCAGTAAGTGCTCTGTTTCCCTACAGCACCCCCACAGGGGAAATTGAGCATTACACAGGTGCACTTGCATATCAATAAGTGTTTTGTATAATGGTCCTTTTAGACTAGCTGATATGTCGTTTGAACGATCGAGTAATGTCCTCATTACTTTATTCGCTCAGGCAGCCTATTTAAATATACATGCATCGCCTCTCCCATTGTTTTGCAACGGGGGTCGGCGGCAGCATCATCACACCACATGCTAGGTGCATGTGATGCGAGGTCTCCCCATTAAAAGCAAGAGAGGCAAGGCAGTTTTGATATAAAAACGCCTCGCATGCATAGTAAAATTGCATGTTGGTGAGCGCCGTAATTCATGGCCCGATATTGCACTTGTCTGTGTGAAGTTGGCCTAAAAGCATCTTGATGTGCCAGAGCGAGAGGTGCTCTTTGTAACTGCTCTCCCTACACTCACAATTTCCTAAACAGAATATATGAAAATGAGATTTCATAACTGGACAACACCTTAGGCTTCCTCCACACGGCCGCTCGCAATACTGGGCCGTGAAACTCTGCTCTATATTGTGCATGACTCCATTAAAAAGAATAGGGTTCAGATTTGTGCACCTTGCAATGCATACACTCCTGTGATTGTTCTCGGCGGTGTGAAGTGGCCTAAAGGTGTCTTGTCCTTTCCTGAATGGAATGTACAATTGACAATGTAAAGGATTGTTTCATGTCTTGCATTTAATGCGTACCTTGCAACTCGTTCCACACATGTTATGAGTGTGTATTATAGATGCCTGCCTGCACCATGTAGACTAAGGCCTCATGTCCACGGGCAGATTTGAATTATGAGACACCCGCAATTCAAGCCGCCCATATGGATACAGGGATGCCCGCAGCTTAATTAAAGCATGCTGATTTGTTTTGCGGACCTTCTGCTCCCGAAAACAAATTGCAACATGCTCAATTTTGCTGCGGATCCTGCACGGACAGCTTCCATTGAAGTCAATGGAAGCCGGCCGATCCGCGGCACACCCATAGCTATCAGTGCGGACGACGTGCGGTTCCCGAGGGATGGCAGGAGATTTAAAAAATAAATAAATACCTCCAGTGCGCATGTGCGGCAGCACGCCCGCACACGTCTGCCATGAAGAAGAAAGAAGATCCAGTCAGGATGCAGAAGACCCGCATGGGATCCGCACAGGTAAAATAGTGTCATCAGCCGCGGGGAGCGTGGGATTCTACTGCAGGCTCCCACATACGGAATCTGACCCGCCCGTGGCCACGAGGCTTAAGACTAATTTCACATGGACAAGCACGAGATCTCTCTTTGGGACGTGTGCTGTCCCCACGGCTTTGAGGATTCTGTCAAAAAAATGCCTTCTATTACTTCTGGCATCCCATCACTTCGCGCCAGAGGAACGGCAAGTGCTTGCAATGTGTTTTCCGGCCCCATTGAAAACAATGGGCAAGGCATTCCGAGGTAACACCCAACAATAGGACGTGCCACGATTTTTTCCCACACTGCAATGTGGGGGGTGGGGGGGGGGGGGGAAGAAAAGAATCGCTCCTCATGTATATGACCATGTTTAAAAGAATAGGGTTCACATTCATGTGAGATTTGTGCATCTCACAACGCACAAATCTTGTGCAATTTTCTCGGCCTAACAGCTCTCTTCCCTTTTGTGTATAGGGAGCAAGCTGTCAGTCAACATGCTGTGGGCAGGGAGAAGCTGGCACAGCCCGCCTCCACGCCTTGGAGCGCAGTTCCCGTGTCAAACTTGAAAGTGTGTTTTATTTTGAAACGCGGCAGCATTTCATATTAACCTACATGGGGGCACTAGAGATACCAGTCTGGGTTCAGGCTGACTGTAGGTCGAACAGCATGAAGCTGGTGCCCAATATCCTTTAATTGGATTCCATCTTCTATACTGATAAGTAACTTACTAGTTTTGGGTGGTTTCTTGTATTCATGAATTCTGTGTCCTGTAAGACTTCAGAACTGTATTTGATATGAGACCTTTAAATAATGTGTCACAGCAATGATGGTTGATGGGTTTTAGAGCCTTAGTGACGCTCCTTACGCCATAAGAGTTGAAGGTGATGACTTGGTCTTCAAGTTCCCCACATCTCAATCCATTCGAGCAACTGTGGGATCTGCTGCCAAACCCAGTCCAATCCATGATGGACCAACTCACAACTTGCAGGGCTGGATTCACACGACCGTATTTGCGCGCACAATACACAGAAAATAGAGCCCACTGATTACAATTGGTTGATGCACATGTGTGTATTTGGTGTGCGCAATTCGGTCACACAAAAAAATATGCATTGGTGTGCATAAGTCCAGTTAAATACACCAATTTGTGTGCAGATACGCCCGTGTGAATCCAGTCTTAAAGGGGTCTACTGATCTGTTTTTACCCAGTGGATGGGTAGATCGGTGGGGCACAAGTGCATAGAAGACAGAACGCATGACGTCTCCCAGGGCAGAGCTCGAGGCGGTACTTGGCAGGAAAGGGGGCGGTTTGAAAAAAAAATAAAAAAAGGCAAGAGAGCCTGGCCCGCTGGCAGAGGGGACTGCCCATTGGAAGCGTTGGGGCTAAATTGCATACAGGGCAAAAGAAACTTATGGGGCAATATCTTGACATGGGAGCCGGACTGGGAAAAAAAAAGTTGCTGCAGCAGCTCTGGCCGCATTGAAAACAATAGGAGAACTTCGCGATCCTGTGTCACAGCTGTGGCAGGGGATTTTTTTTTTGTCCCCGCTGCAGTCCCCTCATCACTGAACACTGTGACAGTGCTGAGGGGACTCCATGTAACACCACCCTATGTTAAGCTCAGCACGTACCTTGCCGGCGCATGCATGTCCTATCTTTTGCAGATGCGAGTATTTTGCACCTGTAAAAAACGGACATGTGAACACATCATAGGGAACCAATGGTTCTAATAGACGCGATTTTTTTGTGCGCACGTATGTGCACGCAAAAAAACGCTGGTCTGACTTCTGTCTTAAAGGTGTTTTGCTGCCTTTACACTTCATACAGAGACATAACTCAGATCTACATATTAGCTGCACATACATTACTCATATTGGGGCTCATTCTCATTACCTTTTCTGTTTTCCTGCTGTTCGGGGAGCAGCATCTCCCGGCCAAATGGATCAACCAACTAGCCCCCATTGACTATTACGGGGCCTGTTTGGTTTCCATCTGGCCTTTTACAGGATTAAGTAGTGCTGCACGCTGCACTATTTTGCCCTGGGTTCTTTTAGCGAATTCAGTAAGAGAGGCTCCGAATTGAACCTCCAAATTCAATATGAAGTGACTAGAGATGAGCGAGCACGCTCGGTTTAGGCAGTTACTCAAGCGAACATCTCTCTTCCCGAAAAACTGCATACTCGTCCGAGAAAATTTAGGGGGGTGGCGGGGGGAGAGAGAGATCTCACTCTCCCCCCGCCCCCCCCCCCCCCCTCCCCCCTGAATTTTCTCGGCCGAGTATGCAGTTATTTGAGAAGAGCGATGCTCGCTCAAGTAACTGCCTTAACCGAGCGTGCTCGCTCATCTCTAGAAGTGACGCAGAGGGCTTATTCACATGAGCGTGATGGGGTTGCATTTGGAAGAAACAAATGCAACAAACCGCACAGCACATTGACTTTGAATGGGCTAGTTGCATCCACAGTGGGGCTGGAATAGTGCGTGCAACAATTTATTCTTAAGGTCGGTTACACATGGACGCATTTGCCCACGCACAATTAGCATGCACAATACTCAGACAATAGAGTCCATTGATTTCAATTGGTTTCTACACATCTCCGTATTTTGAGCGCACGCGCGAAAAGAAACATTGCGTTTTGATTTTCTGCATATTTGGGAACTAATGATCCCCATAGAAGCCAATTATAGGTGCGCACTATGGCGTGGAGTGTGAATGGCCCAAGAAGGGTAAAACAAACCCGGTCATACGCAACTACACTTCATAGCTGCTAACGTAGTAGCACATACAGCTGTCTGAAAGCACCGTAAAGGCGAAAACATACTGTGAACCGGCCCCGCAGCACAAAATAGTATGTCATATATGAACAGCGCAATCACGTCACTCTTGTGAGCGTATCTATGCATACTCTTGTTCGCATGGGCGTTTTTTGCGTACGCAAAACCTGAAGAAAAGAACCCATTGATTTCAATGGGTTTTCTCACATGCAGTTTTATGCACAAAACATGCGCACGCTAAAAAATACACAGCATGCTCTAGAACCCATCGGAGTCTATGGGGGTGTGCAACTGCGCGCAGGAAAAGGCAATAAATCGTGCACTGAACTGCGCGAGTTTGCATGGAAAGTGATAACACTGGGGACTAATAGGGCTGCACAGCCTACTCAGTCACAGCCGCGCCAATTGGAACGATCCCGGCAGCAAAGGCAAGTACAGTAAAATGTGCTGATAGCGAAAGGGCTCCCTTACCAGCGCAATTATGTCATGCTATTGCGAACGCATCTACGACGCGCTAATTTGCAGAAGCCCTTAGGGTGGCTTCAGACGAACGTGGATGTGTGCGCATAGAATAGAACCCAGTGTTTTTAGTGGGTCCGTTCTCACCGTTCTGCTTCTCGTGCGCGATAAAAAACGCAATATGCTCTATTTCTGTGCGCATTTATGCACCAAAGGTGCCCACAGGAGTCTACGGGGGTTGCATATGCTCACATATATGCGCGCAGGTATGCAAGACAACACAGCAGATGCCCACAAACACCCGCACCAATTTTGCTTAATAGGTACTTAAATCAGGAGTAATCCCTCCGCCTGTGTCAATGAGCAGCGCCTACGCAAATGTGCACAGTATTTGGATAGGCAGCTGCGCAATAAAGACTTCGCACAGGAGTGAGCGTCTTACACCCATCTAAAGCCGCCCTTAGTAAAATTTCCCCATAGCCTTTTTGCTGTGCATACACCGGACCATAGGGTCCCCCCAGCCGCTCTCACACAGCTCGCGGTACAACGAGATACAGATATGTGCTTTGTCCACAGAATTGCGCAGCATATTGTACGTCCCCGATTGCTGCGCAAATGCGCAGAAAGATAGAGCAAGTCCAAATTTTTTTTTTTGTGTACGCAAGAAATGCTCATGGAAAATCAGTATATGTACAAACCCATTTATATCAAGGGGTTCTAATCTCTGCGAACTGCGCGCATAAAACGTGCTCAAGTACTCCTGTGTGAAACTCGCTTCACATAGATGTATGCGCAATTACGCACGACTTAGTGCAAGATATTTGTGCCGTAAATGAGTCTTATTTGCACTTGTATCGGTGTACTTTATGGCGCCCGCAGAGCATGCTCATTTGCCCGGGGCAGACAAACACCCCGATTTAAAGGGGTATTTTACCTAATGAGTTCAAAATGTGTTCTTATTCTTGCGGAATTGGACTTCTCCTTGCGCATGTGCATTTGCTCACCTCCCATAGTCTTCTATGGGGCCCCTTGTTGTACAAATGCGCAGAAATCAATGAATTCTATTCTTTGCGTATTACACACACAAATTTTGCACATGGGAAAATTGTGTGCAGATACGGGTGTGTGAAGCGGCTCTTAGGTTCAGTTCAGAGTTTCCGTCTCTGCTACGTTTTTGAACATCTTGTATCCAAGCTAGAGGCGGTACAACAGGGTACTAGAGCCTCCATACCCACCCGTATCACAGCTTTTAACAAAGCTAGAGGCGGTACAACAGGGTACTATATCCTCCATGCCTGGCTGTATCACATCTTGTATCCAAGCTAGAGGCGGTACAACAGGGTACTAGAGCATCCATATCTGCCCGTATCACATCTTGTATCCAAGCTAGAGGCGGTACAACAGGGTACTAGAGCCTCCATGCCCACCCATATCACATCTTGTATCCAAGCTAGAGGCAGTACAACAGGGTACTAGAGCCTCCATGCCCACCTGTATCACAGCTTTCATCCAAATTTGAGGCAGTACAACAGGATACTAGAGCCTCCATGCTCATTTGTATCATATCTTGTATCTAAGTTAGACACTGTATAACAGGGTACTAGAGTCTCCAAGTCCATCCGTATCACATCTTGTATACAAGCTAGAAGTGGTATAACAGGGTACTAGAGCCTACAAGGGGTCAGCTCTCCATAATAAATTCTCCTCTATTATAATCACTTACTTATACTAACGTTACAATCACACATAGAAAGTCTCATCCGTATCCGACAACTTCTAGGGGAGGAATTGTCTTACAATGAGCGGTCTTGTTGTTTTTCGGAACTAAACCCTAATTTTGATGACCTCTCTGGGTCTTGTAGTCCGCCCATTCCATTTATTAATTTAGTTGCCCATCTTTGAACCCGCCTAAGCTGAGTCACAATCCACATCTCTGGTGCAGATTGTCAATGAGGTTCTGCAGCAGATTTTACCTCTTCAATTTAAGGGCTTCTTCAGGTTGGCAACAACTGCGCTCGCCGTACAGAGCGTATTTACGCATCAGCCTGTCAAAAGTCTTTAGCGTTTTTATGTTCAAACTTTGCGTAAAAAATAAACATCAGACAGAGGGGTCCGGCCGGGCTTTTCTCGCACATATAAGAACTATTTCCAGGACTATCTTTTGGGCCAGACATAAAAACACCCGGCGCTATATTGGCTGGACGGGCGCTTTTATGTCACGGCAATAAGGCAATGTGATCTGATGCATTGGAATCCAATATATCAGATCACAGCGTATATCATTCGAATGTGGAAACGGCGGTCCAATATACGCTCGTGGGAAAGAGCCCTGAATGAGTGGAATGCGAGTGCCAGCTTCAGTGAAAATAGACCGACACCTGCTATATGGTTGGGCACCAATGTGACTTTTTTTATTACATGGTTTGCCATTATAAGGCCGGCTTAACACGGGCATAAGAGCATTTATGAGTACATTTGCGTGATGGGCATTGCATTTTTGCGCCAACCCGAGGGGCTTTACTGTACTTTTTTAATTCTTCTAATACTCAGCATAGCAGAGTATTAGAAGAATAAAAGACAAGTATTATGCAAGACAAATATGTAAAAATAAAAATAGTAAAAAAATTATAAAAAAATAAAAACGCCAAAACTCCACTTTTATCTCTTTACTGTGTAAAAAATAAAAAATTAAAAACAAAATTACACGTGTGGTATCCCTGCATTCATAATGAGCCAGAGATGGAAGTACATTATTTAATCTGCAGGGTGCACGGCGTAGAAAAAAAATACTTAAAACATGGCAAAAATAGCTAATTTAGCCTATCTCACCAATGATCAAAATGCTGCACTAAAAAATGGCACTAATAAAAAGTACAATTCATCTCGCAAAATATAAACCCTTACACAGCTCCGTTGATAAAAAAATTTAGATGTCAGGGGTCTTTGAATGCAGCGATAAAAAAAATACCCTTTTTTTTTTTTTAAAGTGTGATAAGGTAGCGAAAAAGAAAAAACTATTACAATTGGTATTGGCATAATCGTACCGGCCTGTAGAAGGACTTTAATATATTATTTATACTGCTCAGAGAATGCAGTGAGAAATAAAAGTAAAAAACATGCCAGAATTACAGATTTTGTTAATCTTGCCACTAGAAAAAAGTACAACTTGTCCCGCAAAAAACAAGCCCTCATATGGCTGTCAGTGGAAAAATGAAAACGTTATGGCTCTTGGCACGCGACTGGAAAATTAGTTGAAATTAAATGATTGGCCCATTTAAAAAAACCTGCCCTGGTAGGTCAGACAGGGTGCCACTGAAGGGGTTAAAGGGATAGAACATGGAGCCCGTCCAGGTAGTCTCGCACCCCTATACGCTGGAGAAACCCCAGTTACAATGGGATCATTTAGAGCAGACCCCAGTGATAATGTAACCAGTAAGAGCAGGAGATCCTCAATCATTGACAAGTCACTGGACTGAGTATTGGACAAAACTGCCCCCCATCTGGATTATTTCCTTCCTTCATTTCCCAAAGTGCCCTGATTTCCTGCAACGTTACTTATTATCAGCCTCCAGGAGCCTGAAATGAAATATGGGCATCACTGCCAACCTAAACATACCAGTCAGACCATCTGAGCCTCCATCTCCTATTTGTTCTTAACATTACACCATTGGAGAACCCAACCATGAATTTATGTGCCCATCTACACCCCAGATGGCCCTCATGATGCCTACAGTACAATGTATATGGCAGCAGAGCTGGTACATGCAGGACCTGCATGGCATGCGCCAGGCAACTTCTATAATGTCATCGGACCAGCCAAATGCCGCTCACTTTCCAACCATCGACTGCCGTGTGTGGAAGATTGTTGGATTGCCCTGCGAGATTTCTACAGGATGACATCCAGTGGAAAGAACGAAGGGAAGGAGAAGAGAGGAAGAGAGGAGAAGATGGAGAAAAAGAGAGAAGAGAAGAGAAAGAGAGAAGGAGACAGCCTGGATAAACACCCAAGGAAGAAGAAGAGGATGGAAGATGAGGAGGCAAGAGCAGGTAGGGAGCGTCCTTCATTGGGGAACATTTAATGTCTATCCAGTGGTTGTAGATGTATTTATGGTAAGTGTGCCCATATAGCCAGTATGTAAGTCCACTATATACATTGTAGTGGGGGAGGGGGGGGGGGTCTAGTGGGATATTGTACAACAGTTGGCCGGATGGTCCTTATGGACATTACAGCTTACTTAGTATATTCCTATGATAAGGGATGTAATCAGACTGGACAGTTTATCGCGGGGGTTACACAATGGTGTTGTATATATGCTGGTATTAATAAAGATGATATTATTACAGGGTCTGTGTGTTCTATGTGGTCATGTTGTGTCCCCTCCAGTAGGATATTCCTTAGGGCTCCCACACACTTGTGTTTTTTTAACGTACATGTCAACGGGACTTTCTAATATTAAAAACGCATCGCAGGTTTGTACTTTGTGATTTTTGTGCGATGCGTTTTTAACATTAGAAAGTCCCATTGCCATTCACGTTAACAAAACACAAGTGTGAGGGCGCCCTCAGTTGTTTTGTTCTTTTTAGCTCCTTTACATAAAGTTAAAATATTAAGGCACGTTTATGAAACTGTCTAAAAGAACATCTGTTTTAGTTGCCCCAACAACCAATCACAGCGCAGTATTGATTTCACAAGAGTAGAATACAAAATGTAAGCTGCGCTGTGATTGGTTGTTGGGGGCAGCAACAGCAGTTTTTCTTTTAGACCTTTTTTATAAATCTCCCCAGTATCATGCGGGTCGTTATGTTTTGGGTGATACCATATTTTTGGGTATCCCTTAGAAGGCCGCAGACAACACATAGCGCCATTCTGCAATTTTCTAGAGACTCATCTCATGTTCTCTGCTTGTCTTATTACATTTCTTCCACATGGTATTCCTTATTCTCTCCCTTCAGGACCCAGCACCGCCGCCGTTACACCCAGGTCCAGCGTCCGACTTACCATCAGCGGGTTCAGATTCCATCAGGTATTGGGTAGGGGCAGCTTCGGAAAGGTAAGTTTTATACCTTTCTATTTCTTCGTAATCAGATGTAAAATCCCAGTCGTAGCGTTAGGCCTCTTTAACACTGCGACAGCGATATCGCCACGAGAAAATTGCCGCGACATCGCAGCTGTGTTCTGTGCGATATTGCTGCATTTTCTCATGGCGATATCGCGACTAGCTGGTATTGTGTTGTTTTTTGCTTTTTCTTATGTAGCTAGGGCTTATTTTATGTTTCAACGGTTTTTATTGAATTATAAATGTAGTGTTGGCAACACTCTGCCGCATTTACCCCTCGCAGGGGGATAGGATTTAAACATTTGGTTGTAGAACAGTTATTGAAATTTTTAACACTTTATTAGCATAGCAACAATGTAACATGATAGAACAAAACACAACAGGGTATATACCGATTTTGCGTATTTTAGGGTTGTTTCAAATTATTATAGATTATTATAATAATAAATCTCACGTATTTTTTTAGGGGGGGGGGGGTGAGTGGTGGGGGTAGGGAATGGACCAGATCTCAATGTTTTCCATGCCCGAACTCGTACCGTTATTGTGGTGTGGGTTGATCTATCGTAGTCTAGCTTTAAAGTTATGGTGGTTTTGGGCACTGTGCTTCAGTCTTCCACTTATGTTCTCGTATAGTTGAACAGGTTGGGGATGTTTATATGTCCAATCCAGGGGTTTCATACCTTTTCAAATTGGATTATTGCATCTTGGCGTATGGCGCTGAGTTTTTCATTCACGAAGATTCTATTGATGCGAGTTATACAATAGTTAAAGGGCAGTGTGGGCTTCCGCCATTGTTGAGCTATTACAATGCGAGCTGCCATAGTGATGTACTGGAGTAGTTTGAAGGTTGGATTGCGTATCCCAGAGGGTTTATTTCCTAGTAGGAATATGAGTGGATCTAACCCAAAGCTTATCCTCGTTACCGAGGTTATGAGGTGGGATACCTTTCTCCAGAAGGCTTGTGCCACCGGGCATGTCCACCATATATGGCTGTGTGAGCCAATATCGCTACATCCTCTGAAACATTGGTTGGAGACTTCTGGATAGATGACATTCAATCTCTCCGGTACCAGGTATGCTCTATGTAACACCTTTAATGCAGTTTCGGTTAATGAGACTTGCCAGCTGTTTTTGCTTAAAGTCTCGCAGCAGTGGTGCCAGCGGCTTAATGATAGGGTGGTGTTGAAGTCAGCTTCCCACCGTAACATGTATGGTAATTTGGTATCCGCCATTGCACCGTTCAACATAGCATAAAAGTGGGAGAGAGTGCCTGGGTGTGTTGGGCAAAATTTGTACATGGCTTCCATGCGACTTAATTCAATCTTTATCGTTTGAGTAGCATTGAGGGCCAAAAGTGGAAGACTTGTAGTTTTCTCCATTCTTCTAGAGGTGGTGGGTTATGGCGACGATAAATGTAGACATCGACATGAGTTTACCATGTATCAAGAAATCATAGAGTGAAGTCAATTTATTTGCTTTCCACCACGTGAATTGGGACTCTACCAGCCCAGGTGAGAAATCAGGGTTATAAAGTAAGGGTGTCAGTGGTGATGGAGTGGGGAGCGGGTTTAACTTAAATTTAGTTTGTCTCCAGAGCAGGATGGAGTGGAATGAGAATGGTCAGATGGTTTTTAAGTTAGTTGGTAAGGGAGCCTTTGTCCATAGGAGTGTCGGCCCGGTGAGTGGTGTGAGTTTGGTCTCTTCAATAGCGGTCCACAGTGGAGCTCGGGGGCCTGCATATATCGGGGGTATTTGGGCTAGCCTGGCAGCTTTATAGTATTTTATAATGCAAGGTACTGAGAGTCCCCCAAATTTCTTATGTAGGCACATCAAAGATTTGGAGATTCTGGGACGTTTATTTGCCCATATAAATATAAATAGTTTCTTTTGGAATGCTCGTAATTCTGAGACTGGGACTGGGATAGGGAGAGTTCTGAATAAATATAGTAATTTTGGAAGTAGGGTCATTTTGATGCTGTGTATGCGCCCTATCCATGAGAGGGTTGGAGTTTCCCATCTTGTTAGATCCGCGGTCAATTGTCTGAATAATGGTTCATAGTTCCATTTGTACAGTGTTTCTGGTGAGTTGGTGAGTTTAGTCCCTAGATAGGATATGTAATGCTTTTGTGAAATTGGAAGTTTATATCGATAGGTTTTTGAGTATTTGGAGGGGTATTGCAGTGAAGTATTTCTGATTTTGACTGATTTATGCTAATTTTTCTGTTGATGCAGTTGTGTAAGGGGTTGTTTTTTTCAAGGTGACCTGTAGTCTTTATTGGTACTATTTTGGGGTACATATGACTTTTTGATCGCTTTTCATTCAATTTTTTCCTGGAGATGGTGTGCAAAACCACCTCCACAGGAATCGGCACATGCGCTGTGCACGGATGAAGCCAGTTCACTAAGATTCACTGCATATGCGCCAAAACCACTTAAAGGGGTTGTCCCGCGCCGAAACGTTTTTTTTTTTTTTTCAATAGCTCCCCCGTTCGGCGCGAGACAAACCCGATGCAGGGGTTAAAAAAAAAAACGGATACTGCTTACCTGAATCCCCACGCTCCGGTGACTTCTTACTTACCTTGTGAAGATGGCCGCCGGGATCTTCACCCTCGGTGGACCGCAGGTCTTCTGTGCGGTCCATTGCCGATTCCAGCCTCCTGATTGGCTGGAATCGGCACGTGACAGGGCGGAGCTACGAGGAGCCGCTCTCCGGCACGAGCGGCCCCATTCAGAAAAGAAGAAGACCGGACTGCGCAAGCGCGTCTAATCGGGCGATTAGACGCTGAAAATTAAACGGCACCATGGAGACGGGGACGCCAGCAACGGAACAGGTAAGTGAATAACTTCTGTATGGCTCATAATTAATGCACAATGTACATTACAAAGTGCATTAATATGGCCATACAGAAGTGTCTAGACCCACTTGCTTTCGCGGGACAACCCCTTTAAGGGTTCTATGATACTGTGAGTTCAGGTCCACATATTCTCACTTGGGCCAGGACACTTGTCTGTAACACAGGTGTAGGAATATATAATTCACTCGTGTGAAAGCGGCCTTTCTCCAGACAATTCACTCAGTCCAAAAACATTTTTTAAAAAGTTCAATGTCAGTGAGTTTAAATCAAACCTCATATCAGTGACTCGTCCTCCCAAAATCTGGATGATTATTATCAGGTGTGCTTTAAAGTGTGGTCTAATACTGAGCAGTGATGATCCCTGTTGTCTGTTGATATACCAAAAATAGTGTGCAAAAAGACTTGAGACACCTGGCCTTTAAAGATTCCCAGATCTTGCACAATTTGACCATCCAACTACCTACTGTACACGTTAGTCATTATTCCTTTTATATGCCTTTCAGGACTGCACTATGTACAAGCCACATCTAAGGCCCGGCTCACACAAGCTGGTCGGATTCCGCGTGCTGATATCTGCAGCGGGAGACCTGCAAATGATCACAGAAGCGAATTGCGTATGGTGACATAAGCGTGCAGTTTTCCGCGTGGGTATACTGCGTATGACAGCAGATTGTCTACTCAGAAGAATGAATGCACGCACGGAATAAAATCAGAAAACTTCCTAACCTCCTGGAAACACCCTTTAATCGCTCAGGCGACCACTTATACGACATTCTCTTGTGCTGTCATGGTAAGAGCTGCTCTGAGAGCCTTCAGAATGGGATTCTGCCCTCTTGGCTTGGCTGGTTTATACTACTTTTTTTGGAAGTAGAATAAACCACTTTAAGAAAACAAGACACTTATTCTTGTGGAGGAAGAGCCCAAAAGAATAAGCGGAGGTTGCAGACAGTCTGGATGCTGTGTTGCTCTCCAGATTGTGTCCTGCATTGTCTGCCCACAAATTCCTGCTTTCTTTATACGATTTGTTATCTGGTCTCCTATCAACATACGTACGAATCCTCATACATATGCAATGGTAATTGCTTGTGTACTGCCGATCGACTGCATCCACAGAGATCTATGGAGCCTATAAGCGCAGATTCCGCGGTAAACTACAGTTTGCTGGGATTTTTCTAATCCTCGTGGAATCCGCAATTCCTACCCGCAAGTGTGAGAAAAACTTTGAAAGTCAATGCCTTTAAACGCCCATGTGTTACCACATATCATACGCATGAACGGCGATCGCGGAATCCGCAATTCAAATCCGCTTGTGTAAGACCGGCCTTACCTAGAGTGACCCTTCCCAATTTGTAATTTTCCCCATCTAACATATATTATTTCATATTCTAGACATGAGATTTATAAGCTGTTACAATAAATATCCAGATTCGTATGTATGTTCAACTCTGATCAAATGTAATAGATATATGGATTAATAAAAAATATTAATGACACATTATTTGGCGTTTTCTACTATGCAATACCCTGCATACAACTCAAAGGTATCTGGTAGTGTTTAACGGGAGCCTGTCATCTGCCTAGAACACCATAAACTAACTTATGGTGCTGGTAGGACAGGAAGCTAGGGGATGTATTTTTCATACACACCCACTTCCTGGTTCCCGTGGTATCTGCCTGTAAAGTCTGCTCACTGGATGAAAATCTGACTCTTCAGAGTCCAGTGCGCTACCATAGACTTGTATAGGAGAGCTTGCACACGGGACTCTGAAAAGAGTCAGATCCAAGGCTTGTGGTATGATAACCAATGGTCCTAGGTTATGCCAGGAAAACACTACAATTCCACGACACTGCCATCACTGGCCTGTTGATGCCCAATGGTGTACCGATGGGACTCAGCTTTGTGCTGTTTACTCCTGATGTGGACTCCGCCATCTATGGGAAAACTGGATTCGTCGCTACTTGCAACCTTCTGCCAAAGTCCATTGATATATTTCATGGACCCATGTGAGACGTTGTTTAGGGTCATCAGAGGTGCCCCCTGTCAATCTACCTCAATTAAACCCTAGTTGATGCAAGGTATGCCCCATGGTCATTGTGAAAATTTGTCTATCTTCCCTACTGTTGTACTGTTGGGTCAGTTGGTCCACCAGATGTACGCCCAACGCTCAACTCTAGGACCAACCACACGTGACCTGCCACTAGGTGACCATCGGTCGGATGTCTGTCCATGGTTCAACTAGTCTTGGACTATTCTTTATACCGTGGTTTGGAAATGGCCAACAAGTGAAACTGTTTCAGAAATACTGAACCCACACCTCCGGGCACTAGCAATCTGGCCATAGGCAAAGTCACTCAGATCACCACGTTTACCTATGACTGCCCAACGTTGCCTTCAGCTACGCAGAGAGGTCAGCACATTATCTGTGATGCGGCCATCACGTAGTACTGCATTACTGATCACAAGATGTCACACGCCAGCTGTTCCTTTGGCTGCCTGTCCACGGGCGCTTGTTTATTGCGTTACCCGCCATGATAACCTGGTGGCGGCTAACGCAGTGAACTCTTTCCATACTATTGCTATGGAAAGCGCAGCCGTGGCGTCCACAAGCGGACAATCATAGCGATTCTCCGCTCGCGGGATCTAAATCGCGTCATGCCGAGATTCACTGCGATTCTCCGTGGTGAGCCTATCTATCAGATAGGCTCACTGCAGGGAACTGACAGCGGTTCCCCCGTAGCGGAATATCGCTGGCAATATTCCGCAACGGCCGTAGACAGGGGGCCTAACGCACTTTGGTCCAGCTCTGGTGGATTTTGTAGGAACATTTACAAAAAAGCAAAGCCTGATGATCTGTGGGAACATAATCATTGTAAGTATAAAGGATGCCCCTGCATATACTTATAAGGAGGAGCTGCAATAAGTACGTGCATGCTTTAACCTGCGTCCATGTGGACTGCAGTAAGGATGTACTGTGTGCATAGTTTTATAATTCTGCTACATCTCTGTCCCCTGTCCCTGTGAAGAGGAGAAGCCGTCCTTTGGTGCACTCAGCTTCTCCTCTTCACATCACATCCGCTCTGATCTCCCCCAGACTTGATGTACTGTGTCAGTGTCTCAGTGCATCTCACTGTGAGCATTACATCTGATGTGCTAATAAGGAAGACGGAACAATATCTCTGCAGCGCCACCTTTTTTTTTTCTATCGATATTCCATTATTATTAATGAGATAAGTAGGTTAAATGTTTAACTAAAAATCATATATGGTGAAGAGTATTATCAGTATTGTAATAGTTTGAAAAGTTATGCATATATGTGGTAGCTTCTATAGGAGTGAGGAGCCCATAATTTATGCTAACGTTCATATACGATTAAGGGTTAACTAACAGGTGTAAATCTAATGAGATCTCTTCTTAAGGAAGGAAGTAGTATGATGTAAATGAGGTGATCAAGATCTGGAAAGGTCAAAACGCGTCCTCGGGACGTATTTAGTTTCTTTGTTACTATGAGAACAAATTAAACAAAAGCAGAAGGAATTTTATCTCTAATCTATTGAAAAACAGCAGCATTAGTGCAAGCCAATGTTAGACTCTTTATACAAGCCTTATAACAATGACTGGGAATTGCGTTGTTATAAGCCTTGTATAAAGAGTCTAATATTGGCTTTCAGGAATGTTGTCTTCCAATAGGTGGCGCTGCAGATGTATTGTTCCATCATGCTTATTTGCATATTTCCCAGAGGAGCATGCATGGCCTTCTGAGTCTCCTCACTCCCCTTATAGGAAACTATACCTCCTGATCCGATGTGCTGAGACACTGTCACAGTGACATGGTTAGAGTACCAAAGGCCACAGAAAGGCATGCAGTGTTTGAACATGGTGGGGATGTACTGAAATGTTCTCTACACCCAGAGAAAGGTATTTTAAAGTATCCTCACATATGACTCACCTAAGGGATCCTTCACAGGAACTTAATGACACAGAGTATTCGATGCGGAATACGCTGTGCCAATCTCCCATGGACTCCCATGTTGCCGTAATTGTACGAAATACGTGTGCAATAAAGCTCGCAGCATATTTTATCTTGGCGCATTTTATGCACACATACATGCCAAAGCAGTGCATGGCGACCGGTGTCCAACAGTTGTGTGTGACTGTAACATGCGGGCGGCATGCAGCAAATTGCGCTAGTGTAAAGCCGCCCTCACCCTGAGATAACTGGAAGGCACACGACCATAACCATGGATAGCTAGACCTGCAGTTTTGGATATACCCCATTCATAGGGGTTAACTTTCAGATTTTAGTTTAGCCCCTTAATATTTAGGTATAAGGGTGGACACCCACTGGTGTTATGTTCTCTCTTGCGCTGCGAGAGCAAGTAAAAACACTCGCCTCGCAGCGCTAGAAAAACACCAGTGTTTTCCATGGGGCCAGCGGCAGCACCGCTAGCTACATTGAAAACATAGAAAGAAAAAAAAAATACTCACCTCTCCGCCACTCAGACGCGTCCTCTGGCTGGCTCAGCCAATCAGCACAGCCCTTTCAGGAGGCAGGGATTTTAAATCCCCCCTGCTGAAAGTGCTGGACAGTAGTGGCGGGCAGCCAGCCGGAGGACGCGTCTGAGAGGTGAGTAATGTTTTTTTTCTTTTTTTAACCAGTTAATGATGATTTTTCAGGGAAGGGCTTATATTTCAAGCCCTTCCCCGAAAATCATGCTGCGGGGGTTGCCACAAACCACTGCTTTCAATGGGACCAGCAGCAGCGCCGATCCCATTGAAAGCAATGGGATAGCATGGTAGACTTCTGCCACAGCTGTCATAGCTGTGACAGCTGTAGCAGAGGATTCCTTCATCCCAGTGGTCCCTGCGGAGATGAAGGGAACTCCTGCCACAGCTGTTACAGCTGTGACAGCTGCGGCAGAAGTCTGTGATATTCTCCCTATGTTTTCAATGGGGCTAGCGCTGCTGACGCTGGCCCCCTTGAAAACACTGGCGATATCTGGGCGTCATCCCGGCCTCTTTCTTGTGCTGCGAGGCGAGTGCTTGCACTGGCTCTCGCAAGAGAGAATAAAACACCAGTGGGTGTCAGCCCCAAGAGTTTACCTATATTGGAAAAGTTGTGTGTATGTTTTTGGGATGGGGGGTCTGCATTCATGCCACATGTAGATTAGTAGGTACTATCTACAGGGGAGAAGTAGTGTTGTACCAAGCTGCTCCTTAGGAAATAGAAGATTGGAGAATACGGAGTAGAGGGTGTGTGAACCAAGTACAGACATAAAAGGCAAATTACTGTACATGAAGCTTCAATAATATGTTAAAAGGCAAAATCAACTAAAAAAAGGAAAAAGAACTGTGTAATTACTCATGGATTTGATTCCATGACCAGAACGCCTTAGTTGCAAACTATTGATGGGCTTATTTTTAGGAAAGTCCATCAATAGTGCGACGCCCAGAATCCCTTCTGATCAGCTGTTTTTAAGACCAGTGTGCTCCTACACTGAGCTGATTTCTACAGGAAGCAGACAGCTCCATTCTCACTGCAGTGGCCAGGTTTGATATTACAAGCCAAGTTGACATTGACATGAATAGGAACTTTGCTTGTAATACCAAGCCTGGCCACTGCAGTGGGAACAGAGCTATCTGCTTCCTGCAGAAATCAGCTCAGTGCACAAGCACACTGGTCCAGAAAACAGCTGATTGACAGTGGACTTCCACTAATCTGCTATGGATGGCCTATCCTCCAGGTTTGCTCATCAATAGTTTGCAACTGGACAACCTCTTTAAATGGAATGTGGGGGAGAGAAATCTGAACCACACTCAGAAAGTGTAAAGTGTGTGTATGAGTTCTTTTTGGGGGGAAGTTCAAAGGGTTAGGATCGGGTTGTGGGTGTGTGGTAACACCTTATTTTTCTTGCACAGGGCCCACATAAACAAAAACTCCAAGAACTGAACTCAAGCGGCCACATTAAGTGGTTAAATAAGAGAAAAATCCGAGCCTTTTACACAGGACTAATTGCTGACGACCTCCGCAGCGGCGCTCAGATGCTCATTCAGGTACTGGCTAGCTCCTTCATCTGCAGCTTGGGTAGAAGTGTTGTATTTGTCCACAGCAGCCAATCACAATTTGTCTACTATTTCTCCAGTGCAATTTAAAAAATGAAAACTGACCTTACCGTAGATAAGGGAGCCTTCACACCTGCGCTGGGGATTCCTGCTCCGCTCGGGGAGCAGGAAAGGGGAATCCCCGCAGCTGGACAGTTCCGTCCCTGGATGGAACCGCACAGCTCCAGTCAGACCCCATTGACTATAATAGGGTCTGCCCGCTTTACGCCCAGCTGCCTGGTTTTGGGATGGAAGAAAAAATGCTGAATGCAGCTTTCGACACAGTTGTGAATCCACCCTTAGGGCTCATGCCAACGGACGGGTTTTTGCTGCAAATCCATAACAGCTTTCTGCCCGCGGGTTCCGTAGCAATGTCCATCCATAGCATGCAATGCAAAAGTGATTGTTCCACGCACACGAGCGGAAATCAACTGCGATTTTGGAGCGTTTCCGTATGGATGGCTTCCATTGAAGTCAGTGCAAGCCGTCTGATCCGCAGCCTATCAGGAATGCTGCAGACTGTCTTTTGTGAGAGGGACGGGGACAATAAATCACTTAGGCCTCCTGTCCATGGGTGATTTTTTTCACTGCGTTTCCCGCGGCCATAATCCAGCCGCGGGGAACACTTTCCATAGACTTAGTATGGAAAGCGCAGCCCCGCTGTCCACAAGCGGAGAATCATAGCCATTCTCCGCTCGCGAGATTTAAATCTCAGCATGCTGCGATTTGCCGCAATTTTCCGCGCTGAGCTTATCTGTCAGATAGGCTCAGCGCGGAGAGCCGTCAGCTCTTCGCTGCTCTCTGGCGGCGGCTCCCGCGGCAGACATCTGCCGCGGGATATCGCTATGCCCATGGACAGGTGGCCTTAAAGTGGTTATCTGAGTAATTTTTTAAATGAGTGCCCTCATATGTAAAAATAAGAGTTCCTATATTCGCCTCACCCAGCTCCCCGCAGCTCCGATCCCCGCTGTGACACTTTCTCTACAGGCAGCGTGTGCCCAGGAAGTCACACGCTGCAACCAATCATAGACCTTGGGTGCTTGAAGGCTGAGGTCTGTATCTACCTGCAGCATGCTGTGGCATCCCGTAAGAAGGTGACTGGAGCCTGTCAGCACAGACTTGGCATAGAGAATAAAGCTACAGGGGGTCGGGGGAGGTTAGTATAGGGCAGTGATGGCGAACCTTTTAGAGACTGAGTGCCCAAATTGCATCCCAAAATCCATTTATTGATCACAAAGTGCCAACACATCTGGGGCGGGGCTTATCACAACATCTGATTTTACCTCAATCATTATAAAAAGGACAGGGCTGTTTCAAAATATACAAGGTGCAGATTTTGACTGCTTTTTGGATGCAGAAATGCAGCTTTCTTACAGCATCTTCTCCTGGTTCCTCCAGTCCCCCGGGTCACGTCACCTCCAGCCGGACGGATTCTCTTCTTCTGTCACTACTGTTCTTGCTCTTTTTCGTCCATTTGCTACAGTTCACTTTCTGCAGGTCAGTGTACCCAGTCACTAGTGACGTAGGGTTCACTGCCTAGCAGGAAATGCGGAATCCTCGGCAGCCTGCTTTAGCACGCAGGTGCGGGGTCCCTGCCGTTAGTGCTCATATGCACATGTGCAGTCGTGGCAATAGCCTGGGCGAACAAGCAGGCTGCCAAGGATTTGGCATTCCCTGCTAGGCAGTGTACACTACGTCACTGGTGACCTGCTGAACTGACCTGCAGGAAGCAGAATGCTGAGAATGGACACTACATCACAGGACATAGAAGAATCCACTGGCTGGAGGTGAGGTGACCCGAGGGCCTGGAGGAGCCAGGAAAAGATCAGTGGGCTGAAGATGCGGTAAGAAGACTGACGGGGGAGGAATACGGAAGTCTAGAATATTTTTTTTCTAATGACAGAACCCCTTTAAGAAAGAATCTATCTAAAACAAAGGGTCATAATGTTTGCTTGACTGGCTTGTGACTTCTTCAGGTATCTGGCCAATATTTGAAGATGAGCCAACACAGACTGACAAATATTAAGATGAGTCAGCACGATGAACAATATAATGTCTATGAGCACACGAGCGTGTAGACCATTTTTGTAAATAGTATATAAGATGGGCTGAGAGTATATGGGCAGGAGGCTCGCCTATGGATCTGATGAGATGCCTGGGACCTTTACCCTGATTTGATGTGACTCCTGCCTCGATAGAAATCAAGGGCTTTATTTACAATGGGCTCTGGGTCTCTAGAGCGATGGCAGTATTTTAGGGCCGCTATAGACCAGACATGGAAGGGACCATTTTATTTGTAATACTTCTGTCTGCTTTATTGTCCTGTGTCTTGTGTCAGTGGGTCCCAAAATCAATACTTCCACTATACGGGGGTATTCCAGGCTAATGCTATGGATGAGATGTCCTCGGGATGGGTTATCATTGGTTGACCAGCTGAGGTCCACCTCTTCAATTTGCCGCTGATCAGCTGATTGCATTTCTAGCCTTGACTACCAATGACTATATCCAGCCCCGCTGTACTGACAGTGAGCCAGAGGATAAACTAATGTAGCGGGGATTCTGAGCGGTGGATCCCCGCTGGTCGACTGTTGATGGCCTATCCTGAGAAAAGGTCATCAATTATAAAAGCAAGGAATAACCCTTTAATTGCCAACATATTCCTTACATATACTTTTGATGTGTATATTCTATATATATTGATATTTTATCAATGGCAGCTTGAACAAGGTAGTAAATGGTTGGCTATCTATCAGTTCCATGGAAATAGAGCCGTGCTCACACATTAGCAGTATAACTCCATTCACAAGGGGGCTAGGGGACTGCCATTCTCGTGATCACTGGAGGTCCTGGTGGTCGGTCTCCCAGCCTCGTACATTTATCTCCTAGTTTTCCTGGTGGTTTAAAGTAGAAGAAAGGGTTCAAATGTATTTCCCTTCACACTGTGAGGTGCCCCTGAGTGGTTTAGGGAGTTTTGACCAAAGGGATTATATGTTGCACAGGGCTTCTGTGGGTTCAGCTATTTCCAGTTCAGCAACAGAACTACCCTGCACTTCTTTAAATGTTTTTATGGGATCAGTTGAGAAATGTTAAGATAAAGTAACTTTTAAAAAGATTGAAATGCTTTAGTATGGAAAACTAATTTGAACTAAACGTCTTATATATAATGTTTATGGCCATCGCTACCACCCCAGCTGAGGCCATGCGGACACACAACTGGGTACATAGAAGTGTCGGACAAAGCCTTAGAGCTCTCCTTACTGCTACATATCAAGTTCAGTTCTGGTTCCAGGGCCCTTAAAGGGGTTCTACCAAGATTATAACGTATCCCCTATACACAGGATGAGGGAATAAGTGTTTAATCAGTGAAGATCCAGTTGCTAGTACACCTACCAATGAGGAGAATTGGGGTCCTTTGTTTCTCACGGATGAATGGAGTGGCGGTCAAGCATACACATTGCTTCTTCTATCATCCCTATGGAACTGCCAGAGATAGCGAGCATGCGTGCTGGGGAAGAGCTGTATCATGGGATTGATTGCCTAGTGGTGGCCTAATTTAGGGGTGTGGCCACTATTGGGGATTGTAGGACAATCAGGCACCTATAAAACAACATAGTCTACAGGGGCTCCTGTGAAGTAAGCAGGAACAGAGTAGAGGAGAACAAACAGTCTTTCCTGTATTATAAGCTTGCAACGTGTGGCAAATATTCAGTTTGTTGCACTTACCCTGCATTTACATACTTTACAAAGGCCCTACCTGGCACCTGGAGCACATTTCCCCTCTTATCCCTCATTTACATAACTCACCAAGGCTTCCCCTGGCACCTCGGGTACATGCCCTCTCTCATCCCTCCTTTACATACCTCACCAAGGCCCCCTGGCACCTGGGGTACATGCCCTCTCTCATTCCTTATTTACATACCTCACCAAGCCCCCGTGGCACCTGGGGCACATGCCCTTTCTCATCCCTCATTTACATATCTCACCAAGGCCCCCCCTAGCACCTGGGGCACATGCCCCCTCTGATCCCTCCCTGACCTCCGTCTAGCTACAACTTTGCTGCAAACAACCATTTTCTCACCCATATGTATTTGGATTCAATTCCATAAATTTAAGAAATGGTTTATTTAGAAAGTATTGTCTAAAATCAGCCTTCACCAGAAATTAAACACCAGAAAATAAATTCTCGCATGCTTCAAATTAAACGTAAGAGAAGTGTCAATTATAAAAGACTTTATTTATTTAAGGTTTTCAACATTTTAGTGTTATGGCTTCCCTAAGGCTGCAGATCCAGAAGAAGGCGAAAAATCCCTCGACACTTTTAGCCAATTTATGTCACAGGGAAAAAATTCCTTCATGACCCCGGGAAAAGGCGATCAGTCCTAGAACCCTGGATCAGAGCCGCTGATGATAGTGTGATGGTGGTGCGCATTGTACTTGTAGAGCTGGGGGGCGCGCTGTGTGGGTGTCCGAATGAAGTTGCTGGGTGGGTGTGCAGCTAGTAGACGCTGTGTGGCTGCGTGCAGGGTGAGTGCGCTGTGTGGCTGCGTGCAGGGTGAGTGCGCTGTGTGGCGGGGTGCAGGGTGAGTGCGCTGTGTGGCGGGGTGCAGGGTGAGTGCGCTGTGTGGCGGGGTGCAGGGTGAGTGCGCTGTATGGCGGGGTGCAGGTGAGTGCGCTGTGTGGCTGAGTGCAGGGTGAGTGCAGAAATTGAAGTTGCACGGCTGGGTGCAGGGTGGGGACGTTCTGTGGCGGGGTGCAGGGTGGGGGCACTGTATGGCGGGGTGCTGAATGGGGGCGCTGTGTGACTGGGAACAGGGTAATAGTGCTGTGTGACGGGGTGCAGGGTGGGGATGCTTCACAGCGGGGCGCAGGGTGACGGTGCTGTGTGACTGCGCCCCTTATCGTCAGAGGAAATAATCATTTGCTGTTCCAGTGGATGAATGAGCGATCCTGGTTGTCAGGTCATGGTCACATGATCAGTACTTCCAGAATTACAGCCTTCATTCATTCAGAATTTTTGTTGCAGCAAAGGGATAATGCTTGCTTCATTGCAGCATCTCTCTGTAGAGCTGGGGGGCGCTGTGTGGCTGGGTGCAGAGTGGGGGTGTTGTGTGGCGAGGTGCAGGGTGAGGGCGCTGTGTGGCTGCGTGCAGGGTGAGGGTGCTTTATGTCTGCGTGCAGGGTGAGGGCGCTGTATGTCTGCGTGCAGGGTGAGGGCGCTGTATGTCTGCGTGCAGGGTGAGGGCGCTGTATGTCTGCGTGCAGGGTGAGGGCGCTGTATAGCAGGGTGCAGGGTGGCGACGCTGTGTGATTGCGCCCCCCTTATCGTCAGAGGGAAGAATCATTTGCTGCTCCAGTGGATGAATGAGCGATCCTGGTTGTCAGGTCATGGTCACATGATCAGTACTTCCAGGATTACAGCCTTCATTCATTCAGAATTTTTGTTGCAGCAAATGGATAATGCTTGCTTAATTGCAGCATCTCTCTTTAGAGCTGGGGGGCGCTGTGTGGCTGGGCGCAGAGTGGGGGTGTTGTGTGGTGAGGTGCAGGGTGAGGGCGCTGTGTGGCTGCGTGCAGGGTGAGGGTGCTGTATGTCTGCGTGCAGGGTGAGGCCGCTGTATGTCTGCGTGCAGGGTGAGGGCGCTGTATGTCTGCGTGCAGGGTGAGGGCGCTGTATGTCTGCGTGCAGGGTGAGGGCGCTGTATGTCTGCGTGCAAGGTGAGGGCGCTGTATAGCGGGTTGCAGGGTGGCGACGCTGTGTGATTGCGCCCCCCTTATCGTCAGAGGGAAGAATCATTTGCTGCTCCAGTGGATGAATGAGCGATCCTGGTTGTCAGGTCATGGTCACATGATCAGTACTTCCAGGATTACAGCCTTCATTCATTCAGAATTTTTGTTGCAGCAAATGGATAATGCTTGCATCATTGCAGCATCTCTCTGGAGAGCTGGGGGGCGCTGTGTGGCTGTGCGCAAGAGTGGGGATGTAGTGTGGCGAGGTGCAGGGTGAGGGTGCTGTGTGGCTGCATGCAGGGTAAGGGCGGTTCATGGCGGGGTGCAGGGTGGCGACGCTGTGTGATTGCGCCCCCCTTATCATCAGAGGGAAGAATCATTTGCTGCTCCAGTGGATGAATGAGCGATCCTGGTTGTCAGGTCATGGTCACATGATCAGTACTTCCAGGATTACAGCCTTTATTCATTCAGAATTTTTGTTGCAGCAAATGGATAATGCTTGCTTCATTGCAGCATCTCTCTTTAGAGCTGGGGGGCGCTGTGTGGCTGGGCGCAGAGTGGGGGTGTTGTGTGGCGAGGTGCAGGGTGAGGGCGCTGTGTGGCTGCGTGCAGGGTGAGGGTGCTGTATGTCTGCGTGCAGGGTGAGGGCGCTGTATGTCTGCGCGCAGGGTGAGGGCGCTGTATGTCTGCGTGCAGGGTGAGGGCGCTGTATGTCTGCGTGCAGGGTGAGGGCGCTGTATAGCGGGGTGCAGGGTGGCGACGCTGTGTGATTGCGCCCCCCTTATCGTCAGAGGGAAGAATCATTTGCTGCTCCAGTGGATGAATGAGCGATCCTGGTTGTCAGGTCATGGTCACATGATCAGTACTTCCAGGATTACAGCCTTCATTCATTCAGAATTTTTGTTGCAGCAAATGGATAATGCTTGCATCATTGCAGCATCTCTCTGGAGAGCTGGGGGGCGCTGTGTGCAAGAGTGGGGATGTAGTGTGGCGAGGTGCAGGGTGAGGGCGCTGTGTGGCTGCGTGCAGGGTAAGGGTGGTTCATGGCGGGGTGCAGGGTGGCGACGCTGTGTGATTGCGCCCCCCTTATCGTCAGAGGGAAGAATCATTTGCTGCTCCAGTGGATGAATGAGCGATCCTGGTTGTCAGGTCATGGTCACATGATCAGTACTTCCAGGATTACAGCCTTCATTCATTCAGAATTTTTGTTGCAGCAAATGGATAATGCTTGCTTCATTGCAGCATTTCTCTTTAGAGCTGGGGGGCGCTTTGTGGCTTGGCGCAGAGTGGGGGTGTTGTGTGGCGAGGTGCAGGGTGAGGGCGCTGTGTGGCTGCGTGCAGGGTGAGGGTGCTGTATGTCTGCGTGCAGGGTGAGGGCGCTGTATGTCTGCGTGCAGGGTGAGGGCGCTGTATGTCTGCGTGCAGGGTGAGGGCGCTGTATAGCGGGGTGCAGGGTGGCGACGCTGTGTGATTGCGCCCCCCTTATCGTCAGAGGGATGAATCATTTGCTGCTCCAGTGGATGAATGAGCGATCCTGGTTGTCAGGTCATGGTCACATGATCAGTACTTCCAGGATTACAGGCTTCATTCATTCAGAATTTTTGTTGCAGCAAATGGATAATGCTTGCTTCATTACAGCATCTCTCTTTAGAGCTGGGGGGCGCTGTGTGGCTGGGCGCAGAGTGGGGGTGTTGTGTGGCGAGGTGCAGGGTGAGGGCGCTGTGTGGCTGCGTGCAGGGTGAGGGTGCTGTATGTCTGCGTGCAGGGTGAGGGCGCTGTATGTCTGCGTGCAGGGTGAGGGCACTGTATGTCTGCGTGCAGGGTGAGGGCGCTGTATGTCTGCGAGGTGCAGGGTGAGGGCGCTGTATGTCTGCGTGCAGGGTGAGGGCGCTGTATAGCGGGGTGCAGGGTGGCGACGCTGTGTGATTGCGCCCCCCTTATCGTCAGAGGGAAGAATCATTTGCTGCTCCAGTGAATGAATGAGCGATCCTGGTTGTCAGGTCATGGTCACATGATCAGTACTTCCAGGATTACAGCCTTCATTCATTCAGAATTTTTGTTGCAGCAAATGGATAATGCTTGCATCATTGCAGCATCTCTCTGGAGAGCTGGGGGGCGCTGTGTGGCTGTGCGCAAGAGTGGGGATGTAGTGTGGCGAGGTGCAGGGTGAGGGCGCTGTGTGGCTGCGTGCAGGGTAAGGGCGGTTCATGGCGGGGTGCAGGGTGGCGACGCTGTGTGATTGCGCCCCCCTTATCGTCAGAGGGAAGAATCATTTGCTGCTCCAGTGGATGAATGAGCGATCCTGGTTGTCAGGTCATGGTCACATGATCAGTACTTCCAGGATTACAGCCTTTATTCATTCAGAATTTTTGTTGCAGCAAATGGTTAATGCTTGCTTCATTGCAGCATCTCTCTTTAGAGCTGGGGGGCGCTGTGTGGCTGGGGGCGCAGAGTGGGGGTGTTGTGTGGCGAGGTGCAGGGTGAGGGCGCTGTGTGGCTGCGTGCAGGGTGAGGGTGCTGTATGTCTGCGTGCAGGGTGAGGGCGCTGTATGTCTGCGTGCAGGGTGAGGGCGCTGTATGTCTGCGTGCAGGGTGAGGGGGCTGTATAGCGGGGTGCAGGGTGGCGACGCTGTGTGATTGCGCCCCCCTTATCGTCAGAGGGAAGAATCATTTGCTGCTCCAGTGGATGAATGAGCGATCCTGGTTGTCAGGTCATGGTCACATGATCAGTACTTCCAGGATTACAGCCTTCATTCATTCAGAATTTTTGTTGCAGCAAATGGATAATGCTTGCTTCATTGCAGCATCTCTCTTTAGAGCTGAGGGGCGCTGTGTGGCTGGGCGCAGAGTGGGGGTGTTGTGTGGCGAGGTGCAGGGTGAGGGCGCTGTGTGGCTGCGTGCAGGGTGAGGGCGCTGTATGTCTGCGTGCAGGGTGAGGGCGCTGTATGTCTGCGTGCAGGGTGAGGGCGCTGTATGTCTGCGTGCAGGGTGAGGGCGCTGTATGTCTGCGTGCAGGGTGAGGGCGCTGTATAGCGGGGTGCAGGGTGGCGACGCTGTGTGATTGCGCCCCCCTTATCGTCAGAGGGAAGAATCATTTGCTGCTCCAGTGGATGAATGAGCGATCCTGGTTGTCAGGTCATGGTCACATGATCAGTACTTCCAGGATTACAGCCTTCATTCATTCAGAATTTTTGTTGCAGCAAATGGATAATGCTTGCATCATTGCAGCATCTCTCTGGAGAGCTGGGGGGCACTGTGTGGCTGTGCGCAGAGTGGGGGTGTTGTGTGGCGAGGTGCAGGGTGAGGGCGCTGTGTGGCTGCGTGCAGGGTGAGGGTGCTGTATGTCTGCGTGCAGGGTGAGGGCGCTGTATGTCTGCGTGCAGGGTGAGGGCGCTGTATGTCTGCGTGCAGGGTGAGGGCGCTGTATGTCTGCGTGCAGGGTGAGGGCGCTGTATGTCTGCGTGCAGGGTGAGGGCGCTGTATAGCAGGGTGGCGACGCTGTGTGATTGCGCCCCCCTTATCGTCAGAGGGAAGAATCATTTGCTGCTCCAGTGGATGAATGAGCGATCCTGGTTGTCAGGTCATGGTCACATGATCAGTACTTCCAGGATTACAGCCTTCATTCATTCAGAATTTTTGTTGCAGCAAATGGATAATGCTTGCATCATTGCAGCATCTCTCTGGAGAGCTGGGGGGCGCTGTGTGGCTGTGCGCAAGAGTGGGGATGTAGTGTGGCGAGGTGCAGGGTGAGGGCGCTGTGTGGCTGCGTGCAGGGTAAGGGCGGTTCATGGCGGGGTGCAGGGTGGCGACGCTGTGTGATTGCGCCCCCCTTATCATCAGAGGGAAGAATCATTTGCTGCTCCAGTGGATGAATGAGCGATCCTGGTTGTCAGGTCATGGTCACATGATCAGTACTTCCAGGATTACAGACTTTATTCATTCAGAATTTTTGTTGCAGCAAATGGATAATGCTTGCTTCATTGCAGCATCTCTCTTTAGAGCTGGGGGGCGCTGTGTGGCTGGGCGCAGAGTGGGGGTGTTGTGTGGCGAGGTGCAGGGTGAGGGCGCTGTGTGGCTGCGTGCAGGGTGAGGGTGCTGTATGTCTGCGTGCAGGGTGAGGGCGCTGTATGTCTGCGTGCAGGGTGAGGGCGCTGTATGTCTGCGTGCAGGGTGAGGGCGCTGTATGTCTGCGTGCAGGGTGAGGGCGCTGTATAGCGGGGTGCAGGGTGGCGACGCTGTGTGATTGCGCCCCCCTTATCGTCAGAGGGAAGAATCATTTGCTGCTCCAGTGGATGAATGAGCGATCCTGGTTGTCAGGTCATGGTCACATGATCAGTACTTCCAGGATTACAGCCTTCATTCATTCAGAATTTTTGTTGCAGCAAATGGATAATGCTTGCATCATTGCAGCATCTCTCTGGAGAGCTGGGGGGCGCTGTGTGCAAGAGTGGGGATGTAGTGTGGCGAGGTGCAGGGTGAGGGCGCTGTGTGGCTGCGTGCAGGGTAAGGGTGGTTCATGGCGGGGTGCAGGGTGGCGACGCTGTGTGATTGCGCCCCCCTTATCGTCAGAGGGAAGAATCATTTGCTGCTCCAGTGGATGAATGAGCGATCCTGGTTGTCAGGTCATGGTCACATGATCAGTACTTCCAGGATTACAGCCTTCATTCATTCAGAATTTTTGTTGCAGCAAATGGATAATGCTTGCTTCATTGCAGCATTTCTCTTTAGAGCTGGGGGGCGCTTTGTGGCTTGGCGCAGAGTGGGGGTGTTGTGTGGCGAGGTGCAGGGTGAGGGCGCTGTGTGGCTGCGTGCAGGGTGAGGGTGCTGTATGTCTGCGTGCAGGGTGAGGGCGCTGTATGTCTGCGTGCAGGGTGAGGGCGCTGTATGTCTGCGTGCAGGGTGAGGGCGCTGTATAGCGGGGTGCAGGGTGGCGACGCTGTGTGATTGCGCCCCCCTTATCGTCAGAGGGATGAATCATTTGCTGCTCCAGTGGATGAATGAGCGATCCTGGTTGTCAGGTCATGGTCACATGATCAGTACTTCCAGGATTACAGGCTTCATTCATTCAGAATTTTTGTTGCAGCAAATGGATAATGCTTGCTTCATTACAGCATCTCTCTTTAGAGCTGGGGGGCGCTGTGTGGCTGGGCGCAGAGTGGGGGTGTTGTGTGGCGAGGTGCAGGGTGAGGGCGCTGTGTGGCTGCGTGCAGGGTGAGGGTGCTGTATGTCTGCGTGCAGGGTGAGGGCGCTGTATGTCTGCGTGCAGGGTGAGGGCACTGTATGTCTGCGTGCAGGGTGAGGGCGCTGTATGTCTGCGAGGTGCAGGGTGAGGGCGCTGTATGTCTGCGTGCAGGGTGAGGGCGCTGTATAGCGGGGTGCAGGGTGGCGACGCTGTGTGATTGCGCCCCCCTTATCGTCAGAGGGAAGAATCATTTGCTGCTCCAGTGAATGAATGAGCGATCCTGGTTGTCAGGTCATGGTCACATGATCAGTACTTCCAGGATTACAGCCTTCATTCATTCAGAATTTTTGTTGCAGCAAATGGATAATGCTTGCATCATTGCAGCATCTCTCTGGAGAGCTGGGGGGCGCTGTGTGGCTGTGCGCAAGAGTGGGGATGTAGTGTGGCGAGGTGCAGGGTGAGGGCGCTGTGTGGCTGCGTGCAGGGTAAGGGCGGTTCATGGCGGGGTGCAGGGTGGCGACGCTGTGTGATTGCGCCCCCCTTATCGTCAGAGGGAAGAATCATTTGCTGCTCCAGTGGATGAATGAGCGATCCTGGTTGTCAGGTCATGGTCACATGATCAGTACTTCCAGGATTACAGCCTTTATTCATTCAGAATTTTTGTTGCAGCAAATGGTTAATGCTTGCTTCATTGCAGCATCTCTCTTTAGAGCTGGGGGGCGCTGTGTGGCTGGGGGCGCAGAGTGGGGGTGTTGTGTGGCGAGGTGCAGGGTGAGGGCGCTGTGTGGCTGCGTGCAGGGTGAGGGTGCTGTATGTCTGCGTGCAGGGTGAGGGCGCTGTATGTCTGCGTGCAGGGTGAGGGCGCTGTATGTCTGCGTGCAGGGTGAGGGGGCTGTATAGCGGGGTGCAGGGTGGCGACGCTGTGTGATTGCGCCCCCCTTATCGTCAGAGGGAAGAATCATTTGCTGCTCCAGTGGATGAATGAGCGATCCTGGTTGTCAGGTCATGGTCACATGATCAGTACTTCCAGGATTACAGCCTTCATTCATTCAGAATTTTTGTTGCAGCAAATGGATAATGCTTGCTTCATTGCAGCATCTCTCTTTAGAGCTGAGGGGCGCTGTGTGGCTGGGCGCAGAGTGGGGGTGTTGTGTGGCGAGGTGCAGGGTGAGGGCGCTGTGTGGCTGCGTGCAGGGTGAGGGCGCTGTATGTCTGCGTGCAGGGTGAGGGCGCTGTATGTCTGCGTGCAGGGTGAGGGCGCTGTATGTCTGCGTGCAGGGTGAGGGCGCTGTATGTCTGCGTGCAGGGTGAGGGCGCTGTATAGCGGGGTGCAGGGTGGCGACGCTGTGTGATTGCGCCCCCCTTATCGTCAGAGGGAAGAATCATTTGCTGCTCCAGTGGATGAATGAGCGATCCTGGTTGTCAGGTCATGGTCACATGATCAGTACTTCCAGGATTACAGCCTTCATTCATTCAGAATTTTTGTTGCAGCAAATGGATAATGCTTGCATCATTGCAGCATCTCTCTGGAGAGCTGGGGGGCACTGTGTGGCTGTGCGCAGAGTGGGGGTGTTGTGTGGCGAGGTGCAGGGTGAGGGCGCTGTGTGGCTGCGTGCAGGGTGAGGGTGCTGTATGTCTGCGTGCAGGGTGAGGGCGCTGTATGTCTGCGTGCAGGGTGAGGGCGCTGTATGTCTGCGTGCAGGGTGAGGGCGCTGTATGTCTGCGTGCAGGGTGAGGGCGCTGTATGTCTGCGTGCAGGGTGAGGGCGCTGTATAGCAGGGTGGCGACGCTGTGTGATTGCGCCCCCCTTATCGTCAGAGGGAAGAATCATTTGCTGCTCCAGTGGATGAATGAGCGATCCTGGTTGTCAGGTCATGGTCACATGATCAGTACTTCCAGGATTACAGCCTTCATTCATTCAGAATTTTTGTTGCAGCAAATGGATAATGCTTGCATCATTGCAGCATCTCTCTGGAGAGCTGGGGGGCGCTGTGTGGCTGTGCGCAAGAGTGGGGATGTAGTGTGGCGAGGTGCAGGGTGAGGGCGCTGTGTGGCTGCGTGCAGGGTAAGGGCGGTTCATGGCGGGGTGCAGGGTGGCGACGCTGTGTGATTGCGCCCCCCTTATCATCAGAGGGAAGAATCATTTGCTGCTCCAGTGGATGAATGAGCGATCCTGGTTGTCAGGTCATGGTCACATGATCAGTACTTCCAGGATTACAGACTTTATTCATTCAGAATTTTTGTTGCAGCAAATGGATAATGCTTGCTTCATTGCAGCATCTCTCTTTAGAGCTGGGGGGCGCTGTGTGGCTGGGCGCAGAGTGGGGGTGTTGTGTGGCGAGGTGCAGGGTGAGGGCGCTGTGTGGCTGCGTGCAGGGTGAGGGTGCTGTATGTCTGCGTGCAGGGTGAGGGCGCTGTATGTCTGCGTGCAGGGTGAGGGCGCTGTATGTCTGCGTGCAGGGTGAGGGCGCTGTATGTCTGCGTGCAGGGTGAGGGCGCTGTATAGCGGGGTGCAGGGTGGCGACGCTGTGTGATTGCGCCCCCCTTATCGTCAGAGGGAAGAATCATTTGCTGCTCCAGTGGATGAATGAGCGATCCTGGTTGTCAGGTCATGGTCACATGATCAGTACTTCCAGGATTACAGCCTTCATTCATTCAGAATTTTTGTTGCAGCAAATGGATAATGCTTGCATCATTGCAGCATCTCTCTGGAGAGCTGGGGGGCGCTGTGTGCAAGAGTGGGGATGTAGTGTGGCGAGGTGCAGGGTGAGGGCGCTGTGTGGCTGCGTGCAGGGTAAGGGCGGTTCATGGCGGGGTGCAGGGTGGCGACGCTGTGTGATTGCGCCCCCCTTATCGTCAGAGGGAAGAATCATTTGCTGCTCCAGTGGATGAATGAGCGATCCTGGTTGTCAGGTCATGGTCACATGATCAGTACTTCCAGGATTACAGCCTTCATTCATTCAGAATTTTTGTTGCAGCAAATGGATAATGCTTGCTTCATTGCAGCATTTCTCTTTAGAGCTGGGGGGCGCTTTGTGGCTTGGCGCAGAGTGGGGGTGTTGTGTGGCGAGGTGCAGGGTGAGGGCGCTGTGTGGCTGCGTGCAGGGTGAGGGTGCTGTATGTCTGCGTGCAGGGTGAGGGCGCTGTATGTCTGCGTGCAGGGTGAGGGCGCTGTATGTCTGCGTGCAGGGTGAGGGCGCTGTATAGCGGGGTGCAGGGTCGCGACGCTGTGTGATTGCGCCCCCCTTATCGTCAGAGGGATGAATCATTTGCTGCTCCAGTGGATGAATGAGCGATCCTGGTTGTCAGGTCATGGTCACATGATCAGTACTTCCAGGATTACAGGCTTCATTCATTCAGAATTTTTGTTGCAGCAAATGGATAATGCTTGCTTCATTACAGCATCTCTCTTTAGAGCTGGGGGGCGCTGTGTGGCTGGGCGCAGAGTGGGGGTGTTGTGTGGCGAGGTGCAGGGTGAGGGCGCTGTGTGGCTGCGTGCAGGGTGAGGGTGCTGTATGTCTGCGTGCAGGGTGAGGGCGCTGTATGTCTGCGTGCAGGGTGAGGGCACTGTATGTCTGCGTGCAGGGTGAGGGCGCTGTATGTCTGCGAGGTGCAGGGTGAGGGCGCTGTATGTCTGCGTGCAGGGTGAGGGCGCTGTATAGCGGGGTGCAGGGTGGCGACGCTGTGTGATTGCGCCCCCCTTATCGTCAGAGGGAAGAATCATTTGCTGCTCCAGTGAATGAATGAGCGATCCTGGTTGTCAGGTCATGGTCACATGATCAGTACTTCCAGGATTACAGCCTTCATTCATTCAGAATTTTTGTTGCAGCAAATGGATAATGCTTGCATCATTGCAGCATCTCTCTGGAGAGCTGGGGGGCGCTGTGTGGCTGTGCGCAAGAGTGGGGATGTAGTGTGGCGAGGTGCAGGGTGAGGGCACTGTGTGGCTGCGTGCAGGGTAAGGGCGGTTCATGGCGGGGTGCAGGGTGGCGACGCTGTGTGATTGCGCCCCCCTTATCGTCAGAGGGAAGAATCATTTGCTGCTCCAGTGGATGAATGAGCGATCCTGGTTGTCAGGTCATGGTCACATGATCAGTACTTCCAGGATTACAGCCTTTATTCATTCAGAATTTTTGTTGCAGCAAATGGTTAATGCTTGCTTCATTGCAGCATCTCTCTTTAGAGCTGGGGGGCGCTGTGTGGCTGGGCGCAGAGTGGGGGTGTTGTGTGGCGAGGTGCAGGGTGAGGGCGCTGTGTGGCTGCGTGCAGGGTGAGGGCGCTGTATGTCTGCGTGCAGGGTGAGGGCGCTGTATGTCTGCGTGCAGGGTGAGGGCGCTGTATGTCTGCGTGCAGGGTGAGGGCGCTGTATGTCTGCGTGCAGGGTGAGGGCGCTGTATAGCGGGGTGCAGGGTGGCGACGCTGTGTGATTGCGCCCCCCTTATCGTCAGAGGGAAGAATCATTTGCTGCTCCAGTGGATGAATGAGCGATCCTGGTTGTCAGGTCATGGTCACATGATCAGTACTTCCAGGATTACAGCCTTCATTCATTCAGAATTTTTGTTGCAGCAAATGGATAATGCTTGCATCATTGCAGCATCTCTCTGGAGAGCTGGGGGGCACTGTGTGGCTGTGCGCAGAGTGGGGGTGTTGTGTGGCGAGGTGCAGGGTGAGGGCGCTGTGTGGCTGCGTGCAGGGTGAGGGTGCTGTATGTCTGCGTGCAGGGTGAGGGCGCTGTATGTCTGCGTGCAGGGTGAGGGCGCTGTATGTCTGCGTGCAGGGTGAGGGCGCTGTATGTCTGCGTGCAGGGTGAGGGCGCTGTATGTCTGCGTGCAGGGTGAGGGCGCTGTATAGCAGGGTGGCGACGCTGTTTGATTGCGCCCCCCTTATCGTCAGAGGGAAGAATCATTTGCTGCTCCAGTGGATGAATGAGCGATCCTGGTTGTCAGGTCATGGTCACATGATCAGTACTTCCAGGATTACAGCCTTCATTCATTCAGAATTTTTGTTGCAGCAAATGGATAATGCTTGCATCATTGCAGCATCTCTCTGGAGAGCTGGGGGGCGCTGTGTGGCTGTGCGCAAGAGTGGGGATGTAGTGTGGCGAGGTGCAGGGTGAGGGCGCTGTGTGGCTGCGTGCAGGGTAAGGGCGGTTCATGGCGGGGTGCAGGGTGGCGACGCTGTGTGATTGCGCCCCCCTTATCATCAGAGGGAAGAATCATTTGCTGCTCCAGTGGATGAATGAGCGATCCTGGTTGTCAGGTCATGGTCACATGATCAGTACTTCCAGGATTACAGACTTTATTCATTCAGAATTTTTGTTGCAGCAAATGGATAATGCTTGCTTCATTGCAGCATCTCTCTTTAGAGCTGGGGGGCGCTGTGTGGCTGGGCGCAGAGTGGGGGTGTTGTGTGGCGAGGTGCAGGGTGAGGGCGCTGTGTGGCTGCGTGCAGGGTGAGGGTGCTGTATGTCTGCGTGCAGGGTGAGGGCGCTGTATGTCTGCGTGCAGGGTGAGGGCGCTGTATGTCTGCGTGCAGGGTGAGGGCGCTGTATGTCTGCGTGCAGGGTGAGGGCGCTGTATAGCGGGGTGCAGGGTGGCGACGCTGTGTGATTGCGCCCCCCTTATCGTCAGAGGGAAGAATCATTTGCTGCTCCAGTGGATGAATGAGCGATCCTGGTTGTCAGGTCATGGTCACATGATCAGTACTTCCAGGATTACAGCCTTCATTCATTCAGAATTTTTGTTGCAGCAAATGGATAATGCTTGCATCATTGCAGCATCTCTCTGGAGAGCTGGGGGGCGCTGTGTGCAAGAGTGGGGATGTAGTGTGGCGAGGTGCAGGGTGAGGGCGCTGTGTGGCTCCGTGCAGGGTAAGGGCGGTTCATGGCGGGGTGCAGGGTGGCGACGCTGTGTGATTGCGCCCCCCTTATCGTCAGAGGGAAGAATCATTTGCTGCTCCAGTGGATGAATGAGCGATCCTGGTTGTCAGGTCATGGTCACATGATCAGTACTTCCAGGATTACAGCCTTCATTCATTCAGAATTTTTGTTGCAGCAAATGGATAATGCTTGCTTCATTGCAGCATTTCTCTTTAGAGCTGGGGGCGCTTTGTGGCTTGGCGCAGAGTGGGGGTGTTGTGTGGCGAGGTGCAGGGTGAGGGCGCTGTGTGGCTGCGTGCAGGGTGAGGGTGCTGTATGTCTGCGTGCAGGGTGAGGGCGCTGTATGTCTGCGTGCAGGGTGAGGGCGCTGTATGTCTGCGTGCAGGGTGAGGGCGCTGTATAGCGGGGTGCAGGGTCGCGACGCTGTGTGATTGCGCCCCCCTTATCGTCAGAGGGATGAATCATTTGCTGCTCCAGTGGATGAATGAGCGATCCTGGTTGTCAGGTCATGGTCACATGATCAGTACTTCCAGGATTACAGGCTTCATTCATTCAGAATTTTTGTTGCAGCAAATGGATAATGCTTGCTTCATTACAGCATCTCTCTTTAGAGCTGGGGGGCGCTGTGTGGCTGGGCGCAGAGTGGGGGTGTTGTGTGGCGAGGTGCAGGGTGAGGGCGCTGTGTGGCTGCGTGCAGGGTGAGGGTGCTGTATGTCTGCGTGCAGGGTGAGGGCGCTGTATGTCTGCGTGCAGGGTGAGGGCACTGTATGTCTGCGTGCAGGGTGAGGGCGCTGTATGTCTGCGAGGTGCAGGGTGAGGGCGCTGTATGTCTGCGTGCAGGGTGAGGGCGCTGTATAGCGGGGTGCAGGGTGGCGACGCTGTGTGATTGCGCCCCCCTTATCGTCAGAGGGAAGAATCATTTGCTGCTCCAGTGAATGAATGAGCGATCCTGGTTGTCAGGTCATGGTCACATGATCAGTACTTCCAGGATTACAGCCTTCATTCATTCAGAATTTTTGTTGCAGCAAATGGATAATGCTTGCATCATTGCAGCATCTCTCTGGAGAGCTGGGGGGCGCTGTGTGGCTGTGCGCAAGAGTGGGGATGTAGTGTGGCGAGGTGCAGGGTGAGGGCACTGTGTGGCTGCGTGCAGGGTAAGGGCGGTTCATGGCGGGGTGCAGGGTGGCGACGCTGTGTGATTGCGCCCCCCTTATCGTCAGAGGGAAGAATCATTTGCTGCTCCAGTGGATGAATGAGCGATCCTGGTTGTCAGGTCATGGTCACATGATCAGTACTTCCAGGATTACAGCCTTTATTCATTCAGAATTTTTGTTGCAGCAAATGGTTAATGCTTGCTTCATTGCAGCATCTCTCTTTAGAGCTGAGGGGCGCTGTGTGGCTGGGCGCAGAGTGGGGGTGTTGTGTGGCGAGGTGCAGGGTGAGGGCGCTGTGTGGCTGCGTGCAGGGTGAGGGTGCTGTATGTCTGCGTGCAGGGTGAGGGCGCTGTATGTCTGCGTGCAGGGTGAGGGCGCTGTATGTCTGCGTGCAGGGTGAGGGGGCTGTATAGCGGGGTGCAGGGTGGCGACGCTGTGTGATTGCGCCCCCCTTATCGTCAGAGGGAAGAATCATTTGCTGCTCCAGTGGATGAATGAGCGATCCTGGTTGTCAGGTCATGGTCACATGATCAGTACTTCCAGGATTACAGCCTTCATTCATTCAGAATTTTTGTTGCAGCAAATGGATAATGCTTGCTTCATTGCAGCATCTCTCTTTAGAGCTGAGGGGCGCTGTGTGGCTGGGCGCAGAGTGGGGGTGTTGTGTGGCGAGGTGCAGGGTGAGGGCGCTGTGTGGCTGCGTGCAGGGTGAGGGCGCTGTATGTCTGCGTGCAGGGTGAGGGCGCTGTATGTCTGCGTGCAGGGTGAGGGCGCTGTATGTCTGCGTGCAGGGTGAGGGCGCTGTATAGCGGGGTGCAGGGTGGCGACGCTGTGTGATTGCGCCCCCCTTATCGTCAGAGGGAAGAATCATTTGCTGCTCCAGTGGATGAATGAGCGATCCTGGTTGTCAGGTCATGGTCACATGATCAGTACTTCCAGGATTACAGCCTTCATTCATTCAGAATTTTTGTTGCAGCAAATGGATAATGCTTGCATCATTGCAGCATCTCTCTGGAGAGCTGGGGGGCACTGTGTGGCTGTGCGCAGAGTGGGGGTGTTGTGTGGCGAGGTGCAGGGTGAGGGCGCTGTGTGGCTGCGTGCAGGGTGAGGGTGCTGTATGTCTGCGTGCAGGGTGAGGGCGCTGTATGTCTGCGTGCAGGGTGAGGGCGCTGTATGTCTGCGTGCAGGGTGAGGGCGCTGTATGTCTGCGTGCAGGGTGGGGGCGCTGTATGTCTGCGTGCAGGGTGAGGGCGCTGTATAGCGGGGTGCAGGGTGGCGACGCTGTGTGATTGCGCCCCCCTTATCGTCAGAGGGAAGAATCATTTGCTGCTCCAGTGGATGAATGAGCGATCCTGGTTGTCAGGTCATGGTCACATGATCAGTACTTCCAGGATTACAGCCTTCATTCATTCAGAATTTTTGTTGCAGCAAATGGATAATGCTTGCATCATTGCAGCATCTCTCTGGAGAGCTGGGGGGCGCTGTGTGGCTGTGCGCAAGAGTGGGGATGTAGTGTGGCGAGGTGCAGGGTGAGGGCGCTGTGTGGCTGCGTGCAGGGTAAGGGCGGTTCATGGCGGGGTGCAGGGTGGCGACGCTGTGTGATTGCGCCCCCCTTATCATCAGAGGGAAGAATCATTTGCTGCTCCAGTGGATGAATGAGCGATCCTGGTTGTCAGGTCATGGTCACATGATCAGTACTTCCAGGATTACAGACTTTATTCATTCAGAATTTTTGTTGCAGCAAATGGATAATGCTTGCATCATTGCAGCATCTCTCTTTAGAGCTGGGGGGCGCTGTGTGGCTGGGCGCAGAGTGGGGGTGTTGTGTGGCGAGGTGCAGGGTGAGGGCGCTGTGTGGCTGCGTGCAGGGTGAGGGTGCTGTATGTCTGCGTGCAGGGTGAGGGCGCTGTATGTCTGCGTGCAGGGTGAGGGCGCTGTATGTCTGCGTGCAGGGTGAGGGCGCTGTATAGCAGGGTGCAGGGTGGCGACGCTGTGTGATTGCGCCCCCCTTATCGTCAGAGGGAAGAATCATTTGCTGCTCCAGTGGATGAATGAGCGATCCTGGTTGTCAGGTCATGGTCACATGATCAGTACTTCCAGGATTACAGCCTTCATTCATTCAGAATTTTTGTTGCAGCAAATGGATACTGCTTGCATCATTGCAGCATCTCTCTGGAGAGCTGGGGGGCGCTGTGTGCAAGAGTGGGGATGTAGTGTGGCGAGGTGCAGGGTGAGGGCGCTGTGTGGCTGCGTGCAGGGTAAGGGCGGTTCATGGCGGGGTGCAGGGTGGCGACGCTGTGTGATTGCGCCCCCTTTATCGTCAGAGGGAAGAATCATTTGCTGCTCCAGTGGATGAATGAGCGATCCTGGTTGTCAGGTCATGGTCACATGATCAGTACTTCCAGGATTACAGCCTTCATTCATTCAGAATTTTTGTTGCAGCAAATGGATAATGCTTGCTTCATTGCAGCATCTCTCTTTAGAGCTGGGGGGCGCTGTGTGGCTGGGCGCAGAGTGAGGGTGTTGTGTGGCGAGGTGCAGGGTGAGGGCGCTGTGTGGCTGCGTGCAGGGTGAGGGTGCTGTATGTCTGCGTGCAGGGTGAGGGCGCTGTATGTCTGCATGCAGGGTGAGGGCGCTGTATGTCTGCATGCAGGGTGAGGGCGCTGTATAGCGGGGTGCAGGGTGGCGACGCTGTGTGATTGCGCCCCCCTTATCGTCAGAGGGAAGAATCATTTGCTGCTCCAGTGGATGAATGAGCGATCCTGGTTGTCAGGTCATGGTCACATGATCAGTACTTCCAGGATTACAGCCTTCATTCATTCAGAATTTTTGTTGCAGCAAATGGATAATGCTTGCATCATTGCAGCATCTCTCTGGAGAGCTGGGGGGCGCTGTGTGCAAGAGTGGGGATGTAGTGTGGCGAGGTGGAGGGTGAGGGCGCTGTGTGGCTGCGTGCAGGGTAAGCGCGGTTCATGGCGGGCTGCAGGGTGGCGACGCTGTGTGATTGCGCCCCCTTTATCGTCAGAGGGAAGAATCATTTGCTGCTCCAGTGGATGAATGAGCGATCCTGGTTGTCAGGTCATGGTCACATGATCAGTACTTCCAGGATTACAGCCTTCATTCATTCAGAATTTTTGTTGCAGCAAATGGATAATGCTTGCTTCATTGCAGCATCTCTCTTTAGAGCTGGGGGGCGCTGTGTGGCTGGGCGCAGAGTGAGGGTGTTGTGTGGCGAGGTGCAGGGTGAGGGCGCTGTGTGGCTGCGTGCAGGGTGAGGGTGCTGTATGTCTGCGTGCAGGGTGAGGGCGCTGTATGTCTGCCTGCAGGGTGAGGGCGCTGTATGTCTGCGTGCATGGTGAGGGCGCTGTATAGCGGGGTGCAGGGTGGCGACGCTGTGTGATTGCGCCCCCCTTATCGTCAGAGGGAAGAATCATTTGCTGCTCCAGTGGATGAATGAGCGATCCTGGTTGTCAGGTCATGGTCACATGATCAGTACTTCCAGGATTACAGCCTTCATTCATTCAGAATTTTTGTTGCAGCAAATGGATAATGCTTGCTTCATTGCAGCATCTCTCTTTAGAGCTGGGGGGCGCTGTGTGGCTGGGCGCAGAGTGGGGGTGTTGTGTGGCGAGGTGCAGGGTGAGGGCGCTGTGTGGCTGCGTGCAGGCTGAGGGTGCTGTATGTCTGCGTGCAGGGTGAGGGCGCTGTATGTCTGCGTGCAGGGTGAGGGAGCTGTATGTCTGCGTGCAGGGTGAGGGCGCTGTATGTCTGCGTGCAGGGTGAGGGCGCTGTATAGCGGGGTGCAGGGTGGCGACGCTGTGTGATTGCGCCCCCCTTATCATCAGAGGGAAGAATCATTTGCTGCTCCAGTGGATTTATGAGCGATCCTGGTTGTCAGGTCATGGTCACATGATCAGTACTTCCAGGATTACAGCCTTCATTCATTCAGAATTTTTGTTGCAGCAAATGGATAATGCTTGCATCATTGCAGCATCTCTCTGGAGAGCTGGGGGGCGCTGTGTGCAAGAGTGGGGATGTAGTGTGGCGAGGTGCAGGGTGAGGGCGCTGTGTGGCTGCGTGCAGGGTAAGGGCGGTTCATGGCGGGGTGCAGGGTGGCGACGCTGTGTGATTGCGCCCCCCTTATCGTCAGAGGGAAGAATCATTTGCTGCTCCAGTGGATGAATGAGCGATCCTGGTTGTCAGGTCATGGTCACATGATCAGTACTTCCAGGATTACAGCCTTCATTCATTCAGAATTTTTGTTGCAGCAAATGGATAATGCTTGCTTCATTGCAGCATCTCTCTTTAGAGCTGGGGGGCGCTGTGTGGCTGGGCGCAGAGTGGGGGTGTTGTGTGGCGAGGTGCAGGGTGAGGGCGCTGTGTGGCTGCGTTCAGGGTGAGGGTGCTGTATGTCTGCGTGCAGGGTGAGGGCGCTGTATGTCTGCGTGCAGGGTGAGGGCGCTGTATGTCTGCGTGCAGGGTGAGGGCGCTGTATGTCTGCGTGCAGGGTGAGGGCGCTGTATAGCGGGGTGCAGGATGGCGACGCTGTGTGATTGCGCCCCCCTTATCGTCAGAGGGAAGAATCATTTGCTGCTCCAGTGGATGAATGAGCGATCCTGGTTGTCAGGTCATGGTCACATGATCAGTACTTCCAGGATTACAGCCTTCATTCATTCAGAATTTTTGTTGCAGCAAATGGATAATGCTTGCATTATTGCAGCATCTCTCTGGAGAGCTGGGGGGCGCTGTGTGGCTGTGCGCAAGAGTGGGGATATAGTGTGGCGAGGTGCAGGGTGAGGGCGCTGTGTGGCTGCGTGCAGGGTAAGGGCGGGTCATGGCGGGGTGCAGGGTGGCGACGCTGTGTGATTGCGCCCCCCCTTATCGTCAGAGGGAAGAATTATTTGCTGCTCCAGTGGATGAATGAGCGATCCTGGTTGTCAGGTCATGGTCACATGATCAGTACTTCCAGGATTACAGCCTTCATTCATTCAGAATTTTTGTTGCAGCAAATGGATAATGCTTGCATCATTGCAGCATCTCTCTGGAGAGCTGGGGGGCGCTGTGTGCAAGAGTGGGGATGTAGTGTGGCGAGGTGCAGGGTGAGGGCGCTGTGTGGCTGCGTGCAGGGTAAGGGCGGTTCATGGCGGGGTGCAGGGTGGCGACGCTGTGTGATTGCGCCCCCCTTATCGTCAGAGGGAAGAATCATTTGCTGCTCCAGTGGATGAATGAGCGATCCTGGTTGTCAGGTCATGGTCACATGATCAGTACTTCCAGGATTACAGCCTTCATTCATTCAGAATTTTTGTTGCAGCAAATGGATAATGCTTGCTTCATTGCAGCATCTCTCTTTAGAGCTGGGGGGCGCTGTGTGGCTGGGCGCAGAGTGGGGGTGTTGTGTGGCGAGGTGCAGGGTGAGGGCGCTGTGTGGCTGCGTTCAGGGTGAGGGTGCTGTATGTCTGCGTGCAGGGTGAGGGCGCTGTATGTCTGCGTGCAGGGTGAGGGCGCTGTATGTCTGCGTGCAGGGTGAGGGCGCTGTATGTCTGCGTGCAGGGTGAGGGCGCTGTATAGCGGGGTGCAGGATGGCGACGCTGTGTGATTGCGCCCCCCTTATCGTCAGAGGGAAGAATCATTTGCTGCTCCAGTGGATGAATGAGCGATCCTGGTTGTCAGGTCATGGTCACATGATCAGTACTTCCAGGATTACAGCCTTCATTCATTCAGAATTTTTGTTGCAGCAAATGGATAATGCTTGCATTATTGCAGCATCTCTCTGGAGAGCTGGGGGGCGCTGTGTGGCTGTGCGCAAGAGTGGGGATATAGTGTGGCGAGGTGCAGGGTGAGGGCGCTGTGTGGCTGCGTGCAGGGTAAGGGCGGGTCATGGCGGGGTGCAGGGTGGCGACGCTGTGTGATTGCGCCCCCCTTATCGTCAGAGGGAAGAATTATTTGCTGCTCCAGTGGATGAATGAGCGATCCTGGTTGTCAGGTCATGGTCACATGATCAGTACTTCCAGGATTACAGCCTTCATTCATTCAGAATTTTTGTTGCAGCAAATGGATAATGCTTGCATCATTGCAGCATCTCTCTGGAGAGCTGGGGGGCGCTGTGTGGCTGTGCGCAAGAGTGGGGATGTAGTGTGGCGAGGTGCAGGGTGAGGGCGCTGTGTGGCTGCGTGCAGGGTAAGGGCGGTTCATGGCGGGGTGCAGGGTGGCGACGCTGTGTGATTGCGCCCCCCTTATCATCAGAGGGAAGAATCATTTGCTGCTCCAGTGGATGAATGAGCGATCCTGGTTGTCAGGTCATGGTCACATGATCAGTACTTCCAGGATTACAGACTTTATTCATTCAGAATTTTTGTTGCAGCAAATGGATAATGCTTGCTTCATTGCAGCATCTCTCTTTAGAGCTGGGGGGCGCTGTGTGGCTGTGCGCAGAGTGGGGGTGTTGTGTGGCGAGGTGCAGGGTGAGGGCGCTGTGTGGCTGCGTGCAGGGTGAGGGTGCTGTATGTCTGCGTGCAGGGTGAGGGCGCTGTATGTCTGCGTGCAGGGTGAGGGCGCTGTATGTCTGCGTGCAGGGTGAGGGCGCTGTATGTCTGCGTGCAGGGTGAGGGCGCTGTATAGCGGGGTGCAGGGTGGCGACGCTGTGTGATTGCGCCCCCCTTATCGTCAGAGGGAAGAATCATTTGCTGCTCCAGTGGATGAATGAGCGATCCTGGTTGTCAGGTCATGGTCACATGATCAGTACTTCCAGGATTACAGCCTTCATTCATTCAGAATTTTTGTTGCAGCAAATGGATAATGCTTGCATCATTGCAGCATCTCTCTGGAGAGCTGGGGGGCGCTGTGTGGCTGTGCGCAAGAGTGGGGATGTAGTGTGGCGAGGTGCAGGGTGAGGGCGCTGTGTGGCTGCGTGCAGGGTAAGGGCGGTTCATGGCGGGGTGCAGGGTGGCGACGCTGTGTGATTGCGCCCCCCTTATCATCAGAGGGAAGAATCATTTGCTGCTCCAGTGGATGAATGAGCGATCCTGGTTGTCAGGTCATGGTCACATGATCAGTACTTCCAGGATTACAGACTTTATTCATTCAGAATTTTTGTTGCAGCAAATGGATAATGCTTGCATCATTGCAGCATCTCTCTTTAGAGCTGGGGGGCGCTGTGTGGCTGGGCGCAGAGTGGGGGTGTTGTGTGGCGAGGTGCAGGGTGAGGGCGCTGTGTGGCTGCGTGCAGGGTGAGGGTGCTGTATGTCTGCGTGCAGGGTGAGGGCGCTGTATGTCTGCGTGCAGGGTGAGGGCGCTGTATGTCTGCGTGCAGGGTGAGGGCGCTGTATAGCAGGGTGCAGGGTGGCGACGCTGTGTGATTGCGCCCCCCTTATCGTCAGAGGGAAGAATCATTTGCTGCTCCAGTGGATGAATGAGCGATCCTGGTTGTCAGGTCATGGTCACATGATCAGTACTTCCAGGATTACAGCCTTCATTCATTCAGAATTTTTGTTGCAGCAAATGGATAATGCTTGCATCATTGCAGCATCTCTCTGGAGAGCTGGGGGGCGCTGTGTGCAAGAGTGGGGATGTAGTGTGGCGAGGTGCAGGGTGAGGGCGCTGTGTGGCTGCGTGCAGGGTAAGGGCGGTTCATGGCGGGGTGCAGGGTGGCGACGCTGTGTGATTGCGCCCCCTTTATCGTCAGAGGGAAGAATCATTTGCTGCTCCAGTGGATGAATGAGCGATCCTGGTTGTCAGGTCATGGTCACATGATCAGTACTTCCAGGATTACAGCCTTCATTCATTCAGAATTTTTGTTGCAGCAAATGGATAATGCTTGCTTCATTGCAGCATCTCTCTTTAGAGTTGGGGGGCGCTGTGTGGCTGGGCGCAGAGTGAGGGTGTTGTGTGGCGAGGTGCAGGGTGAGGGCGCTGTGTGGCTGCGTGCAGGGTGAGGGTGCTGTATGTCTGCGTGCAGGGTGAGGGCGCTGTATGTCTGCATGCAGGGTGAGGGCGCTGTATGTCTGCATGCAGGGTGAGGGCGCTGTATAGCGGGGTGCAGGGTGGCGACGCTGTGTGATTGCGCCCCCCTTATCGTCAGAGGGAAGAATCATTTGCTGCTCCAGTGGATGAATGAGCGATCCTGGTTGTCAGGTCATGGTCACGTGATCAGTACTTCCAGGATTACAGCCTTCATTCATTCAGAATTTTTGTTGCAGCAAATGGATAATGCTTGCATCATTGCAGCATCTCTCTGGAGAGCTGGGGGGCGCTGTGTGCAAGAGTGGGGATGTAGTGTGGCGAGGTGGAGGGTGAGGGCGCTGTGTGGCTGCGTGCAGGGTAAGGGCGGTTCATGGCGGGCTGCAGGGTGGCGACGCTGTGCGATTGCGCCCCCTTTATCGTCAGAGGGAAGAATCATTTGCTGCTCCAGTGGATGAATGAGCGATCCTGGTTGTCAGGTCATGGTCACATGATCAGTACTTCCAGGATTACAGCCTTCATTCATTCAGAATTTTTGTTGCAGCAAATGGATAATGCTTGCTTCATTGCAGCATCTCTCTTTAGACCTGGGGGGCGCTGTGTGGCTGGGCGCAGAGTGAGGGTGTTGTGTGGCGAGGTGCAGGGTGAGGGCGCTGTGTGGCTGCGTGCAGGGTGAGGGTGCTGTATGTCTGCGTGCAGGGTGAGTGCGCTGTATGTCTGCCTGCAGGGTGAGGGCGCTGTATGTCTGCGTGCAAGGTGAGGGCGCTGTATAGCGGGGTGCAGGGTGGCGACGCTGTGTGATTGCGCCCCCCTTATCGTCAGAGGGAAGAATCATTTGCTGCTCCAGTGGATGAATGAGCGATCCTGGTTGTCAGGTCATGGTCACATGATCAGTACTTCCAGGATTACCGCCTTCATTCATTCAGAATTTTTGTTGCAGCAAATGGATAATGCTTGCTTCATTGCAGCATCTCTCTTTAGAGCTGGGGGGCGCTGTGTGGCTGGGCGCAGAGTGGGGGTGTTGTGTGGCGAGGTGCAGGGTGAGGGCGCTGTGTGGCTGCGTGCAGGCTGAGGGTGCTGTATGTCTGCGTGCAGGGTGAAGGCGCTGTATGTCTGCGTGCAGGGTGAGGGCGCTGTATGTCTGCGTGCAGGGTGAGGGCGCTGTATGTCTGCGTGCAGGGTGAGGGCGCTGTATAGCGGGGTGCAGGGTGGCGACGCTGTGTGATTGCGCCCCCCTTATCATCAGAGGGAAGAATCATTTGCTGCTCCAGTGGATGAATGAGCGATCCTGGTTGTCAGGTCATGGTCACATGATCAGTACTTCCAGGATTACAGCCTTCATTCATTCAGAATTTTTGTTGCAGCAAATGGATAATGCTTGCATCATTGCAGCATCTCTCTGGAGAGCTGGGGGGCGCTGTGTGCAAGAGTGGGGATGTAGTGTGGCGAGGTGCAGGGTGAGGGCGCTGTGTGGCTGCGTGCAGGGTAAGGGCGGTTCATGGCGGGGTGCAGGGTGGCGACGCTGTGTGATTGCGCCCCCTTTATCGTCAGAGGGAAGAATCATTTGCTGCTCCAGTGGATGAATGAGCGATCCTGGTTGTCAGGTCATGGTCACATGATCAGTACTTCCAGGATTACAGCCTTCATTCATTCAGAATTTTTGTTGCAGCAAATGGATAATGCTTGCTTCATTGCAGCATCTCTCTTTAGAGCTGGGGGGCGCTGTGTGGCTGGGCGCAGAGTGGGGGTGTTGTGTGGCGAGGTGCAGGGTGAGGGCGCTGTGTGGCTGCGTTCAGGGTGAGGGTGCTGTATGTCTGCGTGCAGGGTGAGGGCGCTGTATGTCTGCGTGCAGGGTGAGGGCGCTGTATGTCTGCGTGCAGGGTGAGGGCGCTGTATAGTGGGGTGCAGGGTGGCGACGCTGTGTGATTGCGCCCCCCTTATCGTCAGAGGGAAGAATCATTTGCTGCTCCAGTGGATGAATGAGCGATCCTGGTTGTCAGGTCATGGTCACATGATCAGTACTTCCAGGATTACAGCCTTCATTCATTCAGAATTTTTGTTGCAGCAAATGGATAATGCTTGCATCATTGCAGCATCTCTCTGGAGAGCTGGGGGGCGCTGTGTGGCTGTGCGCAAGAGTGGGGATGTAGTGTGGTGAGGTGCAGGGTGAGGGCGCTGTGTGGCTGCGTGCAGGGTAAGGGCGGGTCATGGCGGGGTGCAGGGTGGCGACGCTGTGTGATTGCGCCCCCCTTATCGTCAGAGGGAAGAATTATTTGCTGCTCCAGTGGATGAATGAGCGATCCTGGTTGTCAGGTCATGGTCACATGATCAGTACTTCCAGGATTACAGCCTTCATTCATTCAGAATTTTTGTTGCAGCAAATGGATAATGCTTGCATCATTGCAGCATCTCTCTGGAGAGCTGGGGGGCGCTGTGTGCAAGAGTGGGGATGTAGTGTGGCGAGGTGCAGGGTGAGGGCGCTGTGTGGCTGCGTGCAGGGTAAGGGCGGTTCATGGCGGGGTGCAGGGTGGCGATGCTGTGTGATTGCGCCCCCCTTATCGTCAGAGGGAAGAATCATTTGCTGCTCCAGTGGATGAATGAGCGATCCTGGTTGTCAGGTCATGGTCACATGATCAGTACTTCCAGGATTACAGCCTTCATTCATTCAGAATTTTTGTTGCAGCAAATGGATAATGCTTGCTTCATTGCAGCATCTCTCTTTAGAGCTGGGGGGCGCTGTGTGGCTGGGCGCAGAGTGGGGGTGTTGTGTGGCGAGGTGCAGGGTGAGGGCGCTGTGTGGCTGCGTTCAGGGTGAGGGTGCTGTATGTCTGCGTGCAGGGTGAGGGCGCTGTATGTCTGCGTGCAGGGTGAGGGCGCTGTATGTCTGCGTGCAGGGTGAGGGCGCTGTATGTCTGCGTGCAGGGTGAGGGCGCTGTATAGCGGGGTGCAGGGTGGCGACGCTGTGTGATTGCGCCCCCCTTATCGTCAGAGGGAAGAATCATTTGCTGCTCCAGTGGATGAATGAGCGATCCTGGTTGTCAGGTCATGGTCACATGATCAGTACTTCCAGGATTACAGCCTTCATTCATTCAGAATTTTTGTTGCAGCAAATGGATAATGCTTGCATCATTGCAGCATCTCTCTGGAGAGCTGGGGGGCGCTGTGTGGCTGTGCGCAAGAGTGGGGATGTAGTGTGGCGAGGTGCAGGGTGAGGGCGCTGTGTGGCTGCGTGCAGGGTAAGGGCGGGTCATGGCGGGGTGCAGGGTGGCGACGCTGTGTGATTGCGCCCCCCTTATCGTCAGAGGGAAGAATTATTTGCTGCTCCAGTGGATGAATGAGCGATCCTGGTTGTCAGGTCATGGTCACATGATCAGTACTTCCAGGATTACAGCCTTCATTCATTCAGAATTTTTGTTGCAGCAAATGGATAATGCTTGCATCATTGCAGCATCTCTCTGGAGAGCTGGGGGGCGCTGTGTGCAAGAGTGGGGATGTAGTGTGGCGAGGTGCAGGGTGAGGGCGCTGTGTGGCTGCGTGCAGGGTAAGGGCGGTTCATGGCGGGGTGCAGGGTGGCGACGCTGTGTGATTGCGCCCCCCTTATCGTCAGAGGGAAGAATCATTTGCTGCTCCAGTGGATGAATGAGCGATCCTGGTTGTCAGGTCATGGTCACATGATCAGTACTTCCAGGATTACAGCCTTCATTCATTCAGAATTTTTGTTGCAGCAAATGGATAATGCTTGCTTCATTGCAGCATCTCTCTTTAGAGCTGGGGGGCGCTGTGTGGCTGGGCGCAGAGTGGGGGTGTTGTGTGGCGAGGTGCAGGGTGAGGGCGCTGTGTGGCTGCGTTCAGGGTGAGGGTGCTGTATGTCTGCGTGCAGGGTGAGGGCGCTGTATGTCTGCGTGCAGGGTGAGGGCGCTGTATGTCTGCGTGCAGGGTGAGGGCGCTGTATGTCTGCGTGCAGGGTGAGGGCGCTGTATAGCGGGGTGCAGGGTGGCGACGCTGTGTGATTGCGCCCCCCTTATCGTCAGAGGGAAGAATCATTTGCTGCTCCAGTGGATGAATGAGCGATCCTGGTTGTCAGGTCATGGTCACATGATCAGTACTTCCAGGATTACAGCCTTCATTCATTCAGAATTTTTGTTGCAGCAAATGGATAATGCTTGCATCATTGCAGCATCTCTCTGGAGAGCTGGGGGGCGCTGTGTGGCTGTGCGCAAGAGTGGGGATGTAGTGTGGCGAGGTGCAGGGTGAGGGCGCTGTGTGGCTGCGTGCAGGGTAAGGGCGGGTCATGGCGGGGTGCAGGGTGGCGACGCTGTGTGATTGCGCCCCCCTTATCGTCAGATGGAAGAATTATTTGCTGCTCCAGTGGATGAATGAGCGATCCTGGTTGTCAGGTCATGGTCACATGATCTGTACTTCCAGGATTACAGCCTTCATTCATTCAGAATTTTTGTTGCAGCAAATGGATAATGCTTGCATCATTGCAGCATCTCTCTGGAGAGCTGGGGGGCGCTGTGTGCAAGAGTGGGGATGTAGTGTGGCGAGGTGCAGGGTGAGGGCGCTGTGTGGCTGCGTGCAGGGTAAGGGCGGTTCATGGCGGGGTGCAGGGTGGCGACGCTGTGTGATTGTGCCCCCCTTATCGTCAGAGGGAAGAATCATTTGCTGCTCCAGTGGATGAATGAGCGATCCTGGTTGTCAGGTCATGGTCACATGATCAGTACTTCCAGGATTACAGCCTTCATTCATTCAGAATTTTTGTTGCAGCAAATGGATAATGCTTGCTTCATTGCAGCATCTCTCTTTAGAGCTGGGGGGCGCTGTGTGGCTGGGCGCAGAGTGGGGATTTTGTGTGGCGAGGTACAGGGTGAGGGCGCTGTGTGGCGAGGTGCAGGGTGAGGGCGCTGTGTGGCTGCGTGCAGGGTGAGGGCGCTGTGTGGCTGCGTGCAAGGTGAGGGCGCTGTGTGGCTGCGTGCAGGGTGAGGGCGCTGTATAGCGGGGTGCAGGGTGGCGACGCTGTGTGATTGCGCCCCCCTTATCGTCAGAGGGAAGAATCATTTGCTGCTCCAGTGGATGAATGAGCGATCCTGGTTGTCAGGTCATGGTCACATGATCAGTACTTCCAGGATTACAGCCTTCATTCATTCAGAATTTTTGTTGCAGCAAATGGATAATGCTTGCATCATTGCAGCATCTCTCTGGAGAGCTGGGGGGCGCTGTGTGGCTGTGCGCAAGAGTGGGGATGTAGTGTGGCGAGGTGCAGGGTGAGGGCGCTGTGTGGCTGCGTGCAGGGTAAGGGCGGTTCATGGCGGGGTGCAGGGTGGCGACGCTGTGTGATTGCGCCCCCCTTATCGTCAGAGGGAAGAATCATTTGCTGCTCCAGAGGATGAATGAGCGATCCTGGTTGTCAGGTCATGGTCACATGATCAGTACTTCCAGGATTACAGCCTTCATTCATTCAGAATTTTTGTTGCAGCAAATGGATAATGCTTGCTTCATTGCAGCATCTCTCTTTAGAGCTGGGGGGCGCTGTGTGGCTGGGTGCAGAGTGGGGGTGTTGTGTGGCGAGGTGCAGGGTGAGGGTGCTGTGTGGCTGCGTGCAGGGTGAGGGCGCTGTATGTCTGCGTGCAGGGTGAGGGCGCTGTATGTCTGCGTGCAGGGTGAGGGCGCTGTATGTCTGCGTGCAGGGTGAGGGCGCTGTATGTTTGCGTGCAGGGTGAGGGCGCTGTATGTCTTCGTGCAGGGTGAGGGCGCTGTATAGCGGGGTGCAGGGTGGCGACGCTGTGTGATTGCGCCCCCCTTATCGTCAGAGGAAAGAATCATTTGCTGCTCCAGTGGATGAATGAGCGATCCTGGTTGTCAGGTCATGGTCACATGATCAGTACTTCCAGGATTACAGCCTTCATTCATTCAGAATTTTTGTTGCAGCAAATGGATAATGCTTGCATCATTGCAGCATCTCTCTGGAGAGCTGGGGGGCTCTGTGTGGCTGTGCGCAAGAGTGGGGATGTAGTGTGGTGAGGTGCAGGGTGAGGGCGCTGTGTGGCTGCGTGCAGGGTAAGGGCGGTTCATGGCGGGGTGCAGGGTGGCGACGCTGTGTGATTGCGCCCCCCTTATCGTCAGAGGGAAGAATCATTTGCTGCTCCAGTGGATGAATGAGCGATCCTGGTTGTCAGGTCATGGTCACATGATCAGTACTTCCAGGATTACAGCCTTCATTCATTCAGAATTTTTGTTGCAGCAAATGGATAATGCTTGCTTCATTGCAGCATCTCTCTTTAGAGCTGGGGGGCGCTGTGTGGCTGGGCGCAGAGTGGGGGTGTTGTGTGGCGAGGTGCAGGGTGAGGGCGCTGTGTGGCTGCGTGCAGGGTGAGGGTGCTGTATGTCTGCGTGCAGGGTGAGGGCGCTGTATGTCTGCATGCAGGGTGAGGGCACTGTATGTCTGCGTGCAGGGTGAAGGCGCTGTATAGCGGGGTGCAGGGTGGCGACGCTGTGTGATTGCGCCCCCCTTATCGTCAGAGGGAAGAATCATTTGCTGCTCCAGTGGATGAATGAGCGATCCTGGTTGTCAGGTCATGGTCACATGATCAGTACTTCCAGGATTACAGCCTTCATTCATTCAGAATTTTTGTTGCAGCAAATGGATAATGCTTGCTTCATTGCAGCATCTCTCTTTAGAGCTGGGGGGCGCTGTGTGGCTGGGCGCAGAGTGGGGGTGTTGTGTGGCGAGGTGCAGGGTGAGGGCGCTGTGTGGCTGCGTGCAGGGTGAGGGTGCTGTATGTCTGCGTGCAGGGTGAGGGCGCTGTATGTCTGCGTGCAGGGTGAGGGCGCTGTATGTCTGCGTGCAGGGTGAGGGCGCTGTATAGCGGGGTGCAGGGTGGCGACGCTGTGTGATTGCGCCCCCCTTATCATCAGAGGGAAGAATCATTTGCTGCTCCAGTGGATGAATGAGCGATCCTGGTTGTCAGGTCATGGTCACATGATCAGTACTTTCAGAATTACAGCCTTCATTCATTCAGAATTTTTGTTGCAGCAAATGGATAATGCTTGCATCATTGCAGCATCTCTCTGTAGAGCTGGGGGGTGCTGTGTGGCTGGGCGCAGAGTGGGGATTTTGTGTGGCGAGGTACAGGGTGAGGGCGCTGTATGGCGAGGTGCAGGGTGAGGGCGCTGTGTGGCGAGGTGCAGGGTGAGGGCGCTGTGTGGCTGCGTGCAGGGTGAGGGCGCTGTGTGGCTGCGTGCAGAGTGAGGGCGCTTTATGGCGGGGTGCAGGGTGGCGACGCTGTGTGATTGCGCCCCCCTTATCGTCAGAGGGAAGAATCATTTGCTGCTCCAGTGGATGAATGAGCGATCCTGGTTGTCAGGTCATGGTCACATGATCAGTACTTCCAGGATTACAGCCTTCATTCATTCAGAATTTTTGTTGCAGCAAATGGATAATGCTTGCTTCATTGCAGCATCTCTCTGTAGAGCTGGGGGGCGCTGTGTGGCTGGTTGCAAAGTGGGGGTGCTGGGCATAGGGTGGGGGCAGGGTGGAGGCGCTTTTTGGCGGGGCGCTTTGACTGGATGCCATGAAGTCGGGTCTTGCTTACCGTCCGTCCAGGTTGGCCCGTTCCTTACGTGTATTGCCTGGTAGAGCGTCGTGTGTCCCGAGTGGATGTTCTTCACGTTGTCCTGAGCGGCTCCTGACTTGTGTCCCGAGTGGATGTCCTTCATGTTGTCCTTTGCGGCTCCTGACTTCATATCCTGTGACAAGTTAAGAAAATAGCAGTAGGTTATGTGTTACTAGTGTTCTAATATCACCATGGTTACCAATCCACGTGTTCTGTTGATGGATCCTCCTGTGTGCGGCTCTTGTTCTTCCTGGACTGATAAGTGACTACACTACAGCACATCCCATAATGATGCCCACAGTATTGTGATGTCACCGTGTGTCCGGGACACTAGATTACGTCACTACTTGATACAATGTATATATATTACTGCTAGATAATTGTGAACATCGCACGTCCAAATGTAGCTTAATATGTTCCTTCACAATATAGGGGGCGCAGGTCATTGTACAGCAGACTTAGCGAATACCTTGATGTATAACAGTATATCCCAGCAGAATGTACAATGCAGAGCGATAGCGGATATACAGACCAGACCCGATATACGGAAGGGATGTAGGAGAGTAGAAAAACCGTTTGCTTTTCTTTCCAGAAGCAGCGACACTTTGGCCCGGTTGCTGTGCCTGATATTCACTAATTTGGTGCTGAGCTGCAATACCACACACAACCTACAGACAAAAGTAGCGCTATTTCAGGGAGAAAAAAGCAGATCCGTTTTTCTCTCTGGTTTAAACCAAAGCAATTAAAATGGTTACATTAATACATTACAGAAAACGGGTATTTCAGGAACAATGGTACAACATCCAAGCATTTTAAGCACATTGCAGGATCCGCTGTATGTCAGCAGCTCTGCAACTCCCGGAAAGTGGTGGTGTTACCTGTGCTGCATCCTCTCTCTTCGTTCTCGCCTCGTGATCTGAGCTCCAGGCTTTGCGTGCTGCAGGGTTATGTTGGAATGCGGTGATGTCACAATGCGGTGATGTCACAATGCGGTGATGTCACAATGCGGTGATGTCACAATGTTAGAATTCTCTCATCCGATGATGTCACAATAAGTGCTCCACAGGCCGCCATCTTGTTATATCGCAAATGATGATCATGAAAGGGGTCGCATCACCACATGGAAAGTGGATGGGACCATAAAGGTTGCGTATAAATCACACACAGCATTAACCCCTTAATGCTCCATGACGTACTGGTAAGTCATGGAGGTTTGGGGTTTGTATGGAATAGGTTCGGGGTCCGATTCTACTCCATACAATGCTGTCTGGTATAGCTGACACCCGCCTGCAACATGTTAACCCTTTAAATGCTCCGATCGAAGTTTGCAGATCCCTAAGTACTCTTTTGCACGAGCGTATATCGACCCGCCGTTTTCACGGTCGGCAGATATATGCTGTCATCTGATGTGTTGGATTCCAATGCATCAGATAACATGGCCATATTTCCGCAATGTAAACGCGTTTGGCCAGCCAATATAGCGCCGGATGCTTTTATGTTGGGCCCAAAAGACAGTCCTGGAACTATCTTTTGGGCAAGAATATGTCGGCCGCTGCATGGGCTCATAGGGGAGCCAATAACAGCGGCTGGGGAAGGGAGGTGGGAGGGAGTGTAGCAGCGTGACTGCTAAACACCCTCCCTTTTTTCTCCTCCCCTCTGGTTGATTGTAATGGGAGGGGGCGGGGCAGAGCTAAGCGCCGCCCCTGTTGGCTTTCTCCCATTGCTGGCTGTCGACAAGGGGCGGGATGGGGCAGAGCTAAGCTACCACCCTCTCCCGCCCCCTTCCGTTGCAATCAGAGGTGATCCAGTGAGGGGGAGGGAAGAGGAAGGGGCGACGGCATGGCCGCCTCGGCGTATATGCGTCAGGGCCCATGCCGTCTGATCGGTCGCACAAACATTAAATTTGTGCGCCTATTCACGAGCTTTTACGCCCCAGATGGCAGCGTATATTGGCTGGCCGTGAAAACTGCGTCCGATATACGCTCGTGTGAATGAAGCCTCATGGTTACAATGGCAGCTGTAGGCCTTCTGCAGACTCTATTGCAGATTGCCTATGAAGCCATGCCTGTGATTTGTTCTCTGCCTGATCTTAAAAGGGGTTGTCCTTTCAAGTTTGCATTCATTATAATGTGTCCCCGTACCAGCGTCCGATATACGCTCGTGTGAATGAAGCCTCACGGTTACAATGGCAGCTGTAGGCCTTCTGCAGACTCCATTGCAGATTGCCTATGAAGCCATGCCTGTGATTTGTTCTCTGCCTGATCTTAAAAGGGGTTGTCCTTTCAAGTTTGCATTCATTATAATGTGTCCCCGTACCTACAGCATTGGTTTCCAATGTATTCATTACGTAAAAACGTTGCTCTGCAATTAATAGGTCATCGGTGACTGAAAACGGTGACGATTTTATACACAGCTGGAAAAGATAGGTCTTGCTGCTATGGGAGCTGCAAAAAAGGGAGGGGGAGAGAGTTTAGCAGCGTCCAGCACTGGGAAAAGCTTACAGCTGCCACTATTTAACTATTACAAGTCATTCCGAAGATTTATGCCGACCGAGGGATTTCCAGGCTGCAGCATATTTTTCCACTAATACATCGCACCCGGCCGTGTGAATGGATGAGAAAACAGTAATTTTGGCCGTGACTCGATCACAGTTTTTCTTTATTCACGCGATTTTACGGCGAATGTGGGCTACCTTGAAAAGTATACGCCCAAGGCGTCATTTTCACGGGCGTTTTCACGCCCGTCCGAAAAACACGACCATCTGAGGCATTGTAATAGTGACCCCGTCAGTAGTAATAATGACCCCCACAGTAGTTTGAGTAGTAATAGTGACCCCCACAGTGGTTTGAAAAGTAATAGTGATAACCACAGTGATCTCAATACTAATAGTGACCCCAATAGTACTCCAGCAGTTACAGTAACACACGCAGCAGCCCCAGTAGTAATAGTGACCCCCACAGCGGCCTCAGTAGTAATAGTGACCCCCACAGCAGCCCCAGCAGTAATAATGACCCCCACAGCAGCCACGGCAGTAATAGTGACTCTCACAGCAGCCCCAGCAGTAAAAGTGTCACTCATAGCAGACTCAGCACTAATTGTGTGCCTCACAGCAGACCCACCAGTAATAGTGACCCCCACAGTGGTTTGAGTAGTAATAGTGACACTCACAGTGGTCTCAGTACTAATAGTGACCCCCATAGTACTTCATCATTTATAGCGACCCCCCACCACATCTCCAGTAGTAATAGTGACTCCCACAGCAGCCCCAGCAGTAATAATGACCCCCACAGCAGCCACAACAGTAATAGTGACCCTCACAGTGGCCCCAGCAGTAATAGTTTCCCTGACAGCAGACCCAGCACTACCCTACAGTGGTTTGAGTAGTAATTGTGACACCCACAGTGATCTCAGTACTAATAGTGACCCCCATAGTACTCCAGCAGTTATAGTAACCCACACAGCAGCCTCAGTAGTAATAGTGACCCCCACAGCAGCCCCAGTAGTAAGTGACCCCCCACAGCAGCCCCAGCAGTAATAGGGACCCCCACAGCGGCCCCAGCAGTAATAGGGACCCCCACAGGAGCCCCAGCAGTAATAGGGACCCCCACAGGAGCCCCAGCAGTAATAGGGACCCCCACAGGAGCCCCAGTAATAATAGTGACCCCCACAGCAGCCACAGCAGTAATGGTGACCCTCACAGCGGTCCCAGCAGTAATAGTGTCCCTCACAGCAGAGCCTGCACTACCCCACAGTGGTTTGAGTAGTAATAGTGACACCCACAGTGGTCTCAGTGTTAATAGTGACCCCCATAGTACTTCATCAGTTATAGTGACCCCCACAGCAGCCACAACAGTAATAGTGACCCTCACAGTGGCCCCAGCAGTAATAGTGTCCCTCACAGCAGACCCAGCACTACCCTACAGTGGTTTGAGTAATAATTGTGACACCCACAGTGATTCCAGTACTAATAGTGACCCCCATAGTACTCCAGCAGTTATAGTAACCCACACAGCAGCCTCAGTAGTAATAGTGACCCCCACAGCGGCCCCAGTAGTAATAGTGACCCCCACAGTGGCACCAGTACTAATAGTGGCCCCCACAGTGGCCCCATTAGTAATAGTGACCCCCCACAGCGGCCCCAGTAGTAATAGTGACCCCCCACAGCAGCCCCAGCAGTAATATTGTCCCTCACAGCAGACCCAGCACTAATTGTGTGCCTCACCGCAGACCCACCAGTAATAGTGTCCCTTACAGCGACCCCAGTAATAATAGTGAACCCCACAGCGGTCCTAGCAGTAATCATATCCCTCAAAGCAGACCCAGCAGTAATAGTGTCCCTCACAGTGACCCCAGTAATAATAGTGAACCCAATAGCGCCCCCAGTAGTAATAGTGACCCACACAGCAGCCCAAGTAGTAATAGTAACCCCACTGTGGTCCCAGTAGTAATAATGCCCCCCACAGCAGCCCCAGCAGTAATCGTATCCCTCAAAGCAGACCCAGCAGTAATAGTGTCCCTCACAGCGACCCCAGTAATAATAGTGAACCCAATAGCGCCCCCAGTAGTAATAGTGACCCACACAGCAGCCCCAGTAGTAATAGTAACCCTACAGTGGTCCCAGTAGTAATAGTGTCCCCCACAGTGGCCCCAGCAGTAATAGTGTCCCCCCCAGTAGTACTAGTGACCTCCACAATAGCCCCAGTATAAATAGTGTCCCCCACAGCAGCCCTAGTAGTAATAGTCACATCCACAGTGCCAAGCAGTAATACTGTTACTACTGGGGCCGATATAGGGGACACTATTACTAATAGTATCCCCTATTTTAGCCCCCAATAATAATAGCACCCCCTGAGACCTATATACATACTTTCTTCTCCTCATAGAAGCGCTGCTGCTCCTCTTCCTGTTGCTGTTGTGGACGTCAGGGTGTGCGTCTCGACATCAACTCCCTCTGCTCTTGCAGAACCAAGGAGGAGATGTCAGGGGAGAAGGATCCCGGGAGCACACTGACGTCACAGTGTGCGCCAGGATCAGTGCCACTGAGTGAATACCGGCCGAGAAGTTGCGGCACCCCGGGTAGTATTCGCTACCGAGGTGAGCAGCAGCTGACAGCGTGCGTGCCAGCAGGGAGGGCTCTGTGTGCCACCTCTGGCACACGTGTCATAGGTTCGCCACCACTGCTATAGGACACTTTATTATGTTTGCACATAAGGATCGCAAATTTTTAAAAAATTACTCAGACGACACCTTTTAATGGACGCACGGAATTTCCTCTTCACTCTTGGTAATGAGGTTTTGCAGAATATTATAAAGAATATTCACCCCCTCCAGTAACAATATGAAGAATATTAGAAGTCCCCCCCCCCCTGAGTTGTGTGACTTGTTGATGGATCCTCCTGTGTGCCGCTCTTGTTCTTCCTGGACTGATAAGTGACTACACTACAGCACATCCCATAATGATGCCCACAGTATTGTGATGTCACCGTGTGTCCGGGACACTAGATTACGTCACTACTTGATACAATGTATATATATTACTGCTAGATAATTGTGAACATCGCACGTCCAAATGTAGCTTAATATGTTCCTTCACAATATAGGGGGCGCGGGTCATTGTACAGCAGACTTAGCGAATACCTTGATGTATAACAGTATATCCCAGCAGAATGTACAATGCAGAGCGATAGCGGATATACAGACCAGACCCGATATACGGAAGGGATGTAGGAGAGTAGAAAAAACGTTTGCTTTTCTTTCCAGAAGCAGCGACACTTTGGCCCGGTTGCTGTGCCTGATATTGACTCATTTGGTGCTGAGCTGCAATACCACACACAACCTACAGACAAAAGTAGCGCTATTTCAGGGGGAAAAAAGCAGATCCGTTTTTCTCTCTGGTTTAAACCAAAGCAATTAAAATGGTTACATTAATACATTACAGAAAACGGGTATTTCAGGAACAATGGTACAACATCCAAGCATTTTAAGCACATTGCAGGATCCGCTGTATGTCAGCAGCTCTGCAACTCCCGGAAAGTGGTGGTGTTACCTGTGCTGCATCCTCTCTCTTCGTTCTCGCCTCGTGATCTGTGCTCCAGGCTTTGCGTGCTGCAGGGTTATGTTGGAATGCGGTGATGTCACAATGCGGTGATGTCACAATGCGGTGATGTCACAATGTTAGAATTCTCTCATCCGATGATGTCACAATAAGTGCTCCACAGGCCGCCATCTTGTTATATCGCAAATGATGATCATGAAAGGGGTCGCATCACCACATGGAAAGTGCATGGGACCATAAAGGTTGCGTATAAATCACACACAGCATTAACCCCTTAATGCTCCATGACGTACTGGTAAGTCATGGAGGTTTGGTGTTTGTATGGAATAGGTTCGGGGTCCGATTCTACTCCATACAATGCTGTCTGGTATAGCTGACACCCGCCTGCAACATGTTAACCCTTTAAATGCTCCGATCGAAGTTTGCAGATCCCTAAGTACTCTTTTGCACGAGCGTATATCGACCCACCGTTTTCACGGTCGGCAGATATACGCTGTCATCTGATGTGTTGGATTCCAATGCATCAGATAACATGGCCGTATTTCCGCAATGTAAACGCGTTTGGCCAGCCAATATAGCGCCGGATGCTTTTATGTTGGGCCCAAAAGACAGTCCTGGAACTATCTTTTGGGCAAGAATATGTCGGCCGCTGCATGGGCTCATAGGGGAGCCAATAACAGCGGCTGGGGAAGGGAGGTGGGAGGGAGTGTAGCAGCGTGACTGCTAAACACCCTCCCTTTTTTCTCCTCCCCTCTAGTTGATTGTAATGGGAGGGGGCGGGGCAGAGCTAAGCGCCGCCCCTGTTGGCTTTCTCCCATTGCTGGCTGTGGACAAGGGGCGGGATGGGGCAGAGCTAAGCTACCACCCTCTCCCGCCCCCTTCCGTTGCAATCAGAGGTGATCCAGTGAGGAGGAGGGAAGAGGAAGGGGCGACGGCATGGCCGCCTCGGCGTATATGCGTCAGGGCCCATGCCGTCTGATCGGTCGCACAAACATTAAATTTGTGCGCCTATTCACAAGCTTTTACGCCCCAGATGGCAGCGTATATTGGCTGGCCGTGAAAACTGCGTCCGATATACGCTCGTGTGAATGAAGCCTCATGGTTACAATGGCAGCTGTAGGCCTTCTGCAGACTCTATTGCAGATTGCCTATGAAGCCATGCCTGTGATTTGTTCTCTGCCTGATCTTAAAAGGGGTTGTCCTTTCAAGTTTGCATTCATTATAATGTGTCCCCGTACCTACAGCATTGGTTTCCAATGTATTCATTACGTAAAAACGTTGCACTGGGATTAATAGGTCATCAGTGACTGAAAACTGTGACGATTTTATACACAGCTGGAAAAGATAGGTCTTGCTGCTATGGGAGCTGCAAAAAAGGGAGGGGGAGGGAGTTTAGCAGCGTCCAGCACTGGGAAAAGCTTACAGCTGCCACTATTTAACTATTACAAGTCATTCCGAAGATTTATGCCGACCGAGGGATTTCCAGGCTGCAGCATATTTTTCCACTAATACATCGCACCCGGCCGTGTGAATGGATGAGAAAACAGTAATTTTGTCCGTGACTCGATCACAGTTTTTCTTTATTCACGCGATTTTACGGCGAATGTGGGCTACCTTGAAAAGTATACGCCCAAGGCGTCATTTTCACGGGCGTTTTCACGCCCGTCCGAAAAACACGACCATCTGAGGCATTGTAATAGTGACCCCGTCAGTAGTAATAATGATCCCCACAGTAGTTTGAGTAGTAATAGTGACCCCCACAGTGGTTTGAATAGTAATAGTGATATCCACAGTGATCTCAATACTAATAGTGACCCCAATAGTACTCCAGCAGTTACAGTAACACACGCAGCAGCCCCAGTAGTAATAGTGACCCCCACAGCAGCCTCAGTAGTAATAGTGACCCCCACAGCAGCCCCAGCAGTAATAATGACCCCCACAGCAGCTACAGCAGTAATAGTGACTCTCACAGCAGCCCCAGCAGTAAAAGTGTCACTCATAGCAGACTCAGCACTAATTGTGTGCCTCACAGCAGACCCACCAGTAATAGTGACCCCCACAGTGGTTTGAGTAGTAATAGTGACACTCACAGTGGTCTCAGTACTAATAGTGACCCCCATAGTACTTCATCATTTATAGCGACCCCCCACCACGTCTCCAGTAGTAATAGTGACTCCCACAGCAGCCCCAGCAGTAATAATGACCCCCACAGCAGCCACAACAGTAATAGTGACCCTCACAGCGGCCCCAGCAGTAATAGTTTCCCTGACAGCAGACCCAGCACTACCCTACAGTGGTTTGAGTAGTAATTGTGACACCCACAGTGATCTCAGTACTAATAGTGACCCCCATAGTACTCCAGCAGTTATAGTAACCCACACAGCAGCCTCAGTAGTAATAGTGACCCCCACAGCAGCCCCAGTAGTAATAGTGACCCCCCACAGCGGCCCCAGCAGTAATAGGGACCCCCACAGCGGCCCCAGCAGTAATAGGAACCCCCCACAGGAGCCCCAGCAGTAATAGGGACCCCCACAGGAGCCCCAGCAGTAATAGGGACCCCCACAGGAGCCCCAGTAATAATAGTGACCCCCACAGCAGCCACAGCAGTAATGGTGACCCTCACAGCGGTCCCAGCAGTAACAGTGTCCCTCACAGCAGAGCCTGCACTACCCCACAGTGGTTTGAGTAGTAATAGTGACACCCACAGTGGTCTCAGTGTTAATAGTGACCCCCATAGTACTTCATCAGTTATAGTGACCCCCACAGCAGCCACAACAGTAATAGTGACCCTCACAGTGGCCCCAGCAGTAATAGTGTCCCTCACAGCAGACCCAGCACTACCCTACAGTGGTTTGAGTAATAATTGTGACACCCACAGTGATTCCAGTACTAATAGTGACCCCCATAGTACTCCAGCAGTTATAGTAACCCACACAGCAGCCTCAGTAGTAATAGTGACCCCCACAGCGGCCCCAGTAGTAATAGTGACCCCCACAGCGGCACCAGTACTAATAGTGGCCCCCACAGTGGCCCCATTAGTAATAGTGACCCCCCACAGCGGCCCCAGTAGTAATAGTGACCCCCCACAGCAGCCCCAGCAGTAATATTGTCCCTCACAGCAGACCCAGCACTAATTGTGTGCCTCACCGCAGACCCATCAGTAATAGTGTCCCTTACAGCGACCCCAGTAATAATAGTGAACCCCACAGCGGTCCTAGCAGTAATCATATCCCTCAAAGCAGACCCAGCAGTAATAGTGTCCCTCACAGCGACCCCAGTAATAATAGTGAACCCAATAGCGCCCCCAGTAGTAATAGTGACCCACACAGCAGCCCAAGTAGTAATAGTAACCCCACTGTGGTCCCAGTAGTAATAATGCCCCCCACAGCAGCCCCAGCAGTAATCGTATCCCTCAAAGCAGACCCAGCAGTAATAGTGTCCCTCACAGCGACCCCAGTAATAATAGTGAACCCAATAGCGCCCCCAGTAGTAATAGTGACCCACACAGCAGCCCCAGTAGTAATAGTAACCCTACAGTGGTCCCAGTAGTAATAGTGTCCCCCACAGTGGCCCCAGCAGTAATAGTGTCCCCCCCAGTAGTACTAGTGACCTCCACAATAGCCCCAGTATAAATAGTGTCCCCCACAGCAGCCCTAGTAGTAATAGTCACATCCACAGTGCCAAGCAGTAATACTGTTACTACTGGGGCCGATATAGGGGACACTATTACTAATAGTATCCCCTATTTTAGCCCCCAATAATAATAGCACCCCCTGAGACCTATATACATACTTTCTTCTCCTCATAGAAGCGCTGCTGCTCCTCTTCCTGTTGCTGTTGTGGACGTCAGGGTGTGCGTCTCGACATCAACTCCCTCTGCTCTTGCAGAACCAAGGAGGAGATGTCAGGGGAGAAGGATCCCGGGAGCACACTGACGTCACAGTGTGCGCCAGGATCAGTGCCACTGAGTGAATACCGGCCGAGAAGTTGCGGCACCCCGGGTAGTATTCGCTACCGAGGTGAGCAGCAGCTGACAGCATGCGTGCCAGCAGGGAGGGCTCTGTGTGCCACCTCTGGCACACGTGTCATAGGTTCGCCACCACTGCTATAGGACACTTTATTATGTTTGCACATAAGGATCGCAAATTTTTAAAAAATTACTCAGACGACACCTTTTAATGGACGCCCGGAATTTCCTCTTCACTCTTGGTAATGAGGTTTTGCAGAATATTATAAAGAATATTCACCCCCTCCAGTAACAATATGAAGAATATTAGAAGTCCCCCCCCCCCTGAGTTGTGTGACTTGTATAAAGATACAGTGTACAAGCCTCATGATTTTATAGACCCCTGTCACAGAAGCCTTGGTGACGTCTGATGTCCCCATACAGTGTTTGTGGGTGTGTGTGGGGGGGATGGGGGGGCACTATCCATATATTATGTACTCTTCACCTAAAACTATTCTGTCTCCTCTCTAACTTGTAGGCTTCTGGACTCGGTTCCATGAAACCCAATGTTCTGTTTTTAGGATATAAGAAGAACTGACAATCATCTCACCCAAGAAATATTGAAAGTTATGTGGCCATCCTGCAGTACGTATGAAGATCTGCCTTCTTCTATCGCGATTTGTTTTATTTTTCTGATGAAGATTTAAGCAAACAGATCTGGGGTTGTAATGGCTGCATTAAAAGGATTCATCAAAAATAGATAACTTAGGTTCTATTTGCATCAGTTTCTTATCTGTTTTTTAGGGCTCGTTCACATCGCTATTTTTTAGTTCAGGTTTGCATTTTTGTCAGAGGAGCTACAAAACAGAAAAACAGCGATTCTTTTTTAAGTCCCGTTGATTTCAGTGGGAGCTCTTGGACTTCAGTTATGCTCATTTCAATTCCAATCCATTTAATTTTCCTTCTTTTTTTTTGCGGAAGCAATAGCGCAAAAACGAAAATCAGACAGACCCATTTTTTAATGTTATAGGCAATGGGTGATGGAACTGAACGGAAAGGCTTTAGTTTGATTCCGTTTTCTGTCCATTTCATTGTACTATTTAATTGATTTGTCTACTGGATGCATTTAAGTTTTGTTTAAATTCTGTTTTGCTATCTGTTCTATTAAAAAATAATAATAATAATTTGCGCACCCGCCATTGGGGACGGCGGCAGCATTACAAGCTCTCCCATTGAAAGCAATGGGAGAAACTCTGTGATTTTCCTGCCGCGGCTGATAGCCGCAGCAGAGGATTGCTACTTCTCTGAAGTGATGTGAGGCTGTTTTGCCATGAAAACGCTTCGCATTCTCTGGGAATTCCCATGGTTCAGAGGATGTCATGGAGGCGGGATTCAGGGCGCTGTATCGCACTTGCCCGTGTGAAGTTTGCCTTAGGTCGGCATCACGCGGGCTTATTTGCATACTCCATACGCAAAGAACAGAGCCCATTGATTTCAATGGGTCCGTTCACATGTGCGTATTTTCCTGTGCTTTTTGGTTGCGCAAAAAAAAGCCCAGCATGCTCTATTTTCCAAAAATCTTCATTGAGGTCAATGAAGGTGCGCAAATGTTTGCAAAGTACGCCAGGAGATGCGTGAAACACTACGTAATTGTAAAAAAGAACACATCTGGAGCTTATTAGGCTAATAAACTATTTTGATCACTGAACACAAATGCACATCACCTGCGCATTGAAGAAGTACAGTACAATAAGCCGATGAATGTAAAAAAGTTCCACAAAAACGCTGCGCCCATGCACGCACAAATGCACATAAACCCGTGTGATGCCCGCCTTAGTTTAAGTCATGATTGAAAAAAAAAAATAATAAAATAAACGTAGTTTAGCATAACTCCAGTTGCAGGTATATGTGTCAATTCTTTCTAATCTGTTTAGAATATACTTGCAGCATTTCTTAATTACTATTTTATGCTAATGTTATGGTTTTCAATCCTTACAATAATATATTTATCCTATTGGACTCTTTGTTTTATAAACCTTATTTGCAATGTTTTTATACTCAAGCATAAACTTTAACAATAAAATGTACAGTACCAGCTCTGACCACTAGGTGGCAGATACTTCTCACTACAATGTACTCGACTTGCACTGAATGGCCACTCTAGTAGAGATCCCCATCTAGTACTGTGTTGAACTTCCTTTGGCCTTGAGATGTGCAGTCATTCTAGGTGTTCTGCAGTGATATTGGGCAGGAAGCTTCTTGTAGCTGCTGCAAATTAGATGAAGATGCAGAAATGCTCCCAACACTTGACAGGAAGGGTTTAGCGATTCATGCTGCTTCCTGACCCTCCATCAGCTCGGTGCAACAGAAATCTGGATCTAGTTGACCAGGTGATATTTTTCCATTGCTCAATTATCCAGGTTTTGCGCTCTTTTGCCCCCCTGGAGTCTCGCTTTTCTGTCACTCTTAGACAGCAATGGCGCTGGAACCCTTCTGTTAATAGCGCATCTGTGCTAAGGAACACTGGGGCACATGTTCGTCTTTATAGGCATTCACGGCAGCTCTGGGCGCTTTCAGAAGGCTGCCATGACATCCGGACAACGCATTGTGATCTCACGGTTAACAGCCACATTCGGAGTTATCTCCACCTGCGGCCGTTGTGGGCAGGTTTTAGCCCACTCCATATACAGTCATCCAATGTACATGTATGGTGCACGCCAGGAAGGGGTTAAGCAGCACTACATAAGAAAACTATATCAATGTGGTATTCCCATAATTGTATTGACCCGCAAAAAGATAACCTGTCAATTTTACTGCATTGTAAATGCTATAAAAGCAAAATATCCCTAAAAATTGCGCAGTTGCATTTTTTTTGTTTCACCCCACAAAAATTCTTCAAAGCTTTGTAATGTATTAAATGGTACAATAAAAAAGCACCCCCCCCCCCCCCCCCCCCCCCACACACACACACAAAAAGCAAACTCACATGTAGATATAAAAAAGTTATGACTTTTTTTTTAGGAGTAGGAAGGAAAAAATGAAGATGAAAAAAAATCAAAAAGAGCTGTAGTGGGAAGGGGTTAATAGTAATGATGATCATTAATAATGGCATTCATACTAAGTAGTTATATGTATTATGGGGACAGTTATCAATGTCTCCAGCATCTGCAGTCGATGGAGAACACCATAATAGCCTTTTCCAGTTGTCTCAACTACTCCTTAGTGATCTTGGTTCTGAAAGGGAACTGGTCACCAACTACGTTATGGGGCTCTAAGATGAGGTAATGGGGAGAGCGGGGAGCTGTGTCTGATACTTAGTGGGTGCTCCGTTCCTGCACAGTGTCCCCGTGAAGTTGGCACACGGCTGTCTGAAAAGTCATGCTTTTCTATAGAGATGAATGGGAGAGCACCTGCACAGAGACGGCTGAAAAGAGCCCTCCTGCATACGCATGCCAACTTCATGGGGACACAGCGCATTAATGGAGCACCGGTAAGTATTAAACACAGCTTCCTGGAGTCTCCATTCCCTTCCCTTTGGGGGGCTCAAAGGTGATGACTCGTTCCCTTTAAAACAATCTCTGAATAAGCAATCCACTGTGGATTGTGCCTGCTGAGGATGAAGGATGGTCTGAACATGTCCCGTGTCATGCAAGCTCATAGTAAGTGCAATCTCATATGTCTGCCTCTCTATAACATTAACCCGATGTAGTAACAAGCTCATATTGCTCCATGTAGTAAATCCCGTGTACCAACAAATGGAGGAACCACATCTGAAAACCAGCGCTGAAAACAGTGCAGACTGCTTGCCTCAAGGAACATGTAAGTGCCCAGTGTGCTTTAGAAGTACTGTTGTAGCAATGGGATGCCCATCAGTTGTAACAGACTGTGAATGTTATATGAAGGTTACAGTAAATACTATATGGACCATAGGCAAAGACAATAGAGTGTCATTAAACCACTCCTTCACAGTTACATATTAAACTAGTTATGACTGATCACATGATAGTGACATCCATCACAGGTCCTGTCAGCACACGAGGTGTCATTTATTGGAGTCTCCACACAGGTGTGCAGCTCTCTCACAACCAGCTACAAACTTCTAGACTGACTACTGCTGTATCCATAGCAACTGAGGCAGCAGGGGTTTGTGGGGGATGTAGGCCACCCATCATCCCTCATTCAGTGCAGAAGGATAAAGGACCTGTGATCACATCATGCGATCACAGGTGCTGTCAGCACAGGGCTGCTGTCAGGCTCTGCATGTAACTCACGCAGCATGCATGGACTCACAAACAAGTGGTCGTTAGCACTTTGATTAAAAGGGTTGTTCAGTTGTAAACTGTTGATTGCCTATCTTCAGAATAGGTCATCACCCAGGACCCTCACCAATCAGCAGTTCTTTGGACGAGTGTGTTTGTACACAGGGCGGATTTGTACAGGAAGTAGACAGCTCTGTTCCTAATACAGTGGCCAGCCTTGGTATTACAGGCAAAGTTTTCATTGAAGTGAATAGGAACTTGGCCTGCAATACCAATCACGGCCACTACAGTGGGAACTGAGCTGTCTAGTTCCTGAACAAATAAGCTCCATGCATGAGTGCAGTAGCCCAAAGAGCAACTGATTGGTGGGGGTCCTAGATGACGCATCCCTGCTTATCTACTATTGATAACCTATCCTGAGGAAAGTCAATCAAGAGTTTACAACTGAACCGCTTTAAGACCAGAGTGTTTCGTTCCTAAAGGACCAGACACTTTTTAAGCAATTTTTTATGCATGTGGTGGTTTCATGGCCCCACTTTTTTTTTCTTGGGCTGCCAAAATTCTCCGTACTTTGTTTTTTGGGACATACGAGGTTTTTTTAACATCTTTTTTTTTACTGATTTTTCTTTTGTTTTATTAGGGGTAATGTATACAAGAAGTAAAAAAAAAGAGGTTCTTTAAAATGCATAGTTTTTACTTATGCATATTTATGACAAAGTGAAAACACAACGTTAGAAATCTTTAAATTTTTTTTCCTGAAAAAATTACATATTGCATTGACATAAGTATTCAGACCCATTAAATTTAGTTCTGGGGGCTTCCCATTTCTCTTGATCATCTTTAAGAGGTTTCTACACCATGATTTGAGTCACCTGTGGTAAATTTAGTTGTTTGGACATCATTTTAAAAGACACACCCGTTTCTATATAAGGTCTCACCGCTCACAATGCATATCAGAGCCAAAATCAAGCCATGAGGAGGAAAGAACTGCCTGTAGAGCTCAGAAGCAGGATTGTGTGGAGGTAAAGATTTGGAGAAGCTACAACAAATTTCTGCTGCACTGAAAGTTCCCAAGAGCTCAGCGGTCTCCATAATTGGAAGAAGTTTGGAACAACCAGGACTCTTCCTACAGCTGCCGACCCACCAAACTAAGTAATTAGGGAAGAAGAGCCTTAGTAAGAGAGGAGATCCAAGAACCCAATGGTCACTCTGGCTGACCGTCAAAGATCCTGTGTGCAGATTGGAGAAACTTCCAGAAAGCCAACCATCACCGCAGCCTCCGCCAATCTGGGTATAATGGCAGAGTGACCAGAAAGAAGCCTCTCCTCAGTAAAAGAGACATGAAAGCCTGTCTGCAGTTTACCAGAAAGCACCTAAAGGACTCTCAGACTGTGAGAAACAAGATTCTCTGGTCTGATGAAACCAAGATTAAACTTTTTGGTCTCAATTCTAAGCATTATGTCTGGTGGAAACCAGGCGCCGCTCATAACCTGCCCAATACCATCCCTACAGTTAGGCCTGGTGGTGGAGCATCATGCTGGAGGAAAGGGAGACCGGTCAGGGTGGATGGAAAGCTGAATGGAGCAAAGTGCAGAGATATTCTTTATGAAAACCTGATGCAGAGTGCAGATGGAGCAGAAGGATCACCTTCCAACAAAAAAAAACACAGGAGCGGGGACAACTCTGTGAATGTCCTTGAGTGGCCCAACCAGGGTTCTGACTTGTACCCAATCCACCATCTCTAGAGAAACCTGAAAATGGCTCAACAGATGACAACCTGACAGAGCTTGAGAGGATCTGTAGGGAAGATTGGCATGGTAGCATCATACCCAAGAAGATTGGAGGCTGTAATCGCTGCCAAAGGTGCTTTAACTAAATACCGAGCGCATGATCTAAATACTTAAGTCAATGCAAAATATTAGTATTTCGTTTTTAAAAAGCGCATAAAATTTTTTAACATTCTGTTGTCACTTTGTCATTATGGGGTACCGACTGCAGAATGAGGGGGAAAACTGGATTTCTCTTTACATTTGCACAAGGCCACAACATAACAAAATGTAAAAAAATGAAAGGGTCGGAAGACGTTCTGAATGCATTGCAAGGTATTGTGGGGTCATAAGAGGGTTTCGGTTGGGTAATTTGTGGCATCACAACTTTCCTGTGACATGACAACTAGTGTCAGGTGAGCTAAGGGGCAGACATACCATTGTTATCGTATGCTGTACTTTCACAGGGGGCGCTGTTGTCGGCGCCCACCTCTGCACTCAGCCAAGCCTGCAATGTTTATAGGGTGGTCCGGACGATAGTTACTACTTGGGAACATCCCCATACTCCCTCGGTACACATCTCTGCAGCACTTTCTAGGCTGCCAGCCATCATAAGTGACACTAATCTTGGCAGATGACATCATTATCTTGTGGCAATAAGTAAGCACTATTATAATAACTTGTACGCTTTGTGACTTGCAGTGGATCCAGAAGCTGTTACCGTCGAGCAGCAGGCCAGCACTGTTTTCCAGATTAACCAAGGAAAGAAAACAATAGATATTTACTGGCTCTTTGATGATGGAGGTATATAGAGTATATAGGGCCAGTAAAAAGGCCTGTGATTATTACCTTATTAACCCCTTCCAGTACAAGAAAGTATACATATGTCCTGGGTTGGAAGGGATTCTCACAAAATGAATGACATACCATCCACAGCAGGAGCTTGCCTCTCGCTGAATCAATGAGAACACTGATCCCCACCATTAACCCCTTACATGCCATGATCAATGTTGATTGCAGCATGTATGGCCTTAATATAGCAAGGCAGCTCCCTTTGTGATGTCATTGGCTCTCTGCCATAAAATAGCGGAGGGTCAATGGGTTGCATGCGACTAACACAGTTCTCCAGGTTTGCCATTTCTTTTAATGTAGAAGAATAGCGATAATACACAGCAGTGCAGAAGTGCTGCAGTGTATCATCTGAGTGATCATAAGATCACAAGTTCAAGTTGAGTAAAGGGTCATAAAAAAGTGAAACAACATAAAAAGATTTACTCATACAATAAATTGAAAACACTTTTTATCCCACACAGCAAACACTTAAAAAAAAAAAGTTGGAAAAATCGAGACAAAAAACTGAAAATTGATCAAAAAATAATATGTACCCCAAAATGGTACCAATAAAAACAGCTTGTCACACAAAAAACAAACAAGCCCTCACACCTCTTCATCCATAGAAAAATTATGCGTCTTTGAATGCAGCAATGTAAAAATAAAATTTTTAAAAAATAAGGGTTCTATTGTAAAACAAAAGTGAAAAAAAAATCTCTATATATAATTTTGGTATCGTTGTAAGGGCTCAAACACACAATCATATGCGTAAAATGCTGCGTGAGTCTCTTCCTTTGGGTGCATTCAGACGACCGTATATCGGACCCCCTCTCCGCCCCTCTGCGCTACTTGCAATGAGAGCAGGTGGGACGGGGCGGGGCTAAGTTTCATGAATTTGCTCCGCCCCCGCCCCGCCTCTCCTCATTGAAAATAGTGCGGGGGGGGGGGTGGAGAGGAGGCAGAGAGGGGGCGGGAGCTCAGAGCACTGCTCCTGGCTCTTCCATCCTCCTCCCCCTGCAGAGAGAGACGCCGTATATCGGCCGGCGTGAATACCCGGCCGATATACGGTTGTCTGAATGCACCCTTAATCTGAGGATAAAGCAGTGCTTTAGCAGTTTGTGCTAGGGCCCATAAGCCAGCAGAGAGCCGGCTACCGCCGCGCCTGGCAGTGAGTATCTCACATTCATGGTCATGTGCAGCATATCTTGTTTCTTTCTTTTTTTACCAAAAAATCCCTGCTGTGTTTCATAGCGGGGTTGCGTATGTATTGTCACCCATAAGCGATGTATTGCGTATGGACAGCATTGCATACGCTGCCCATTCAAAAGTATCAGGCTCTCACTTCATAATGCGCAGTGAAATAGTGCACGCTGCTATCTTTTTCACATGGGTATCTCCAAGCAGTGTTTATACGCTAATGTGAATCGATCAATGAAAATCCACTTACTTTCATTGACTCCATTCACCGTGTATCACGCGACCATGCATCGTGCGCGTAATACGTGATGAAAACACAATCATGTAAATGAGCCCTTATTGTACTGACCCACAGAAAATGTTATCCTGTCAGTTATACCGTATAGTGAATGTTATTTTACAAATTGGCAGAATTGATGTTTTTTCACCCTGCCCTCCAAAATATCAAATATCAAAAGTTGTACAATGCATTATATATACCCCAAACTGGTACCAATAAAAACTACAGCTCGCTACATAGTGAGCTGTATGGTTATGTTGATGGGAAATGTGGCGATGAAAATCCTAAAATATTGTCACATCCTGGGGTCCACAGTAGGCCGCACCACTATGGGGTTAAAGGAAAAATTAAATATTCAAAATTAGTCTAAGTCCCGTTACTCTCCGTTATGGCTCTCCTCACCAACCCCTTTTCTATGGCTGGTGTGAACCCAGGGGGTCGCACAAGGCTGAGAGGACTGACCTAGAGGTTAGGCTGCCGCCCCTCCTACAAGGTATAGAGAATGGATAAGTGTAATACGTGGTTTAATAGCCTTCTCTTCCTGGCAGGACTGACTCTACTGATCCCTTACCTGCTGACTCGTAAAAAGAGATGGGAGAAAGTTAAAATCCGAGTTTTTGTGGGAGGACAGATCAACAGGATGGACGAAGAGCGCAAAGCGTGAGAATGTCATATACTGTTTGAGATACATAGCTTTCATATAATAAACTGGAATGGATCACATTCTGAGAAAATCTGCTTTTCAAGAAACTCTATATGCCTGTTGATAAATTGATATTGGAGTTGGAGACGCTGTCATCTGTCCTGACATCTCTGCTTTAGTCTAAGTAGCACCTTTATACTGCACTCTCTGAGGGCAGCATTATGTAGTCGCCGGCTCGCTGACTGCAGTGATCCGTCGTCTTTTGTATGGGTTAATTAGTTTGTCAGAAACTTGTATTTTATCAGTAGCAGCCACACATAGGGGAATACAGGAAGTAGTCCTCTATATTCATGAGCTGCAGGCTAGTCCCACCAACCTCACCCTCCAACCACAGGTTGACAGCTATCTGCATATTACTGTGCACAGGAAAGACAAATAGGAAAAACGAGGCGCTCAGACTGTGGAAATGGCATCAGGTGTATAATAAAGACATAGTGACAAGTCAGACTTACTTACACCAAAAGGGTGAAGACGCTACTTGCGCTAATCACCCTATAAAAATCCTAGCAGGCTCTCACCAAGACCACCAGAAGCTCCAAGGATCAATAAAAACAATTTATTATGCTAGCGCATTTAGGGGGTACATTAAAACATCCCCCTTTTTCAGAAGCAATAATGACATATAATTGAATAAACATAATAAACAGTATGACGCAGCTATAGATAAATCACTAATAGAAACCCACTCTTCCTTCCTTCTCATGTCCGAATCAGCATCGGAAGTGATGTAGTCAAGACCTCCTGGCCAAGTCCAATCAGCATGTCTTCCAACCTGGAACGCAATGCAATCAAACTCACAGGCGGGGCATGTGCCCTGCAACAACCATGAAAGCTGCTGGGAAGGAAGAGAATGCGGCTTGTGTTTCAGCTTCAGATGCATCGCCGCAATGTACAAATGTGGGAGCATGTGGACTATGGCTCATAAATAGGCCCAGTGGAGAAGGGGCACAATCTGCGTTGCCGAATTACATTACTGTGTATAGAGACAGCTATCAATCAGTGGCTGGAGTAGGGGTGGGCGGGGCTAGCCTGCAGCTCATGAATATTGAGGACTACTTCCTATAATCCTCTGTGTGTGTGCTTCTAATGATAAAATGTGAGCCTCACATATACATAAGTCAGACCATTTATTCAAATGAGTCAGTATGTGAACTTACTAGTAAGTTTGGAATCATCATATGTGTTACAGGCAATATGTGAAATGAGGCATTGTAGAGAATGCCTAAAATGGGACAACAAGTTATGAAATTATGAATTCTTCACATTTTCTAGACATTCTATACAATGCCAAAAGGCGGCGTATGAAATACTCCCACCAGCAGTGGACTGGGGGCCCACCTACTCCCAGGCACCCTATTTTTTCCCCTACACCAAAACATATGATTACACTTATTCACACTATCAACCCTCATCATCTTCTTCCAGTGGCCTCCACAATCCAACCCCCATCATCTTCCATTGTCCCCCACAGTACGACCACCATCATCTTCTGCCAATCTCCCACAATCCAACCCTCATCATCTTCTTCCAGTGTCCTCCACAATCCAACCCCCATCATCTTCCAGTGTCCGCCACAGTGCAACCACCATCATCTTCTTCCAATCTCCCACAATCCAACCCCCATCATCTTCTTCTAGTGTCCTCCACAATCCAACCCCCATCATCTTCCAGTGTCCTCCACAGTGCGACCAACATCATCTTCTGCCAATCTCCCACAATCCAACCCCCATCATCTTCTTCTAGTGTCCTCCACAATCCAACCCCAATCTTCTTCCAGTGTCCCCCACAATCCAACCCCATCATCCTCATCCAGTATCTCCCACAGTGCAACCACCATCATCTTCCTCCAATCTCCCACAATCCAACCCCCATCATCATTTTCTAATGTTTCGCAATTCAACCCCCATCATCTACTTCCAGTGTCTCCCACAATCCAACCTTCATCATAGTCTTCCGATTTCCCACAATCCAACCTTCATCATCTTGTTCTAGTGTCCAGCAATCCAACCCTGGGACTTATGTCTCCAGAGGTGTTGTATCTGCTCCCAGGGCATGTTATGACTAGAGTCATAACCCATCCAGCTCCTCAGCTGCCCCTGATGCCACCACTTAGAAAATCTGACTTAGTAAAAAAAAAGAGAGACGGAGAAGGACTCACTGACCGACGCCATGGGGCACCAAGGGACTTGTAGACGCAGGCGCTGCGTGCTGCCACTGGGTCAAAACTGAGGAGGGGGGGGGGGGGGGGGGAGGGGAGTAGTTTGTTGCTGTTTTTCAGTAAGAAGTCCGGTACTTTAGTTTTGTATTTCTTGCTACATTTTGTATACATCGTTTTTCAGTAAAGGCCTTTTCATGACTCTTTAGTACTTGTCATGCTATATAATGCCCAGCGAAAGCATAGATAGCTTCTGTAAATAAAACACACATTTCATACTTTACCGAAAAACCTCATTTATTCTATTGATTATCTAGGCATCCTAGACATTGCTTGCTTATTGCCTGTAACACATTTCATGCTTAACTGGCATTCACAGTACAGTGTATATGCATTAATACCATTAACTACGCTTTACTGACAGTTTTTAGCCAAGTGCTACTTTGTTATTTCTGTTGTTTCAGCCTGTTTCTCTTTAATGTCTTACAGGATGATCTCTTTGTTAAGTAAATTCAGAATTGGTTTCCATGAGGTGCATGTTCTACCAGACATCAACCAGAAACCAAGACCTGAACAGTAAGGACACTGCCAACCTGCACAATATTTGTGCCCAAAATGTACAAATAAGTCCGTCACCACAGATTCCACTAGGTGTTGGAATCATTCTGCAGTGACATTGGCTCATCCAGACAGGAAGCGTCTTGAAGCTAGCGTAAATTAGATGGTGATACTCCACCTCTGAAATCCATATCAAAATTGACATCTTTTTGACACGGGTTTTCGCGTGGCTCTGCATGCAGAATCTGCCCAATATCCATAGGTGGAATTCAAAGTGGAAAATCGCATTTCCACATCAAGAAGTGAGATGTCAGATGCGCGCAAAAATGTGCCAAAAAGATGCAGATTTGATATGGATTTCAAAGGCGTAATTCATGTGGAAATGTTCCATGGTGAATTCTGCTGTGTGATCATACCCTAACTCTAACCTGCGGGTCAACTGCAGAAATTCCGCAGCAAATCCGCAGCATTTCTGCAACGTGTGAACACTACCTAAGGCCGGCAGCACACGGCCGGATTTAAATTGCGGAATCCGCGATCGTCAGCCACGCGGACGATCCATGGCATTCCACGTCAATTAACAAAAATAGAAAATTTGCATGTCTGCTTACACAAGCGGACAGTGATTGCCATTTGCAGTCACGGAAAAAAATTAGCAGTATGTTCTATTTTTGCCTAGATTCTGCGAGGACGGTTTCCATTGAAGTCAGTGGAAGCCGTCCGACCCGCAGCCTTTCCAGAATGTCAATTCCAGAATTGCTGCGGGTACCCGCGTCATTGCCTAGCGACTGCATGGGAAAAGCAGTGATTCGAAAAAAATCTGTATTGCACATGTTCGATGGCGAGCTGTCTTGATCATCCGCAATACAGATAATTACAGGTACACAACGGCCGAGCACAAGGTCGGATTCCGCTGCGAGCTCCCGCATGCGGAATCCGACCCGTTCCTGTCCAGCCGGCCTCAGTCAGGCACTATGGAATGGTAGTGGTAATAGTGTGACAGTATTATTTTGGCCTCATATGGTAGTATTATTGGCAACCGCAGATGTTTATTGCCTTTTGTTCAGTTAAGGTCCTTTTACACGCAAATATATTCTTTCAAACGAATGAAAGATTGAAAGATTTAGGCTCAATGTCCACGGGCGTATTTGATTTGCAGAATCCGCGAGGGTGCAGATCTGCAGTTCCAGCCTCCATAGGGAAGTATGGGGCGTTTGCAGCTCAATTAACACATGCAGATTGGATTTGTGGATGCCATGTGTGGAATAGAAATCGCAGCATGCTCCATTTTACCATGGATGGGCTCCAATAATCTCTATGGAAGTGAGCGATCCACAATGCATCTGCAATTCAATTGTTGATGCATTGCAGATTTGTAGGCAAATACCTCTCTGGTTACTTGGAGACCAAGCTGGGAGGTGGGAAAAAGAGGGAAGACAATCACTTTGGCCTTGTGATTTTTAATTTTTTTTCTGCACGGACGATCCGCACTACATCTGCATACATCCGCACGGAAAAAAAACACATATGCCTTGGTGCTCGTCCCTGTGCTCACTTAAGACTCCAGCAACACCTTCTAAAACTTCTAAGCCCCATTTACACTTAACGATTATTGCTCAAAATTCCCTCAAACAATGTCTTTTTAGCGATAATCGTTGCGTGTAAATGCTACCTTCGTTTGCTTTTTGGCTGAACGATGACTTTTAGTTGAGTTTAAAATCCATCTTTGGATGGAAAGCTGATAGCAGGGACCACACGCTGTGGAGTGATTCTCCACGGAAGCGCTGATAACATTGTATTCAGCTGCAATCCAGCACCAGAACAAAGGGCTGTATAGCGATAACAGACCACCTGCTGTTATCTGCATACAGTGAAGGGAGCCTCATTTACATGCAAATGAAGCTAATAAGCTACTAATAGGCATTAGGCCCATTAGCAGCTTATGCAAAATGATCGCTCAAACTGTCATTCTCCCTACCTTTTGAACGAATTTTGAGCAATCATCTTTGCATGTAAATGGGCTTTAGTTTGCAGTATTTTCTCCACGCCTGTCTAAAACTTTTTCGCAGTCCTGTACGTAACACACAAGTGAACTATGACTATTTGCTGACAGTGTGAAGCGGTTTGAAGATCTCATTGCTCCGTATATGTTGAACGATGGCTTCAAGGATGAGCTCCTGGTAAATGAGATGAGACGCGACTGTCCGTGGAAGATATCGGATGAGGAACTCAAGAGAAACAGGGCCAAGGTATGAATCCACAGTGTGTGCGGGCAGCGCCATACAAAATGCCTCCTGCAGGATGTTCTTGTGGACATTTTAGGGAAAGGATTAAAGGTCGTGTCACACAAAGTATAAACACTGCTGGGGGCCGCAGCGGACCTGTGTGCAGAATACAGTAGTAGCAATATGAATAAGTCTTTGTCCACAAGCTGCAGAAAAGAATTTGTGCAAAATCTGCAAAAGTCGCCTGGTACAAAGTCCCAGTTGCATTTAAATGACTTGCAAACTAATTTGTACGGCGATCCCCTCTGTGAATGAGATCTCAGCAAACAACTAATGAACAATCATCGTAAAAGCAAACAAACGCCTGTCATTCGGGAGTTTCAGTATCTTTTTTTGAGCAATGATAGTTTCTTTGTGTTTAGGCTCCGTTTTGTTTGGAGGGGGGGGGGGGAGATTGGGGGGCAGGGGTTTTACCACATAGTATAAAACTGCCATCTGACAAACGTTTTTCTGCTCTTATTAGAACAATGCCCGTTGCCAGAAAAGGTAAATGTCCCAGCGCTCTACACATGGCCTGGCTGGACACCCTGTCACAGGACCTGAGACCACCAGTTCTACTAGTCAGAGGAAACCAGAAGAATGTCCTAACAATGTACTGCCAGTAAGAAGTGCTCCATTACCAAACACTATCAAAGCAGATCAAGGCTGCTGGAAGATGCGAGCTAACAGCAAACTTCTCACTGGCTACATCATCTAACGGCTTGTATAGTATTTGTCCCTGTGCCGGCACACTGCATTATTGGCATTCCCACAAGTTAATATTGTCTTTAGAAGGTTACATTGTGCATCCATGATGAGAAAATAAAAAGATATAAAATATACACTACCGTTCAAAAGTTTGGGGTCACCCAAACAATTTTGTGTTTTCCATGAAAAGTCACACTTATTCACCACCATGCGTTGTGAAATGAATAGAAAATAGAGTCAAGACATTGACAAGGTTAGAAATAATGATTTGTATTTGAAATGACATTGTTTTTACATCAAACTTTGCTTTCGTCAAAGAATCCTCCTTTTGCAGCAATTACAGCATTGCACACCTTTGACATTCTAGCTGTTAATTTGTTGAGGTAAGCTTGAGAAATTGCACCCCACGCTTCTAGAAGCATCTCCCACAAGTTGGATTGGTTGGATGGGCACTTCTGGCGTACCATACGGTCAAGCTGCTCCCACAACAGCTCAATGGGGTTCAGATCTGATGATTGCGCTGGCCACTCCATTACCGATAGAATACCAGCTGCCTGCTTCTGCTGTAAATAGTTCTTGCACAATTTGGAGGTGTGTTTAGGGTCATTGTCCTGTTGTAGGATGAAATTGGTTCCAATCAAGCGCTGTCCACTGGGTATGGCATGGCGTTGCAAAATGGAGTGATAGCCTTCCTTATTCAGAATCCCTTTTACCCTGTACAAATCTCCCACCTTACCAGCACCAAAGCAACCCCAGACCATCACATTACCTCCACCATGCTTAACAGATGGCGTCAGGCATTCTTCCAGCATCTTTTCATTTGTTCTGCGTCTCACAAACGTTCTTCTTTGTGATCCAAACACCTCAAACTTGGATTCATCCGTCCACAACACTTTTTTCCAGTCTTCCTCTGTCCAATGTCTGTGTTCTTTTGCCCATCTTAATCTTTTTCTTTTATTGGCCAGTCTCAGATATGGCTTTTTCTTTGCCACTCTGCCCTGAAGCCCAAAATCCCGCAGCCGCCTCTTCACTGTAGATGTTGACACTGGTGTTTTGCGGGTACTATTTAATGAAGATGCCAGTTGGGTACCTGTGAGGCGTCTGTTTCTCAAACTAGAGACTCTAATGTGCTTATCTTTTTGCTTAGTTGTGCAACGCGGCCTCCCACTTCTTTTTCTACTCTGGTTAGAGCCTGTTTGTGCTGTCCTCTGAAGGGAGTAGTACACACCGTTGTAGGAAATCTTCAATTTCTTAGCAATTTCTCGCATGGAATAGCCTTCATTTCTAAGAACAAGAATAGACTGTCGAGTTTCAGATGAAAGTTCTCTTTTTCTGGCCATTTTGAGCGTTTAATTGACCCCACAAATGTGATGCTCCAGAAACTCACTCTGCTCACAGGAAGGTCAGTTTTGTAGCTTCTGTAACGAGCTAGACTGTTTTCAGATGTGTGAACATGATTGCACAAGGGTTTTCTAATCATCAATTAGCCTTCTGAGCCAATGAGCAAACACATTGTACCATTAGAACACTGGAGTGATAGTTGCTGGAAATGGGCCTCTATACACCTTTGTAGATATTGCACAAAAAAACAGACATTTGCAGCTAGAATAGTCATTTACCACATTAGCAATGTATAGAGTGCATTTGTTTAAAGTTTGGACTAGTTTAAAGTTATCTTCATTGAAAAGTACAGTGCTTTTCCTTCAAAAATAAGGACATTTCAATGTGACCCCAAACTTTTGAACGGTAGTGTATACAGAATATAAAAAAGTATAAAGAAAACTAAATGATATATAGTAATATGTATATTACAAAATAAGTAATATATAACATAGTAATGATATGTATATTAAAAGAACACTAACCATAAAAAACTAATAAAACATGCAATAATAAATCCTCTTTTATCAAATCAATCTTCTTATACTAATGTCTATTAGTATTTACTAGTACATTCAGTATATTATACATGTATAGCATACTATTCTTAAAATGTTTCTCATTTTGCTGAACAAGCTGTCATGTGTGCACATGAGCAGTAACACTCTTTCTGGACAATTACATGACTTGAATATGACAATTTTGACCAGTTTTCACCTCTGCAGGCTTTATATTTAATGGGCAGATTTTCCTGAGGGTTCAGACTTGGCTGCTATGGAGTTTTCCCATACACCGCACACACAGAAATGATTAGATCCTGCTCACCTATCCCCTTTTCTGACACACACAGAAGCAGCAGAACATAGAGGACATTATACAGCAGTACCGAGCAGTGTAGATGTGAATTCAGTACTGGGGTAAGATAAAACACTGAAGGAATGTTCACATAGATTTTTTTTACATTAATTCCACCACTAAAACCAAGGCGTAAATCCACACACAGATTTAGATCTGTCAATGGGCAGAATTGAATCTGTGTAAAATTGAAGATTTTGTCTATTGATGGAACGAAATGGAACAGATGCAATTGCTGCATTTTTTTAACATCATTCACAGTGCAGCAAAAATTATGTTATCGTCATTCTGGGGCCAGTATGATTACGCTGATACCAAATTTATTTCTTTTTTCTATGTCATACTACTTAAAAAAAATAGCTTTCACTCGCCATCTTTTGACTCCCATAACTTTTTTATAATTTTTCTATTTATGCAGTTGTGTAAGGGGTTGTTTTTTCAAGGTGACCTGTAGTCTTTATTGGTACTATTTTGGGGTACATATGACTTTTTGATCGCTTTTCATTCAATTTTTTCCTGGAGATGGTGTGACCAAGCCAATCTGGTGTGCAAAACCACCTCCACAGGAATCGGCACATGCGCTGTGCACGGATGAAGCCAGTTCACTTAGCTTCACTGCATATGCGCCAAAACCACTTAAGGGTTCTATGATACTGTGAGTTCAGGTCAACATATTCTCACTTGGGCCAGGACACTTGTCTGTAACACAGGTGTAGGAACATATAATACACTCGTGTGAAAGCGGCCTTTCTCCAGACAATTCACTCAGTCCAAAAGCATTTTTTTAAAAGTTCAATGTCAGTGAGTTTAAATCAAACCTCATATCAGTGACTCGTCCTCCCAAAATCTGGATGATTATTATCAGGTGTGCTTTAAAGTGTGGTCTAATACTGAGCAGTGATGATCCCTGTTGTCTGTGGATATACCAAAAATAGTGTGCAAAAAGACTTGAGACACCTGGCCTTTAAAGATTCCCAGATCTTGCACAATTTGACCACCCAACTACCTACTGTACACGTTAGTCATTATTCCTTTTATATGCCTTTCAGGACTGTACTATGTACAAGCCACATCTAAGGCCAGGCTCACACAAGCTGGTCGGATTCCGCGTGCTGATATCTGCAGCGGGAGACCTGCAAATGATCACAGAAGCGAATTGCGTATGGTAACATAAGCGTGCAGTTTTCCGCGTGGGTATACTGCGTATGACAGCAGATTGTCTACTCAGAAGAATGAATGCACGCACGGAATAAAATCAGAAAACTTCCTAACCTCCTGGAAACGCCCTTTAATCACTCAGGCGACCACTTATACGACATTCTCTTGTGCTGTCATGGTAAGAGCTGCTCTGAGAGCCTTCAGAATGGGATACTGCCCTTTTGGCTTGGCTGGCTTATACTACTTTTTTTGGAAGTAGAATAAAACACTTTAAGAAAACAAGACCCTTATTCTTGTGGAGGAAGAGCCCAGAAGAATAAGCGGAGGTTGCAGACAGTCTGGATGCTGTGTTGCTCTCCAGATTCTGTCCTGCATTGTCTGCCCACAAATTCCTGCTTTCTTTATACGATTTGTTATCTGGTCTCCTATCAACATGCGTACGAATCCTCATACATATGCAATGGTAATTGCTTGTGTACTGCCGATCGACTGCATCCATAGAGATCTATGGAGCCTATAAGCACAGAATCCGCGGTAAACTACAGTTTGCTGGGATTTTTCTAATCCTCGTGGAATCCGCAATTCCTACCCGCAAGTGTGAAAAAAACTTCGACAGTCAATGCCTTTAAACGCCCATGTGTTACCACATATCATACGCATGAACGGCGATCGCGGAATCCGCAATTCAAATCCGCTTGTGTAAGACCGGCCTTACCTAGAGCGACCCTTCCCAATTTGTAATTTTCCCCATCTAACATATATTATTTCAGATTCTAGACATGAGATTTATAAGCTGTTACAATAAATATCCAGATTCGTATGTATGTTCAACTCTGATCAAATGTAATAGATATATGGATTAATAAAAAATATTAATGACGCATTATTTGGCGTTTTCTACTATGCAATACCCTGCATACAACTCAAAGGTATCTGGTAGTGTTTAACGGGAGCCTGTCATCTGCCTAGAACACCATAAACTAACTTATGGTGCTGGTAGGACAGGTGACAGGAAGCTAGGGGATGTATTTTTCATACACACCCACTTCCTGGTTCCCATGCTGTCTGTCCATAAAGTCTGCTCACTGGATGAAAATCTGACTCTTCAGAGTCCAGTGCGCTCTACCATAGACTTGTATAGGAGAGCGTGCACACGGGACTCTGAAAAGAGTCAGATCCAAGGCTTGTGGTATGATAACCAATGGTCCTAGGTTATGCCAGGAAAACACTACAATTCCACGACACTGCCATCACTGGCCTGTTGATGCCCAATGGTGTACCAATGGGACTCAGCTTTGTGCTGTTTACTCCTGATGTGGACTCCGCCATCCATGGGAAAACTGGATTCGTCACTACTTGCAACCTTCTGCCAAGGTCCATTGATGTATTTAATGGACCCATGTGAGACGTTGTTTAGGGTCATCAGAGGTGCCCCCTGTCAATCTACCTCAATTAAACCCTAGTTGATGCAAGGTATGCCCCATGGTCATTGTGAAAATTTGTCTATCTTCCCTACTGTTGTACTGCTGGGTCAGTTGGTCCACCAGATGTACGCCCAACGCTCAACTCTAGGACCAACCACACGTGGCCTGCCACTAGGTGACCATCGGTCGGATGTCTGTCCATGGTTCAACTAGTCTTGGACTATTCTTTATACCGTGGTTTGGAAATGGCCACCAAGTGAAACTGTTTCAGAAATACTGAACCCACACCTCCGGGCACTAGCAATCTGGCCATAGGCAAAGCCACTCAGATTACCACGTTTACCTATGACTGCCCAACGTTGCCTTCAGCTACGCAGAGAGGTCAGCACATTATCTGTGATGCGGCCATCACGTAGTACTGCATTACTGATCACAAGATGTCACACGCCAGCTGTTCCTTTGGCTGCCTGTCCACTGGCGCTTGTTTATTGTGTTACCCGCCATGATAACCTGGTGGCGGCTAACGCAGTGAACTCTTTCCATAATATTGCTATGGAATGCGCAGCCGTGGCGTCCACAAGCGGACAATCATAGCGATTCTCCGCTCGCGGGATCTAAATCGCGTCATGCCAAGATTCACTGCGATTCTCCGCGGTGAGCCTATCTGTCAGATAGGCTCACTGCAGGGAACTGACAGCGGCTCCCCCGTGGCGGAATATCGCTGGCAATATTCCGCAACGGCCGTAGACAGGGGGCCTAATGCACTTTATTCCAGCTCTGGTGGATTTTGTAGGAACATTTACAAAAAAGCAAAGCCTGATGATCTGTGGGAACATAATCATTGTAAGTATAAAGGATGCCCCTGCATATACTTATAAGGAGGAGCTGCAATAAGTACGTGCATGCTTTAACCTGCGTCCATGTGGACTGCAGTAAGAATGTAGTGTGTGCATAGTTTTATAATTCTGCTACATCTCTGTTCCCTGTCCCTGTGAAGAGGAGAAGCCGTCCTTTGGTGCACTCAGCTTCTCCTCTTCACATCACATCCGCTCTGATCTCCCCCAGACTTGATGTACTGTGTCAGTGTCTCAGTGCATCTGACTGTGAGCATTACATCTGATGTGCTAATAAGGAAGACGGAACAATATCTCTGCAGCGCCACCTTTTTTTTTCCTATCGATATTCCATTATTATTAATGAGATAAGTAGGTTAAATGTTTAACTAAAAATCATATATGGTGAAGAGTATTATCAGTATTGTAATAGTTTGAAAAGTTATGCATATATGTGGTAGCTTCTATAGGAGTGGGGAGCCCATAATTTATGCTAACGTTCATATACGATTAAGGGTTAACTAACAGGTGTAAATCTAATGAGATCTCTTCTTAAGGAAGGAAGTAGTGTGATGTAAATGAGGTGATCAAGATCTGGAAAGATCAAAACGCGTCCTCGGGACGTATTTAGTTTCTTTGTTACTATGAGAACAAATTGAACAAAAGCAGAAGAAATTTTATCTCTAATCTATTGAAAAACAGCAGCATTAGTGCAAGCCAATGTTAGACTCTTTATACAAGCCTTATAACAATGACTGGGAATTGTGTTGTTATAAGCCTTGTATAAAGAGTCTAATATTGGCTTTCAGGAATGTTGTCTTCCAATAGGTGGCGCTGCAGATGTATTGTTCCATCATCCTTATTTGCATATTTCCCAGAGGAGCATGCATGGCCTTCTGAGTCTCCTCACTCCCCTTATAGGAAACTATACCTCCTGATCCGATGTGCTGAGACACTGTCACAGTGACATGGTTAGAGTACCAAAGGCCACAGAAAGGCATGCAGTGTTTGAACATGGTGGGGATGTACTGAAATGTTCTCTACACCCAGAGAAAGGTATTTTAAAATATCCTCACATATGACTCACCTAAGGGATCCTTCACAGGAACTTAATGACACAGAGTATTCGATGCGGAATACGCTGTGCCAATCTCCCATGGACTCCCATGTTAGCATAATTGCACAAAATACGTGTGCAATAAAGCTCGCAGCATATTTTATCTTGGCGCATTTTATGCACACATACATGCCAAAGCAGTGCATGGCGACCGGCGTCCAGCAGCAAGTACACAATGTCGTTGTGTGTGACTGTAACATGCGGGCGGCATGCAGCAAACTGCGCTAGTGTAAAGCCGCCCTCACCCTGAGATAACTGGAAGGCACATGACCATAACCAAGGATAGCTAGACCTGCAGTTTTGGATATACCCCATTCATAGGGGTTAACTTTCAGATTTTAGTTTAGCCCCTTAATATTTAGGTATAAGGGTGGACACCCACTGGTGTTATGTTCTCTCTTGCGCTGCGAGAGCAAGTAAAAACAGTTTACCTATATTGGAAAAGTTGTGTGTATGTTTTTGGGATGTGGGGTCTGTAGTCATGCCTCATGTAGAGTAGTAGGTACTATCTACAGGGGAGAAGTAGTGTTGTACCAAGCTGCTCCTTAGGAAATAGAAGATTGGAGAATACGGAGTAGAGGCTGTGTGAACCAAGTACAGACATAAAAGGCAAATTATTGTACATGAAGCTTCAATAATATGTTAAAAGGCAAAATCAACTAAAAAAAGGAAAAAGGAACTGTGTAATTAATCATGGATTTGATTCCATGACCAGAACGCCTTAGTTGCAAACTATTGATGGGCTTATTTTTAGGAAGGTCCATCAATAGTGTGACGCCCAGAATCCCTTCTGATCAGCTGTTTTTAAAACCAGTGTGCTACTACACTGAGCTGATTTCTACAGGAAGCAGACAGCTCCATTCTCACTGCAGTGGCCAGGTTTGATATTACAAGCCAAGTTGACATTGACATGAATAGGAACTTTGCTTGTAATATCAAGCGTGGCCACTGCAGTGGGAACAGAGCTATCTGCTTCCTGCAGAAATCAGCTCAGTGCACAAGCACACTGGTCCAGAAAACAGCTGATTGGCCGTGGACTTCCACTAATCTGCTATGGATGGCCTATCTTCCAGATTTGCTCATCAATAGTTTGCAACTGGGCAACCTCTTTAAATGGAATGTGGGGGAGAGAAATCTGAACCACACTCAGAAAGTGTAAAGTGTGTGTATGAGTTCTTTTTGGGGGGAAGTTCAAAGGGTTAGGACCGGGTTGTGGGTGTGTGGTAACACCTTATTTTTCTTGCACAGGGCCCACATAAACAAAAACTCCAAGAACTGAACTCAAGCGGCCACATTAAGTGGTTAAATAAGAGAAAAATCCGAGCCTTTTACACGGGACTAATTGCTGACGACCTCCGCAGCGGCGCTAATATGCTCATTCAGGTACTGGCTAGCTCCTTCATCTGCAGCTTGGGTAGAAGTGTTGTATTTGTCCACAGCAGCCAATCACAATTTGTCTACTATTTCTCCAGTGCAATTTAAAAAATGAAAACTGACCTTACCGTAGATAAGGGAGCCTTCACACCTGCGCTGGGGATTCCTGCTCCGCTCGGGGAGCAGGAAAGGGGAATCCCCACACCCGGACAGTTCCGTCCCTGGATGCAACCGCACAGCTCCAGTCAGACCCCACTGACTATAATGGGGTCCGCCCGCTTTACGCCCAGCTGCCTGGTTTTGGGATGGAAGAAAAAATCCTGCATGCAGCTTTCGACACAGTTGTGAATCCACCCTTAGGGCTCATGCTCACAGACGGGGTTTTGCTGCAAATCCATAACAGCTTTCTGCCCGCGGGTTCCGTAGCAATGTCCATCCATAGCGTGCAATGCAAAAGTGATTGTTCCACGCACACGAGCGGAAATCAACTGCGATTTTGGAGCGTTTCCGTACGGATGGCTTCCATTGAAGTCAGTGCAAGCCGTCTGATCCGCAGCCTATCAGGAATGCTGCAGACTGTCTTTTGTGAGAGGGACGGGGACAATAAATCACTTAGGCCTCCTGTCCATGGGTGATTTTTTTCACTGCGTTTCCCGCGGCCGTAATCCAGCCGCGGGGAACACTTTCCATAGACTTAGTATGGAAAGCGCAGCCCCGCTGTCCACAAGCGGAGAATCATAGCCATTCTCCGCTCGCGAGATTTAAATCTCAGCATGCTGCGATTTGCCGCAATTTTCCGCGCTGAGCTTATCTGTCAGATAGGCTCAGCGCGAAGAGCCGTCAGCTCTTCGCTGCTCTCTGGCGGCGGCTCCCGCGGCAGACATCTGCCGCGGGATATCGCTATGCCCATGGACAGGTGGCCTTAAAGTAGTTATCTGAGTAATTTTTTAAATGAGTGCCCTCATACGTAAAAATAAGAGTTCCTATATTCGCCTCACCCAGCTCCCCGCAGCTCCGATCCCCGCTGTGACACTTTCTCTACAGGCAGCGTGTGCCCAGGAAGTCACACGCTGCAACCAATCATAGACCTTGGGTGCTTGAAGGCTGAGGTCTGTATCTACCTGCAGCATGCTGTGGCATCCCGTAAGAAGGTGACTGGAGCCTGTCAGCACAGACTTGGCCTAGAGAATAAAGCTACAGGGGGTCGGGGGAGGTTAGTATAGGGCAGTGATGGTGAACCTTTTAGAGACTGAGTGCCCAAATTGCATCCCAAAATCCATTTATTGATCACAAAGTGCCAACACATCTGGGGCGGGGCTTATCACAACATCTGATTTTACCTCAATCATTATAAAAAGGACAGGGCTGTTTCAAAATATACAAGGTGCAGATTTTGACTGCTTTTTGGATGCAGAAATGCAGCTTTCTTACAGCATCTTCTCCTGGTTCCTCCAGTCCCCCGGGTCAAGTCACCTCCAGCCGGACGGATTCTCTTCTTCTGCCACTACTGTTCTTGCTCTTTTTCGTCCATTTGCTACAGTTCACTTTCTGCAGGTCAGTGTACCCAGTCACTAGTGATGTAGGGTTCACTGCGTAGCAGGAAATGCGGAATCCTCGGCAGCCTGCTTTAGCACGCAGGTGCGGGGTCCCTGCCGTTAGTGCTCATATGCACATGTGCAGTCGTGGCAATAGCCTGGGCGAACAAGCAGGCTGCCAAGGATTTGGCATTCCCTGCTAGGCAGTGTACACTACGTCACTAGTGACCTGGTGAACTGACCTGCAGGAAGCAGAATGCTGAGAATGGACACTACATCACAGGACATAGAAGAATCCACTGGCTGGAGGTGAGGTGACCCGAGGGCCTGGAGGAGCCAGGAAAAGATCAGTGGGCTGAAGATGCGGTAAGAAGACTGATGGGGGAGGAATACGGAAGTCTAGAATATTTTTTTTCTAATGACAGAACCCCTTTAAGAAAGAATCTATCTAAAACAAAGGGTCATAATGTTTGCTTGACTGGCTTGTGACTTCTTCAGGTATCTGGCCAATATTTGAAGATGAGCCAACACAGACTGACAAATATTAAGATGAGTCAGCACGATGAACAATAGAATGTCTATGAGCACATGAGCGTGTAGACCATTTTTGTAAATAGTATATAAGATGGGCTGAGAGTATATGGGCAGGAGGCTCGCCTATGGATCTGATGAGATGCCTGGGACCTTTACCCTGATTTGATGTGACTCCTGCCTCGATAGAAATCAAGGGCTTTATTTACAATGGGCTCTGGGTCTCTAGAGCGATGGCAGTATTTTAGGGCCGCTATAGACCAGACATGGAAGGGACCATTTTATTTGTAATACTTCTGTCTGCTTTATTGTCCTGTGTCTTGTGTCATTGGGTCCCAAAATCAATACTTCCACTATAAGGGGGTATTCCAGGCTAATGCTATGGATGAGATGTCCTCGGGATGGGTTATCATTGGTTGACCAGCTGAGGTCCACCTCTTCAATTTGCCGCTGATCAGCTGATTGCATTTCTAGCCTTGACTACCAATGACTATATCCAGCCCCGCTGTACTGACAGTGAGCCAGAGGATAAACTAATGTAGCGGGGATTCTGAGCGGTGGATCCCCGCTGGTCGACTGTTGATGGCCTATCCTGAGAAAAGGTCATCAATTATAAAAGCAAGGAATAACCCTTTAATTGCCAACATATTCCTTACATATACTTTTGATGTATATATTCTATATATATTGATATTTTATCAATGGCAGCTTGAACAAGGTAGTAAATGGTTGGCTATCAGTTCCATGGAAATAGAGCCGTGCTCACACATTAGCAGTATAACTCAATTCACAAGGGAGCTAGGGGACTGCCATTCTCGTGATCACTGGAGGTCGCGGTGGTCGGTCTCCCAGCCTCGTACATTTATCTCCTAGTTTTCCTGGTGGTTTAAAGTAGAAGAAAGGGTTCAAATGTATTTCCCTTCACACTGTGAGGTGCCCCTAAGTGGTTTAGGGAGTTTTGACCAAAGGGATTATATGTTGCACAGGGCTTCTGTGGGTTCAGCTATTTCCAGTTCAGCAACAGAACTACCCTGCACTTCTTTTAATGTTTTTATGGGATCAGTTGAGAAATGTTAAGATAAAGTAACTTTTAAAAAGATTGAAATGCTTTAGTATGGAAAACTAATTTGAACTAAACGTCTTATATATAATGTTTATGGCCATCGCTACCACCCCAGCTGAGGCCATGCGGACACACAACTGGGTACATAGAAGTGTCGGACAAAGCCTTAGAGCTCTCCTTACTGCTACATATCAAGTTCAGTTCTGGTTCCAGGGCCCTTAAAGGGGTTCTACCAAGATTATAACGTATCCCCTATACACAGGATGAGGGAATAAGTGTTTAATCAGTGAAGATCCAGTTGCTAGTACACCTACCAATGAGGAGAATTGGGGTCCTTTGTTTCTCATGGATGAATGGAGTGGCGGTCAAGCATACACATTGCTTCTTCTATCATCCCTATGGAACTGCCAGAGATAGCGAGCATGCGTGCTGGGGAAGAGCTGTATCATGGGATTGATTGCCTAGTGGTGGCCTAATTTAGGGGTGTGGCCACTATTGGGGATTGTAGGACAATCAGGCACCTATAAAACAACATAGTCTACAGGGGCTCCTGTGAAGTAAGCAGGAACAGAGTAGAGGAGAACAAACAGTCTTTCCTGTATTATAAGCTTGCAACGTGTGGCAAATATTCAGTTTGTTGCACTTACCCTGCATTTACATACTTTACAAAGGCCCTACCTGGCACCTGGAGCACATTTCCCCTCTTATCCCTCATTTACATAACTCACCAAGGCTTCCCCTGGCACCTCGGGTACATGCCCTCTCTCATCCCTCCTTTACATACCTCACCAAGGCCCCCTGGCACCTGGGGTACATGCCCTCTCTCATTCCTTATTTACATACCTCCCCAAGCCCCCGTGGCACCTGGGGCACATGCCCTTTCTCATCCCTCATTTACATATCTCACCAAGGCCCCCCCTAGCACCTGGGGCACATGCCCCCTCTGATCCCTCCCTGACCTCCGTCTAGCTACAACTTTGCTGCAAACAACCATTTTCTCACCCATATGTATTTGGATTCAATTCCATAAATTTAAGAAATGGTTTATTTAGAAAGTATTGTCTAAAATCAGCCTTCACCAGAAATTAAACACCAGAAAATAAATTCTCGCATGCTTCAAATTAAACTTAAGAGAAGTGTCAATTATAAAAGACTTTATTTATTTAAGGTTTTCAACATTTTAGTGTTATGGCTTCCCTAAGGCTGCAGATCCAGAAGAAGGCGAAAAATCCCTCGACACTTTTAGCCAATTTATGTCACAGGGAAAAAATTCCTTCATGACCCCGGGAAAAGGCGATCAGTCCTAGAACCCTGGATCAGAGCCGCTGATGATAGTGTGATGGTGGTGCGCATTGTACTTGTAGAGCTGGGGGGCGCGCTGTGTGGGTGTCCGAATGAAGTTGCTGGGTGGGTGTGCAGCTAGTAGACGCTGTGTGGCTGCATGCAGGGTGAGTGCGCTGTGTGGCGGGGTGCAGGGTGAGTGCGCTGTGTGGCGGGGTGCAGGGTGAGTGCGCTGTGTGGCGGGGTGCAGGGTGAGTGCGCTGTGTGGCGGGGTGTCGGTGAGTGCGCTGTGTGGCTGAGTGCAGGGTGAGTGCAGAAATTGAAGTTGCGCGGCTGGGTGCAGGGTGGGGACGTTCTGTGGCGGGGTGCAGGGTGGGGGCACTGTATGGCGGGGTGCTGAGTGGGGGCGCTGTGTGACTGGGAACAGGGTAATAGTGCTGTGTGACGGGGTGCAGGGTGGGGATGCTTCACAGCGGGGCGCAGGGTGACGGTGCTGTGTGACTGCGCCCCTTATCGTCAGAGGAAATAATCATTTGCTGTTCCAGTGGATGAATGAGCGATCCTGGTTGTCAGGTCATGGTCACATGATCAGTACTTCCAGAATTACAGCCTTCATTCATTCAGAATTTTTGTTGCAGCAAATGGATAATGCTTGCTTCATTGCAGCATCTCTCTGTAGAGCTGTGGGGCGCTGTGTGGCTGGGCGCAGAGTGGGGATGTTGTGTCGGTGAGGTGCAGGGTGAGGGCGCTGTGTGGCTGCGTGCAGGGTGATAGTGCTGTATGTCTGCGTGCAGGGTGAGGGTGCTGTATGTCTGCGTGCAGGGTGAGGGCGCTGTATGGCAGAGTGCAGGGTGGCGACACTGTGTGATTGGGCCCCCCTTATCGTCAGAGGGAAGAATCCTTTGCTGCCCCAGTGGATGAATGAGCGATCCTGGTTGTCAGGTCATGGTCACATGATCAGTACTTCCAGAATTACAGCCTTCATTCATTCAGAATTTTTGTTGCAGCAAATGGATAATGCTTGCATCATTGCAGCATCTCTCTGTAGAGCTGGGGGGCGCTGTGTGGCTGGGCGCAGAGTGGGGGTGTTGTGTGGCGAGGTGCAGGGTGAGGGCGCTGTGTGGCTGCGTGCAGGGTGAGGGTGCTTTATGTCTGCGTGCAGGGTGAGGGCGCTGTATGTCTGCATGCAGGGTGAGGGCGCTGTATGTCTGCGTGCAGGGTGAGGGCGCTGTATGTCTGCGTGCAGGGTGAAAGCGCTGAAGGAAAGGGTGCAGGGTGGCGACGCTGTGTGATTGCGCCCCCCCTTATCGTCAGAGGGAAGAATCATTTGCTGCTCCAGTGGATGAATGAGCGATCCTGGTTGTCAGGTCATGGTCACATGATCAGTACTTCCAGGATTACAGCCTTCATTCATTCAGAATTTTTGTTGCAGCAAATGGATAATGCTTGCATCATTGCAGCATTTCTCTGGAGAGCTGGGGGGCGCTGTGTGCAAGAGTGGGGATGTAGTGTGGCGAGGTGCAGGGTGAGGGCGCTGTGTGGCTGCGTGCAGGGTAAGGGCGGTTCATGGCGGGGTGCAGGGTGGCGACGCTGTGTGATTGCGCCCCCCTTATCGTCAGAGGGAAGAATCATTTGCTGCTCCAGTGGATGAATGAGCGATCCTGGTTGTCAGGTCATGGTCACATGATCAGTACTTCAAGGATTACAGCCTTCATTCATTCAGAATTTTTGTTGCAGCAAATGGATAATGCTTGCTTAATTGCAGCATCTCCCTTTAGAGCTGGGGGGCGCTGTGTGGCTGGGCGCAGAGTGGGGGTGTTGTGTGGCGAGGTGCAGGGTGAGGGCGCTGTGTGGCTGCGTGCAGGGTGAGGGTGCTGTATGTCTGCGTGCAGGGTGAGGGCGCTGTATGTCTGCGTGCAGGGTGAGGGCGCTGTATGTCTGCGTGCAGGGTGAGGGCGCTGTATGTCTGCGTGCAGGGTGAGGGCGCTGTATGTCTGCGTGCAGGGTGAGGGCGCTGTATAGCGGGGTGCAGGGTGGCGACGCTGTGTGATTGCGCCCCCCTTATCGTCAGAGGGAAGAATCATTTGCTGCTCCAGTGGATGAATGAGCGATCCTGGTTGTCAGGTCATGGTCACATGATCAGTACTTCCAGGATTACAGCCTTCATTCATTCAGAATTTTTGTTGCAGCAAATGGATAATGCTTGCTTCATTGCAGCATCTCTCTTTAGAGCTGGGGGGCGCTGTGTGGCTGGGCGCAGAGTGGGGGTGTTGTGTGGCGAGGTGCAGGGTGAGGGCGCTGTGTGGCTGCGTGCAGGGTGAGGGTGCTGTATGTCTGCGTGCAGGGTGAGGGCGCTGTATGTCTGCGTGCAGGGTGAGGGCGCTGTATGTCTGCGTGCAGGGTGAGGGCGCTGTATGTCTGCGTGCAGGGTGAGGGCGCTGTATAGCGGGGTGCAGGGTGGCGACGCTGTGTGATTGCGCCCCCCCCTTATCGTCAGAGGGAAGAATCATTTGCTGCTCCAGTGGATGAATGAGCGATCCTGGTTGTCAGGTCATGGTCACATGATCAGTACTTCCAGGATTACAGCCTTCATTCATTCAGAATTTTTGTTGCAGCAAATGGATAATGCTTGCTTCATTGCAGCATCTCTCTTTAGAGCTGGGGGGCGCTGTGTGGCTGGGCGCAGAGTGGGGGTGTTGTGTGGCGAGGTGCAGGGTGAGGGCGCTGTGTGGCTGCGTGCAGGGTGAGGGTGCTGTATGTCTGCGTGCAGGGTGAGGGCGCTGTATGTCTGCGTGCAGGGTGAGGGCGCTGTATGTCTGCGTGCAGGGTGAGGGCGCTGTATGTCTGCGTGCAGGGTGAGGGCGCTGTATAGCGGGGTGCAGGGTGGCGACGCTGTGTGATTGCGCCCCCCTTATCGTCAGAGAGAAGAATCATTTGCTGCTCCAGTGGATGAATGAGCGATCCTGGTTGTCAGGTCATGGTCACATGATCAGTACTTCCAGGATTACAGCCTTCATTCATTCAGAATTTTTGTTGCAGCAAATGGATAATGCTTGCATCATTGCAGCATCTCTCTGGAGAGCTGGGGGGCGCTGTGTGGCTGTGCGCAAGAGTGGGGATGTAGTGTGGCGAGGTGCAGGGTGAGGGCGCTGTGTGGCTGCGTGCAGGGTAAGGGCGGTTCATGGCGGGGTGCAGGGTGGCGACGCTGTGTGATTGCGCCCCCCTTATCGTCAGAGGGAAGAATCATTTGCTGCTCCAGTGGATGAATGAGCGATCCTGGTTGTCAGGTCATGGTCACATGATCAGTACTTCCAGGATTACAGCCTTCATTCATTCAGAATTTTTGTTGCAGCAAATGGATAATGCTTGCTTCATTGCAGCATTTCTCTTTAGAGCTGGGGGGCGCTGTGTGGCTGGGCGCAGAGTGGGGGTGTTGTGTGGCGAGGTGCAGGGTGAGGGCGCTGTGTGGCTGCGTGCAGGGTGAGGGTGCTGTATGTCTGCGTGCAGGGTGAGGGCGCTGTATGTCTGCATGCAGGGTGAGGGCGCTGTATGTCTGCATGCAGGGTGAGGGCGCTGTATGTCTGCGTGCCGGGTGAGGGCGCTGTATGTCTGCGTGCAGGGTGAGGGCGCTGTATAGCGGGGTGCAGGGTGGCGACGCTGTGTGATTGCTCCCCCCTTATCGTCAGAGGGAAGAATCATTTGCTGCTCCAGTGGATGAATGAGCGATCCTGGTTGTCAGGTCATGGTCACATGATCAGTACTTCCAGGATTACAGCCTTCATTCATTCAGAATTTTTGTTGCAGCAAATGGATAATGCTTGCTTCATTGCAGCATCTCTCTTTAGAGCTGGGGGGCGCTGTGTGGCTGGGCGCAGAGTGGGGGTGTTGTGTGGCGAGGTGCAGGGTGAGGGCGCTGTGTGGCTGCGTGCAGGGTGAGGGTGCTGTATGTCTGCGTGCAGAATGAGGGCGCTGTATGTCTGCGTGCAGGGTGAGGGCGCTGTATGTCTGCGTGCAGGGTGAGGGCGCTGTATGTCTGCGTACAAGGTGAGGGCGCTGTATGTCTGCGTGCAGGGTGAGGGCGCTGTATAGCGGGGTGCAGGGTGGCGACGCTGTGTGATTGCGCCCCCCTTATCGTCAGAGGGAAGAATCTTTTGCTGCTCCAGTGGATGAATGAGCGATCCTGGTTGTCAGGTCATGGTCACATGATCAGTACTTCCAGGATTACAGCCTTCATTCATTCAGAATTTTTGTTGCAGCAAATGGATAATGCTTGCATCATTGCAGCATCTCTCTGGAGAGCTGGGGGGCTCTGTGTGGCTGTGCGCAAGAGTGGGGATGTAGTGTGGCGAGGTGCAGGGTGAGGGCGCTGTGTGGCTGCGTGCAGGGTAAGGGCGGTTCATGGCGGGGTGCAGGGTGGCGACGCTGTGTGATTGCGCCCCCCTTATCGTCAGAGGGAAGAATCTTTTGCTGCTCCAGTGGATGAATGAGCGATCCTGGTTGTCAGGTCATGGTCACATGATCAGTACTTCCAGGATTACAGCCTTCATTCATTCAGAATTTTTGTTGCAGCAAATGGATAATGCTTGCTTCATTGCAGCATCTCTCTTTAGAGCTGCGGGGCGCTGTGTGGCTGGGCGCAGAGTGGGGGTGTTGTGTGGCGAGGTGCAGGGTGAGGGCGCTGTGTGGCTGCGTGCAGGGTGAGGGTGCTGTATGTCTGCGTGCAGGGTGAGGGCGCTGTATGTCTGCGTGCAGGGTGAGGGCGCTGTATGTCTGCGTGCAGGGTGAGGGCGCTGTATGTCTGCGTGCAGGGTGAGGGCGCTGTATAGCGGGGTGCAGGGTGGCGACGCTGTGTGATTGCGCCCCCCTTATCGTCAGAGAGAAGAATCATTTGCTGCTCCAGTGGATGAATGAGCGATCCTGGTTGTCAGGTCATCGTCACATGATCAGTACTTCCAGGATTACAGCCTTCATTCATTCAGAATTTTTGTTGCAGCAAATGGATAATGCTTGCATCATTGCAGCATCTCTCTGGAGAGCTGGGGGGCGCTGTGTGGCTGTGCGCAAGAGTGGGGATGTAGTGTGGCGAGGTGCAGGGTGAGGGCGCTGTGTGGCTGCGTGCAGGGTAAGGGCGGTTCATGGCGGGGTGCAGGGTGGCGACGCTGTGTGATTGCGCCCCGCTTATCGTCAGAGGGAAGAATCATTTGCTGCTCCAGTGGATGAATGAGCGATCCTGGTTGTCAGGTCATGGTCACATGATCAGTACTTCCAGGATTACAGCCTTCATTCATTCAGAATTTTTGTTGCAGCAAATGGATAATGCTTGCTTCATTGCAGCATTTCTCTTTAGAGCTGGGGGGCGCTGTGTGGCTGGGCGCAGAGTGGGGGTGTTGTGTGGCGAGGTGCAGGGTGAGGGCGCTGTGTGGCTGCGTGCAGGGTGAGGGTGCTGTGTGGCTGCGTGCAGGGTGAGGGCGCTGTATGTCTGCATGCAGGGTGAGGGCGCTGTATGTCTGCGTGCAGGGTGAGGGCGCTGTATGTCTGCGTGCAGGGTGAGGGCGCTGTATGTCTGCGTGCAGGGTGTGGGCGCTGTATAGCGGGGTGCAGGGTGGCGACGCTGTGTGATTGCGCCCCCCTTATCGTCAGAGGGAAGAATCATTTGCTGCTCCAGTGGATGAATGAGCGATCCTGGTTGTCAGGTCATGGTCACATGATCAGTACTTCCAGGATTACAGCCTTCATTCATTCAGAATTTTTGTTGCAGCAAATGGATAATGCTTGCTTCATTGCAGCATCTCTCTTTAGAGCTGGGGGGCGCTGTGTGGCTGGGCGCAGAGTGGGGGTGTTGTGTGGCGAGGTGCAGGGTGAGGGCGCTGTGTGGCTGCGTGCAGGGTGAGGGTGCTGTATGTCTGCGTGCAGGGTGAGGGCGCTGTATGTCTGCGTGCAGGGTGAGGGCGCTGTATGTCTGCGTGCAGGGTGAGGGCGCTGTATAGCGGGGTGCAGGGTGGCGACGCTGTGTGATTGCGCCCCCCTTATCGTCAGAGGGAAGAATCATTTGCTGCTCCAGTGGATGAATGAGCGATCCTGGTTGTCAGGTCATGGTCACATGATCAGTACTTCCAGGATTACAGCCTTCATTCATTCAGAATTTTTGTTGCAGCAAATGGATAATGCTTGCATCATGGCAGCATCTCTCTGGAGAGCTGGGGGGCTCTGTGTGGCTGTGCGCAAGAGTGGGGATGTAGTGTGGCGAGGTGCAGGGTGAGGGCGCTGTGTGGCTGCGTGCAGGGTAAGGGCGGTTCATGGCGGGGTGCAGGGTGGCGACGCTGTGTGATTGCGCCCCCCTTATCGTCAGAGGGAAGAATCATTTGCTGCTCCAGTGGATGAATGAGCGATCCTGGTTGTCAGGTCATGGTCACATGATCAGTACTTCCAGGATTACAGCCTTCATTCATTCAGAATTTTTGTTGCAGCAAATGGATAATGCTTGCTTCATTGCAGCATCTCTCTTTAGAGCTGGGGGGCGCTGTGTGGCTGGGCGCAGAGTGGGGGTGTTGTGTGGCGAGGTGCAGGGTGAGGGCGCTGTGTGGCTGCGTGCAGGGTGAGGGTGCTGTATGTCTGCGTGCAGGGTGAGGGCGCTGTATGTCTGCGTGCAGGGTGAGGGCGCTGTATGTCTGCGTGCAGGGTGAGGGCGCTGTATGTCTGCATGCAGGGTGAGGGCGCTGTATAGCGGGGTGCAGGGGGGTGGTGACGCTGTGTGATTGCGCCCCCCTTATCGTCAGAGGAAAGAATCATTTGCTGCTCCAGTGGATGAATGAGCGATCCTGGTTGTCAGGTCATGGTCACATGATCAGTACTTTCAGAATTACAGCCTTCATTCATTCAGAATTTTTGTTGCAGCAAATGGATAATGCTTGCTTCATTGCAGCATCTCTCTGTAGAGCTGGGGGGTGCTGTGTGGCTGGGGGCAGAGTGGGGATTTTGTGTGGCGAGGTACAGGGTGAGGGCGCTGTGTGGCGAGGTGCAGGGTGAGGGCGCTGTGTGGCTGCGTGCAGGGTGAGGGCGCTGTGTGGCTGCGTGCAGGGTGAGGGCGCTGTGTGGCTGCGTGCAAGGTGAGGGCGCTGTGTGGCTGCGTGCAGGGTGAGGGCGCTGTATAGCGGGGTGCAGGGTGGCGACGCTGTGTGATTGCGCCCCCCTTATCGTCAGAGGGAAGAATCATTTGCTGCTCCAGTGGATGAATGAGCGATCCTGGTTGTCAGGTCATGGTCACATGATCAGTACTTCCAGGATTACAGCCTTCATTCATTCAGAATTTTTGTTGCAGCAAATGGATAATGCTTGCATCATTGCAGCATCTCTCTGGAGAGCTGGGGGGCGCTGTGTGGCTGTGCGCAAGAGTGGGGATGTAGTGTGGCGAGGTGCAGGGTGAGGGCGCTGTGTGGCTGCGTGCAGGGTAAGGGCGGTTCATGGCGGGGTGCAGGGTGGCGACGCTGTGTGATTGCGCCCCCCTTATCGTCAGAGGGAAGAATCATTTGCTGCTCCAGTGGATGAATGAGCGATCCTGGTTGTCAGGTCATGGTCACATGATCAGTACTTCCAGGATTACAGCCTTCATTCATTCAGAATTTTTGTTGCAGCAAATGGATAATGCTTGCTTCATTGCAGCATCTCTCTTTAGAGCTGGGGGGCGCTGTGTGGCTGGGCGTAGAGTGGGGGTATTGTTTGGCGAGGTGCAGGGTGAGGGCGCTGTGTGGCTGCGTGCAGGGTGAGGGCGCTGTATGTCTGCGTGCAGGGTGAGGGCGCTGTATGTCTGCGTGCAGGGTGAGGGTGCTGTATGTCTGCGTGCAGGGTGAGGGCGCTGTATGTCTTCGTGCAGGGTGAGGGCGCTGTATGTCTTCGTGCAGGGTGAGGGCGCTGTATAGCGGGGTGCAGGGTGGCGACGCTGTGTGATTGCGCCCCCCTTATCGTCAGAGGGAAGAATCATTTGCTGCTCCAGTGGATGAATGAGCGATCCTGGTTGTCAGGTCATGGTCACATGATCAGTACTTCCAGGATTACAGCCTTCATTCATTCAGAATTTTTGTTGCAGCAAATGGATAATGCTTGCTTCATTGCAGCATCTCTCTTTAGAGCTGGGGGGCGCTGTGTGGCTGGGCGCAGAGTGGGGGTGTTGTGTGGCGAGGTGCAGGGTGAGGGCGCTGTGTGGCTACGTGCAGGGTGAGGGTGCTGTATGTCTGCGTGCAGGGTGAGGGTGCTGTATGTCTGCATGCAGGGTGAGGGCGCTGTATGTCTGCGTGCAGGGTGAGGGCGCTGTATAGCGGGGTGCAGGGTGGCGACGCTGTGTGATTGCGCCCCCCCTATCGTCAGAGGGAAGAATCATTTGCTGCTCCAGTGGATGAATGAGCGATCCTGGTTGTCAGGTCATGGTCACATGATCAGTACTTCCAGAATTACAGCGCTCATTCATTCAGAATTTTTGTTGCAGCAAATGGATAATGCTTGCTTCATTGCAGCATCTCTCTGTAGAGCTGGGGGGTGCTGTGTGGCTGGGCGTAGAGTGGGGATTTTGTGTGGCGAGGTACAGCGTGAGGGCGTTGTGTGGCGAGGTGCAGGGTAAGGGCGCTGTGTGGCTGCGTGCAGGGTGAGGGCGCTGTGTGGCTGCGTGCAGGGTGAGGGCGCTGTATAGCGGGGTGCAGGGTGGCGACGCTGTGTGATTGCGCCCCCCTTATCGTCAGAGGGAAGAATCATTTGCTGCTCCAGTGGATGAATGAGCGATCCTGGTTGTCAGGTCATGGTCACATGATCAGTACTTCCAGGATTACAGCCTTCATTCATTCAGAATTTTTGTTGCAGCAAATGGATAATGCTTGCATCATTGCAGCATCTCTCTGGAGAGCTGGGGGGCGCTGTGTGCAAGAGTGGGGATGTAGTGTGGCGAGGTGCAGGGTGAGGGCGCTGTGTGGCTGCGTGCAGGGTAAGGGCGGTTCATGGCGGGGTGCAGGGTGGCGACGCTGTGTGATTGCGCCCCCCTTATCGTCAGAGGGAAGAATCATTTGCTGCTCCAGTGGATGAATGAGCGATCCTGGTTGTCAGGTCATGGTCACATGATCAGTACTTCCAGGATTACAGCCTTCATTCATTCAGAATTTTTGTTGCAGCAAATGGATAATGCTTGCTTCATTGCAGCATCTCTCTGTAGAGCTGGGGGGCGCTGTGTGGCTGGTTGCAAAGTGGGGGTGCTGGGCATAGGGTGGGGGCAGGGTGGAGGCGCTTTTTGGCGGGGCGCTTTGACTGGATGCCATGAAGTCGGGTCTTGCTTACTGTCCGTCCAGGTTGGCCCGTTCCTTACGTGTATTGCCTGGTAGAGCGTCGTGTGACCCGAGTGGATGTTCTTCACGTTGTCCTGAGCGGCTCCTGACTTGTGTCCCGAGTGGATGTCCTTCATGTTGTCCTTTGCGGCTCCTGACTTCATATCCTGTGACAAGTTAAGAAAATAGCAGTAGGTTATGTGTTACTAGTGTTCTAATATCACCATGGTTACCAATCCACGTGTTCTGTTGATGGATCCTCCTGTGTGCGGCTCTTGTTCTTCCTGGACTGATAAGTGACTACACTACAGCACATCCCATAATGATGCCCACAGTATTGTGATGTCACCGTGTGTCCGGGACACTAGATTACGTCACTACTTGATACAATGTATATATATTACTGCTAGATAATTGTGAACATCGCACGTCCAAATGTAGCTTAATATGTTCCTTCACAATATAGGGGGCGCGGGTCATTGTACAGCAGACTTAGCGAATACCTTGATGTATAACAGTATATCCCAGCAGAATGTACAATGCAGAGCGATAGCGGATATACAGACCAGACCCGATATACGGAAGGGATGTAGGAGAGTAGAAAAAACGTTTGCTTTTCTTTCCAGAAGCAGCGACACTTTGGCCCGGTTGCTGTGCCTGATATTCACTCATTTGGTGCTGAGCTGCAATACCACACACAACCTACAGACAAAAGTAGCGCTATTTCAGGGGGAAAAAAGCAGATCCGTTTTTCTCTCTGGTTTAAACCAAAGCAATTAAAATGGTTACATTAATACATTACAGAAAACGGGTATTTCAGGAACAATGGTACAACATCCAAGCATTTTAAGCACATTGCAGGATCCGCTGTATGTCAGCAGCTCTGCAACTCCCGGAAAGTGGTGGTGTTACCTGTGCTGCATCCTCTCTCTTCGTTCTCGCCTCGTGATCTGAGCTCCAGGCTTTGCGTGCTGCAGGGTTATGTTGGAATGCGGTGATGTCACAATGCGGTGATGTCACAATGCGGTGATGTCACAATGCGGTGATGTCACAATGTTAGAATTCTCTCATCCGATGATGTCACAATAAGTGCTCCACAGGCCGCCATCTTGTTATATCGCAAATGATGATCATGAAAGGGGTCGCATCACCACATGGAAAGTGGATGGGACCATAAAGGTTGCGTATAAATCACACACAGCATTAACCCCTTAATGCTCCATGACGTACTGGTAAGTCATGGAGGTTTGGGGTTTGTATGGAATAGGTTCGGGGGCCGATCCTACTCCATACAATGCTGTCTGGTATAGCTGACACCCGCCTGCAACATGTTAACCCTTTAAATGCTCCGATCGAAGTTTGCAGATCCCTAAGTACTCTTTTGCACGAGCGTATATCGACCCGCCGTTTTCACGGTCGGCAGATATATGCTGTCATCTGATGTGTTGGATTCCAATGCATCAGATAACATGGCCGTATTTCCGCAATGTAAACGCGTTTGGCCAGCCAATATAGCGCCGGATGCTTTTATGTTGGGCCCAAAAGACAGTCCTGGAACTATCTTTTGGGCAAGAATATGTCGGCCGCTGCATGGGCTCATAGGGGAGCCAATAACAGCGGCTGGGGAAGGGAGGTGGGAGGGAGTGTAGCAGCGTGACTGCTAAACACCCTCCCTTTTTTCTCCTCCCCTCTGGTTGATTGTAATGGGAGGGGGCGGGGCAGAGCTAAGCGCTGCCCCTGTTGGCTTTCTCCCATTGCTGGCTGTGGACAAGGGGCGGGATGGGGCAGAGCTAAGCTACCACCCTCTCCCGCCCCCTTCCGTTGCAATCAGAGGTGATCCAGTGAGGGGGAGGGAAGAGGAAGGGGCGACGGCATGGCCGCCTCGGCGTATATGCGTCAGGGCCCATGCCGTCTGATCGGTCGCACAAACATTAAATTTGTGCGCCTATTCACGAGCTTTTACGCCCCAGATGGCAGCGTATATTGGCTGGCCGTGAAAACTGCGTCCGATATACGCTCGTGTGAATGAAGCCTCACGGTTACAATGGCAGCTGTAGGCCTTCTGCAGACTCTATTGCAGATTGCCTATGAAGCCATGCCTGTGATTTGTTCTCTGCCTGATCTTAAAAGGGGTTGTCCTTTCAAGTTTGCATTCATTATAATGTGTCCCCGTACCTACAGCATTGGTTTCCAATGTATTCATTACGTAAAAACGTTGCACTGGGATTAATAGGTCATCAGTGACTGAAAACGGTGACGATTTTATACACAGCTGGAAAAGATAGGTCTTGCTGCTATGGGAGCTGCAAAAAAGGGAGGGGGAGGGAGTTTAGCAGCGTCCAGCACTGGGAAAAGCTTACAGCTGCCACTATTTAACTATTACAAGTCATTCCGAAGATTTATGCCGACCGAGGGATTTCCAGGCTGCAGCATATTTTTCCACTAATACATCGCACCCGGCCGTGTGAATGGATGAGAAAACAGTAATTTTGGCCGTGACTCGATCACAGTTTTTCTTTATTCACGCGATTTTACGGCGAATGTGGGCGACCTTGAAAAGTATACGCCCAAGGCGTCATTTTCACGGGCGTTTTCACGCCCGTCCGAAAAACACGACCATCTGAGGCATTGTAATAGTGACCCCGTCAGTAGTAATAATGACCCCCACAGTAGTTTGAGTAGTAATAGTGACCCCCACAGTGGTTTGAATAGTAATAGTGATATCCACAGTGATCTCAATACTAATAGTGACCCCAATAGTACTCCAGCAGTTACAGTAACACACGCAGCAGCCCCAGTAGTAATAGTGACCCCCACAGCGGCCTCAGTAGTAATAGTGACCCCCACAGCAGCCCCAGCAGTAATAATGACCCCCACAGCAGCCACAGCAGTAATAGTGACTCTCACAGCAGCCCCAGCAGTAAAAGTGTCACTCATAGCAGACTCAGCACTAATTGTGTGCCTCACAGCAGACCCACCAGTAATAGTGACCCCCACAGTGGTTTGAGTAGTAATAGTGACACTCACAGTGGTCTCAGTACTAATAGTGACCCCCATAGTACTTCATCATTTATAGCGACCCCCCACCACGTCTCCAGTAGTAATAGTGACTCCCACAGCAGCCCCAGCAGTAATAATGACCCACACAGCAGCCACAACAGTAATAGTGACCCTCACAGCGGCCCCAGCAGTAATAGTTTCCCTGACAGCAGACCCAGCACTACCCTACAGTGGTTTGAGTAGTAATTGTGACACCCACAGTGATCTCAGTACTAATAGTCACCCCCATAGTACTCCAGCAGTTATAGTAACCCACACAGCAGCCTCAGTAGTAATAGTGACCCCCACAGCAGCCCCAGTAGAAATAGTGACCCCCACAGCGGCCCCAGCAGTAATAGGGACCCCCACAGCGGCCCCAGCAGTAATAGGGACCCCCACAGGAGCCCCAGCAGTAATAGGGACCCCCACAGGAGCCCCAGCAGTAATAGGGACCCCCACAGGAGCCCCAGTAATAATAGTGACCCCCACAGCAGCCACAGCAGTAACGGTGACCCTCACAGCGGTCCCAGCAGTAATAGTGTCCCTCACAGCAGAGCCTGCACTACCCCACAGTGGTTTGAGTAGTAATAGTGACACCCACAGTGGTCTCAGTGTTAATAGTGACCCCCATAGTACTTCATCAGTTATAGTGACCCCCACAGCAGCCACAACAGTAATAGTGACCCTCACAGTGGCCCCAGCAGTAATAGTGTCCCTCACAGCAGACCCAGCACTACCCTACAGTGGTTTGAGTAATAATTGTGACACCCACAGTGATTCCAGTACTAATAGTGACCCCCATAGTACTCCAGCAGTTATAGTAACCCACACAGCAGCCTCAGTAGTAATAGTGACCCCCACAGCGGCCCCAGTAGTAATAGTGACCCCCACAGCGGCACCAGTACTAATAGTGGCCCCCACAGTGGCCCCATTAGTAATAGTGACCCCCCACAGCGGCCCCAGTAGTAATAGTGACCCCCCACAGCAGCCCCAGCAGTAATATTGTCCCTCACAGCAGACCCAGCACTAATTGTGTGCCTCACCGCAGACCCACCAGTAATAGTGTCCCTTACAGCGACCCCAGTAATAATAGTGAACCCCACAGCGGTCCTAGCAGTAATCATATCCCTCAAAGCAGACCCAGCAGTAATAGTGTCCCTCACAGCGACCCCAGTAATAATAGTGAACCCAATAGCGCCCCCAGTAGTAATAGTGACCCACACAGCAGCCCAAGTAGTAATAGTAACCCCACTGTGGTCCCAGTAGTAATAATGCCCCCCACAGCAGCCCCAGCAGTAATCGTATCCCTCAAAGCAGACCCAGCAGTAATAGTGTCCCTCACAGCGACCCCAGTAATAATAGTGAACCCAATAGCGCCCCCAGTAGTAATAGTGACCCACACAGCAGCCCCAGTAGTAATAGTAACCCTACAGTGGTCCCAGTAGTAATAGTGTCCCCCACAGTGGCCCCAGCAGTAATACTGTCCCCCCCAGTAGTACTAGTGACCTCCACAATAGCCCCAGTATAAATAGTGTCCCCCACAGCAGCCCTAGTAGTAATAGTCACATCCACAGTGCCAAGCAGTAATACTGTTACTACTGGGGCCGATATATGGGACACTATTACTAATAGTATCCCCTATTTTAGCCCCCAATAATAATAGCACCCCCTGAGACCTATATACATACTTTCTTCTCCTCATAGAAGCGCTGCTGCTCCTCTTCCTGTTGCTGTTGTGGACGTCAGGGTGTGCGTCTCGACATCAACTCCCTCTGCTCTTGCAGAACCAAGGAGGAGATGTCAGGGGAGAAGGATCCCGGGAGCACACTGACGTCACAGTGTGCGCCAGGATCAGTGCCACTGAGTGAATACCGGCCGAGAAGTTGCGGCACCCCGGGTAGTATTCGCTACCGAGGTGAGCAGCAGCTGACAGCGTGCGTGCCAGCAGGGAGGGCTCTGTGTGCCGCCTCTGGCACACGTGTCATAGGTTCGCCACCACTGCTATAGGACACTTTATTATGTTTGCACATAAGGATCGCAAATTTTTAAAAAATTACTCAGACGACACCTTTTAATGGACGCCCGGAATTTCCTCTTCACTCTTGGTAATGAGGTTTTGCAGAATATTATAAAGAATATTCACCCCCTCCAGTAACAATATGAAGAATATTAGAAGTCCCCCCCCCCCCTGAGTTGTGTGACTTGTTGATGGATCCTCCTGTGTGCGGCTCTTGTTCTTCCTGGACTGATAAGTGACTACACTACAGCACATCCCATAATGATGCCCACAGTATTGTGATGTCACCGTGTGTCCGGGACACTAGATTACGTCACTACTTGATACAATGTATATATATTACTGCTAGATAATTGTGAACATCGCACGTCCAAATGTAGCTTAATATGTTCCTTCACAATATAGGGGGCGCGGGTCATTGTACAGCAGACTTAGCGAATACCTTGATGTATAACAGTATATCCCAGCAGAATGTACAATGCAGAGCGATAGCGGATATACAGACCAGACCCGATATACGGAAGGGATGTAGGAGAGTAGAAAAAACGTTTGCTTTTCTTTCCAGAAGCAGCGACACTTTGGCCCGGTTGCTGTGCCTGATATTCACTCATTTGGTGCTGAGCTGCAATACCACACACAACCTACAGACAAAAGTAGCGCTATTTCAGGGGGAAAAAAGCAGATCCGTTTTTCTCTCTGGTTTAAACCAAAGCAATTAAAATGGTTACATTAATACATTACAGAAAACGGGTATTTCAGGAACATATGTACAACATCCAAGCATTTAAAGCACATTGCAGGATCCGCTGTATGTCAGCAGCTCTGCAACTCCCGGAAAGTGGTGGTGTTACCTGTGCTGCATCCTCTCTCTTCGTTCTCGCCTCGTGATCTGTGCTCCAGGCTTTGCGTGCTGCAGGGTTATGTTGGAATGCGGTGATGTCACAATGCGGTGATGTCACAATGCGGTGATGTCACAATGTTAGAATTCTCTCATCCGATGATGTCACAATAAGTGCTCCACAGGCCGCCATCTTGTTATATCGCAAATGATGATCATGAAAGGGGTCGCATCACCACATGGAAAGTGCATGGGACCATAAAGGTTGCGTATAAATCACACACAGCATTAACCCCTTAATGCTCCATGACGTACTGGTAAGTCATGGAGGTTTGGGGTTTGTATGGAATAGGTTCGGGGTCCGATTCTACTCCATACAATGCTGTCTGGTATAGCTGACACCCGCCTGCAACATGTTAACCCTTTAAATGCTCCGATCGAAGTTTGCAGATCCCTAAGTACTCTTTTGCACGAGCGTATATCGACCCGCCGTTTTCACGGTCGGCAGATATACGCTGTCATCTGATGTGTTGGATTCCAATGCATCAGATAACATGGCCGTATTTCCGCAATGTAAACGCGTTTGGCCAGCCAATATAGCGCCGGATGCTTTTATGTTGGGCCCAAAAGACAGTCCTGGAACTATCTTTTGGGCAAGAATATGTCGGCCGCTGCATGGGCTCATAGGGGAGCCAATAACAGCGGCTGGGGAAGGGAGGTGGGAGGGAGTGTAGCAGCGTGACTGCTAAACACCCTCCCTTTTTTCTCCTCCCCTCTGGTTGATTGTAATGGGAGGGGGCGGGGCAGAGCTAAGCGCCGCCTCTGTTGGCTTTCTCCCATTGCTGGCTGTGGACAAGGGACGGGATGGGGCAGAGCTAAACTACCACCCTCTCCCGCCCCCTTCCGTTGCAATCAGAGGTGATCCAGTGAGGGGGAGGGAAGAGGAAGGGGCGACGGCATGGCCGCCTCGGCGTATATGCGTCAGGGCCCATGCCGTCTGATCGGTCGCACAAACATTAAATTTGTGCGCCTATTCACGAGCTTTTACGCCCCAGATGGCAGCGTATATTGGCTGGCCGTGAAAACTGCGTCCGATATACACTCGTGTGAATGAAGCCTCATGGTTACAATGGCAGCTGTAGGCCTTCTGCAGACTCTATTGCAGATTGCCTATGAAGCCATGCCTGTGATTTGTTCTCTGCCTGATCTTAAAAGGGGTTGTCCTTTCAAGTTTGCATTCATTATAATGTGTCCCCGTACCTACAGCATTGGTTTCCAATGTATTCATTACGTAAAAACGTTGCACTGGGATTAATAGGTCATCAGTGACTGAAAACGGTGACGATTTTATACACAGCTGGAAAAGATAGGTCTTGCTGCTATGGGAGCTGCAAAAAAGGGAGGGGGAGGGAGTTTAGCAGCGTCCAGCACTGGGAAAAGCTTACAGCTGCCACTATTTAACTATTACAAGTCATTCCGAAGATTTATGCCGACCGAGGGATTTCCAGGCTGCAGCATATTTTTCCACTAATACATCGCACCCGGCCGTGTGAATGGATGAGAAAACAGTAATTTTGGCCGTGACTCGATCACAGTTTTTCTTTATTCACGCGATTTTACGGCGAATGTGGGCTACCTTGAAAAGTATACGCCCAAGGCGTCATTTTCACGGGCGTTTTCACGCCCGTCCGAAAAACACGACCATCTGAGGCATTGTAATAGTGACCCCGTCAGTAGTAATAATGACCCCCACAGTAGTTTGAGTAGTAATAGTGACCCCCACAGTGGTTTGAATAGTAATAGTGATATCCACAGTGATCTCAATACTAATAGTGACCCCAATAGTACTCCAGCAGTTACAGTAACACACGCAGCAGCCCCAGTAGTAATAGTGACCCCCACAGCGGCCTCAGTAGTAATAGTGACCCCCACAGCAGCCCCAGCAGTAATAATGACCCCCACAGCAGCTACAGCATTAATAGTGACTCTCACAGCAGCCCCAGCAGTAAAAGTGTCACTAATAGCAGACTCAGCACTAATTGTGTGCCTCACAGCAGACCCACCAGTAATAGTGACCCCCACAGTGGTTTGAGTAGTAATAGTGACACTCACAGTGGTCTCAGTACTAATAGTGACCCCCATAGTACTTCATCATTTATAGCGACCCCCCACCACGTCTCCAGTAGTAATAGTGACTCCCACAGCAGCCCCAGCAGTAATAATGACCCCCACAGCAGTCACAACAGTAATAGTGACCCTCACAGCGGCCCCAGCAGTAATAGTTTCCCTGACAGCAGACCCAGCACTACCCTACAGTGGTTTGAGTAGTAATTGTGACACCCACAGTGATCTCAGTACTAATAGTGACCCCCATAGTACTCCAGCAGTTATAGTAACCCACACAGCAGCCTCAGTAGTAATAGTGACCCCCACAGCAGCCCCAGTAGTAATAGTGACCCCCCACAGCGGCCCCAGCAGTAATAGGGACCCCCACAGCGGCCCCAGCAGTAATAGGGACCCCCACAGGAGCCCCAGCAGTAATAGGGACCCCCACAGGAGCCCCAGCAGTAATAGGGACCCCCACAGGAGCCCCAGTAATAATAGTGACCCCCACAGCAGCCACAGCAGTAATGGTGACCCTCACAGCGGTCCCAGCAGTAATAGTGTCCCTCACAGCAGAGCCTGCACTACCCCACAGTGGTTTGAGTAGTAATAGTGACACCCACAGTGGTCTCAGTGTTAATAGTGACCCCCATAGTACTTCATCAGTTATAGTGACCCCCACAGCAGCCACAACAGTAATAGTGACCCTCACAGTGGCCCCAGCAGTAATAGTGTCCCTCACAGCAGACCCAGCACTACCCTACAGTGGTTTGAGTAATAATTGTGACACCCACAGTGATTCCAGTACTAATAGTGACCCCCATAGTACTCCAGCAGTTATAGTAACCCACACAGCAGCCTCAGTAGTAATAGTGACCCCCACAGCGGCCCCAGTAGTAATAGTGACCCCCACAGCGGCACCAGTACTAATAGTGGCCCCCACAGTGGCCCCATTAGTAATAGTGACCCCCCACAGCGGCCCCAGTAGTAATAGTGACCCCCCACAGCAGCCCCAGCAGTAATATTGTCCCTCACAGCAGACCCAGCACTAATTGTGTGCCTCACCGCAGACCCACCAGTAATAGTGTCCCTTACAGCGACCCCAGTAATAATAGTGAACCCCACAGCGGTCCTAGCAGTAATCATATCCCTCAAAGCAGACCCAGCAGTAATAGTGTCCCTCACAGCGACCCCAGTAATAATAGTGAACCCAATAGCGCCCCCAGTAGTAATAGTGACCCACACAGCAGCCCAAGTAGTAATAGTAACCCCACTGTGGTCCCAGTAGTAATAATGCCCCCCACAGCAGCCCCAGCAGTAATCGTATCCCTCAAAGCAGACCCAGCAGTAATAGTGTCCCTCACAGCGACCCCAGTAATAATAGTGAACCCAATAGCGCCCCCAGTAGTAATAGTGACCCACACAGCAGCCCCAGTAGTAATAGTAACCCTACAGTGGTCCCAGTAGTAATAGTGTCCCCCACAGTGGCCCCAGCAGTAATACTGTCCCCCCCAGTAGTACTAGTGACCTCCACAATAGCCCCAGTATAAATAGTGTCCCCCACAGCAGCCCTAGTAGTAATAGTCACATCCACAGTGCCAAGCAGTAATACTGTTACTACTGGGGCCGATATAGGGGACACTATTACTAATAGTATCCCCTATTTTAGCCCCCAATAATAATAGCACCCCCTGAGACCTATATACATACTTTCTTCTCCTCATAGAAGCGCTGCTGCTCCTCTTCCTGTTGCTGTTGTGGACGTCAGGGTGTGCGTCTCGACATCAACTCCCTCTGCTCTTGCAGAACCAAGGAGGAGATGTCAGGGGAGAAGGATCCCGGGAGCACACTGACGTCACAGTGTGCGCCAGGATCAGTGCCACTGAGTGAATACCGGCCGAGAAGTTGCGGCACCCCGGGTAGTATTCGCTACCGAGGTGAGCAGCAGCTGACAGCATGCGTGCCAGCAGGGAGGGCTCTGTGTGCCGCCTCTGGCACACGTGTCATAGGTTCGCCACCACTGCTATAGGACACTTTATTATGTTTGCACATAAGGATCGCAAATTTTTAAAAAATTACTCAGACGACACCTTTTAATGGACGCCCGGAATTTCCTCTTCACTCTTGGTAATGAGGTTTTGCAGAATATTATAAAGAATATTCACCCCCTCCAGTAACAATATGAAGAATATTAGAAGTCCCCCCCCCCCCCCCTGAGTTGTGTGACTTGTATAAGGATACAGTGTACAAGCCTCATGATTTTATAGACCACTGTCACAGAAGCCTTGGTGACGTCTGATGTCCCCATACAGTGTTTGTGTGTGTGTGGGTGTGTTTGTGGGGGGCACTATCCATATATTATGTACTGTTCACCTAAAACTATTCTGTCTCCTCTCTAACTTATAGGCTTCTGGACTCGGTTCCATGAAACCCAATGTTCTGTTTTTAGGATATAAGAAGAACTGACAATCATCTCACCCAAGAAATATTGAAAGTTATGTGGCCATCCTGCAGTACGTATGAAGATCTGCCTTCTTCTATCGCGATTTGTTTTATTTTTCTGATGAAGATTTAAGCAAACAGATCTGGGGTTGTAATGGCTGCATTAAAAGGATTCATCAAAAATAGATAACTTAGGTTCTATTTGCATCAGTTTCTTATCTGTTTTTTAGGGCTCGTTCACATCGCTATTTTTTAGTTCAGGTTTGCATTTTTGTCAGAGGAGCTACAAAACAGAAAAACAGCGATTCTTTTTTAAGTCCCGTTGATTTCAGTGGGAGCTCTTGGACTTCAGTTATGCTCATTTCAATTCCAATCCATTTAATTTTCCTTCTTTTTTTTTGCGGAAGCAATAGCGCAAAAACGAAAATCAGACAGACCCATTTTTTAATGTTATAGGCAATGGGTGATAGAACTGAACGGAAACGGCTTTAGTTTGATTCCGTTTTCTGTCCATTTCATTGTACTATTTAATTGATTTGTCTACTGGATGCATTTAAGTTTTGTTTAAATTCTGTTTTGCTATCTGTTCCATTAAAAAATAATAATAATAATTTGCGCACCCGCCATTCGGGACAACGGCAGCATTACAAGCTCTCCCATTGAAAGCAATGGGAGAAACTCTGTGATTCCCCTGCCGCAGCTGATAGCCGCAGCAGAGGATTGCTTCTTCTCTGAAGTGATGTGAGGCTGTTTTGCCATGAAAACGCCTCGCATTCTCTAGGAATTCCCATGGTTCAGAGGGTGACATGGAGGCGGGATTCAGGGCGCTGTATTGCACTTGCCCGTGTGAAGTTTGCCTTAGGTCGGCATCACGCGGGCTTATTTGCATACTCCATACGCAAAGAACAGAGCCCATTGATTTCAATGGGTCCGTTCACATGTGCGTATTTTCCTGTGCTTTTTGGTTGCGCAAAAAAAAGCCCAGCATGCTCTATTTTCCAAAAATCTTCATTGAGGTCAATGAAGGTGCGCAAATGTTTGCAAAGTACGCCAGGAGATGCGTGAAACACTACGTAATTGTAAAAAAGAACACATCTGGAGCTTATTAGGCTAATAAACTATTTTGATCACTGAACACAAATGCACATCACCTGCGCATTGAAGAAGTACAGTACAATAAGCCGATGAATGTAAAAAAGTTCCACAAAAACGCTGCGCCCATGCACGCACAAATGCACATAAACCCGTGTGACGCCCGCCTTAGTTTAAGTCATGATTGAAAAAAAAATAATAAAATAAACGTAGTTTAGCATAACTCCAGTTGCAGGTATATGTGTCAATTCTTTCTAATCTGTTTAGAATATACTTGCAGCATTTCTTAATTACTATTTTATGCTAATGTTATGGTTTTCAATCCTTACAATAATATATTTATCCTATTGGACTCTTTGTTTTATAAACCTTATTTGCAATGTTTTTATACTCAAGCATAAACTTTAACAATAAAATGTACAGTACCAGCTCTGACCATTAGGTGGCAGATACTTTTCACTACAATGTACTCGACTTGCACTGAATGGCCACTCTAGTAGACATCCCCATCTAGTACTATGTTGAACTTCCTTTGGCCTTGAGATGTGCAGTCATTCTAGGTGTTCTGCAGTGATATTGGGCAGGAAGCTTCTTGTAGCTGCTGCAAATTAGATGGAGATGCAGAAATGCTCCCAACACTTGACAGGAAGGGTTTATCGATTCATGCTGCTTCCTGACCCTCCATCAGCTCGGTGCAACAGAAATCTGGATCTAGTTGACCAGGTGATATTTTTCCATTGCTCAATTATCCAGGTTTTGCGCTCTTTTGCCCCCCTGGAGTCTCGCTTTTCTGTCACTCTTAGACAGCAATGGCGCTGGAACCCTTCTGTTACTAGCGCATCTGTGTTAAGGAACACTGGGGCACATGTTCGTCTTTATAGGCATTCACGGCAGCTCTGGGCGCTTTCAGAAGGCTGCCATGACATCCGGACAACGCATTGTGATCTCACGGTTAACAGCCACATTCGGAGTTATCTCCACCTGCGGCCGTTGTGGGCAGGTTTTAGCCCGCTCCATATACAGTCATCCAATGTACATGTATGGTGCACGCCAGGAAGGGGTTAAGCAGCACTACATAAGAAAACTATATCAATGTGGTATTCCCATAATTGTATTGACCCGCAAAAAGATAACCTGTCAATTTTACTGCATTGTAAATGCTATAAAAGCAAAATATCCCTAAAAATTGCGCAGTTGCATTTTTTTTGTTTCACCCCACAAAAATTCTTCAAAGCTTTGTAATGTATTAAATGGTACAATAAAAAAGCATCCCCCCCACAAAAAGCAAACTCACATGTAGATATAAAAAAGTTATGACTTTTTTTTTTAGGAGTAGGAAGGAAAAAATGAAGATGAAAAAAAATCAAAAAGAGCTGTAGTGGGAAGGGGTTAATAGTAATGATGATCATTAATAATGGCATTCATACTAAGTAGTTATATGTATTATGGGGACAGTTATCAATGTCTCCAGCATCTGCAGTCGATGGAGAACACCATAATAGCCTTTTCCAGTTGTCTCAACTACTCCTTAGTGATCTTGGTTCTGAAAGGGAACTGGTCACCAACTACGTTATGGGGCTCTAAGATGAGGTAATGGGGAGAGCGGGGAGCTGTGTCTGATACTTAGTGGGTGCTCCGTTCCTGCACAGTGTCCCCGTGAAGTTGGCACACGGCTGTCTGAAAAGTCATGCTTTTCTATAGAGATGAATGGGAGAGCACCTGCACAGAGACGGCTGAAAAGAGCCCTCCTGCATACGCATGCCAACTTCATGGGGACACAGCGCAGTAATGGAGCACCGGTATGTATTAAACACAGCTTCCTGGAGTCTCCATTCCCTACCCTTTGGGGGGCTCAAAGGTGATGACTGGTTCCCTTTAAAACAATCTCTGAATAAGCAATCCACTGTGGATTGTGCCTGCTGAGGATGAAGGATGGTCTGAACATGTCCCGTGTCATGCAAGCTCATAGTAAGTGCAATCTCATATGTCTGCCTCTCTATAACATTAACCCGATGTAGTAACAAGCTCATATTGCTCCATGTAGTAAATCCCGTGTACCAACAAATGGAGGAACCACATCTGAAAACCAGCGCTGAAAACAGTGCAGACTGCTTGCCTCAAGGAACATGTAAGTGCCCAGTGTGCTTTAGAAGTACTGTTGTAGCAATGGGATGCCCATCAGTTGTAACAGACTGTGAATGTTATATGAAGGTTACAGTAAATACTATATGGACCATAGGCAAAGACAATAGAGTGTCATTAAACCACTCCTTCACAGTTACATATTAAACTAGTTATGACTGATCACATGATAGTGACATCCATCACAGGTCCTGTCAGCACACGAGGTGTCATTTATTGGAGTCTCCACACAGGTGTGCAGCTCTCTCACAACCAGCTACAAACTTCTAGACTGACTACTGCTGTATCCATAGCAACTGAGGCAGCAGGGGTTTGTGGGGGATGTAGGCCACCCATAATCCCTCATTCAGTGCAGAAGGATAAAGGACCTGTGATGACATCATGCGATCACAGGTGCTGTCAGCACACAGCTGCTGTCAGGCTCTGCATGTAACTCACACAGCATGCATGGACTCACAAACAAGTGGTCATTAGCACTTTGATTAAAAGGGTTGTTCAGTTGTAAACTGTTGATTGCCTATCTTCAGAATAGGTCATCACCCAGGACCCTCACCAATCAGCAGTTCTTTGGACGAGTGTGTTTGTACACAGGGCGGATTTGTACAGGAAGTAGACAGCTCTGTTCCTAATACAGTGGCCAGCCTTGGTATTACAGGCAAAGTTTTCATTGAAGTGAATAGGAACTTGGCCTGCAATACCAATCACGGCCACTACAGTGGGAACTGAGCTGTCTAGTTCCTGAACAAATAAGCTCCATGCATGAGTGCAGTAGCCCAAAGAGCAACTGATTGGTGGGGGTCCTAGATGACGCATCCCTGCTTATCTACTATTGATAACCTATCCTGAGGAAAGTCAATCAAGAGTTTACAACTGAACCGCTTTAAGACCAGAGTGTTTCGTTCCTAAAGGACCAGACACTTTTTAAGCAATTTTTTATGCATGTGGTGGTTTCATGGCCCCACTTTTTTTTTCTTGGGCTGCCAAAATTCTCCGTACTTTGTTTTTTGGGACATACGAGGTTTTTTTAACATCTTTTTTTTTACTGATTTTTCTTTTGTTTTATTAGGGGTAATGTATACAAGAAGTAAAAAAAAGAGGTTCTTTAAAATGCATAGTTTTTACTTATGCATATTTATGACAAAGTGAAAACACAACGTTAGAAATCTTTATATTTTTTTCTGAAAAAATTACATATTGCATTGACATAAGTATTCAGACCCTTTAAATTTAGTTCTGGGGGCTTCCCATTTCTCTTGATCATCTTTAAGAGGTTTCTACACCATGATTTGAGTCACCTGTGGTAAATTTAGTTGTTTGGACATCATTTTAAAAGACACACCCGTTTCTATATAAGGTCTCACCGCTCACAATGCATATCAGAGCCAAAATCAAGCCATGAGGAGGAAAGAACTGCCTGTAGAGCTCAGAAGCAGGATTGTGTGGAGGTAAAGATTTGGAGAAGCTACAACAAATTTCTGCTGCACTGAAAGTTCCCAAGAGCTCAGCGGTCTCCATAATTGGAAGAAGTTTGGAACAACCAGGACTCTTCCTACAGCTGCCGACCCACCAAACTAAGTAATTAGGGAAGAAGAGCCTTAGTAAGAGAGGAGATCCAAGAACCCAATGGTCACTCTGGCTGACCGTCAAAGATCCTGTGTGCAGATTGGAGAAACTTCCAGAAAGCCAACCATTACCGCAGCCTCCGCCAATCTGGGTATAATGGCAGAGTGACCAGAAAGAAGCCTCTCCTCAGTAAAAGAGACATGAAAGCCTGTCTGCAGTTTACCAGAAAGCACCTAAAGGACTCTCAGACTGTGAGAAACAAGATTCTCTGGTCTGATGAAACCAAGATTAAACTTTTTGGTCTCAATTCTAAGCATTATGTCTGGAGGAAACCAGGCGCCGCTCATAACCTGCCCAATACCATCCCTACAGTGAGGCCTGGTGGTGGAGCATCATGCTGGAGGACAGGGAGACCGGTCAGGGTGGATGGAAAGCTGAATGGAGCAAAGTGCAGAGATATTCTTTATGAAAACCTGATGCAGAGTGCAGATGGAGCAGAAGGTTCACCTTCCAACAAAAAAAAACACAGGAGCGGGGACAACTCTGTGAATGTCCTTGAGTGGCCCAACCAGGGTTCTGACTTGTACCCAATCCACCATCTCTAGAGAAACCTGAAAATGGCTCAACAGATGACAACCTGACAGAGCTTGAGAGGATCTGTAGGGAAGATTGGCATGGTAGCATCATACCCAAGAAGATTGGAGGCTGTAATCGCTGCCAAAGGTGCTTTAACTAAATACCGAGCGCAGGGTCTAAATACTTAAGTCAATGCAAAATATTAGTATTTCGTTTTTAAAAAGCGCATAAAATGTTTTAACATTCTGTTGTCACTTTGTCATTATGGGGTACCGACTGCAGAATGAGGGGGAAAACTGGATTTCTCTTTACATTTGCACAAGGCCACAACATAACAAAATGTAAAAAAATGAAAGGGTCAGAAGACGTTCTGAATGCATTGCAAGGTATTGTGGGGTCATAAGAGGGTTTCGGTTGGGTAATTTGTGGCATCACAACTTTCCTGTGACATGACAACTAGTGTCAGGTGAGCTAAGGGGCAGACATCCCATTGTTATCGTATGCTGTACTTTCACAGGGGGCGCTGTTGTCGGCGCCCACCTCTGCACTCAGCCAAGCCTGCAATGTTTATAGGGTGGTCCGGACGATAGTTACTACTTGGGAACATCCCCATACTCCCTCGGTACACATCTCTGCAGCACTTTCTAGGCTGCCAGCCATCATAAGTGACACTAATCTTGGCAGATGACATCATTATCTTGTGACAATAAGTAAGCACTATTATAATAACTTGTACGCTTTGTGACTTGCAGTGGATCCAGAAGCTGTTACCGTCGAGCAGCAGGCCAGCACTGTTTTCCAGATTAACCAAGGAAAGAAAACAATAGATATTTACTGGCTCTTTGATGATGGAGGTATATAGAGTATATAGGGCCAGTAAAAAGGCCTGCGATTATTACCTTATTAACCCCTTCCAGTACAAGAAAGTATACATATGTCCTGGGTTGGAAGGGATTCTCACAAAATGAATGACATACCATCCACAGCAGGAGCTTGCCTCTCGCTGCATCAATGAGAACACTGATCCCCACCATTAACCCCTTACATGCCATGATCAATGTTGATTGCAGCATGTATGGCCTTAATATAGCAAGGCAGCTCCCTTTGTGATGTCATTGGCTCTCTGCCATAAAATAGCGGAGGGTCAATGGGTTGCATGCGACTAACACAGTTCTCCAGGTTTGCCATTTCTTTTAATGTAGAAGAATAGCGATAATACACAGCAGTGCAGAAGTGCTGCAGTGTATCATCTGAGTGATCATAAGATCACAAGTTCAAGTTGAGTAAAGGGTCATAAAAAAGTGAAACAACATAAAAAGATTTACTCATACAATAAATTGAAAACACTTTTTATCCCACACAGCAAACACTTAAAAAAAAAAAGTTGGAAAAATCGAGACAAAAAACTGAAAATTGATCAAAAAATAATATGTACCCCAAAATGGTACCAATAAAAGCAGCTTGTCACACAAAAAACAAACAAGCCCTCACATCTCTTCATCCATAGAAAAATTATGGGTCTTTGAATGCAGCAATGTAAAAATAAAATTTTTAAAAAATAAGGGTTCTATTGTAAAACAAAAGTGAAAAAAAAAATCTCTATATATAATTTTGGTATCGTTGTAAGGGCTCAAACACACAATCATATGCGTAAAATGCTGCGTGAGTCTCTTCCTTTGGGTGCATTCAGACGACCGTATATCGGACCCCCTCTCCGCCCCTCTGCGCTACTTGCAATGAGAGCAGGTGGGACGGGGCGGGGCTAAGTTTCATGAATTTGCTCCGCCCCCGCCCCGCCTCTCCTCATTGAAAATAGTGCGGGGGGGTGGGGGTGGAGAGGAGGCAGAGAGGGGGCGGGAGCTCAGAGCACTGCTCCTGGCTCTTCCATCCTCCTCCCCCTGCAGAGAGAGACGCCGTATATCGGCCGGCGTGAATACCCGGCCGATATACGGTTGTCTGAATGCACCCTTAATCTGAGGATAAAGCAGTGCTTTAGCAGTTTGTGCTAGGGCCCATAAGCCAGCAGAGAGCCGGCTACCGCCGCGCCTGGCAGTGAGTATCTCACATTCGTGGTCATGTGCAGCATATCTTGTTTCTTTCTTTTTTTACCAAAAAATCCCTGCTGTGTTTCATAGCGGGGTTGCGTATGTATTGTCACCCATAAGCGATGTATTGCGTATGGACAGCATTGCATACGCTGCCCATTCAAAAGTATCAGGCTCTCACTTCATAATGCGCAGTGAAATAGTGCACGCTGCTATCTTTTTCACATGGGTATCTCCATGCAGTGTTTATACGCTAATGTGAATCGATCAATGAAAATCCACTTACTTTCATTGACTCCATTCACCGTGTATCACACGACCATGCATCATGCGCGTAATACGTGATGAAAACACAATCATGTAAATGAGCCCTTATTGTACTGACCCACAGAAAATGTTATCCTGTCAGTTATACCGTATAGTGAATGTTATTTTACAAATTGGCAGAATTGATGTTTTTTCACCCTGCCCTCCAAAATATCAAATATCAAAAGTTGTACAATGCATTATATATACCCCAAACTGGTACCAATAAAAACTACAGCTCGCTACATAGTGAGCTGTATGGTTATGTTGATGGGAAATGTGGCGATGAAAATCCTAAAATATTGTCACATCCTGGGGTCCACAGTAGGCCGCACCACTATGGGGTTAAAGGAAAAATTAAATATTCAAAATTAGTCTAAGTCCCGTTACTCTCCGTTATGGCTCTCCTCACCAACCCCTTTCCTATGGCTGGTGTGAACCCAGGGGGTCGCACAAGGCTGAGAGGACTGGCCTAAAGGATAGGCTGCCGCCCCTCCTACAAGGTATAGAGAATGGATAAGTGTAATACGTGGTTTAATAGCCTTCTCTTCCTGGCAGGACTGACTCTACTGATCCCTTACCTGCTGACTCGTAAAAAGAGATGGGAGAAAGTTAAAATCCGAGTTTTTGTGGGAGGACAGATCAACAGGATGGACGAAGAGCGCAAAGCATGAGAATGTCATATACTGTTTGAGATACATAGCCTTCATATAATAAACTGGAATGGATCACATTCTGAGAAAATCTGCTTTTCAAGAAACTCTATATGCCTGTTGATAAATTGATATTGGAGTTGGAGACGCTGTCATCTGTCCTGACATCTCTGCTTTAGCACCTTTATACTGCACTCTCTGAGGGCAGCATTATGTAGTCGCCGGCTCGCTGACTGCAGTGATCCGTCGTCTTTTGTATGGGTTAATTAGTTTGTCAGAAACTTGTATTTTATCAGTAGCAGCCACACATAGGGGAATACAGGAAGTAGTCCTCTATATTCATGAGCTGCAGGCTAGTCCCACCAACCTCACCCTCCAACCACAGGTTGACAGCTATCTGCATATTACTGTGCACAGGAAAGACAAATAGGAAAAACGAGGCGCTCAGACTGTGGAAATGGCATCAGGTGTATAATAAAGACATAGTGACAAGTCAGACTTACTTACACCAAAAGGGTGAAGACGCTACTTGCGCTAATCACCCTATAAAAATCCTAGCAGGCTCTCACCAAGACCACCAGAAGCTCCAAGGATCAATAAAAACTATTTATTATGCTAGCGCATTTAGGGGGTACATTAAAACATCCCCCTTTTTCAGAAGCAATAATGACATATAATTGAATAAACATAATAAACAGTATGACGCAGCTATAGATAAATCACTAATAGAAACCCACTCTTCCTTCCTTCTCATGTCCGAATCAGCATCGGAAGTGATGTAGTCAAGACCTCCTGGCCAACACCAATCAGCATGTCTTCCAACCTGGAACGCAATGCAATCAAACTCACAGGCGGGGGCATGTGCCCTGCAACAACCATGAAAGCTGCTGGGAAGGAAGAGAATGTGGCTTGTGTTTCAGCTTCAGATGCATCGCCACAATGTACAAATGTGGGAGCATGTGGACTATGGCTCATAAATAGGCCCAGTGGAGAAGGGGCACAGTCTGTGTTGCCGAATTACATTACTGTGTATAGAGACAGCTATCAATCAGTGGCTGGAGTAGGGGTGGGCGGGGCTAGCCTGCAGCTCATGAATATTGAGGACTACTTCCTATAATCCTCTGTGTGTGTGCTTCTAATGATAAAATGTGAGCCTCACATATACATAAGTCAGACCATTTATTCAAATGAGTCAGTATGTGAACTTACTAGTAAGTTTGGAATCATCATATGTGTTACAGGCAATATGTGAAATGAGGCATTGTATAGAATGCCTAAAATGGGACAAGTTATGAAATTATGAATTCTTCACATTTTCTAGACATTCTATACAATGCCAAAAGGCGGCGTATGAAATACTCCCACCAGCAGTGGACTGGGGGCCCACCTACTCCCAGGCACCCTATTTTTTCCCCTACACCAAAACATATGATTACACTTATTCACACTATCAACCCTCATCATCTTCTTCCAGTGGCCTCCACAATCCAACCCCCATCATCTTCCATTGTCCCCCACAGTACGACCACCATCATCTTCTGCCAATCTCCCACAATCCAACCCTCATCATCTTCTTCCAGTGTCCTCCACAATCCAACCCCCATCATCTTCCAGTGTCCGCCACAGTGCAACCACCATCATCTTCTTCCAATCTCCCACAATCCAACCCCCATCATCTTCTTCTAGTGTCCTCCACAATCCAACCCCCATCATCTTCCAGTGTCCTCCACAGTGCGACCAACATCATCTTCTGCCAATCTCCCACAATCCAACCCCCATCATCTTCTTCTAGTGTCCTCCACAATCTAACCCCAATCTTCTTCCAGTGTCCCCCACAATCCAACCCCATCATCCTCATCCAGTATCTCCCACAGTGCAACCACCATCATCTTCCTCCAATCTCCCACAATCCAACCCCCATCATCATTTTCTAATGTTTCGCAATTCAACCCCCATCATCTACTTCCAGTGTCTCCCACAATCCAACCTCCATCATAGTCTTCCGATGTCCCACAATCCAACCTCCATCATCTTGTTCTAGTGTCCAGCAATCCAACCCTGGGACTTATGTCTCCAGAGGTGTTGTATCTGCTCCCAGGGCATGTTATGACTAGAGTCATAACCCATCCAGCTCCTCAGCTGCCCCTGATGCCACCACTTAGAAAATCTGACTTAGTAAAAAAAAAGAGAGACGGAGAAGGACTCACTGACCGACGCCATGGGGCACCAAGGGACTTGTAGACGCAGGCGCTGCGTGCTGCCACTGGGTCAAAAATGAGGAGGGGGGGGGAGGGGAGTAGTTTGTTGCTGTTTTTCAGTAAGAAGTCCGGTACTTTAGTTTTGTATTTCTTGCTACATTTTGTATACATCGTTTTTCAGTAAAGGCCTTTTCATGACTCTTTAGTACTTGTCATGCTATATAATGCCCAGCGAAAGCATAGATAGCTTCTGTAAATAAAACACACATTTCATACTTTACCGAAAAACCTCATTTATTCTATTGATTATCTAGGCATCCTAGACATTGCTTGCTTATTGCCTGTAACTAATGATGAGCGAACACCAAAATGTTCGGGTGCTCGTTATTCGGAACGAACTTCCCGCGATGCTCGAGGGTTCGTTTCGAACAACGAACCCCATTGAAGTCAATGGGCGACCAGAGCATTTTTGTATTTCGCCGATGCTCGCTAAGGTTTTCATGTGTGAAAATCTGGGCAATTCAACAAAGTGATGGGAACGACACAGCAACGGATAGGGCAGGCGAGGGGCTACATGTTGGGCTGCATCTCAAGTTCACAGGTCCCACTATTAAGCCACAATACCGGCAAGAGTGGGCCCCCCCCCCTCCCAACAACTTTATTACTTCTGTAAAAGCCCTCATTAGCATGGCATACCTTTGCTAAGCACCACACTACCTTCAACAAAGCACAATCACTGCCTGCATGACACTCCACTGACACTTCTCCTGGGTTACATGCTGCCCAACCGCCCCCCCTCCCCCCCACAGCGCACACCAAAGTGTCCCTGGGCAGCCTTCAGCTGCCCTCATGCCACACCACGCTCATGTCTATTTAGAATTGCGTCTGCCATGACGAGGGACCGCAGGCACACACTGCAGAGGTTGGCACGGCTAGGCAGCGACCCTCTTTAAAAGTGGCGGAGCGATAGCCCACAATGCTGTACAGAAGCAATGAGAAATAGAATCCTGTGCCACCGCCATCAGGAGCTGCACACGTGGGCATAGCAATGGGGAACCTATGTGCCACACACTATTCATTCTGTCAAGGTGTCTGCATGCCCCAGTCAGACCGGGCTTTTTAATTCATAGACACAGGCAGGTACAACTCCCTATTGTGAAGTCCCTGTCGACCCACAGCATGGGTGGCTCCCTGGAACCCACCGGCGGTACACAGAAATATCCCATTGCAGTGCCCAACACAGCTGAGGTAGTAATGTCGTGCTTAATGCAGGTGGGCTTCGGCCCACACTGCATGCCCCAGTCTGACTGGGGTTCTTTATAAGTGTACAGATGTAGCAAAAACTCCGTGTGCAGCTACAGCATGGGTGGGTGCCAGGAAGCCACCGGCGGTACATAGAAATATCCCATTGCATTGCCCAACACAGCTGAGGTAGTAATGTTGTGCTTAACCCTTTCCAATCCAATTTGTATATGGTTTTCCTAGGGGGCTTACTCTTTTTCTGCCGTTATACAACGGCGCTATATGCTGGCTAAAGCCAGTACTGCATGAGCTGACACGTAGGATAGGCTCCGACAGCAGAGAGGCTGGCAATATACAGTAAGAGAACCCCGACGGACGTCTACCAACAGCGGAGCTGTACAGCCTTAAACCCTAATGTCTTCACAGGTCACACAGTGGACTGGAAAGGGTTAATGCAGGTGGGTTTCGGCCCACACTGCATGCCCCAGTCAGACTGGGTTTCTTTATAAGTGGAAACAGATGCATTTATAATTCCCTGTGGACCCACAGCATGGGTGGGTGCCAGGAAGCCACCGGCGGTACATAGAAATATCCCATTGCATTGCCCAACACAGCTGAAGTAGTAATGTCGTGCGTAATACAGGTGGGCTTCGGCCCACACTGCATGCCCCAGTCAGACTGGGGTTCTTTAGAAGTGTACAGATGTATTAAAAACTCTGTGTGCACCTACAGCATGGGTGGCTCCCTGGAACCCACCGGCGGTACATAAAAATATCCCATTGCATTGCCCAACACAGCTGAGGTAGTAATGTCGTGCTTAATGCAGGTGGGCTTCGGCCCACACTGCATGCCCCAGTCAGACTGGGGTTCTTTAGAAGTGGTCACATGTATTAAAAACTCCGTGTGCACCTACAGCATGGGTGGCTCCCTGGAACCCACCGGCGGTACATAAAAATATCCCATTGCATTGCCCAACACAGCTGAGGTAACGTCAGCTGTAATGCAGGTGGGCTAAAAATTAATTTGATTACACTGTAGGCGAGGGCCCACAAAAATTGCTGTATCAACAGTACTAATGTACATCCCAAAAATTGGCCATGGCCAGCCAAGAGGGCAGGTGAAACCCATTAATCGCTTTGGTTAATGTGGCTTAAGTGGTAACTAGGCCTGGAGGCAGCCCAGTGTAACGAAAAATTGGTTCAAGTTAAAGTTCCAATGCTTTTAAGCGCATTGAAACTTATAAAAATTGTTCAGAAAAATTATTTGAGTGAGCCTTGTGGCCCTAAGAAAAATTGCCCGTTCAGCGTGATTACGTGAGGTTTCAGGAGGAGGAGCAGGAGGAGGAGGAGGAGGAATATTAGACACAGATTGATGAAGCAGAAATGTCCCCGTTTTGGATGGTGAGAGAGAACGTAGCTTCCATCCGCGGGTGCAGCCTACGTATTGCTTACGTATCGCTGCTGTCCGCTGGTGGAGAACAGAAGTCTGGGGAAATCCAGCCTTTGTTCATCTTGATGAGTGTTAGCCTGTCGGCACTGTCGGTTGACAAGCGGCTACGCTTATCTGTGATGATTCCCCCAGCCGCACTAAACACCCTCTCCGACAAGACGCTAGCCGCAGGACAAGCAAGCACCTCCAGGGCATACAGCGCTAGTTCAGGCCACGTGTCCAGCTTCGACACCCAGTAGTTGTAGGGGGCAGAGGCGTCACCAAGGATGGTCGTGCGATCCGCTACGTACTCCCTCACCATCCTTTTACAGTGCTCCCGCCGACGCAGCCGTGACTGGGGAGCGGTGACACAGTCTTGGTGGGGAGCCATAAAGCTGGCCAGGCCCTTAAAGACTGTTGCACTGCCTGGGATGTACATGCTGCTCGATCTACGCACATCCCCTGCTACCTTGCCCTCGGTACTGCGCCTTCTGCCACTAGCGCTGTCGGATGGGAATTTTACCATCAGCTTGTCCGCAAGGGTCCTGTGGTATAGCAACACTCTCGAACCCCTTTCCTCTTCGGGAATCAGAGTGGGCAGGTTCTCCTTATACCGTGGATCGAGCAGTGTGTACACCCAGTAATCCGTCGTGGCCAGAATGCGTGCAACACGAGGGTCACGAGAAAGGCATCCTAACATGAAGTCAGCCATGTGTGCCAGGGTACCTGTACGCAACACATGGCTGTCTTCACTAGGAAGATCACTTTCAGGATCCTCCTCCTCCTCCTCCTCCTCCTCCTCAGGCCATACACGCTGAAAGGATGACAGGCAATCAGCCGGTGTACCGTCAGCAGCGGCCCAAGCTGTCTCTTCCCCCTCCTCCTCATCCTCCTCATGCTCCTCCTCCTCCTCCTGTACGCGCTGAGAAATAGACAGGAGGGTGCCCTGACTATCCAGCGGCATACTGTCTTCCCCCGCCCCCGTTTCCGAGCGCAAAGCAGCTGCCTTTATGGTTTGCAGGGAATTTCTCAAGATGCATAGCAGAGGAATGGTGACGCTAATGATTGTAGCATCGCCGCTCACCACCTGGGTAGACTCCTCAAAATTACCAAGGACATGGCAGATGTCTGCCAACCAGGCCCACTCTTCTGAAAGGAATTGAGGAGGCTGACTCCCACTGCGCCGCCCATGTTGGAGTTGGTATTCGACTATAGCTCTATGTTGTTCATAGAGCCTGGCCAACATGTGGAGCGTAGAGTTCCACCGTGTGGGCACGTCGCACAGCAGTCGGTGCACTGGCAGCTTAAAGTGATGTTGCAGGGTGCGCAGGGTGGCAGCGTCCGTGTGGGACTTGCGAAAATGTGCACAGAGCCGGCGCGCCTTTACGAGCAGGTCTGACAAGCGTGGGTAGCTTTTCAGAAAGCGCTGAACCACCAAATTAAAGACGTGGGCCAGGCATGGCACATGCGTGAGGCTGCCGAGCTGCAGAGCCGCCACCAGGTTACGGCCGTTGTCACACACGACCATGCCCGGTTGGAGGCTCAGCGGCGCAAGCCAGCGGTCGGTCTGCTGTGTCAGACCCTGCAGCAGTTCGTGGGCCGTGTGCCTCTTATCGCCTAAGCTGAGTAGTTTCAGCACGGCCTGCTGACGCTTGCCCACCGCTGTGCTGCAACACCGCGCGACACCGACTGCTGGCGACATGCTGCTGCTAACACATCTTGATTGCGAGACAGAGGAGGAGGAGGAGGAGGAGGAGGGTGCTTTAGTGGAGGAAGCATACACCTCCGCAGATACCACCACCGAGCTGGGGCCCGCAATTCTGGGGGTGGGTAGGACGTGAGCGGTCCCAGGCTCTGACTCTGTCCCAGCCTCCACTAAATTCACCCAATGTGCCGTCAGGGAGATGTAGTGGCCCTGCCCGCCTGTGCTTGTCCACGTGTCCGTAGTTAAGTGGACCTTGGCAGTAACCGCGTTGGTGAGGGCGCGTACAATGTTGCGGGAGACGTGGTCGTGCAGGGCTGGGACGGCACATCGGGAAAAGTAGTGGCGACTGGGAACTGAGTAGCGCGGGGCCGCCGCCTCCATGATACTTTTGAAGGACTCCGTTTCCACAACCCTATACGGCAGCATCTCAAGGCTGATGAATTTTGCTATGCGGACGGTTAACGTTTGAGCGTGCGGGTGCGTGGCGGCGTACTTGCGCTTGCGCTCCAACAGTTGCGCAAGCGACGGCTGGACGGTGCGCTGAACTACACTGCTGGATGGGGCCGAGGACAGCGGAGGTGAGGGTGTGGGTGCAGGCCAGGAGACGGTAGTGCCTGTGTCCTGAGAGGGGGGTTGCATCTCAGTGGCAGGTTGGGGCACAGGGGGAGAGGCAGGGGTGCAAACCGGAGGTGCTGAACGGCCTTCGTCCCACCTTGCGGGGTGCTTGGCCATCATATGTCTGCGCATGGTGGTGGTGGTGAGGCTGTTGGTGTTGGCTCCCCGGCTGAGCTTTGCGCGACAAAGGTTGCACACCACTGTTCGTCGGTCGTCAGGCGTCTCTGTGAAAAACTGCCAGACCTTAGAGCACCTCGGCCTCTGCAGGGTGGCATGGCGCGAGGGGGCGCTTTGGGAAACACTTGGTGCATTATTCGGTCTGGCCCTGCCTCTACCCCTGGCCACCGCACTGCCTCTTGCAACCTGCCCTGCTGATGCCCTTGACTCCCCCTCTGAAGACCTGTCCTCCTGAGTAAGCATTGCACACCAGGTGGGGTCAGTCACCTCATCATCCTGCTGCTCTTCCTCCGAATCCTCTGTGCGCTGCTCCCTCGGACTTACTGCCCTTACTACTACCTCACTGCAAGACAACTGTGTCTGATCGTCATCGTCCTCCTCACCCACAGAAAGTTGTTGAGACAGTTGGCGGAAGTCCCCAGCCTCTTCCCCCGGACCCCGGGAACTTTCGAATGGTTGGGCATCAGTGACGATAAACTCCTCTGGTGGGAGAGGAACCGCTGCTGCCCAATCTAAGCAGGGGCCCGAGAACAGTTCTTGGGAGTGTTCCCGCTCCTGAGCAGGTGTTATTGTAGTGGAGTGAGGAGGCTGTGAGGAAGGAGGAGCAGCAGACAGAGGATTCGGATTGGCAGCAGTGGACGGCGCAGAACTGCGGGTAGACGATAGGTTGCTCGAAGCACTTTCTGCCATCCAGGACAGGACCTGCTCACACTGCTCATTTTCTAATAACCGTCTCCCGCGTGGACCCATTAATTGGGCGATGAATGTGGGGACACCAGAAACGTGCCTCTCTCCTAATCGCGCAGCAGTCGGCTGCGACACTCCTGGATCAGGAGCTTGGCCTGTGCCCACACCCTGACTTGGCCCTCCGCGTCCTCGGCCGCGTCCACGTCCTCTAGGCCTACCCCTACCCCTCAGCATGCTGTATTACCAGTGATTTGATTTCACAGGCAGGAAATAAATTGGCGCAAGACTGCAGGCCAAATATAATTTTTTCCCTTTTTTGAAAACGATAGGCCCCACTGCCTCTAGTGAATGAATAATCTAAGTTTAATAACTGTGCTGTTTTCCTGCTAATGTGTCACAGAACGTGAGGGTAGCAGAGTTATTAACTGTGGCAGAGCAGGTATTTTTTTCCCCAATTAAGGAAAGCAAATGGCGAAGCCAGGAGTAAAACGTAGCTGGGTGCGTATGATTTTTACAGGTTGCAGACGCAGCCGACACGTGTCCACCGGCGTTAGGACGGACAGAGGCAGGACAAATAGAATTATTTTCCGTTTTTTTGCACCAAAAGGCAGCACTGCGTATATTCTATGAACATGAGAAGTTTAATAACTGTGCTGTTTTCCTGCTAATGTGTCACAGAACGTGAGGGTAGCAGAGTTATTAACTGTGGCAGAGCGGGTATTTTTTTTCCCAATTAAGGAAAGCAAATGGCGAAGCCAGGAGTAAAACGTAGCTGGGTGCGTATGATTTTTACAGGTTGCACACGCAGCCGACACGTGTCCACCGGCGTTAGGACGGACAGAGGCAGGACAAATAGAATTATTTTCCGTTTTTTTGCACCAAAAGGCAGCACTGCGTATATTCTATGAACATGAGAAGTTTAATAACTGTGCTGTTTTCCTGCTAATGTGTCACAGAACGTGAGGGTAGCAGAGTTATTAACTGTGGCAGAGCAGGTATTTTTTTTCCCAATTAAGGAAAGCAAATGGCGAAGCCAGGAGTAAAACGTAGCTGGGTGCGTATGATTTTTACAGGTTGCACACGCAACCGACACGTGTCCACCGGCGTTAGGACGGACAGAGGCAGGACAAATAGAATTATTTTCCGTTTTTTTGCACCAAAAGGCAGCACTGCGTATATTCTATGAACATGAGAAGTTTAATAACTGTGCTGTTTTCCTGCTAATGTGTCACAGAACGTGAGGGTAGCAGAGTTATTAACTGTGGCAGAGCAGGTATTTTTTTTCCCAATTAAGGAAAGCAAATGGCGAAGCCAGGAGTAAAACGTAGCTGGGTGCGTATGATTTTTACAGGTTGCACACGCAGCCGACACGTGTCCACCGGCGTTAGGACGGACAGAGGCAGGACAAATAGAATTATTTTCACTTGTTTTACAAGCAAAAGGCAGCACTGCGTATATTCTATGAATAATAACTGTGTTGTGGCCCTGCCTATACAATTCTTTCCCTGCAGTATCAATGGAGGGTGGAATGCTCTGCAGAGGCGATTTTGAGAAGCAAAAAAAAATGCAGCACAGCTAACAGCAGCCTGGACAGTACTGCACACGGATAAATATGGCCCTAGAAAGGACCGTTGAGGTTCTTGAAGGCTACACTCACTCCTAACACTCTCCCTGCCTATGCAGCACTTCTGTCCCTAATGCCAGGTGCAACGCTCTGCAGAGCCGATTTTGAGGAAAAAAAAATGGCACTGCTAACAGCAGCCAACACACAGCTATCAGTGGCCCTAATAAGGACCTTTGGGGGGTCTTGAAGCCTACACTAACTACCAATTCTTTCCCTACAGCAGCTCCGGTACAAACAGCACTGTCCCTCAGCTAACTCACCAGGCATCTGAGCCGAACCGCGGGAGGGGCCGACTTTTATGTTCCGGTGACACCTGATCTTCCCAGCCACTCACAGCAGGGGGGTGGTATAGGGCTTGAACGTCACAGGGGGAAGTTGTAATGCCTTCCCTGTCTTTCAATTGGCCAGAAAAGCGCGCTAACGTCTCAGGGAAGGAAGTGCCAAAAAGATGCAGATTTGATATGGATTTCAAAGGCGTAATTCATGTGGAAATGTTCCATGGTGAATTCTGCTGTGTGATCATACCCTAACTCTAACCTGCGGGTCAACTGCAGAAATTCCGCAGCAAATCCGCAGCATTTCTGCAACGTGTGAACACTACCTAAGGCCGGCAGCACACGGCCGGATTTAAATTGCGGAATCCGCGATCGTCAGCCACGCGGACGATCCATGGCATTCCACGTCAATTAACAAAAATAGAAAATTTGCATGTCTGCTTACACAAGCGGACAGTGATTGCCATTTGCAGTCACGGAAAAAAATTAGCAGTATGTTCTATTTTTGCCTAGATTCTGCGAGGACGGTTTCCATTTAAGTCAGTGGAAGCCGTCCGACCCGCAGCCTTTCCAGAATGTCAATTCCAGAATTGCTGTGGGTACCCGCGTCATTGCCTAGCGACTGCATGGGAAAAGCAGTGATTCGAAAAAAATCTGTATTGCACATGTTCGATGGCGAGCTGTCTTGATCATCCGCAATACAGATAATTACAGGTACACAACGGCCGAGCACAAGGTCGGATTCCGCTGCGAGCTCCCGCATGCGGAATCCGACCCGTTCCTGTCCAGCCGGCCTCAGTCAGGCACTATGGAATGGTAGTGGTAATAGTGTGACAGTATTATTTTGGCCTCATATGGTAGTATTATTGGCAACCGCAGATGTTTATTGCCTTTTGTTCAGTTAAGGTCCTTTTACACGCAAATATATTCTTTCAAACGAATGAAAGATTGAAAGATTTAGGCTCAATGTCCACGGGCGTATTTGATTTGCAGAATCCGCGAGGGTGCAGATCTGCAGTTCCAGCCTCCATAGGGAAGTATGGGGCGTTTGCAGCTCAATTAACACATGCAGATTGGATTTGTGGATGCCATGTGTGGAATAGATATCGCAGCATGCTCCATTTTACCATGGATGGTCTCCAATAATCTCTATGGAAGTGAGCGATCCACAATGCATCTGCAATTCAGTTGTTGATGCATTGCAGATTTGTAGGCAAATACCTCTCTGGTTACTTGGAGACCAAGCTGGGAGGTGGGGAAAAGAGGGAAGACAATCACTTTGGCCTTGTGATTTTTAATTTTTTTTCTGCACGGACGATCCGCACTACATCTGCATACATCCGCACGGAAAAAAAACACATATGCCTTGGTGCTCGTCCCTGTGCTCACTTAAGACTCCAGCAACACCTTCTAAAACTTCTAAGCCCCATTTACACTTAACGATTATTGCTCAAAATTCCCTCAAACAATGTCTTTTTAGCGATAATCGTTGCGTGTAAATGCTACCTTCGTTTGCTTTTTGGCTGAACGATGACTTTTAGTTGAGTTTAAAATCCATCTTTGGATGGAAAGCTGATAGCAGGGACCACACGCTGTGGAGTGATTCTCCACGGAAGCGCTGATAACATTGTATTCAGCTGCAATCCAGCACCAGAACAAAGGGCTGTATAGGGATAACAGACCACCTGCTGTTATCTGCATACAGTGAAGGGAGCCTCATTTACATGCAAATGAAGCTAATAAGCTACTAATAGGCATTAGGCCCATTAGCAGCTTATGCAAAATGATCGCTCAAACTGTCATTCTCCCTACCTTTTGAACGAATTTTGAGCAATCATCTTTGCATGTAAATGGGCTTTAGTTTGCAGTATTTTCTCCACGCCTGTCTAAAACTTTTTCGCAGTCCTGTACGTAACACACAAGTGAACTATGACTATTTGCTGACAGTGTGAAGCGGTTTGAAGATCTCATTGCTCCGTATATGTTGAACGATGGCTTCAAGGATGAGCTCCTGGTAAATGAGATGAGACGCGACTGTCCGTGGAAGATATCGGATGAGGAACTCAAGAGAAACAGGGCCAAGGTATGACTCCACAGTGTGTGCGGGCAGCGCCATGCAAAATGCCTCCTGCAGGATGTTCTTGTGGACATTTTAGGGAAAGGATTAAAGGTCGTGTCACACAAAGTATAAACACTGCTGGGGGCCGCAGCGGACCTGTGTGCAGAATACAGTAGTAGTAGCAATATGAATAAGTCTTTGTCCACAAGCTGCAGAAAAGAATTTGTGCAAAATCTGCAAAAGTCGCCTGGTACAAAGTCACACTTGCATTTAAATGACTTGCAAACTAATTTGTACGGCGATCCCCTCTGTGAATGAGATCTCAGCAAACAACTAATGAACAATCATCGTAAAAGCAAACAAACGCCTGTCATTCGGGAGTTTCAGTATCTTTTTTTGAGCAATGATAGTTTCTTTGTGTTTAGGCTCCGTTTTGTTTGGAGGGGGGGGGGGGGGGAGATTGGGGGGCAGGGGTTTTACCCCATAGTATAAAACTGCCATCTGACAAACGTTTTTCTGCTCTTATTAGAACAATGCCCGTTGCCAGAAAAGGTAAATGTCCCAGCGCTCTACACATGGCCTGGCTGGACACCCTGTCACAGGACCTGAGACCACCAGTTCTACTAGTCAGAGGAAACCAGAAGAATGTCCTAACAATGTACTGCCAGTAAGAAGTGCTCCATTACCAAACACTAGCAAAGCAGATCAAGGCTGCTGGAAGATGCGAGCTAACAGCAAACCTCTCACTGGCTACATCATCTAACGGCTTGTATAGTATTTGTCCCTGTGCCGACACACTACATAATTGGCATTCCCACAAGTTAATATTGTCTTTAGAAGGTTACATTGTGCATCCATGATGAGAAAATAAAAAGATATAAAATATACTGTATACAGAATATAAAAAAGTATAAAGAAAACTAAATGATATATAGTAATATGTATATTACAAAATAAGTCATATATAACATAGTAATGATATGTATATTAAAAGAACACTAACCATAAAAAACTAATAAAACATACCATAATAAATCCTCTTTTATCAAATCAATCTTCTTATACTAATGTCTATTAGTATTTACTAGTACATTCAGTATATTATACATGTATAGCATACTATTCTTAAAATGTTTCTCATTTTGCTGAACAAGCTGTCATGTGTGCACATGAGCAGTAACACTCTTTCTGGACAATTACATGACTTGAATATGACAATTTTGACCAGTTTTCACCTCTGCAGGCTTTATATTTAATGGTCAGATTTTCCTGAGGGTTCAGACTTGGCTGCTATGGAGTTTTCCCATACACCGCACACACAGAAATGATTAGATCCTGCTCACCTATCCCCTTTTCTGACACACACAGAAGCAGCAGAACATAGAGGACATTATACAGCAGTACCGAGCAGTGTAGATGTGAATTCAGTACTGGGGTAAGATAAAACACTGAAGGAATGTTCACATAGATTTTTTTTACATTAATTCCACCACTAAAACCAAGGCGTAAATCCACACACAGATTTAGATCTGTCAATGGGCAGAATTGAATCTGTGTAAAATTGAAGATTTTGTCTATTGATGGAACGAAATGGAACAGATGCAATTGCTGCATTTTTTTAACATCATTCACAGTGCAGCAAAAATTATGTTATCGTCATTCTGGGGCCAGTATGATTACGCTGATACCAAATTTATTTCTTTTTTCTATGTCATACTACTTAAAAAAAATAGCTTTCACTCGCCATCTTTTGACTCCCATAACTTTTTTATAATTTTTCTATTTATGCAGTTGTGTAAGGGGTTGTTTTTTCAAGGTGACCTGTAGTCTTTATTGGTACTATTTTGGGGTACATATGACTTTTTGATCGCTTTTCATTCAATTTTTTCCTGGAGATGGTGTGCAAAACCACCTCCACAGGAATCGGCACATGCGCTGTGCACGGATGAAGCCAGTTCACTTAGCTTCACTGCATATGCGCCAAAACCACTTAAGGGTTCTATGATACTGTGAGTTCAGGTCCACATATTCTCACTTGGGCCAGGACACTTGTCTGTAACACAGGTGTAGGAATATATAATTCACTCGTGTGAAAGCGGCCTTTCTCCAGACAATTCACTCAGTCCAAAAGCATTTTTTAAAAAGTTCAATGTCAGTGAGTTTAAATCAAACCTCATATCAGTGACTCGTCCTCCCAAAATCTGGATGATTATTATCAGGTGTGCTTTAAAGTGTGGTCTAATACTGAGCAGTGATGATCCCTGTTGTCTGTGGATATACCAAAAATAGTGTGCAAAAAGACTTGAGACACCTGGCCTTTAAAGATTCCCAGATCTTGCACAATTTGACCATCCAACTACCTACTGTACACGTTAGTCATTATTCCTTTTATATGCCTTTCAGGACTGTACTATGTACAAGCCACATCTAAGGCCAGGCTCACACAAGCGGGTCGGATTCCGCGTGCTGATATCTGCAGCGGGAGACCTGCAAATGATCACAGAAGCGAATTGCGTATGGTAACATAAGCGTGCAGTTTTCCGCGTGGGTATACTGCGTATGACAGCAGATTGTCTACTCAGAAGAATGAATGCACGCAGGGAATAAAATCAGAAAACTTCCTAACCTCCTGGAAACGCCCTTTAATCGCTCAGGCGACCACTTATACGACATTCTCTTGTGCTGTCATGGTAAGAGCTGCTCTGAGAGCCTTCAGAATGGAATACTGCCCTTTTGGCTTGGCTGGTTTATACTACTTTTTTTGGAAGTAGAATAAAACACTTTAAGAAAACAAGACCCTTATTCTTGTGGAGGAAGAGCCCAGAAGAATAAGCGGAGGTTGCAGACAGTCTGGATGCTGTGTTGCTCTCCAGATTCTGTCCTGCATTGTCTGCCCACAAATTCCTGCTTTCTTTATACGATTTGTTATCTGGTCTCCTATCAACATGCGTACGAATCCTCATACATTTGCAATGTTAATTGCTTGTGTACTGCCGATCGACTGCATCCATAGAGATCTATGGAGCCTATAAGCACAGAATCCGCGGTAAACTACAGTTTGCTGGGATTTTTCTAATCCTCGTGGAATCCGCAATTCCTACCCGCAAGTGTGAAAAAAACTTCGACAGTCAATGCCTTTAAACGCCCATGTGTTACCACATATCATACGCATGAACGGCGATCGCGGAATCCGCAATTCAAATCCGCTTGTGTAAGACCGGCCTTACCTAGAGTGACCCTTCTAAATTTGTAATTTTCCCCATGTAACGTATATTATTTCATATTCTAGACATGAGATTTATAAGCTGTTACAATAAATATCCAGATTCCTATGTATGTTCAACTCTGATCAAATGTAATAGATATATGGATTAATAAAAATATTAATGACACATTATTTGGTGTTTTCTACTATGCAATACCCTGCATACAACTCAAAGGTATCTGGTAGTGTTTAACGGGAGCCTGTCATCTGCCTAGAACACCATAAACTAACTTATGGTGCTGGTAGGACAGGTGACAAGAAGCTAGGGGATGTATTTTTCATACACACCCACTTCCTGGTTCCCATGCTGTCTGTCTATAAAGTCTGCTCACTGGATGAAAATCTGACTCTTCAGAGTCCAGTGCGCTCTACCATAGACTTGTATAGGAGAGCGTGCACACGGGACTCTGAAAAGAGTCAGATCCAAGGCTTGTGGTATGATAACCAATGGTCCTAGGTTATGCCAGGAAAACACTACAATTCCACAACACTGCCATCACTGGCCTGTTGATGCCCAATGGTGTACCAATGGGACTCAGCTTTGTGCTGTTTACTCCTGATGTGGACTCCACCATCCATGGGAAAACTGGATTCGTCACTACTTGCAACCTTCTGCCAAGGTCCATTGATGTATTTAATGGACCCATGTGAGACGTTGTTTAGGGTCATCAGAGGTGCCCCCTGTCAATCTACCTCAATTAAACCCTAGTTGATGCAAGGTATGCCCCATGGTCATTGTGAAAATTTGTCTATCTTCCCTACTGTTGTACTGCTGGGTCAGTTGGTCCACCAGATGTACGCCCAACGCTCAACTCTAGGACCAACCACACGTGGCCTGCCACTAGGTGACCATCGGTCGGATGTCTGTCCATGGTTCAACTAGTCTTGGACTATTCTTTATACCGTGGTTTGGAAATGGCCAACAAGTGAAACTGTTTCAGAAATACTGAACCCACACCTCCGGGCACTAGCAATCTGGCCATAGGCAAAGCCACTCAGATTACCACGTTTACCTATGACTGCCCAACGTTGCCTTCAGCTATGCAGAGAGGTCAGCACATTATCTGTGATGCGGCCATCACGTAGTACTGCATTACTGATCACAAGATGTCACACGCCAGCTGTTCCTTTGGCTGCCTGTCCACTGGCGCTTGTTTATTGTGTTACCCGCCATGATAACCTGGTGGCGGCTAACGCAGTGAACTCTTTCCATAATATTGCTATGGAATGCGCAGCCGTGGCGTCCACGAGCGGACAATCATAGCGATTCTCCGCTCGCAGGATCTAAATCGCGTCATGCCGAGATTCACTGCGATTCTCCGCGGTGAGCCTATCTGTCAGATAGGCTCACTGCAGGGAACTAACAGCGGCTCCCCCGTAGCGGAATATCGCTGGCAATATTCCGCAACGGCCGTAGACAGGGGGCCTAATGCACTTTATTCCAGCTCTGGTGGATTTTGTAGGAACATTTACAAAAAAGCAAAGCCTGATGATCTGTGGGAACATAATCATTGTAAGTATAAAGGATGCCCCTGCATATACTTATAAGGAGGAGCTGCAATAAGTACGTGCATGCTTTAACCTGCGTCCATGTGGACTGCAGTAAGGATGTAGTGTGTGCATAGTTTTATAATTCTGCTACATCTCTGTTCCCTGTCCCTGTGAAGAGGAGAAGCCGTCCTTTGGTGCACTCAGCTTCTCCTCTTCACATCACATCCGCTCTGATCTCCCCCAGACTTGATGTACTGTGTCAGTGTCTCAGTGCATCTGATTGTGAGCATTACATCTGATGTGCTAATAAGGAAGACGGAACAATATCTCTGCAGCGCCACCTTTTTTTTTTCTATCGATATTCCATTATTATTAATGAGATAAGTAGGTTAAATGTTTAACTAAAACCATATATGGTGAAGAGTATTATCAGTATTGTAATAGTTTGAAAAGTTATGCATATATGTGGTAGCCTCTATAGGAGTGGGGAGCCCATAATTTATGCTAACGTTCATATACGATTAAGGGTTAACTAACAGGTGTAAATCTAATGAGATCTCTTCTTATGGAAGGAAGTAGTATGATGTAAATGAGGTGATCAAGATCTGGAAAGATCAAAACGCGTCCTCGGGACGTATTTAGTTTCTTTGTTACTATGAGAACAAATTGAACAAAAGCAGAAGAAATTTTATCTCTAATCTATTGAAAAACAGCAGCATTAGTGCAAGCCAATGTTAGACTCTTTATACAAGCCTTATAACAATGACTGGGAATTGTGTTGTTATAAGCCTTGTACAAAGAGTCTAATATTGGCTTTCAGGAATGTTGTCTTCCAATAGGTGGCGCTGCAGATGTATTGTTCCTTCATCCTTATTTGCATATTTCCCAGAGGAGCATGCATGGCCTTCTGAGTCTCCTCACTCCCCTTATAGGAAACTATACCTCCTGATCCGATGTGCTGAGACACTGTCACAGTGACATGGTTAGAGTACCAAAGGCCACAGAAAGGCGTGCAGTGTTTGAACATGGTGAGGATGTACTGAAATGTTCTCTACACCCAGAGAAAGGTATTTTAAAGTATCCTCACATATGACTCACCTAAGGGATCCTTCACACGAACTTAATGTATTCGATGCGGAATACGATGTGCCAATCTCCCATGGACTCCCATGTTAGCATAATTGCACAAAATACGTGTGCAATAAAGCTCGCAGCATATTTTATCTTGGCGCATTTTATGCACACATAAATGCCAAAGCAGTGCATGGCGAACGGCGTCCAGCAGCAAGTACACAATGTCGTTGTGTGTGACTGTAACATGCGGGCGGCATGCAGCAAATTGCGCTAGTGTAAAGCCGCCCTCACCCTGAGATAACTGGAAGGCACATGACCATAACCAAGGATAGCTAGACCTGCAGTTTTGGATATACCCCATTCATAGGGGTTAACTTTCAGATTTTAGTTTAGCCCCTTAACATTTAGGTATAAGGGTGGACACCCACTGGTGTTATGTTCTCTCTTGCGCTGCGAGAGCAAGTAAAAACACTCGCCTCGCAGCGCTAGAAAAACACCAGTGTTTTCCATGGGGCCAGCGGCAGCACCGCTAGCTGCATTGAAAACATAGAAAGAAAAAAAAAATACACACCTCTCCGCCGCTCAGACGCGTCCTCTGGCTGGCTCAGCCAATCAGCACAGCCCTTTCAGGAGGCAGGGATTTTAAATCCCCCCTGCTGAAAGTGCTAGACAGTAGTGCCGGGGAGCCAGCCGGAGGACGCGTCTGAGCGTCGGAGAGGTGAGTAATGTTTTTTTTCTTTTTTTAACCAGTTAATGATGATTTTCAGGGAAGGGCTTATATTTCAAGCCCTTCCCCGAAAATCATGCTGCGGGGGTTGCCACAAACCACTGCTTTCAATGGGACCAGCAGCAGCGCCGATCCCATTGAAAGCAATGCGATAGCATGGTAGACTTCTGCCACAGCTGTCATAGCTGTGGCAGAGGATTCCTTCATCCCCGTGGTCCCTGCGGAGATGAAGGAAACTCCTGCCACAACTGTCACAGCTGTGACAGCTGCGGCAGAAGTCTGTGATATTCTCCCTATGTTTTCAATGGGGCTAGCGCTGCTGACGCTGGCCCCCTTGAAAACACTGGCGATATCCGGGCGTCATCCCGACCTCTTTCTTGCGCTGCGAGGCGAGTGTTTGCACTGGCTCTTGCAGCGCAAGAGAGAATAAAACACCAGTGGGTGTCAGCCCCAAGAGTTTACCTATATTGGAAAAGTTGTGTGTATGTTTTTGGGATGGGGGGTCTGCAGTCATGCCTCATGTAGAGTAGAAGGTACTATCTACAGGGGAGACGTAGTGTTGTACCAAGCTGCTCCTTAGGAAATAGAAGATTGGAGAATACGGAGTAGAGGCTGTGTGAACCAAGTACAGACATAAAAGGCAAATTACTGTACATGAAGCTTCAATAATATGTTAAAAGGCAAAATCAACTAAAAAAAGGAAAAGGAACTGTGTAATTAATCATGGATTTGATTCGATGACCAGAACGCCTTAGTTGCAAACTATTGATGGGCTTATTTTTAGGAAGGTCCATCAATAGTGTGACGCCCAGAATCCCTTCTGATCAGCTGTTTTTAAAACCAGTGTGCTACTCTGAATGCCGCGAGCTAACTAAGGAGGCGGCACATGACTGGGAACAGGCACGGTAGGGGTTAAGCAGAGCGAGCATAAGGGGTGGAGTTTAGACAGGAAAGAAGGGGGGGGAGCGGAAGGAGCTTCAGTTAGGAGTCAAGCGGTGAAGAGAGAAGGACAGAACAGAGACAGCAGCATAAGAAGTTTTCAAGGAAAAAAAGAGGATTTTTGAAGCAGCGAGAGTGCAACAGAGAGAAGGAGCAGCAAGAAGAAGGGAGGCGCGGAAAAGAGTACCTGCAAGTGGAAAGAAAGGAGCACCATCAAGTCCGTGGGATCCAGAAACCCCAAGATCCGAGGATGGCTGACCTGCGTGCGCAGATCCAGGAGGCGATTCATCGGGACGGCGCTGAGTGGCTGGAGGAAATAATGGCAAGTTGCCGATCGGGCTCGGAGTCGGGGAGGCCAGTCGGGCCGGCTGCAGGGCTTCCGGCGGCAAGCGGAGGAGCGGAGCAGCCGGGGGATGCCGGGCGAGGCCGCCCGAAGAGAAGAAAAACCCCCCCAGCGAGGCTTAGCCCAAGCCCCGCAGCTAAGAGGGTCGGCCGCAGGAGCGGTCGCGGCGGCGGGACGCGCCACGATGTGTGTGGCGGGAGATTCAAACCGCGTGGCAGTTGGAGGGCCCGCGGAGGAGCAGCGGGAACAGCCGATCGGCAGTCCGCAAGGCAGAAGAGGCACAGCGGCAGCATTAAGCGGAGGCTCCGCGTCCAGGAGCCAGCGCGCAGTCGGGCGCACGGCTGCAGCAGGACACAGCACGGAGCAATTGAGGAGGCACGAGACACGTGTGGAGGCATGGCGGGAAAGCAGGCCCTCTCAAGATGGCGGCACAGCGATGCGGCAGCGTCAGGTACCGGGGAGAAGGGGGGGAGGAGAAGCCCCAGAGGAGCAGGTGGCCAGGCCCTTAAACCCATTGCCCGGGAGGGAAAACACAGGGGGGGGGGGAGGGATAGGGATTATAGCCCGGCCACCAGCTCTGCTAGCAGTGTAGGCACTAGGGCAGGGAGCGCACAGGGATGCAGGGAAAGTAGGGAGATATCAGGAGATAGTGGGACGTCCGGGGTGGCACTCATTACGGAGGGCCCCCCAATAGGGGCCTATGTCGGTCACTCCGCACATAGGCGGTGCCATAGCCAGCACGTAACATATATCACACCCGCTGGCGCCGGGTACGCAGGCAGCACCCAGGGTCGCGAGCATAGCAGCCGTGCGGCTCGCAGACATCATTTTTACAGCAGCAAGCAATCGCAGGCACTAGCACGCATAGGCGCTGCTATGTCAATCCACGTTTCGTGGTGGCCCATCTTCCGGGGGGGGGGGGTGATTCATCGCAGGGGTACGCCAGTCGCGCTAGCGGCAATAGACAAGGTCTGGGTGCAGAACGTAGACAGCAAGAGAGAGCCAGGAGGGAGATACCAGAAAAGGCGCGAAAGCGAGCTTGCTTGATTAGGGGCAGAGGCAAGCGAAAACAGGAGGAGACCAAGCGGAGAGGCTCTGGGCGACGGGTCAAGGGATCCAGGTCAGCGGTATCACCAGGAAACCTACCGCCAAGCAGCACCTCCGTCACCTTATACAGCAAGTATGCACAATATACGCCACGCGAGGCGGGATACACCACAAGAACGGCCGGAGCAGGGCCACCTTTGTACAGCAAGTGGTTCTGCAACGAGAGAAGCTCCGCATGTGAGTACGCGGCAGCCATCGTATAGCAGAGGCAGGAGCCCCGGAGGAAGGATGGCAGGGACCTTGCCCTTGGCGGTGCCGGAGGACGGTCATGCCGGTGAGTTACATTGTTTAAATGCATGGAAGAATGTTATGGATCCCGCTAAGGCAGCGGAGAAAAATGATTTGGTTTTGGTGTTGAAATAGGTGTTGAGTAAAATAGATAAAAGTGATGTGTTATCGGTGTCCTGTGGTTCCCCAGGGGGCTCGGGCCCGCCTGCGGGCAGGAGGGTGGTGGCTTAGCAGCCGGTGGTGATGTTGACTCATATATACAAAAAAAAAAAAAAAAAAATCGTCTTATCGTCATCCGGGGAGACGAGACTCACCCGTGGTTGGTAATGTGGCTCACGCTCCCGGGACTCGTCAGCGGTGGCGAGCGGGAAAAGCGAAGAGTCGGTAAAAGATGGTTTACGATTTCTGATCCAATTTTTGGTGGCGGGGAGCCGAGGCTCGCCCGTGGTTGGTAATTTTCCCGTGGTTGGTAATTTAACTCACGCGCCCGGGACTCGTCAGCGGTGGCGAGCGGGAAAAGCGAAGAGTCGGTAAAAGATGGTTTGCGATTTGTGATCCAATTTTTTAGTGGCGGGGAGCCGAGGCTCGCCCGTGGTTGGTAATTTTCCCGTGGTTGGTAATTTAACTCACGCGCCCAGGACTCGTCAGCGGTGGCGAGCGGGAGAAGCGAAGAGTCGGTCAAGGATGGTTCACGGTTTCAGATTCCTCGGGACTCGCCTGTGGGTCGGGTGGTGGCGCTATGACGAGGACTTTCGTCGGCGCGTTTCGGCGTATGGTTGAAACTCATCTTAGCGCAACGCCCTCAAAACCTACTTTTCAAGGGTGAGGAAGCAAGAATCCTTAGACAGGGTTTTACCTACGGTTTTTTAATCCCATTTTCCTTTCAGGCAGCTTCCATTATGTGCGCAAATTTAAAATCGTTTTTAAAAAAAAAAAAATATATATATATATATATAGAGCTAGTGAAAGAAAAGGTTAATAAAGAAGTGGCGGCCGGCCGCATGGCCGGCCCCTTTCGACGAACCACCATTTGTGAATTTGCGGGTCTCCCCATTGGGGTTAGTCCCTAAGAAGGAGACAGGCAAGTTTCGACTGATACATCATCTATCCTTCCCAAAAGGGGAGTCGGTAGATGATGGCATTACAAAAGAACAAGCATCGGTGGTTTATGCGTCCTTTGACCAAGCGGTCGCTCTGGTTAGAGCAGCAGGTAAGCGGGCACATTTAGCAAAAGCCGACATTGAGTTCGGTTTTTTAGGTGGCTGCCGATTCATCCTGAGGGTTTCCACTTGTTGGGATGCAAGGTAGATAACCAGTTCTTCTACGACATGTGCCTGCCGATGGGCTGTTCGATTTCATGCTATTACTTCGAGCTTTTCAGTTCCTTCCGGGAATGGAGGCTCAGGTTTGAAACAGGCATCACATCGGGGACCCATTACCTGGATGATTTCCTGTTTATCGGTACGGTATCATCGGGCACCTGGGGTTTTTTGTTGCATACTTTCCGGTCGCTGATGCATGAGGCGGGGGTCCCATTGTCAGAAAAAAAAACGATAGGCCCGGTGACTAGGCTGATTTTCCTAGGGATCGAGACACCGAGGAAATGGTTTTTAGACTACCGATAGAAAAAATGGCCCGCCTTCGGCAGACGGTAAACGATGTCGTACAATGTAAAAAAGTTACGTTGCGTCACATGCAGGCTCATGGGTCGCGTTTTTCTAGAAGATTGTCTCTATAAAGGAGCCACATTACTTCATTAGAGTCACACCAGGGATATGAGGGGATTTACACATATGGATAATCTTCTTGGAAGCCTTTAATGGGCAGGTGGTGTGCCTCAAAGAGGAGTAGTCGGATACAGGTCTTAGCCTGTCCGCGGACGCAGCGGGATCAACAAGTTTTTGGTGTAATTTTCCGGAATCACTGGTGCAGGGAACCCTGGCCGGTATCCTGGCTGGAGAAACGATGGAATCAAAACATTACTCTGTTGGAGTTTTTTCCCGTTGGCGGTGGCAAGGAGTTACAAGACCACAAGGTGTGTTTTTTTTTGGGGTTCGATAATGCTTCAGTGGTGCAATTTATTAACCGGCAGTCATCATCTTCCCACCGGTGTTGGCGCTTGTGAGACATGTGGTTCTGAGATGTTTACAGCTTAATATATATTTACTGGCAAAACATGTACCGGGTTATAAAAACGTGGCAGCTGACGCGCTCTCTCGTTCGCAGATGGAGCGGTTCAGAGAGCGGCACCCACAGGCGGATGCATTGGGGGTACGCTGCCCGCATTTCTTGTGGTAACTGGTAGAGCAGAGCTGCTGAAGCTTGTCGAGTCATCCGTAGCGGTGGGGAACCTGGAAAATTATAACGTGGTGTGGCAAATGGTTGTTTTTTGGTGGACGGTTCTGTGGCTGGGGGCGAGAAGGCCCGTTCAGCGACCCTGGATATGTTGGCGTCTCTGCGGGTGAGACGGGCGTCGGTAGATTTTGCAAAAAGCACCTCGCGGGCGTGGCATTTTTATTAAAGTTGCACGGTTTTAAGGACGTTACAACAGAGTTCGTTTTTCGCCAGATAGTGCGCGGGTGGAAGAAAGAAAAGGTCGGTTCAGATTCCCCGTCGCCCGATTTCGTATCAGTTGTTGTGTAAATTATTGGACTCTTTACAAGTCACATGTTACAACGACTACGAGGCGTTGCTGTTCAGGACGGCATTTTTACTGGCGTTTTTTGCGGCGCTCAGGATCGGCGAGTTAGTGCCGAAGAGCAAGTTGTTATGCCGGGAGGATTAATGGTTGACGACGTGGTAGCGGTGGATGATGGTTTACGCGTCAGGATTTAAAAAAAACAAACAAAAAACAAAAAAAAAACGACGTGTACGGCAGGGGTGAGTGGGTGCCGATCACTCGATTAGGCTCAGGATGGTGCCCAGTAGATACGGCAGCCAGTTACATGGCATCAAGGCCGGCAGGGGAGCAATTTTTGGTCCACGCGTCCGGCCTCCCCCTCACTCGTTTTCAAGTTTCGGCGGGGTGAAAATCGTCTTTGAGGACTATGGGCCTCGACCCGAAGGAATTCGGGACCCATTCTTTTAGAATTGGAGCGGCAACGTCGGCAGATGCGGGAGGGATGAACGAAGATGGTGTAAAACGGCTTGGGAGATGGAAGTCACAAACATATAAGTCATATGTGTGACCCGATCTAACTGTGGGAGATTTAAGTTAGCACCCGGTATCCCGGTTTCTGTTTTAGCGGTAGGCTCGTGTGTTTTCAAGTTTTTGCCCTCGTTTGGTTTTCATTTGTTCGCAGCAGCGGAGCCGTGGAAAGTGCATATAATCGGTCATTCCTACATTTACTGGGCGGAAAGGAGGGCAGCCGTTCGGCCTTTAGGATCGGAGCTAGGCCTGACCGGAACATCCGTAACCTGGCACGGAGTCCGAGGGCTGATATGGCCCGACATGTGGAAGTTGGTGGTGGACATTGCCAGAAGTACCCCCCGGAGAGTGGTTTTGGTTGTTCACGCCGGGGGGAATGATCTCGGGAAAGTAAAGACTCGCGACCTGTTGGTCATTATGAAACAGGATTTGTGGTGTTTTCGGGAATGTTTTAATGGATGCATCATCGTTTGGTCGGACATAGTGGCACGGAGGCACTGGAATGGAGCAAGAAACCTGGAAGCGGTGGATAGAGCCAGGAGGCGGGTGAACATGAAAATAGCTCAGTTTGTTCAGTCTATTGGAGGGGTGGCGGTTCGCCATTGGGAGTTGGAAGAGAAGGAGAAGGGGGCATTGAGGGGGGACGGTGTTTCACCTCAACGAGGTGGGGTTGGATACGTTCCTATCCGGCTTGCAGGATGGGGTCGAGAAAGCTCTAGCTCGGGTTGGTGGGGTGGGGACGGAATGAGCCGCAGTAACGCGGCACATCCCGTGTGGCCCGGAATTTGTCCATGCTGTTAAGGAATAGAGGAAGGTTTGCAAGCCGAAGGAACGGGGCTTACAAACGTCCTCAGTGGACGGTTTACGAACTGTAAGAATTAACACGGACAGCATGGATAGTGATCGATCATTAAATTAAGTTATCGTTGAGACCGTTTAATAAATAAAGCTGTGGCCTACCCCACAATTTCAGCAAGAAGTTGTAAGACATTGGTTATTTATTAGGTAAGTGAGCGGGTAAGTGATTGAGTGTTCCCAGTCCTGAATGCCGCGAGCTAACTAAGGAGGCGGCACATGACTGGGAACAGGCACGGTAGGGGTTAAGCAGAGCGAGCATAAGGGGTGGAGTTTAGACAGGAAAGAAGGGGGGGGAGCGGAAGGAGCTTCAGTTAGGAGTCAAGCGGTGAAGAGAGAAGGACAGAACAGAGACACCCACCCACCCGCCCGTAAGGTCAGGGAGGGAGAGGAGGTGGGCTAGTTAGAGAGGACAGTCGTCGGAAGTTGTCACAGCTGGTTTTGGCCCGGAATTTGTCCATGCTGTTAAGGAATAGAGGAAGGTTTGCAAGCCGAAGGAACGGGGCTTACAAACGTCCTCAGTGGACGGTTTACGAACTGTAAGAATTAACACGGACAGCATGGATAGTGATCGATCGTTAAATTAAGTTATCGTTGAGACCGTTTAATAAATAAAGCTGTGGCCTACCCCACAATTTCAGCAAGAAGTTGTAAGACATTGGTTATTTATTAGGTAAGTGAGCGGGTAAGTGATTGAGTGTTCCCAGTCACACTGAGCTGATTTCTACAGGAAGCAGACAGCTCCATTCTCACTGCAGTGGCCAGGTTTGATATTACAAGCCAAGTTGACATTGACATGAATAGGAACTTTGCTTGTAATATCAAGCGTGGCCACTGCAGTGGGAACATAGCTATCTGCTTCCTGCAGAAATCAGCTCAGTGCACAAGCACACTGGTCCAGAAAACAGCTGATTGGCAGTGGACTTCCACTAATCTGCTATGGATGGCCTATCCTCCAGATTTGCTCATCAATAGTTTGCAACTGGACAACATCTTTAAATGGAATGTGGGGGAGAGAAATCTCTACCACACTCAGAAAGTGTGAAGTGTTTGTATGAGGTCTTTTTGGGGGGAAGTTCAAAGGGTTAGGACCGAGTTGTGGGTGTGTGGTAACACCTTATTTTTCTTGCACAGGGCCCACGTAAACAAAAACTCCAAGAACTGAACTCAAGCGTCCACATTAAGTGGTTAAATAAGAGAAAAATCCGAGCCTTTTACACAGGACTAATTGCTGACGACCTCCGCAGCGGCGCTCAGATGCTCATTCAGGTACTGGCTAGCTCCTTCATCTGCAGCTTGGGTAGAAGTGTTGTATTTGTCCACAGCAGCCAATCACAATTTGTCTACTATTTCTCCAGTGCAATTTAAAAAATGAAAACTGACCTTACCGTAGATAAGGGAGCCTTCACACCTGCGCTGGGGATTCCTGCTCTGCTCGGGGAGCAGGAAAGGGGAATCCCCACAGCCGGACATTTCCATCCCTGGATGCAACCGCACAGCTCCAGTCGGACCCCACTGACTATAATGGGGTCCGCCCGCTTTACGCCCAGCTGCCTGGTTTTGGGATGGAAGAAAAAATGCTGCATGCAGCTTTCGACACAGTTATTAAACCACCCTTAAGGCTCATGCCAACGGACGGGTTTTTGCTGCAAATCCATAACAGCTTTCTGCCCGCGGGTTCCGTAGCAATGTCCATCCATAGCATGCAATGCAAAAGTGATTGTTCCACGCACATGAGCGGAAATCAACTGCGATTTTGGAGTGTTTCCGTACGGATGGCTTCCATTGAAGTCAGTGCAAGCCGTCTGATCCGCAGCCTATCTGGATTGCTGCAGACTGTCTTTTGTGAGAGGGATGGGGACAATAAATCACTTAGGCCTCCTGTCCACGGGTGATTTTTTCACTGCGTTTCCCGCGGCCATAATCCAGCCGCGGGGAATGTAGTGAACGCTTTGCAAAGACTTAGTATGGAAAGCGCAGCCCCGTTGTCCACAAGCGGAGAATCATAGCCATTCTCCGCTCGTGGGATTTAAATCTCAGCATTCTGCGATTGGCCACAATTCTCCGCGGTGAGCTTATCTATCAGATAGGCTCAGTGCGGAGAGCCGTCAGCTCTTCCCTGCTCTCTGGCGGCGGCTCCCGCGGCGGAGATCTGCCGCGGGATATTGCTATGCCCATGGACAGGAGGCCTTAAAGTGGTTATCTGAGTTATTTTTTAAATGAGTGCCCTCATATGTAAAAATAAGAGTTCCTATATTCGCCTCACCCAGCTCCCCGCAGCTCCGATCCCCGCTGTGACACTTTCTCCACAGGCAGCGTGTGCCCAGGAAGTCACACACTGCAACCAATCATAGACCTTGGGTGCTTGAAGCCTGAGGTCTGTATCTATCTGCAGCATGCTGTGGCATCCCGTAAGAAGGTGACTGGAGCCTGTCAGCACAGACTTGGCATAGAGAATAAAGCTACAGGGGGTCGGGGGAGGTTAGTATAGGACAGTGATGGCGAACCTTTTAGAGACCGAGTGCCCAAACTGCATCCCAAAATCCACTTATTGATCACAAAGTGCCAACACATCTGGGGCGGGGCTTATCACAACATCTGATTTTACCTCAATCATTATAAAAAGGACAGGGCTGTTTCAAAATATACAAGGTGCAGATTTTGACTGCTTTTTGGATGCAGAAATGCAGCTTTCTTACAGCATCTTCTCCTGGTTCCTCCAGTCCCCCGGGTCACGTCACCTCCAGCTGGACGGATTCTCTTCTTCTGCCACTACTGTTCTTCTTTTTCGTCCATTTGCTACAGTTCACTTTCTGCAGGTCAGTGTACCCAGTCACTAGTGACGTAGGGTTCACTGCCTAGCAGGAAATGCAGAATCCTCGGCAGCCTGCTTTAGCACGCAGGTGCGGGGTCCCTGCCGTTAGTGCTCATATGCACATGTGCAGCCGTGGCAATAGCCTGGGCGAAAAAGCAGGCTGCCAAGGATTTGGCATTCCCTGCTAGGCAGTGTACGCTACGTCACTAGTGACCTGGTGAACTGACCTGCAGGAAGCAGAATGCTGAGAATGGACACTACATCACAGGACATAGAAGAATCCACTGGCTGGAGGTGAGGTGACCCGAGGGCCTGGAGGAGCCAGGAAAAGATCAGTGGGGAGAAGATGCGGTAAGAAGACTGACGGGGGAGGAATACGGAAGTCTAGAATATTTTTTTTCTAATGACAGAACCCCTTTAAGAAAGAATCTATCTAAAACAAAGGGTCTGAATGTTTGCTTGACTGGCTTGTGACTTCTTCAGGTATCTGGCCAATATTTGAAGATGAGCCAACACAGACTGACAAATATTAAGATGAGTCAGCACGATGAACAATACAATGTCTATGTGCACACGAGCGTGTAGACCATTTTTGTAAATAGTATATAAGATGGGCTGGGAGTATATGGGCAGGAGGCTCGCCTATGGATCTGATGAGATGCCTGGGACCTTTACCCAGATTTGATGTGACTCCTGCCTCGATAGAAATTAAGGGCTTTATTTACAATGGGCTCTGGGTCTCTAGAGCGATGGCAGTATTTTAGGGCCGCTATAGACCAGACATGGAAGGGACCATTTTATTTGTAATACTTCTGTCTGCTTTATTGTCCTGTGTGTTGTGTCATTGGGTCCCAAAATCAATACTTCCACTATAAGGGGGTATTCCAGGCTAATGCTATGGATGAGATGTCCTCGGGATGGGTTATCATTGGTTGACCAGCTGAGGTCCACCTCTTCAATTTGCCGCTGATCAGCTGATTGCATTTCTAGCCTTGACTACCAATGACTATATCCAGCCCCGCTGTACTGACAGTGAGCCAGAGGATAAACTAAGGTAGCGGGCATTCTGAGCGGTGGATCCCCGCTGGTCGACTGTTGATGGCCTATCCTGAGAAAAGGTCATCAATTATAAAAGCAAGGAATAACCCTTTAATTGCCAACATATTCCTTAGGGCTCCCACCCACTAGCGTTTTTTTTCACTGCGGAATTCGCAGGGGTTTTTTTTCTACAGGAGGTCTATGGGACTTGTAATGTTAAAATCGCGATCGCGCAAAATCGCGATTTACCGCGAAATCGCGATTTTGCGCAATCGCGATTTTAGCTTTACAACTCCCAAAGCCCAAAGACCCCTGCAGAAAAAAAAAACGCTGCGAATTTCGCAGTAAAAAAACGCTGGTGGGTGGGAGCCCTTACATATACTTTTGATGTATATATTCTGTATATATTAATATTTTATCAATGGCAGCTTGAACAAGGTAGTAAATGGTCGGCTATCTATCAGTTCCATGGAAATAGAGCCGTGCTCACACATTAGCAGTATAACTCCATTCACAAGGGGGCTGGGGGACTGCCATTCTCGTGATCACTGGAGGTCGCGGTGGTCGGTCTCCCAGCCTCGTACATTTATCTCCTAGTTTTCCTGGTGGTTTAGGGTAGAAGAAAGGGTTCAAATGTATTTCCCTTCACACTGTGAGGTGCGCTTGTAGATATTCCACTGCTGGGAGGAGCCAAAAACAGCTGACGGAGCAGAAGACACTGGGACCTCATTAGGCTTTATAGCCACTTATATCGGGATGGTGGGGGTTCCCTTCCCCGTGTGAACATGCCATGCCTGCCCAAATACAGTAAAGTACGCAGGCATGTGTGCGCTCACTGCATTGTGCTGAGGGGAGCGTATTTGTGCATACGCTCATCTGAAGGAGCCCTTACATGGGTTGACTATGGTTTGACTAGAGTGAATGCAAACGATAGTCATCCTGCTTAACCACGGCCACCGGCAAGGTCATGAGGGATGATTTGCTCACTAGTCATTTCATTTCCACTCACCTAAAAAATAGTCACTGATTGATCAAAAGTCATCTGGTGTAAAGCCGCAATGGAGCGAATTATGAACAAATTTGAATAGAGATCCCCCTACAAACAATATTTTGGCCAACCACTAATGAACAATCATCCCTCTATGTAAAGGCAAATAAACGACTGCTGTTCATACACTTCAGCGACTTTTTCTGAGTGATGAGCTGAGTAAAAGTTGCTCCGTGTAAAAGGGGCCTTGTATTGTTTGATATTGGGAAGTCATCATATTTACCCAGAGACCAGGAACTATTACTTACCCCCTATTGATCGCTAGATTTTTTAGTTCACCCCCCCGCTCTCTACCTGCAGGGTCCTCATCTTCTACTCACTAGCTTACGGCACTCTCATCGTATGCAACCACACAGACCAGAGCAACTATGGACTAGCTGTGGGACCGTCTGACATGGTTATTAGCAGCGTAATAACGTGTTTCCCTGAAAATAAGACCCTGCCATATTAATTTTTGCCCCAAAAAGAGGAGCTAGGTCTTATTTTCAGGGAACTTCTTATTATACTTACCTAACAAATTCTGTCCAGGCTCCTCCCACTGCTCTTTGGAGCTCCGATGATCCGAGCCACGGCATTCATTGGCTAATTCATTAATCTTGCCTACACAATGCAATGGCTATGATTGGTTCTTCGACCACTGTTCAGCTAATCAATGCAGTGCTCGAGAACCAATCACAGCCATTGCTTCCTGGAGGTGAGTTTTATGAATTCTGTAACCAGAAAGTGATCTTCCATGGGCGAACGAGGACTGCAGGACGCACGGCGGAGCTCCAGACAGCAGCAGGAGGGCCGAGCCTGCTAGGTAGGTATTCCTTTTTTTAATGTAAGGGTTATTTTTAATGCTGCTAGGGTTTATTTTTGGAGTATGGCTTATATTTCAAGCCTCCCCAAAAATCCTGAAAAATCCGTGTAGGGCTTTTTTTCACGGTAGGTCTTATTCTGGGGGAAACAGGGTAGGCCAACAGCATCTCTATGTCCCAGATGTACTGACTGCTGCTTTTTAGGGTGAGTTCACACACTGCAGAACTGTTGCAGTAGTTTGGTACCAAAGTTCTGCAATAATACATAGTGCATTGTAAATGAATCACAGTGTGGGGATGGCTGAAGGAGACATGTGAGACGTGTCCTGGAGATTCGGTGCCTACTAGAGAGGGACAATGCAGCCTGTAAATGCAGCCCCATAATGCATCAGAACTGACATCACTGAGAGTAAAAAAGCTGCAGGGACTATAGACTGCCACAGAGAGTCCACATCGTGCTGCAGCTTTGTGCATCGGGGTATCCCCAGCGGACATCCAAAGACGTTTCACCTACGCTACGGTACCAAACATGCTGGAGATCCGTAAGTGAAATAATCCGATGTACGCACACGAATAATAACTTAAGCCAGTAAAGTCTGCAAGCTCAAGTCACGCAGGGAAATACGGGGGTCGTACGGAAAGTAATGCAAAAGTGCTCGTAACTTCTTTATTAACTGATGTCGCTCACTCATATCGCACATGTAGCTGGAGTGACTCTTCCTCTATACAAATTTGCTACTCAATACAGTCGTCATTAAAAGCAATGCATTTGCGCCATCATTGAACCTAATTCTCGAATCCCCCTTGAAAACAGTCAGGTGTGCACGGTTGTATCCACTTCTTCAGTCACTTTGTTGTCCCCAAAGACTGTCCTTTATTGGACCGAACAGGTAGAAGTTGGAAGGCGCCAGATCCGAGCTGTACGGTGGATGGAGACCACGGGCTAGCCCAGTTTGCCGATCGCCTGATTTGTTGCCAAAGAGGTGTGCGGTCTTGCTTTGTCACGGTGAATGTGGATTGCTTTCAGATTCTTGTGTGGTCTCTGCCTCCGAATGGCTTATCTAAGCTCCTAGAGTGTCTCAATGTACCGCTCGCTGTTGATGGTGGTCCTCATTCCAGAACATCCAGGAGAATGATGCTCCTGGTCATGCCAAAAAACAGACACCATGACTTGTTGTGCTGATTGCTGGCTCTTGAACTTCTTGGCCTTGGAGAAGAGCTGTGCCGTCATTGCACCGACTGATTCTTTGTTTCTGGATCATAAAGGTACATCCACGTTTCATCCCATGTCACCAAATTGAAAAAAAATGTGTTTTCGAACGCTTCAAGCATATCAGGGCAGACTTCCACCCTTCTCTCTTTCAAATCAGGTGTCAACTGCCAGGTACCCACTTTGCACACACTTTCTGATACCCCAAGCTTTCCACCATCTTCTGTATGGCATTGTCCACGCAAATCACCTTCTCCACTCACTCGCTGGCGATGTGTCCGTGGTCACCGTTGATGGTCTCCCACTGCGTGGCTTGTCTTCAATGCTGTAAACTTCTTCATCCACCTGTGAACATTGCTCTTGTCAATGGTGTCATCTCCATACACATTCTGTAGCCTTCTGTGGATGTCGGACAGCCTGCACCCCTCCTCCGTCAAGAACTCAATGACGGCACGTTGCTTCTGCTTGGAATCCATAAAAGATTCTGAGACATCTGTATAGAGGAATAGTCACATCAGGTAATAAAGAAGTTATGACCAGTTTTGTATTACTTTCGGTAGAGCCCTTGTACATATTTATCCACCAGTTGCGGACAAGATATTGGACCACATTTACGTCACTTTCCGTGGCGCTCAGGGAGGGAAGGGGCCGTTACCCAGGGCAGCCAGCAGCCAATTCCACACTGTAGATTTTCCCGGCACGGGCCATCTGATAGTCACAACTGCAGTCTATCAGTGCACTGACGGCCATATGATTGGTCTGGCTGGCTGTCTCTGACAGCGGAAGAGGGAAGTAGACCATGCGGTGTGTCCGAGGTATGTGCTGTATGTAATAATATATGCTTAGCTGGTATAATTTATATCAGCTATACATATAGAATTATATGCAGGAGATACCCAGGTTATACCAGCATGCTCCATATCACTATATATAGGATGTATAACTTATACCAACTGCATCTATATAATTATAAACAATAGATACCCAGGATATACCAGTATGGTCCATATCGCTATATACAGGCAGCTATACATCTTCTGTATATAATTATATATGTACAGCTGGTATAAGTTATACATCTCCTGTATATAGTGATATGGACCGTACTAGTATAACCTGGGTTTCTCATGTATCTAATTTATATGTACAGTTGGTATAAGTTATACATCTCCTGTATCTCCTGTATAACCTGAGTATCTCTTGTATATAGTTATATATGTACAGCTGGTATAAGTTATACATCTTGTATATAGTGATATGAACCATGCGGGTATAACCTGGGTATCTCCTGTATATAATTATATCTGTACAGATAGTATAAGTTATACATCTCCTGTATATGGTGATATGGACCATACTGGTATAACTTAGGTATCTCCTGTATGTAATTATATATGTACAGCTGGTATAAGTTATACATCTCCTGTATATGGTGATATGGACGATACTGGTATAACTTAGGTATCTCCTGTATATAATTATATACGTACAGCTGCTATACATTATACATCATGTATATAGTGATATGGACCATGCTGGTATAACCTGGGTATCTCCTGTATATAATTATATATGTACAGATAGTATAAGTTATACATCTTGTATATAGTGATATGAACCATGCTGGTATAACCTGGGTATCTCCTGTATATACTTATATATGTACAGCTGGTATAAGTTATACATCTTGTATATAGTGATATGAACTATGCTGGTATAACCTGGGTATCTCCTGTATATAATTATATATGTACAGATAGTATAAGTTATACATCTCCTGTATAGGGTGATATGGACCATACTGGTATAACTTAGGTATCTCCTGTATGTAATTATATATGTACAGCTGGTATAAGTTATACATCTCCTGTATATGGTGATATGGACGATACTGGTATAACTTAGGTATTTCCTGTATATAATTATATACGTACAGCTGGTATACATTATACATCTTGTATATAGTGATATGGACCATGCTGGTATAACCTGGGTATCTCCTGTATATAATTATATACGTACTGCTGATATACATGTATATAGTGATAATAATGAAGAAGTTGAGTCGGTCCAAGATTTCATCTTCCTTGGATCCAAAATCGATTGCAACGGGCAATCTGGACCTGAAATCAAGAGACAGATGACACTTGGTAGGATTGCAATGCAAGGAATGGAAAAGATCTGGAAAAGTAAGGATATTAGGGTCGGAATTAGGTAATCACTTGCAGAAAACAGGACGCCGCATGTTCAGCTTTACTGCTGATATTCGCAACATAGAGCCCATTGTGCTCCATGGCCGCAGATATAACTGTAGCCCATATGCAACTACATTGTGTCCGGGCTGCGGGTACCGCTAAGTGACGGTGCGGGAAATACAAACAAAAAGCTGTGTACTGCGCATGACCGCCTGTGTGAGTAGGCAGTTATGCGCAGTACATTACGCGGCCGTATGCAGCGCCACAGCCGGGCTCACAGATGGGATCTGCTGTGGGCCTCCGCATGCTGATTCCACATCCATCCATGTGAGCCCGGCGTGATTCAGACCGCTATCTGTAATCCGTAATTTACAAGAAGCCCCGGGAACGCTCGCCTTCCTGCAGTTCCAGGAGCAGCTTGTTGAGCGCCTTCTGTGTGAGACCGCCGCACCTCATCAAGCTTATGAAGCCTCACAGAGCGCCACTTTTTACACCCCATCCCTGCCTCTCAGGTCAGGAAATACCCCCCCCCCCCCAAAAAAAAAAGCATAGAAGGAGGAAGGATACCCGGTTTTATTGCCCCATGTGCCGAACCCAACCAGGCCCCCCTCAGTGAATACAGTCAGAGGTGTAATTTTTAAAATGACGTCATTTGTGGGCGTATCTATCATTCTGACACCTATGAGCCTTTGCCATCTTGGCTTGGTGTAAGAAAACATAGTATTCCTCCTACTTCCATCTTTGGTGTGGATGGTGGCGCCATTTCAGTGTTCACCTTAAATAGCAAAAAGCTTTGGTGCACCGCTGGTGACAGGTTCATCAATTCCACTCAGGGAAAGTGGGATTTAGTTACTAATTAAGCGGCTTGGGGCACATGGGTGGATACGGTTCATGACAGATATGGAGACAGCCACCACTCCAAGTATGGAAATACATTGAAAAGTATGTAAAAAAAATTTAATCAGTGCTTTGTACAATCAAATTAAATGAGTAGGGGCACCATACATCCTGGCTGCGATGATACAAGTAAATACAAGTGGCTGCAACACTACTGCAAGCACTTAATATCTGAATTTAAATGGCATTCTTGTTATATTTACTGACATATGAAGATGTGAGGTTCTTAGCACACATTTTGATCAAAACATGTGAGCCCATCTGCCACGTCAAGGCGACCTCTTGTAGATGGGACCTACACTACACTAACCTCTCTTTAGGCCTGCTGGGCTAATCCCTTTAAGTTCTCACTGTGGGAAGGGACAACATTCAAGGAGGCATAAGGGAAAAGCTGCAGGGGGTGCTAGATTTTATCAGAAGCGCCCCACATTGTTCTGATATAATTGTTAAATTGTGGTCTAATGTTTGGGGTCTAAATAGCCAGATATCTTTTCATGGGATTAGCTGTCTGAGTGCTTTTTTTGTGGGGTGAGTTGTGTTTTTCACTTATACAATTTAATATACCATAAAATATGCTGAAAAACTTCTACAGATTTCTAAGTGGATTGAAATTTTAAAAAATGCAATTATGCTCATTTTTGGACCTGTTGTTTTTGGTGTACACACTGTGGCACGAATTACATGAAAACTTTATTCTGTGTGTGTGTGTCAGCACATTTACCACAATTTCCAAAATACATTTTTTTTGTTATACTAATTTTAAAAATGTTAATATATTTTTAAAAAAATTAGTTTCTGTGGCTATTTTAAGGCACCATCACTTTTTCATTTTTCTGTTGATGCAGCGGATGTGTGGACTCAATTTCTGCAGGATGACTAGCGGTTGTGTAACTTTTTGATCGCTTTATATTTCATATTTTTTCTTGGAGCCAGGGTAATAAAAAAATACAAATCTGGTGTTATGTATTTTTTTCATTATGGTGTTCATCATCTGGGATAAATTATTCAATATTTTAAACGGACTTTTACGCAGGCTGCAATGCAAATTAATTTTCTTTTTTTTTTTTTTAATACAGGACAGGGTTTTTTTTTTTACTTTTTAAAAAGTTTTTTTACACTTATTTTTTTAGGCCTCTAATGGTGCTTGAACTTGAGATCATTAATTCACTTATGCAACCCCAATGACCCCTGCAAAGCCATTCCAGGGAAGGCCATTTGGAACATTTAAATGCTGATTAGGTCATTCAGATGCCACTGTAAGAATTGACAGCGGCATTAAAATACTCAACAGCCATAATTGAAGTTATTTCTGGTCATAGCTGTTGCTTCCAGGTGTGATTTGTCAAAGACAGGCGGCGCCACTTCAGTATATGGAGTGAGCTTGGGAGCCAAGTCCATTCCATACAGACCCCACGCACATCTCCTGTACATGTACGGGTCGATGTCACCAATGGGTAAAAAAAAAAAAAATCCGGCCTCCTCCACCCCTTAATAGCCGGCCAACACTCACCTCATTTCCCCATCGCTCATCAAAGTACTGTTATGGGCGTGAGGAAATGCAATTACCAGTAAATGTGAAATAGTCATAGACATGTGCTTAGATGTCATAAGATAAAAAAAAAAATCCGGCCTCCTTCCACCCCTTAATAGCCGGCCATCGCGCACCAATGTGTTTCCCGGCACCCGTGGCAGCACCATCAGCTGCTGCTGTCATTGGTTCGGGGAAATCCATTTACTGGTAAGAAAAAAGACACGCTGTTTAAGGTCTGTAGTATAATGCACATGTCTATGAGTCTATGGGCGCAGATGTTGTGGCGCCTGTACTTACCGCCAGCTGAGTGGTACTGCTGGCACACTCCTAAAGGGTCCCTCGACGTCCTTCCTCTTGATGTCCTCACGGGGGCTCATTAGGACTGCCGGCTCCGGTGATCGTTGAGCCGGTATCTAAGAGGGTCTTCAAGTTGGAAAATGAAAACCCTCTGAACATGGCCTGGTCTTTCGATGACGGATGGAAGTCTTCGGCCTCTGCTGCTTCCACGTTGTCCAGATCGAATGCCTGAAGAAGTTGAGGCTTAGATGGCACCTCAGGGATGTGCGGTGGGGCCAGCCTCAAGGTTTCCACAGAGTCCCATTCTACGTGCTGGAAGAACCAATGACCACGGATATTCCCATTGACTCCTAGACGCTTGGCTGGATTTTTCTTGAGGAGCTGAAATCAGAAATGTAGTTTTTAATACTAACTACAATTACAAGAATCTGACTAGTAAAGACAATAAAAGCATACAACATTAGTAACATGCTTACCTGCATTATGATGTTCTTCGCTCCGGAGGTGGACTCATTAAAGAGTTTGTGATGATACTTACGCTCGCCGGTGATCATTTGATTCATGATGACTCCGAATGAAAACCAGTCTACGGCGGCGTTGTACTCCTCTCCGGCGTCCATCTGCCATAAACAGACAACAGTTAGTAAGTTGGGAAATAAGTTCTACATCATTATAACATAAGTCGCCTGCCCTAAAAGAAAGGCATTACATGGGATATGTGCACTGCTCTAGACTAGCATTGTGTAGAGACCGCAGTCCTCTATTCCATCCCTGCTGTCTCCATGATCCACAACCCAAGAACATTAATACACTTACATCAACAACTGGTAAGAAGATTCTATTCCTCTCACCTCAGGAGCAATATAGCCTTCGGTCCCAGCATAGTCAGTGGCTGTTAGACCTCCAAGCATGTTGTCCAGGGCAAGACCGAAATCGGTGATCTTCAGATGCCCCGTCTCAGCCACCAAGATGTTTTCAGGCTTCAGGTCTCTGTGGATGATCCCCTTGGCGTGGAGGTGTTGGATGCCGCACACCATCTCCGCAGCGTAGAATCTGTCAGAAAGAAGAATAAGGAGTTGGTGTGAAATCATGAGGAGCGACAAAATGCTCTGTTTCCTAAACTATAGCTAAATTATGTTTATTGGATGGATCACTAATCATCAGCCATGTAGGAGGAGGCTCATGGTCAGACAATTGTGAGCTAATGGTTGTCATAAAAGTGTTGACTCACCAGCAGCACGTCTCCCCATGTAAACAGCGGGATGTGCTGCTAACGAATTCTATCTGTATGTGGATGAAGGACCATACTAATGATCTGCTCATGTTAGACCACCTTAACGAGCAACAACCAACCTGCTATCTTGTCAGTTGTTGCTTGTTAATAGGCAAAATATGTGCCGTATAAAACCACCCTAAATCTTTACCTGGAACTGTTGATATCGAGCCGTCCCTTAGACTGTAGGAGTTGATCCAGGTCCCCGCAGCTTAGAAACTCTAATCCAAGTAGAACGTGCGTCTGTAATGTAGAAGAGACATGTAAAGAGGTTGGTTAATATGAAGTTATACTACAAAGTCCACATCTACGGTGCGCATAGCGGTGGAGTTTGGAGATGTGCGATAACAACTATACCTTGGTCTGAAATGCAAATTCTGCATGGATGAGGAAGGGACTTCCAGACGTCATCTGCAACACGCGGTGCTCCACCATCACGTCCGCCAGCTCCACTTCTGCTAGCAGGGCCCTCTTCCTGATGACCTTCACAGCAAACTGCTGACAGGTAACGATGTCTTCTGCCAGCACGACTTCTCCGTAGGCTCCCCGGCCGAGCACATGATGAAATCGTAGTCGTTCTTGGATGGTTGTAGATGTGGTGCTTCCTGAGCCAGTTGATTGAACACCGCTGGGTCCTCCTAATAGTGAATATAATAGCACAATATACAGGCTATAGGTTATAATAGAGGTAGGTGCCTGCAGCTAGACAGTCAGATACAAGGCCCCTCTGGGAACTGTAGTGGCTACGTTAAAATCGGCCATCACGTGACGGGAGCAGAAGGACAACCACTTTAATACAGAAGATAACATCTTATATAGTCTGTAGGTATTAACTATCACTCCTATAAGTCGTTCAGTATGTATTATATCTGTATAAGGCCTCAGTCACACCGGCATTTTTTCACACGATTTGCGGATCGCATAACGGATGTGCATCCGCAAATCGCGTGACCGAGGCCAACGATGCGCCGAAAAATCTGCACCTAGCAGCGTTTTCAGCTAAAGGGCCCGATCAAACGAGCGCTGCCCAATATAGAACAATATTCGCCCATTGAATTCAATGGAGCCGGCAATACAGCCAACTCCATTGAAGGCAATGGGCTGCCGGCAAGCGCTGTATGAATTTTCAGGGAAGGGCTTAAAATATAAGCCCTTCCCTGAAAAGCATCCTGAAAATGTGTCAAAATAAAAAAAAAATGTATAGTCACTAGAGATGAGCGAACCTACTCGTTTCGAGTAATTACTCGATTGAGCACTGCGATTTTCGAGTACTTCCGTACTAGGGTGAAAAGATTCGGGGGGTGCCGGAGGGCGGGGGGAGGCGTGGCGGAGTAGGGGGTAGCAGCGGGGAACAGGGGGGAACCCTCTCTCTCTCCCTCTCCCACCCACTCCCCGCTGCAACCCCCCACTCACCCTCGGCGCCCCCCGACTCTTTTTTCGCCCGAGTATGGAAGTACTCGAAAATCGCGGCGCTCGGGTGAAAAAGGGCGTGGCCGAGTAGGTTCGCTCATCTCTAATACTCACCTTTCCGCTGCAGCCGGAGTTCAGCCGCGTCCAGCCGACAGTTCTCCTGAACTGCTTTCTGTAGTATTCAGCAGGCGGGGATTTAAAATCCTTGCCTGCTGAATGGGCTGCCTCTGATTGGTCACAGCCCTCAGCAATCAGAAGCAGCTCTCACTCACCCATTCATGAATTCATATCATATATGAATATGATATATAGAATAGAATATCAAAACATTATATGCTCCGCTAAATAGAATAAAGTATGAAGTCAATACAACATAGTTACAGAGGCAAAATAATTTAGCGGAGCATATAATGTTTTGATATTCTATTCTATATATCATTTGTTATATTGTGCATGATAAAATAATCAGGGCAAGTTCCTGCAGGAGGGACGGGCTTTGATAACTGAAGTAACAGATTGCCATGGGTTAATTGCACATATGTTTTTAATTCACTGATTGTCACTAAGCCTTTTTAAAGTTTGCATAACAGCTTTGTTAGTCAGAGGTGAACAAGGTTTCATAACCGAAACGCGTTCTCTGTATTATTCAAGCACCAAAAAGAAAATAAAAAGCAAGTTTTTCCACAATAAGCTGTATTCCTGCAATTGGATTGCCTCTGGCTATTAGCCTGCATTCAGTGAAGGCTTCATTTACATACATAATTGGTATTTATATTTTTTATGCAAAATAATCGCTCAAAGCTGTCGCTCAAAAGGTCGTTTAAGCGATCTTTGAGCAATTATCTGCTTATGTAAATGGGCCTTAAGTTTGCCAGACTTAACATCTTTGGACTTTTATCTTTGGGGCCATTTAAACTACCAAACATTGTGCAATTAGGCTCCAGCCCCATCCCTAATGCTGACCACAGCCCCTCATCCTTGTTCCTCCAGTCTAGAGGTACATTCTCCGGTCCTTGGAGGAGTTACCACAGGCAGCACAGATATCCTCAATTTTGTTGTATTCCCAAACATCCCCTTTATAGACTGGGGAGTCTCTTTTGAGATTCCCCAGTCCATGACTCCCACAGTATGCACTGAGGATGGCGGAGGGATCCGGCCATGTTATATTTGCTTTCCTGCTGTGTGTGCTATCCACTAGGCCTGACTGTCCCAGCCTGCCTCAGGTGGCCCCTGGCTGTCCCTGCTCTCCTGCCGGCACAGGGCCCCCCAGGCTCGGACTAGCACACAGGTGCGGTGAAAGGGGATGTCAAGTACGGATGCCTATGGCTGCCAGTTGTTTGCAGGTAGTGACAGGGGAAGTATATGTAGATTGTATGAGGGAAATATACACTTTGCACAGGATATACATTTGGGTCCTGTGTCTATTCTATAAGTGGCGTCAGTGTGTGCTGTGCCCGGTGTGTAACTGGTGTGTGCAGTATTTGCCTAGTGTGTAACTGGTAGGTATGCAGTACTTGTACGTGGCATACGTGGTAATTGTGCAGTGTGTGAGTAGGATCAGTGTCCGGTGTATAAGTGGTATTTATCAAGTGTGGAAGTGGTATCTGTGTCAAGTTTGTAATTGTTAAATGACAAGTAAATAAGTGGAACGTGTCCAGTGTGTAAGAGGTAGGTGTCCAGTGTGTAGGTGTCCAGTGTGGAAGTGGTAGGTGTCCAGTGTGTAGGTGGTGGGTGTTCAGTGTGTAGGTGGTAGGTGTTCAGTGTGTAAGAGGTAGGTGTCCAGAGTGTAAGTGGTAGGTGTCCAGTGTGTAGGTGGTAGGTGTCCAGTGTGTAAGAGGTAGGTGTCCAGTGTGTAAGAGGTAGGTGTCCAGAGTGTAAGTGGTAGGTCTCCAGTCTGTAAGTAGTAGGTGTCTGTTGTGTAAGTAGTAGGTGTCTGGTCTGTAAGTAGTACGTGTCCAGTGTGTAAATGGTACGTGCCTGGTGTGTAAGTGGTTGCTGTCCAGTGTGTAAGTGGTAGGTGACCAGTGTGTAAGTGATACATGTCCGGTCTGTAAGTGGTAGGTGCCCAGTGTGTAAGTGGCATCTGTAGTATCTCGTGTGAGGGTAGCATCACTGTAGAGGTATGAAATGAACCCAGTAGGACATCTACACGCTCCACAAATATCAACTTTATTAATAAACAACACTGATAAAAAACATTAAAACAAACTCCCAACGAGACATAGAATTCAATAAGTGGCAATAAATACCATCAAAAAACAGCAAAATATCAAATCCTGTACAAGCGATGATAAATATACAGTCCATGCCCCACATAGTACAATAACATACAAGTGCTGTATATACTGCCCACCGGCCGAGATACCGGGGACTGGCCAACAATATACCTCTGTAGAGATGAAGAGGGATCTGTGAGCAGTCCTGGCCGGTCCCATCAGCATGTAGAGTCTACGACTAATGATGTATACTAATGTACAGCGTGTATCAGGTGGTCGTTGCATTAGGGGAACTAGCTCATGCATATACATGTTCTAGAATGACGCCACAGAGTCGTATGATATTCATTAGGACTGGTGAAGAGGCAAAAAAGTTGGGTGGAGCAACGCTGGGCTGGAGCCTAAATGCTTGCATGCAGGAATGTAACTATAGGGGGTGCGCTTGCACTCGAGCCCAACAGCCTTAGGGGACCCATAAGGTCTCTCCTTCCATGTAGGGAGCCCAGTACTATGAATTAAGCACTATAGTTGGGGGCCCTGTTCCAGGTTTTACATTGGGGCGCGGGAGCTTCAAGTTACGCCTCTGCTTGCATGGTTATATGGAAGCTGTGGGGTGATAATGGTGATGTGTCTATTGAGGAGCTGCTGCCCAACCAGGTAACCAGCCAACTAATATTGGCCACACAGAGATGCAGAATGAGCTCAAGATAAAAGCTGGAGAATGGTTTAAACTCCCATTAACTGCTACAAGATGTAAGTTTACGTCCCAGCAGGGTGGCACTTAATGCAGCAGGACATAAACTTGCATCATGTAGATGGGGCCTGATCCAACCCTCATTGGGAGTCGGCTGTGACTGTTTGTAGCCTACTGCTACAACAGCGCGGATCGATGAGTATAGTCAACCCCGCTGTTAACTCCTCCATGCCGCGACCAATATGCATTGCGGCATGTAACAAGCTCACAGAGGGAGCATGATGGCTTACCATGCCAACCAGATGCCAGCCACTGATGTCCTGGTCTGCAATAGCCTACGATCACTATTGTAAGCAGTAAGAAAGCAGGAGTCGGGAGAGATTAGCAGGTATGCGTGTTTTGTAGTGTCCCTCATGTGTCAAGCACTATACAGTCAGTCATACAGCGGATACTCTTGTATCGCATGTAGGGGGGAATTTATTATGTAAATCACATCCGTTTAAATATTTTGGTGTATTCATTATTTGCACAAAAATATGTGACTATTTGGATTGTTCTGCTGTTCTTGACCCATTTTTTAGAACGTGCCGGGGGCTCAGCGGTGCGGACCCCTCAGATATGCTACATTGTAGACCAGAAAGTGGCGTAACTTATAGCGAGAGTCTATCGCAGTTTCTGGCTGGCAGAGATCTCCTTCTGTGGCACACGGGCAGTCGGAGGCGTTTCTTATATAACATACATTACTAACATATATATAGTAGGGGCATTAATAGATGGCAGATCACCCACCACGGTCCATTATTGTTTATTGCACTGACATATATAGCACATACATATTCCACAGCGCTGTACACAGTTTAGCATTACATTGGGCTTTGTCCCCCTGGGGGCTCACAATCTATATTCACAATGGAGTGTGGGAGGAAACTCACAAAATATGGGGTCATATTTGAACCCAGATACCCCCGTACTGAAAGGCAACTGAGCCACCATGCTGCCCGCAGGAAAACGACCACAATTTCTTTTTCAAAAACACCACATTTTGGTTCTTGTCAGGGCTCCACCCACTAGGGGTTTTTAACGCTGCGATATCGCTGCGCTTTTTTAACGCAAATGTCAATGGGACTTTGTAATGTTATAAACTCATCGCAGGTTTGTGCTTTGTGATTGTTGTGCGAAGCGTTTCGAACATTAGAAAGTCCCACTGACATTTGCGTTAAAAAAGCGCAGCGATATAGCAGTGTTCAATAAAACGCCTAGTGGGTAGGAGCCCTTACACAGTGGGGGGCGGCCATAGCGCTGTGATCACCTCCGCTGAGGAACAATTGCTGAATCTACTCACTTCCTAAAGGTTCAGTCACAATTTTTGGTCGAATTTTGTCCGATTTTTGTGCAGATCTGCAGCAGATTTCATCCTTTCATTTAAATACAAATTGCATGGGTGACTGCTGCGGCAGATCTGCGCCAAAATCTGCAGCAAATCAGCGATGTGTCAACGTAGCCGAAGAATAAGTCATCTAACTGGAAGAAGATGAGTAACAAGAAAGCTGTACATTTCAGCAGCATGTGTTTGCGCGCCCAAAATACGCCAAGATCGGCATATTTCGGACGGCCAGGCGTTTTGGTTTTTTTTAATGCACGGTGCATCTGTACACAAACATATATATAGACAGAATATCTCATTCAGGTCTCCGGAGTATTCACAACGCATTTGCACAAGCACATCAATGGGCTCTTGCATTGTGCAAAACTGCAGAAAATCGGGCATATTTTGTGGCGTAAGCAGAAAAACTACATTTGATTGTCCCATTAAAATGAATGGGTTCTGTTCACTGCGGGCGCAATATGCTGCACAAGTCCGGACGTGGGCATTGGGCCTAAACAGCAGGAACATCTGACATGTCACAATATACATAAATACAGCATCATACAATGGAACATTTGTGTCTTTTCTCCCCAAAATACAAACACATGAATTGTAAGAAGAACCAGAAAACGGTCCATTCCAGCAGCTCGTCTATAAGGGCTCCTGCACACGGGCGATTCTGCTCACGCAACCCGCTAACATTGAGCGTTTTTGCACCTGTATTTCCGTTGGGAAAAAAAAATTTCGAAATGCCCCCGAGCCGCCATAACGGCGCGATTGTGCGGTATTAATTGATAACACTCGGACTGTTTAGGCTGCTCAGCCAGATCTAAAACGGGTGTGAACGACCTCCGCAGCGCAAAAAAGTACAGTAAGCAGCGCGGAAAGGTTCACGTGAAAACGTAATAGCGCTCCATACACAGCGCAATCACGCCACCTTCTTGCGAGCGTTTATACGTCACATGTGTGCAGGAGCCCTTATCACAGTAATATTGGACATTTCACATTATACAATGTACATAAATACAGTTTGATACAATGTAACATTTCTGTCATTTTCTCCCCAGAATACAAAACACGTGAATTGTAAGAAGACGACGAACCAGAAAACGGTCCATTTCAGCAGCTCATCCATAACCGCAGGAACATCATACAATGTACATAAATACAGTGTAATACAATGGAACATTTGGATCGCTTTCCTCCCTCTTCCTCTCCGGCAGACAACCCCCATGAATTACCAGACATGGCGGTACAGTGTGGGACCCTCAGGCTGCGTTCACACTTAGCGGACTTACTGAAAATCTGCACCAAAATCCGCATCAAAACACAAACCATTGCTGTGGATTCTAATGTGGACTTTGATGCGGATCCTGAGCAGACTTCACCCCTTCAGATGAAAAGATGAAATCTGCTGCCGATCAGCACCAATATCTGTCATGTGTGAATGCGCTCCTACAGCTCCGCAGATCTCCAGCGGTACCTGAGCCTCCCGGGTCTTCTTTCTGTATCTTTACAGGTGGGTCCTTTTCTCCCACCGAAGAATCCAGATGCCTCTTCTTGGGTCGCTTCTTCCCAACGAGGTCTTTCTTCACCGAATCAGTCGGTGGAACGATGGGCTTCGCTGAGCTCGATGACTTCCTCCTCCTCTTCCTCCTCTGGCTCTTGCTTGAAGCCTCATCTGAAGAATCCAAGATGCCTCTTGGTCTTCTCACTCCTTTCTTCCTCCGAATCTCCTCCTCTTCCTCCATAAAATCGCTCTGCCCTGGTCCAGCAGACATCGCCTCCTTCTCCATCGCCAGTCTCCAACACTCTCAACTGCCAACTGCCGTGACAACACAATTGCCCTGGCTGTAACCATGGCAGCAATCATGTGATCAGTAACTGACCAATCACAGCCAACCATGATAAGTTTGAAATCGTATGTCCGCAATTACTGAGATGTGATGAAGGACATTTACAGGAATATTCTCACCATTTTCCTAATAATCTTTATTATTATAGTGGGAACTTGTCATGTCTGAGTGCTGAAGCCGTCCAGGACTTGGTGCGGGGTGATATTTGGGGGCCACATTCACATACTTACAGTTTATTCTTCTTTCTTACTGCCAGATACTATTATATCGGGAATATAATCTTATAATATAAGATTTTGAATCCATCCACCATATTAACCTTCACATATAAATGAGCATCTGTAATAATCCATGTTGCGGTTGTGTCATTGTTTGGCAGATTTCCCAATATGTCCCCATTTTCCCCCATATGACCTGATGATAGATTAACCACAGGCCGGGTCTCTTGTATAGATATGGTGATTAATGATAATATCGCTCTACATGGTGCCTCCATGGTTCTACTTGTAATTGGCGCACACACGTTCGGGGTCTCCAGATCCCTCGCTCCCCATGACATGGCCATAGAGAAAATGATAAAATCCTGACCGCTGCCATCACTACCAGCTGATTAAAGACAGATGTAGTTTTAGGCCCATCAGAACATCATCCTGCTCTCATAGCCACAAAATAACCTCACAGGATCCATCAACAGCATCTTGTTGGGGGTTTCCAGATACTTTACACTTAATATATGGTACACTGCAAAGACAATGGGAATCTACCAAGAGCAGGAGGATTACCTTATTGACTGCAGAGCCAACCTGGGGCTTCATTACAGACAATCTGCGCCCACAATGAAGACATAGAGGGGCGAATAGAAGAACAAACATTGTAAATGTTCCTATTCAAATGGGTTTGAAGAGATCCTAAATAACAGCAACACTTGATTGACACTCAGCTGGGGGACGTTTTCTGCCCATTGATTCTCGCTTTTATGTTTTTAGCTTCAGGCAGGTGACATCATAAGCCGCAGATACACTGATATAGACTGAAGAGCAAAAGGCTGTGAGATACAAAACAAGATAAAAGACACCAATGTATTCCAAACATATATATAAATATATAAAGCTGAAAGCCCTCACTGACTGACTCACTGACTGACTCACTGACTCACTGACTGACTCGCCAAAAGTTCTCCAACTTCCCTATATCGTAGAAACATGAATTTTGGCACGAGCATAGATTATCTCCAAAATAGGAAAAGCTAATGGGTCCCAACTTGATTATTCAATTCTAGCGCAAAAGAATTGGCGTCGAAATTTAACGTACATAATCTAAATCTGTCACTTCCCAATGTCATAGAAACTTAAAATTTGGCACGGGCATTGATTATGTCATAAATAGGAAAAGCTAATGGGTCCCAACTCAATTATTCAATTCTATGCGCAAAAGAATTAGCGTCCAAATTTTACGGACGGAATGTAATTTCTTCCCTCTCCGGTGTCATAGAAACAGGAAATTTGGCACGAGCATTGATTATGTCATAAATAGGAAAAGCTAATGGGTCCCAACTCGAATATTCAATTCTAGCGCAAAAGAATTGGCGTCGAAATTTTACGTGCGGAATGTAATTTTTTCACTTTCCAGTGTCATAGAAACGGGAAATTTGGCACGGGCATTGATTATGTCATAAATAGGAAAAGCTAATGGGTCCCAACTCCATTATTCAATTCTATGCGCAAAAGAATTAGCGTCCAAATTTTACGTACATAATCCAAATCTCTCACTTCGCAATGTCATAAAAACATGAAATTTGGCACGAGCATTGATTATTTCATAAATAAGAAAAGTTAATGGGTCCCAACTCGATTATTCAATTCTAAGCGCAAAAGAATTAGCGCCCAAATTTTACGTATGTAATCTAATTCTCTCACTTCCTGATGTCATTTTATATAAAGGAAACGTCGCATGGTTGCCTCCCCGTGGTATTTCCTGGGTACCCACCCTCTGTATCTCTCAGCGCCATCTTGGAATCATCTGTACTTCTGCGGGGGCACATAAACACGTCCCACAATAACTTTGCAGGGCTCTGATTGGTCCTGTTATGGAATTCTCACGCATGCGCAGCAGAACCTTTTCAATGAGCATGCATGGCAAAAACCTGAATGTTTTAACTGCTCATGCTCAGTATATGTATCAACATTTCCTCGGTTGACCATTGAAAATGCCGGAAGGAGCTAGAATCTGAAGTAGAGAGAACATCAGCAGAAGCCATGAGACTAAAGGGGGCAGCATCACGTGACCGGTGGGGTGATCAGAAAATCTGTAGCAATTCTAAAATGTAAGTGTAATGCACACTGGGCTGTTTTTAATGCTACAGTGGATTTAGCATTAGGTTTTGTGTTGTAAAACCCTCTAAAGGGATATTCCCATTTCAGCTAGTAATCCCCTATTCACAGGATAGGGGGTTACTTGCTGATCGTTGGGAGTCCGAACAGTGGGAACACTACAAATCCAGAGAAATCAACCCCAGTGTGCCAAAAAATGTTGAGTGAGGGTGGCCGAGCATGCACAGCATTCACTTCCTTGGGACTGACGGAGGTAGCAGAGTTCAAGCACTTGGCAATCTGGGTCAATTCTCATTAATGTCACAGTGGTGCGCATGTGCAGCCACCACTGTCAAACTTCAGGGATGTGTTGGGGACAATTTCTCTGGATCTATGAAGGTCCCAGTAGTCACATTCCCACCAATCAGCAGACCGACCTGTGGATAGGGGATAACTTGCCGAGACAAAAATATCCCTTTAAGTCAATAGGCCAGGACTGGGCTTGGTCCATACCTGGGACCATAGACTGTAGGTACCTCACACTTAGTCGGGCTTTACCCTTCTCACCTTTTAAAAATCACAATCGAACCTGCTGTGAGCCAATCATCATGGGAATGCAGCGGTAACAAAACTCTCATGTACTTTACAATACTTCCAGTTTATTTACCACATTCAGTAAACCAACATGAAGAAACGACAGCAGTAACATCAGTGTAAGGAATAGAAGGAAATGGGCCCTCTAAAGGGAAGAAATATAACAGGTGAACGGAGATGAATAAATATGACTATTTACATGATATCCTCTATTAGACTCATCAGATACTGATGGGAAGCGATGGAACATTGGTCCGCCGATAGCACCTTGTGAGTCGGCTCTCGGTCCCCCATAATGGTGCAGTTGGATTTATATCATATCTGTTCCCATATAGTGAAGCCACTTAGTTCCTCTTGCATAAAGATGGCGGCTGCTCTTGGATTGGCGCACATCGTCCTTTTCTAAAGTCTCCTCTTGCATTATGAGGCACAATGTAACGGCGCCGTTCTTCTATCAAGCTGCAAGGATCTTCCCGCGATTCTCTTCATAATGCTGAATCATCTCCTCCATGTTCTTATCGGCATCTATTACCTGAAAAAGAGCGAGACCAGATGAAAGAACAGGAAGCTGGAGATACAATACGCTCAGTCCGTGCCATTTGGGCTCTACTGACAACTTGTTCGAAGTTCTGTACTTTTACAGTTTTACTGAAGTATCCCTAAAATATGTCAATGTGTGATCAGTGCCGGTCCGACCGCCGAGATCACCACCAGTCATAAGAATGAAGGAGCCAATGATGGCGATAGGGCTGAGCTGCAATACCCAACACTGCCGATAGAGGAGAGCAGAAATATGTCTACACTATAAGGGGCAGCAGCACTCCTACAGGTATCTTGGCTCTCCATTCTTGTGATCAGTAAGGGTCACGGCGATTGGACCTTCTTCCCGCTCACACTGACAGATCACTTACAGATTGTGTATAGGGAGAGAAATGTCTTTTTGGCCAATTTGAACAGGTAAAAGTAGACTAGCCCCGCCCCCGTGACTCTTGTCCGTGTTCCTGGAAGCTTTTTAAAGCATATATATGTGCAGGGTTAAATAACAAAGCTTACATTCCTGTGCGAATACTCTAAATGGGGGGAAACTAAAAGTACTTTGAAGGGGTTTTCCAGGTCTTCAAAAAAATGTACGGGCTTAAAATAGTGGAAAATAAAGAAAATCTATTTAATATTATTTAAAGTCAGAGAAAACCCTTAGAAAGTTGCAAAACTTCATTATGCAACAATTAATTCTAATGATTTGTTTATATTTCTGATTGTTAAAGGTGTATTACAGTTTTATCATATAGTGGTTGTTTGATACTAAAGTATCGTAGCGTATTGTACAAGGAATTAGTTGCTCGTTAGTATAAGGTCCTGTATGGACTTAACCCTTTCCAATCCACTGTCTGACCTCTGAAGACATTATGATTTAAGGCTGTACAGCTCCGATGTTGGAAGACGTCTGTCGGGGTTCTCTTACTGTATATTGCCAGCCTCTCTGCTGACAGAGCCTATCCAACGTGTCACCTCATGCAGTACTGGCTTTAGCCAGCAAATAGCGCTGTTGGATAATGGCAGAAAAAGAGTAAGCCCCCTAGGAAAACCAGGATACAACTTGCATTGGACAGGGTTAAAAGGAAAGTTAAATTTTATTTTTTTTTATTAATTAGCAAATGTAAAGCCCTGCCCACTGTGACAGCAGAAAAATCTATCACTGCAGCTCCCCACGATTATGAATGTCTAGATCTTGAAACATGTGGTACGGCGCAGCAGCCGCTGGGGCAGTCATGCAGAACTTCTTACAAATGGTTCATTCCAGCACCCATGAATATTAGCACTGCTTTATTTAAGGAGCACCTGCACGATCACCGGGGCTCTCCGGCTCCATCGGGCATTTTTGACTTTTTCGGGCAGCAGAAGATGGCCCCATATAGCCTCATATAGCGCTTGTAGATATTCCACTGCTGGAAGGAGCCAAAAACAGCCGACGGAGCAGAAGACACTGGGACCTCATTAGGCTTTATAGCCATTTAAATCAGGATGGTGGGGGTTCCCTTGCTCGTGTGAACATGCCATGTCTGCGCAAATACAGTAAAGTACGCAGGCATGTGTGCGCTCACTGCATTGTGCTGAGGGGAGCATATTTGTGCATACGCTTATCTGAAGGAGCCCTTACATGGGTTGACTATGGTTTGACTAGAGTGAATGCAAACGAAATGCACCAAAGGCGACCATAGGAGTCTACAGGGGTTGCATATGCTCACATATGTGCGCGCAGGTATGCAAGACAACACAGCAGATGCCCACAAACACCCGCACCAATTTGGCTTAATAGGCATTTAAATCAGGGTAATCCCTCCGCCTGTGTCAATGAGCAGCGCCTGCGCAAATGTGGATAGGCAGCTGCGCAAAAAACACTTCGCACAGGAGTGAGCATTCTTACACTCGTCTAAAGCTGCCTTTAGTAAAATTTCCCCATAGCCTTTTTATTGTGCATACACCGGACCATAGGGTCCCCCCAGCCGCTCTCACACAGTCCGCGGTACAACGCCTAATGAGATACAGACATGTGCTTTTTTTTCACAGAATTGCGCAGCATATTGCACGTCCCTGATAGACTTCTACAGGGACCTTTGCTGCACAGACAGATAGGGCAAGTTCTTTTTTTTTTTTTTTTTGCGTACGCAAGAAATGCTCATGGGAAATCAGTATATGTGTACAAACCCATTTATATCAAGGGGTTCTAATCTCTGCGAACTGCGCGCATAAAACGTGCTCAAGTACTCCTGTGTGAAACTCGCTTCACATAGATGTATGCGCAATTACGCACGACTTAGTGCAACATATTTGTGCCGTAAACGAGTCTTATTTGCACTTGTATCGGTGTACTTTATGGCGCCCGCAGGGCCTAATGAGTTCAGAAGGTGTTCTTATTCTTGCGGAATTCAACTTCTCCTTGCGCATGTGCATTTGCTCACCTCCCATAGTCTTCTATGGGGCCCCTTGTTGTACAAATGCACAGAAATCAATGAATTCTATTCTTTGCGTATTACACACACAAATTTTGCACATGGGAAAATTGTGTGCAGATACGCGTGTGTGAAGCGGCTCTTAGGTTCATTTCAGAGTTTCCGTCTCTGCTACGTTTTTGAAGGATCACATCTTGTATCCCAGCTAGAGGCGGTACAACAGGGTACTAGAGCATCCATGCCCGCCTGAATCACATCTTGTATCCCAGCTAGAGGCGGTACAACAGGGTACTAGAGCATCATGTCTGCCCGTATCACTTCTTGTATCCCAGCTAGAGGCGGTACAACAGGGTACTAGAGCATCATGTCTGCCCGCATCACTTCTTGTATCCAAGCTAGAGGCGGTACAACAGGGTACTAGAGCATCCATGCCCGCCTGAATCACATCTTGTATCTAAGTTAGAGGCTGTATAACAGGGTAGTAGAGTCTTCAAGCTCATCCGTATCACATCTTGTATGCAAGTTAGAGGCGGTACAACAGGGTACTAGAGCCTCCATGCCCACCCGTATCACATCTTGTATACAAGCTAGAAGCGGTATAACAGGGTACTAGAGCATCCATGCCCGCCTGAATCACATCTTGTATCTAAGTTAGAGGCTGTATAACAGGGTACTAGAGCCTCCATGCCCTCCGTATCACATCTTGTATACAAGCTAGAAGCGGTATAACAGGGTACTAGAGCCTCCATGCCCACCCGTATCACATCTTGTATACAAGCTAGAAGCGGTATAACAGGGTACTAGAGCCTCCATGCCCACCCGTATCCCATCTTGTATACAAGCTAGAAGCGGTATAACAGGGTACTATTGCCTCCATGCCCATCTGTATCACATCTTGTATACAAGCTACAAGCGGTATAACAGGGTACTAGAGCCTCCATGCCCTCCGTATCACATCTTGTATACAAGCTAGAAGTGGTATAACAGGGTACTAGAGCCTCCATACCCACCCGTATCACATCTTGTATACAAGCTAGAAGTGGTATAACAGGGTACTAGAGCCTCTATGCCCACCCGTATCACATCTTGTATACAAGCTAGAAGCGGTATAACAGGGTACTATTGCCTCCATGCCCTCCGTATCACATCTTGTATACAAGCTAGAAGCGGTATAACAGGGTACTAGAGCCTCCATGCCCTCCGTATCACATCTTGTATACAAGCTAGAAGCGGTATAACAGGGTACTAGAGCCTCTATGCCCACCCATATCACATCTTGTATACAAGCTAGAAGCGGTATAACAGGGTACTAGAGCCTCCATGCCCACCCGTATCACATCTTGTATACAAGCTAGAAGCGGTATAACAGGGTACTATTGCCTCCATGCCCTCCGTATCACATCTTGTATACAAGCTAGAAGCGGTATAACAGGGTACTAGAGCCTCCATGCCCTCCGCATCACATCTTGTATACAAGCTAGAAGCGGTATAACAGGGTACTAGAGCATCCATGCCCGCCTGAATCACATCTTGTATCTAAGTTAGAGGCTGTATAACAGGGTAGTAGAGCCTCCATGCCCTCCGTATCACATCTTGTATACAAGCTAGAAGCGGTATAACAGGGTACTAGAGCCTCCATGCCCTCCGCATCACATCTTGTATACAAGCTAGAAGCGGTATAACAGGGTACTAGAGCATCCATGCCCGCCTGAATCACATCTTGTATCTAAGTTAGAGGCTGTATAACAGGGTAGTAGAGCCTCCATGCCCTCCGTATCACATCTTGTATACAAGCTAGAAGTGGTATAACAGGGTACTAGAGCCTACAAGGGGTCAGCTCTCCATAATAAATTCTCCTTTTGCTCTGATATTATAATCACTTACTTAAACTAACGTTACAATCACACAGAGAAAGTCTCATCCGTATCCGACAACTTCTAGGGGAGGGACTGGGTTACAATGAGCGGTCTCATTGTTTTTCGGAACTAAACCCTAATTTTGATGACCTCTCTGGGTCTTGTAGTCCGCCCATTCCATTTATTAATTTAGTTGCCCATCTTTGAACCCGCCTAAGCTGAGTCACAATCCACATCTCTGGTGCAGATTATCAATGAGGTTCTGCAGCAGATTTTACCCCTTCAATTTAAGGGCTTCTTCAGGTTGGCAACAACTGCGCTCGCTGTACAGAGCGTATTTACGCATCAGCCTGTCAAAAGTCTTTAGCGTTTTTACGTTCAAACTTTGCGTAAAAAATAAACATCAGACAGAGGGGTCCGGCCGGGCTTTTCTGGCAAATATAAAAACTATTTCCAGGACTATCTTTTGGGCCAGACATAAAAACACCCGGCGCTATATTGGCTGGACGGGCGCTTTTATGTCACGGCAATAAGGCAATGTGATCTGATGCATTGGAATCCAATATATCAGATCACAGCGTATATCATTCGAATGTGGAAACGGCGGTCCAATATACGCTCGTGGGAAAGAGCCCTGAATGAGTGGAATGCGAGTGCCAGCTTCAGTGAAAATAGACCGACACCTGCTATATGGTTGGGCACCAATGTGACTTTTTTTATTACATGGTTTGCCATTATAAGGCCGGCTTAACACGGGCATGAGCATTTATGAGTACATTTGCGTGATGGGCATTGCATTTTTGCGCCAACCCAAGGGGCTTTACTGTACTTTTTTTATTCTTCTAATACTCAGCATAGCAGAGTATTAGAAGAATAAAAGACAAGTATTATGCAAGTCCCCTAAGGCGACAAATATGTAAAAAAAAAATAGTAAAAAAATTATAGAAAAATAATAACGCCAAAACTCCACTTTTATCTCTTTACTGTGTAAAAAATAAAAAATTAAAAACAAAATTACACGTGTGGTATCCCTGCATTCATAATGAGCCAGAGATGGAAGTACATTATTTAATCTGCAGGGTGCACGGCGTAGAAAAAAAATACTTAAAACATGGCAAAAATAGCTAATTTAGCCTATCTCACCAATGATCAAAATGCTGCACTAAAAAATGGCACTAATAAAAAGTACAATTCATCTCGCAAAATATAAACCCTTACACAGCTCCGTTGATAAAAAAATTTAGATGTCAGGGGTCTTTGAATGCAGCGATAAAAAAAATACCCTTTTTTTTTTTAAAGTGTGATAAGGTAGCGAAAAAGAAAAAACTATTACAATTGGTATTGGCATAATCGTACTGGCCTGTAAAAGGACTTTAATATATTATTTATACTGCTCAGAGAATGCAGTGAGAAATAAAAGTAAAAAACATGCCAGAATTACAGATTTTGTTAATCTTGCCACTAGAAAAAAGTACAACTTGTCCCGCAAAAAACAAGCCCTCATATGGCTGTCAGTGGAAAAATGAAAACGTTATGGCTCTTGGCACGCGACTGGAAAATTAGTTGAAATTAAATGATTGGCCCATTTAAAAAAACCTGCCCTGGTAGGTCAGACAGGGTGCCACTGAAGGGGTTAAAGGGATAGAACATGGAGCCCGTCCAGGTAGTCTCGCACCCCTATACGCTGGAGAAACCCCAGTTACAATGGGATCATTTAGAGCAGACCCCAGTGATAATGTAACCAGTAAGAGCAGGAGATCCTCAATCATTGACAAGTCACTGGACTGAATATTGGACAAAACTGCCCCCCATCTGGATTATTTCCTTCCTTCATCTCCCAAAGTGCCCTGATTTCCTGCAACGTTACTTATTATCAGCCTCCAGGAGCCTGAAATGAAATATGGGCATCACTGCCAACCCAGATATACCAGTCAGACCATCTGAGCCTCCATCTCCTATTTGTTCTTAACATTACACCATTGGAGAACCCAACCATGAATTTATGTGCCCATCTACACCCCAGATGGCCCTCATGATGCCTACAGTACAATGTATATGGCAGCAGAGCTGGTACATGCAGGACCTGCATGGCATGCGCCAGGCAACTTCTATAATGTCATCGGACCAGCCAAATGCCGCTCACTTTCCAACCATCGACTGCCGTGTGTGGAAGATTGTTGGATTGCCCTGCGAGATTTCTACAGGATGACATCCAGTGGAAAGAACGAAGGGAAGGAGAAGAGAAAAAGAGAGGAGAAGATGGAGAAAAAGAGAGAAGAGAAGAGAAAGAGAGAAGGAGACAGCCTGGATAAAGACCCCAGGAAGAAGAAGAGGATGGAAGATGAGGAGCGAAGAGCAGGTAGGGAGCGTCCTTCATTGGGGAGCATTTAATGTCTAGCCAGTGGTTGTAGATGTATTTATGGTGAATGTGCCCATATAGCCAGTATGTAAGTCCACAATATACATTGTAGTGGGGGAGGGGGGGGGGGTCTAGTGGGATATCGTACAACAGTTGGCCGGATGGTCCTTATGTACATTACAGCTTACTTAGTATATTACTATGATTAGGGATGTAATCAGACTGGTCAGTTTATCGCGGGGGTTACACAATGTTGTATATATGCTGGTATTAATAAAGATGATATTATTATGGGGTCTGTGTGTTCTATTTGGTCATGTTGTGTCCCCTCCAGTAGGATATTCCTTAGGGCTCTCACACACTTGCGTTTTTTTAACGTACATGTCAACGGGACTTTCTAATATTAAAAACGCATCGCAGGTTTGTACTTGTGCAGTTTTTGTGCGATGCGTTTTTAACATTAGAAAGTCCCATTGCCATTCACATTAACAAAGCACAAGTGTGTGGGCGCCCTCAGTTGTTTTGTTCTTTTTAGCTCATTTACATAAAGTTAAAATATTAAGGCACGTTTATGAAACTGTCTAAAAGAACATCTGTTTTAGTTGCCCCAACAACCAATCACAGCGCAGTATTGATTTCACAAGAGCAGAATACAAAATGTAAGCTGCGCTGTGATTGGTTGTTGGGGGCAGCAACAGCAGTTTTTCTTTTAGACCTTTTTTATAAATCTCCCCAATATTATGCGGGTCGTTATGTTTTGGGTGATACCATATTTTTGGGTATCCCTTAGAAGGCCGCAGACAACAAATAGCGCCATTCTGCAATTTTCTAGAGACTCATCTCATGTTCTCTGCTTGTCTTATTACATTTCTTCCCCATGGTATTCCTTATTCTCTCCCTTCAGGACCCAGCACCGCCACCCTTACACCCAGGTCCAGCGCCCGACTTACCATCAGCGGGTTCAGATTCCATCAGGTACTGGGTAGGGGCAGCTTTGGAAAGGTAAGTTTTACACCTCTCTATTTCTTCGTAATCAGATGTAAAATCCCAGTCGTAGCGTTAGGCCTCTTTAACACTGGCGACAGCGATATCACCACGAGAAAATCGCCGCGACATCGCAGCTGTGTTATGTGCGATATTGCTGCATTTTCTCATGGCGATATCGCGACTAGCTGGTATTGTGTTGTTTTTTGCTTTTTCTTATGTAGCTAGGGCTTATTTTATGTTTCAACGGTTTTTATTGAATTATAAATGTAGCGTTGGCAACACTCTGCCGCATTTACCCCTCGCAGGGGGATAGGATTTAAACATTTGGTTGTAGAACAGAGTTATTGAAATTTTTAACACTTTATTAGCATAGCAACAATGTAACATGATAGAACAAAACACAACAGGGTATATACCGATTTTGCGTATTTTAGGGTTGTTTCAAATTATTATAGATTATTATAATAATAAATCTCACGTATTTTTTTAGGGGGGGGGGGTGAGTGGTGGGGGTAGGGAATGGACCAGATCTCAATGTTTTCCATGCCCGAACTCGTACCGTTATTGTGGTGTGGGTTGATCTATCGTAGTCTAGCTTTAAAGTTATGGTGGTTTTGGGCACTGTGCTTCAGTCTTCCACTTATGTTCTCGTATAGTTGAACAGGTTGGGGATGTTTATATGTTCAATCCAGGGGTTCCATACCTTTTCAAATTGGATTATTGTATCTTGGCGTATGGCGCTGAGTTTTTCATTCACGAAGATTCTATTGATGCGAGTTATACAATAAGTAAAGAGCAGTGTGGGCTTCCGCCATTGTTGAGCTATTACAATGCGAGCTGCCATAGTGATGTACTGGAGTAGTTTGAAGGTTGGATTGCATATCCCAGAGGGTTTATTTCCTAGTAGGAATATGAGTGGATCTATCCCAAAGCTAATCCTCGTTACCGAGGTTATGAGGTGGGATATCTTTCTCCAGAAGGCTTGTGCCACCGGGCATGTCCACCATATATGGCTGTGTGAGCCAATATCGCTACATCCTCTGAAACATTGGTTGGAGACTTCTGGATAGATGACATTCAATCTCTCCGGTACCAGGTATGCTCTATGTAACACCTTTAATGCAGTTTCGGTTAATGAGACTTGCCAGCTGTTTTTGCTTAAAGTCTCGCAGCAGTGGTGCCAGCGGCTTAATGATAGGGTGGTGTTGAAGTCAGCTTCCCACCGTAACATGTATGGTAATTTGGTATCCGCCATTGCACCATTCAACATAGCATAAAAGTGGGAGAGAGTGTCTGAGTGTGTTGGGCAAAATTTGCACATGGCTTCCATGCGACTTAATTCAATCTTTATCGTTTGGGTAGCATTGAGGGCCAAAAGTGGAAGACTTGTAGTTTTCTCCATTCTTCTAGAGGTGGTGGGTTATGGCGGTTGATAAATGTAGATATCTACATGAGTTTACCATGTATCAAGAAATCATAGAGTGAAGTCAATTTATTTGCTTTCCACCATGTGAATTGGGACTCTACCAGCCCAGGTGGGAAATCAGGGTTATAAAGTAAGGGTGTCAGTGGTGATGGAGTGGGGAGCGAGTTTAACTTAAATTTAGTTTGTCTCCAGAGCAGGATGGAGTGGAATGAGAATGGTGAGATGGTTTTTAAGTTAGTTGGTAAGGGAGCCTTTGTCCATAGGAGTGTCGGCCAGGTGAGTGGTGTGAGTTTGGTCTCTTCAATAGCGGTCCACAGTGGAGCTCGGGGGCCTGCATATATCGGGGGTATTTGGGCTAGCCTGGCAGCTTTATAGTATTTTATAATGCAAGGTACTGAGAGTCCCCCAAATTTCTTATGTAGGCACATCAAAGATTTGGAGATTCTGGGACGTTTATTTGCCCATATAAATATAAATAGTTTCTTTTGGAATGCTCGTAATTCCGAGACTGGGACTGGGATAGGGAGAGTTCTGAATAAATATAGTAATTTTGGAAGTAGGGTCATTTTGATGCTGTGTATGCGCCCTATCCATGAGAGGGTTGGAGTTTCCCATCTTGTTAGATCCGCGGTCAATTGTCTGAATAATGGTTCATAGTTCCATTTGTACAGTGTTTCTGGTGAGTTGGTGAGTTTAGTCCCTAAATAGGATATGTAATGCTTTTGTGAAATTGGAAGTTTATATCGATAGGTTTTTGAGTATTTGGAGGGGTATTGCAGTGAAGTATTTCTGATTTTGACTGATTTATGCTAATTTTTCTGTTGATGCAGTTGTGTAAGGGGTTGTTTTTTCAAGGTGACCTGTAGTCTTTATTGGTACTATTTTGGGGGTACATATGACTTTTTGATCGCTTTTCATTCAATTTTTTCCTGGAGATGGTGTGCAAAACCACCTCCACAGGAATCGGCACATGCGCTGTGCACGGATGAAGCCAGTTCACTTAGCTTCACTGCATATGCGCCAAAACCACTTAAAGGGGCTGTCCTGCGCCGAAACGGGGTTTTTTTTTTTTCAATAGCCCCCCCGTTCGGCGCGAGACAAACCCGATGCAGGGGTTAAAAAAAAACAAAAACGGATAGTGCTTACCTGAATCCCCGCGCTCCGGTGACTTCTTACTTACCTTGTGAAGATGGCCGCCGGGATCTTCACCCTCGGTGGACCGCAGGTCTTCTGTGCGGTCCATTGCCGATTCCAGCCTCCTGATTGGCTGGAATCGGCACGTGACGGGGCGGAGCTACGAGGAGCCGCTCTCCGGCACGAGCGGCCCCATTCAGAAAAGAAGAAGACTGGACTGCGCAAGCGCGTCTAATCGGGCGATTAGACGCTGAAAATTAGACGGCACCATGGAGACGGGGACGCCAGCAACGGAACAGGTAAATGAATAACTTCTGTATGGCTCATAATTAATGCACAATGTACATTACAAAGTGCATTAATATGGCCATACAGAAGTGTCTAGACCCACTTGCTTTCGCGGGACAACTGCTTTAAGGGTTCTATGATACTGTGAGTTCAGGTCAACATATTCTCACTTGGGCCAGGACACTTGTCTGTAACACAGGTGTAGGAATATATAATACACTCGTGTGAAAGCGGCCTTTCTCCAGACAATTCACTCAGTCCAAAAACATTTTTTAAAAAGTTCAATGTCAGTGGGTTTAAATCAAACCTCATATCAGTGACTCGTCCTCCCAAAATCTGGATGATTATTATCAGGTGTGCTTTAAAGTGTGGTCTAATACTGAGCAGTGATGATCCCTGTTGTCTGTGGATATACCAAAAATAGTGTGCAAAAAGACTTGAGACACCTGGCCTTTAAAGATTCCCAGATCTTGCACAATTTGACCATCCAACTACCTACTGTACACGTTAGTCATTATTCCTTTTATATGCCTTTCAGGACTGCACTATGTACAAGCCACATCTAAGGCCCGGCTCACACAAGCGGGTCGGATTCCGCGTGCTGATATCTGCAGCGGGAGACCTGCAAATGATCACAGAAGCGAATTGCGTATGGTGACATAAGCGTGCAGTTTTCCGCGTGGGTATACTGCGTATGACAGCAGATTGTCTACTCAGAAGAATGAATGCACGCACGGAATAAAATCAGAAAACTTCCTAACCTCCTGGAAACGCCCTTTAATCGCTCAGGCGACCACTTATACGACATTCTCTTGTGCTGTCATGGTAAGAGCTGCTCTGAGAGCCTTCAGAATGGAATACTGCCCTCTTGGCTTGGCTGGTTTATACTACTTTTTTTGGAAGTAGAATAAACCACTTTAAGAAAACAAGACACTTATTCTTGTGGAGGAAGAGCCCAAAAGAATAAGCGGAGGTTGCAGACAGTCTGGATGCTGTGTTGCTCTCCAGATTCTGTCCTGCATTGTCTGCCCACAAATTCCTGCTTTCTTTATACGATTTGTTATCTGGTCGCCTATCAACATGCGTACGAATCCTCATACATATGCAATGTTAATTGCTTGTGTACTGCCGATCGACTGCATCCACAGAGATCTATGGAGCCTATAAGCGCAGATTCCGCGGTAAACTACAGTTTGCTGGGATTTTTCTAATCCTCGTGGAATCCGCAATTCCTACCCGCAAGTGTGAAAAAAACTTCGAAAGTCAATGCCTTTAAACGCCCATGTGTTACCACATATCATACGCATGAACGGCGATCGCGGAATCCGCAATTCAAATCCGCTTGTGTAAGACCGGCCTTACCTAGAGTGACCCTTCCCAATTTGTAATTTTCCCCATCTAACATATATTATTTCATATTCTAGACATGAGATTTATAAGCTGTTACAATAAATATCCAAATTCGTATGTATGTTCAACTCTGATCAAATGTAATAGATATATGGATTAATAAAAAATATTAATGACACATTATTTGGCGTTTTCTACTATGCAATACCCTGCATACAACTCAAAGGTATCTGGTAGTGTTTAACGGGAGCCTGTCATCTGCCTAGAACACCATAAACTAACTTATGGTGCTGGTAGGACAGGAAGCTAGGGGATGTATTTTTCATACACACCCACTTCCTGGTTCCCGTGGTGTCTGCCTGTAAAGTCTGCTCACTGGATGAAAATCTGACTCTTCAGAGTCCCGTGCGCTCTACCATAGACATGTATAGGAGAGCTTGCACACGGGACTCTGAAAAGAGTCAGATCCAAGGCTTGTGGTATGATAACCAATGGTCCTAGGTTATGCCAGGAAAACACTACAATTCCACGACACTGCCATCACTGGCCTGTTGATGCCCAATGGTGTACCGATGGGACTCAGCTTTGTGCTGTTTACTCCTGATGTGGACTCCGCCATCTATGGGAAAACTGGATTCGTCGCTACTTGCAACCTTCTGCCAAAGTCCATTGATATATTTCATGGACCCATGTGAGACGTTGTTTAGGGTCATCAGAGGTGCCCCCTGTCAATCTACCTCAATTAAACCCTAGTTGATGCAAGGTATGCCCCATGGTCATTGTGAAAATTTGTCTATCTTCCCTACTGTTGTACTGTTGGGTCAGTTGGTCCACCAGATGTACGCCCAATGCTCAACTCTAGGACCAACCACACGTGGCCTGCCACTAGGTGACCATCGGTCGGATGTCTGTCCATGGTTCAACTAGTCTTGGACTATTCTTTATACCGTGGTTTGGAAATGGCCAACAAGTGAAACTGTTTCAGAAATACTGAACCCACACCTCCGGGCACTAGCAATCTGGCCATAGGCAAAGTCACTCAGATCACCACGTTTACCTATGACTGCCCAACGTTGCCTTCAGCTACGCAGAGAGGTCAGCACATTATCTGTGATGCGGCCATCACGTAGTACTGCATTACTGATCACAAGATGTCACACGCCAGCTGTTCCTTTGGCTGCCTGTCCACGGGCGCTTGTTTATTGCGTTACCTGCCATGATAACCTGGTGGCGGCTAACGCAGTGAACTCTTTCCATAATATTGCTATGGAAAGCGCAGCCGTGGCGTCCACAAGCGGACAATCATAGCGATTCTCCGCTCGCGGGATCTAAATCGCGTCATGCCGAGATTCACTGCGATTCTCCGTGGTGAGCCTATCTGTCAGATAGGCTCACTGCAGGGAACTGACAGCGGCTCCCCCGTGGCGGAATATCGCTGGCAATATTCCGCAACGGCCGTAGACAGGGGGCCTAACGCACTTTGGTCCAGCTCTGGTGGATTTTGTAGGAACATTTACAAAAAAGCAAAGCCTGATGATCTGTGGGAACATAATCATTGTAAGTATAAAGGATGCCCCTGCATATACTTATAAGGAGGAGCTGCAATAAGTACATGCATTCTTTAACCTGCGTCCATGTGGACTGCAGTAAGGATGTACTGTGTGCATAGTTTTATAATTCTGCTACATCTCTGTCCCCTGTCCCTGTGAAGAGGAGAAGCCGTCCTTTGGTGCACTCAGCTTCTCCTCTTCACATCACATCCGCTCTGATCTCCCCCAGACTTGATGTACTGTGTCAGTGTCTCGGTGCATCTGATTGTGAGCATTACATCTGATGTGCTAATAAGGAAGACGGAACAATATCTCTGCAGCGCCACCTTTTTTTTTTCTATCGATATTCCATTATTATTAATGAGATAAGTAGGTTAAATGTTTAACTAAAATCATATATGGTGAAGAGTATTATCAGTATTGTAATAGTTTGAAAAGTTATGCATATATGTGGTAGCTTCTATAGGAGTGGGGAGCCCATAATTTATGCTAACGTTCATATACGATTAAGGGTTAACTAACAGGTGTAAATCTAATGAGATCTCTTCTTATGGAAGGAAGTAGTATGATGTAAATGAGGTGATCAAGATCTGGAAAGATCAAAACGCGTCCTCGGGACGTATTTAGTTTCTTTGTTACTATGAGAACAAATTGAACAAAAGCAGAAGAAATTTTATCTCTAATCTATTGAAAAACAGCAGCATTAGTGCAAGCCAATGTTAGACTCTTTATACAAGCCTTATAACAATGACTGGGAATTGTGTTGTTATAAGCCTTGTATAAAGAGTCTAATATTGGCTTTCAGGAATGTTGTCTTCCAATAGGTGGCGCTGCAGATGTATTGTTCCATCATCCTTATTTGCATATTTCCCAGAGGAGCATGCATGGCCTTCTGAGTCTCCTCACTCCCCTTATAGGAAACTATACCTCCTGATCCGATGTGCTGAGACACTGTCACAGTGACATGGTTAGAGTACCAAAGGCCACAGAAAGGCGTGCAGTGTTTGAACATGGTGGGGATGTACTGAAATGTTCTCTACACCCAGAGAAAGGTATTTTAAAGTATCCTCACATATGACTCACCTAAGGGATCCTTCACAGGAACTTAATGACACAGAGTATTCGATGCGGAATACGCTGTGCCAATCTCCCATGGACTCCCATGTTGCCATAATTGCACGAAATACGTGTGCAATAAAGCTCGCAGCATATTTTATCTTGGCGCTTTTTATGCACACATACATGCCAAAGCAGTGCATGGCGAACGGCGTCCAGCAGCAAGTACACAATGTCGTTGTGTGTGACTGTAACATGCGGGCGGCATGCAGCAAATTGCGCTAGTGTAAAGCCGCCCTCACCCTGAGATAACTGGAAGGCACATGACCATAACCAAGGATAGCTAGACCTGCAGTTTTGGATATACCCCATTCATAGGTGTTAACTTTCAGATTTTAGTTTAGCCCCTTAACATTTAGGTATAAGGGTGGACACCCACTGGTGTTATATTCTCTCTTGCGCTGCGAGAGCAAGTAAAAACACTCGCCTCGCAGCGCTAGAAAAACACCAGTGTTTTCCATGGGGCCAGCGGCAGCACCGCTAGCTACATTGAAAACATAGAAAGAAAAAAAAAATACTCACCTCTCCGCCACTCAGACGCGTCCTCTGGCTGGCTCAGCCAATCAGCACAGCCCTTTCAGGAGGCAGGGATTTTAAATCCCCCCTGCTGAAAGTGCTGGACAGTAGTGGCGGGCAGCCAGCCGGAGGACGCGTCTGAGAGGTGAGTAATGTTTTTTTTCTTTTTTTAACCAGTTAATGATGATTTTTCAGGGAAGGGCTTATATTTCAAGCCCTTCCCCGAAAATCATGCTGCGGGGGTTGCCACAAACCACTGCTTTCAATGGGACCAGCAGCAGCGCCGATCCCATTGAAAGCAAAGGGATAGCATGGTAGACTTCTGCCACAGCTGTCATAGCTGTGACAGCTGTAGCAGAGGATTCCTTCATCCCAGTGGTCCCTGCGGAGATGAAGGGAACTCCTGCCACAGCTGTTACAGCTGTGACAGCTGCGGCAGAAGTCTGTGATATTCTCCCTATGTTTTCAATGGGGCTAGCGCTGCTGACGCTGGCCCCCTTGAAAACACTGGCGATATCTGGGCGTCATCCCGGCCTCTTTCTTGTGCTGCGAGGCGAGTGCTTGCACTGGCTCTCGCAAGAGAGAATAAAACACCAGTGGGTGTCAGCCCCAAGAGTTTACCTATATTGGAAAAGTTGTGTGTATGTTTTTGGGATGGGGGGTCTGCAGTCATGCCACATGTAGATTAGTGGGCTTATTTTTAGGAAAGTCCATCAATAGTGCGACGCCCAGAATCCCTTCTGATCAGCTGTTTTTAAGACCAGTGTGCTCCTACATTGAGCTGATTTCTACAGGAAGCAGACAGCTCCATTCTCACTGCAGTGGCCAGGTTTGATATTACAAGCCAAGTTGACATTGACATGAATAGGAACTTTGCTTGTAATACCAAGCCTGGCCACTGCAGTGGGAACAGAGCTATCTGCTTCCTGCAGAAATCAGCTCAGTGCACAAGCACACTGGTCCAGAAAACAGCTGATTGGCCGTGGACTTCCACTAATCTGCTATGGATGGCCTATCTTCCAGATTTGCTCATCAATAGTTTGCAACTGGACAACCTCTTTAAATGGAATGTGGGGGAGAGAAATCTGAACCACACTCAGAAAGTGTAAAGTGTGTGTATGAGTTCTTTTTGGGGGGAAGTTCAAAGGGTTAGGACCAGGTTGTGGGTGTGTGGTAACACCTTATTTTTCTTGCACAGGGCCCACATAAACAAAAACTCCAAGAACTGAACTCAAGCGGCCACATTAAGTGGTTAAATAAGAGAAAAATCCAAGCCTTTTACACGGGACTAATTGCTGACGACCTCCGCAGCGGCGCTAATATGCTCATTCAGGTACTGGGTACCTCCTTCATCTGCAGCTTGGGTAGAAGTGTTGTATTTGTCCACAGCAGCCAATCACAATTTGTCTACTATTTCTCCAGTGCAATTTAAAAAATGAAAACTGACCTTACCGTAGATAAGGGAGCCTTCACACCTGCGCTGGGGATTCCTGCTCCGCTCGGGGAGCAGGAAAGGGGAATCCCCGCAGCTGGACAGTTCCGTCCCTGGATGGAACCGCACAGCTCCAGTCAGACCCCATTGACTATAATGGGGTCTGCCCGCTTTACGCCCAGCTGCCTGGTTTTGGGATGGAAGAAAAAATGCTGCATGCAGCTTTCGACACAGTTGTTAAACCACCCTTAGGGCTCATGCCAACGGACGGGTTTTTGCTGCAAATCCATAACAGCTTTCTGCCCGCGGGTTCCGTAGCAATGTCCATCCATAGCATGCAATGCAAAAGTGATTGTTCCACGCACACGAGCGGAAATCAACTGCGATTTTGGAGCGTTTCCGTACGGATGGCTTCCATTGAAGTCAGTGCAAGCCGTCTGATCCGCAGCCTATCAGGAATGCTGCAGACTGTCTTTTGTGAGAGGGACGGGGACAATAAATCACTTAGGCCTCCTGTCCATGGGTGATTTTTTTCACTGCGTTTCCCGCGGCCGTAATCCAGCCGCGGGGAACACTTTCCATAGACTTAGTATGGAAAGCGCAGCCCCGTTGTCCACAAGCGGAGAATCATAGCCATTCTCCGCTCGCGAGATTTAAATCTCAGCATGCTGCGATTTGCCGCAATTTTCCGCGCTGAGCTTATCTGTCAGATAGGCTCAGCGCGGAGAGCCGTCAGCTCTTCGCTGCTCTCTGGCGGCGGCTCCCGCGGCAGACATCTGCCGCGGGATATCGCTATGCCCATGGACAGGTGGCCTTAAAGTGGTTATCTGAGTAATTTTTTAAATGAGTGCCCTCATACGTAAAAATAAGAGTTCCTATATTCGCCTCACCCAGCTCCCCGCAGCTCCGATCCCCGCTGTGACACTTTCTCTACAGGCAGCGTGTGCCCAGGAAGTCACACGCTGCAACCAATCATAGACCTTGGGTGCTTGAAGGCTGAGGTCTGTATCTACCTGCAGCATGCTGTGGCATCCCGTAAGAAGGTGACTGCAGCCTGTCAGCACAGACTTGGCATAGAGAATAAAGCTACAGGGGGTCGGGGGAGGTTAGTATAGGGCAGTGTTGGTGAACCTTTTAGAGACTGAGTGCCCAAATTGCATCCCAAAATCCATTTATTGATCACAAAGTGCCAACACATCTGGGGCGGGGCTTATCACAACATCTGATTTTACCTCAATCATTATAAAAAGGACAGGGCTGTTTCAAAATATACAAGGTGCAGATTTTGATTGCTTTTTGGATGCAGAAATGCAGCTTTCTTACAGCATCTTCTCCTGGTTCCTCCAGTCCCCCGGGTCAAGTCACCTCCAGCCGGACGGATTCTCTTCTTCTGCCACTACTGTTCTTGCTCTTTTTCGTCCATTTGCTACAGTTCACTTTCTGCAGGTCAGTGTACCCAGTCACTAGTGACGTAGGGTTCACTGCGTAGCAGGAAATGCGGAATCCTCGGCAGCCTGCTTTAGCACGCAGGTGCGGGGTCCCTGCCGTTAGTGCTCATATGCACATGTGCAGCCGTGGCAATAGCCTGGGCGAAAAAGCAGGCTGCCAAGGATTTGGCATTCCCTGCTAGGCAGTGTACACTACGTCACTAGTGACCTGGTGAACTGACCTGCAGGAAGCAGAATGCTGAGAATGGACACTACATCACAGGACATAGAAGAATCCACTGGCTGGAGGTGAGGTGACCCGAGGGCCTGGAGGAGCCAGGAAAAGATCAGTGGGCTGAAGATGCGGTAAGAAGACTGACGGGGGAGGAATACGGAAGTCTAGAATATTTTTTTTCTAATGACAGAACCCCTTTAAGAAAGAATCTATCTAAAACAAAGGGTCATAATGTTTGCTTGACTGGCTTGTGACTTCTTCAGGTATCTGGCCAATATTTGAAGATGAGCCAACACAGACTGACAAATATTAAGATGAGTCAGCACGATGAACAATAGAATGTCTATGAGCACATGAGCGTGTAGACCATTTTTGTAAATAGTATATAAGATGGGCTGAGAGTATATGGGCAGGAGGCTCGCCTATGGATCTGATGAGATGCCTGGGACCTTTACCCTGATTTGATGTGACTCCTGCCTCGATAGAAATCAAGGGCTTTATTTACAATGGGCTCTGGGTCTCTAGAGCGATGGCAGTATTTTAGGGCCGCTATAGACCAGACATGGAAGGGACCATTTTATTTGTAATACTTCTGTCTGCTTTATTGTCCTGTGTCTTGTGTCATTGGGTCCCAAAATCAATACTTCCACTATAAGGGGGTATTCCAGGCTAATGCTATGGATGAGATGTCCTTGGGATGGGTTATCATTGGTTGACCAGCTGAGGTCCACCTCTTCAATTTGCCGCTGATCAGCTGATTGCATTTCTAGCCTTGACTACCAATGACTATATCCAGCCCCGCTGTACTGACAGTGAGCCAGAGGATAAACTAATGTAGCGGGGATTCTGAGCGGTGGATCCCCGCTGGTCGACTGTTGATGGCCTATCCTGAGAAAAGGTCATCAATTATAAAAGCAAGGAATAACCCTTTAATTGCCAACATATTCCTTACATATACTTTTGATGTATATATTCTATATATATTGATATTTTATCAATGGCAGCTTGAACAAGGTAGTAAATGGTTGGCTATCAGTTCCATGGAAATAGAGCCGTGCTCACACATTAGCAGTATAACTCAATTCACAAGGGAGCTAGGGGACTGCCATTCTCGTGATCACTGGAGGTCGCGGTGGTCGGTCTCCCAGCCTCGTACATTTATCTCCTAGTTTTCCTGGTGGTTTAAAGTAGAAGAAAGGGTTCAAATGTATTTCCCTTCACACTGTGAGGTGCCCCTGAGTGGTTTAGGGAGTTTTGACCAAAGGGATTATATGTTGCACAGGGCTTCTGTGGGTTCAGCTATTTCCAGTTCAGCAACAGAACTACCCTGCACTTCTTTTAATGTTTTTATGGGATCAGTTGAGAAATGTTAAGATAAAGTAACTTTTAAAAAGATTGAAATGCTTTAGTATGGAAAACTAATTTGAACTAAACGTCTTATATATAATGTTTATGGCCATCGCTACCACCCCAGCTGAGGCCATGCGGACACACAACTGGGTACATAGAAGTGTCGGACAAAGCCTTAGAGCTCTCCTTACTGCTACATATCAAGTTCAGTTCTGGTTCCAGGGCCCTTAAAGGGGTTCTACCAAGATTATAACGTATCCCCTATACACAGGATGAGGGAATAAGTGTTTAATCAGTGAAGATCCAGTTGCTAGTACACCTACCAATGAGGAGAATTGGGGTCCTTTGTTTCTCATGGATGAATGGAGTGGCGGTCAAGCATACACATTGCTTCTTCTATCATCCCTATGGAACTGCCAGAGATAGCGAGCATGCGTGCTGGGGAAGAGCTGTATCATGGGATTGATTGCCTAGTGGTGGCCTAATTTAGGGGTGTGGCCACTATTGGGGATTGTAGGACAATCAGGCACCTATAAAACAACATAGTCTACAGGGGCTCCTGTGAAGTAAGCAGGAACAGAGTAGAGGAGAACAAACAGTCTTTCCTGTATTATAAGCTTGCAACGTGTGGCAAATATTCAGTTTGTTGCACTTACCCTGCATTTACATACTTTACAAAGGCCCTACCAGGCACCTGGAGCACATTTCCCCTCTTATCCCTCATTTACATAACTCACCAAGGCTTCCCCTGGCACCTCGGGTACATGCCCTCTCTCATCCCTCCTTTACATACCTCACCAAGGCCCCCTGGCACCTGGGGTACATGCCCTCTCTCATTCCTTATTTACATACCTCACCAAGCCCCCGTGGCACCTGGGGCACATGCCCTTTCTCATCCCTCATTTACATATCTCACCAAGGCCCCCCCTAGCACCTGGGGCACATGCCCCCTCTGATCCCTCCCTGACCTCCGTCTAGCTACAACTTTGCTGCAAACAACCATTTTCTCACCCATATGTATTTGGATTCAATTCCATAAATTTAAGAAATGGTTTATTTAGAAAGTATTGTCTAAAATCAGCCTTCACCAGAAATTAAACACCAGAAAATAAATTCTCGCATGCTTCAAATTAAACTTAAGAGAAGTGTCAATTATAAAAGACTTTCTTTATTTAAGGTTTTCAACATTTTAGTGTTATGGCTTCCCTAAGGCTGCAGATCCAGAAGAAGGCGAAAAATCCCTCGACACTTTTAGCCAATTTATGTCACAGGGAAAAAATTCCTTCATGACCCCGGGAAAAGGCGATCAGTCCTAGAACCCTGGATCAGAGCCGCTGATGATAGTGTGATGGTGGTGCGCATTGTACTTGTAGAGCTGGGGGGCGCGCTGTGTGGGTGTCCGAATGAAGTTGCTGGGTGGGTGTGCAGCTAGTAGACGCTGTGTGGCTGCGTGCAGGGTGAGTGCGCTGTGTGGCGGGGTGCAGGGTGAGTGCGCTGTGTGGCTGCGTGCAGGGTGAGTGCGCTGTGTGGCGGGGTGCAGGGTGAGTGCGCTGTGTGGCGGGGTGCAGGGTGAGTGCGCTGTGTGGCTGAGTGCAGGGTGAGTGCAGAAATTGAAGTTGCACGGCTGGGTGCAGGGTGGGGACGTTCTGTGGCGGGGTGCAGGGTGGGGGCACTGTATGGCGGGGTGCTGAGTGGGGGCGCTGTGTGACTGGGAACAGGGTAATAGTGCTGTGTGACAGGGTGCAGGGTGGGGATGCTTCACAGCGGGGCGCAGGGTGACGGTGCTGTGTGACTGCGCCCCTTATCGTCAGAGGAAATAATCATTTGCTGTTCCAGTGGATGAATGAGCGATCCTGGTTGTCAAATCATGGTCACATGATCAGTACTTCCAGAATTACAGCCTTCATTCATTCAGAATTTTTGTTGCAGCAAATGGATAATGCTTGCTTCATTGCAGCATCTCTCTGTAGAGCTGTGGGGCGCTGTGTGGCTGGGCGCAGAGTGGGGATGTTGTGTCGGTGAGGTGCAGGGTGAGGGCGATGTGTGGCTGCGTGCAGGGTGATAGTGCTGTATGTCTGCGTGCAGGGTGAGGGCGCTGTATGGCAGAGTACAGGGTGGCGACACTGTGTGATTGGGCCCCCCTTATCGTCAGAGGGAAGAATCCTTTGCTGCCCCAGTGGATGAATGAGCGATCCTGGTTGTCAGGTCATGGTCACATGATCAGTACTTCCAGAATTACAGCCTTCATTCATTCAGAATTTTTGTTGCAGCAAATGGATAATGCTTGCTTCATTGCAGCATCTCTCTGTAGAGCTGTGGGGCGCTGTGTGGCTGGGCGCAGAGTGGGGATGTTGTGTCGGTGAGGTGCAGGGTGAGGGCGATGTGTGGCTGCGTGCAGGGTGAGGGTGCTGTATGTCTGCGTGCAGGGTGAGGGCGCTGTATGGCAGAGTACAGGGTGGCGACACTGTGTGATTGGGCCCCCCTTATCGTCAGAGGGAAGAATCCTTTGCTGCCCCAGTGGATGAATGAGCGATCCTGGTTGTCAGGTCATGGTCACAAGATCAGTACTTCCAGAATTACAGCCTTCATTCATTCAGAATTTTTGTTGCAGCAAATGGATAATGCTTGCTTCATTGCAGCATCTCTCTGTAGAGCTGGGGGGCGCTGTGTGGCTGGGCGCAGAGTGGGGGTGTTGTGTGGCGAGGTGCAGGGTGAGGGCGCTGTGTGGCTGCGTGCAGGGTGAGGGTGCAGAATGTCTGCGTGCAGGGTGAGGGCGCTGTATGTCTGCATGCAGGGTGAGGGCGCTGTATGTCTGCGTGCAGGGTGAGGGCGCTGTATAGCAGGGTGCAGGGTGGCGACGCTGTGTGATTGCGCCCCCCTTATCGTCAGAGGGAAGAATCATTTGCTGCTCCAGTGGATGAATGAGCGATCCTGGTTGTCAGGTCATGGTCACATGATCAGTACTTCCAGGATTACAGCCTTCATTCATTCAGAATTTTTGTTGCAGCAAATAGATAATGCTTGCTTCATTGCAGCATCTCTCTTTAGAGCTGGGGGGCGCTGTGTGGCTGGGCGCAGAGTGGGGGTGTTGTGTGGCGAGGTGCAGGGTGAGGGCGCTGTGTGGCTGCGTGCAGGGTGAGGGTGCTGTATGTCGGCGTGCAGGGTGAGGGCGCTGTATGTCTGCGTGCTGGGTGAGGGCGCTGTATGTCTGCGTGCAGGGTGAGGGCGCTGTATGTCTGTGTGCAGGGTGAGGGCGCTGTATAGCGGGGTGCAGGGTGGCGACGCTGTGTGATTGCGCCCCCCTTATCGTCAGAGGGAAGAATCATTTGCTGCTCCAGTGGATGAATGAGCGATCCTGGTTGTCAGGTCATGGTCACATGATCAGTACTTCCAGGATTACAGCCTTCATTCATTCAGAATTTTTGTTGCAGCAAATGGATAATGCTTGCATCATCTCTCTGGAGAGCTGGGGGGCGCTGTGTGGCTGTGCGCAAGAGTGGGGATGTAGTGTGGCGAGGTGCAGGGTGAGGGCGCTGTGTGGCTGCGTGCAGGGTAAGGGCGGTTCATGGCGGGGTGCAGGGTGGCGACGCTGTGTGATTGCGCCCCCCTTATCGTCAGAGGGAAGAATCATTTGCTGCTCCAGTGGATGAATGAGCGATCCTGGTTGTCAGGTCATGGTCACATGATCAGTACTTCCAGGATTACAGCCTTCATTCATTCAGAATTTTTGTTGCAGCAAATGGATAATGCTTGTTTCATTGCAGCATCTCTCTTTAGAGCTGGGTGGCGCTGTGTGGCTGGGCGCATAGTGGGGGTGTTGTGTGGCGAGGTGCAGGGTGAGGGCGCTGTGTGGCTGCGTGCAAGGTGAGGGTGCTGTATGTCTGCGTGCAGGGTGAGGGCGCTGTATGTCTGCGTGCAGGGTGAGGGCGCTGTATGTCTGCGTGCAGGGTGAGGGCGCTGTATGTCTGCGTGCAGGGTGAGGGCGCTGTATGTCTGCGTGCAGGGTGAGGGCGCTGTATAGCGGGGTGCAGGGTGGCGACGCTGTGTGATTGCGCCCCCCTTATCGTCAGAGGGAAGAATCATTTGCTGCTCCAGTGGATGAATGAGCGATCCTGGTTGTCAGGTCATGGTCACATGATCAGTACTTCCAGGATTACAGCCTTCATTCATTCAGAATTTTTGTTGCAGCAAATGGATAATGCTTGCTTCATTGCAGCATCTCTCTTTAGAGCTGGGTGGCGCTGTGTGGCTGGGCGCAGAGTGGGGGTGTTGTGTGGCGAGGTGCAGGGTGAGGGCGCTGTGTGGCTGCGTGCAAGGTGAGGGTGCTGTATGTCTGCGTGCAGGGTGAGGGCGCTGTATGTCTGCGTGCAGGGTGAGGGCGCTGTATGTCTGCGTGCAGGGTGAGGGGGCTGTATGTCTGCGTGCAGGGTGAGGGCGCTGTATAGCGGGGTGCAGGGTGGCGACGCTGTGTGATTGCGCCCCCCTTATCGTCAGAGGGAAGAATCATTTGCTGCTCCAGTGGATGAATGAGCGATCCTGGTTGTCAGGTCATGGTCACATGATCAGTACTTCCAGGATTACAGCCTTCATTCATTCAGAATTTTTGTTGCAGCAAATGGATAATGCTTGCTTCATTGCAGCATCTCTCTTTAGAGCTGGGTGGCGCTGTGTGGCTGGGCGCAGAGTGGGGGTGTTGTGTGGCGAGGTGCAGGGTGAGGGCGCTGTGTGGCTGCGTGCAAGGTGAGGGTGCTGTATGTCTGCGTGCAGGGTGAGGGCGCTGTATGTCTGCGTGCAGGGTGAGGGCGCTGTATGTCTGCGTGCAGGGTGAGGGGGCTGTATGTCTGCGTGCAGGGTGAGGGCGCTGTATAGCGGGGTGCAGGGTGGCGACGCTGTGTGATTGCGCCCCCCTTATCGTCAGAGGGAAGAATCATTTGCTGCTCCAGTGGATGAATGAGCGATCCTGGTTGTCAGGTCATGGTCACATGATCAGTACTTCCAGGATTACAGCCTTCATTCATTCAGAATTTTTGTTGCAGCAAATGGATAATGCTTGCATCATTGCAGCATCTCTCTGGAGAGCTGGGGGGCGCTGTGTGGCTGTGCGCAAGAGTGGGGATGTAGTGTGGCGAGGTGCAGGGTGAGGGCGCTGTGTGGCTGCGTGCAGGGTAAGGGCGGTTCATGGCGGGGTGCAGGGTGGCGACGCTGTGTGATTGCGCCCCCCTTATCGTCAGAGGGAAGAATCATTTGCTGCTCCAGTGGATGAATGAGCGATCCTGGTTGTCAGGTCATGGTCACATGATCAGTACTTCCAGGATTACAGCCTTCATTCATTCAGAATTTTTGTTGCAGCAAATGGATAATGCTTGCTTCATTGCAGCATCTCTCTTTAGAGCTGGGGGGCGCTGTGTGGCTGGGCGCAGAGTGGGGGTGTTGTGTGGCGAGGTGCAGGGTGAGGGCGCTGTGTGGCTGCGTGCAGGGTGAGGGTGCTGTATGTCTGCGTGCAGGGTGAGGGCGCTGAATGTCTGCGTGCAGGGTGAGGGCGCTGTATGTCTGCGTGCAGGGTGAGGGCGCTGTATGTCTGCGTGCAGGGTGAGGGCGCTGTATGTCTGCGTGCAGGGTGAGGGCGCTGTATAGCGGGGTGCAGGGTGGCGACGCTGTGTGATTGCGCCCCCCTTATCGTCAGAGGGAAGAATCATTTGCTGCTCCAGTGGATGAATGAGCGATCCTGGTTGTCAGGTCATGGTCACATGATCAGTACTTTCAGGATTACTGCCTTCATTCATTTAGAATTTTTGTTGCAGCAAATGGATAATGCTTGCATCATTGCAGCATCTCTCTGGAGAGCTGGGGGGCGCTGTGTGGCTGTGCGCAAGAGTGGGGATGTAGTGTGGCGAGGTGCAGGGTGAGGGCGCTGTGTGGCTGCGTGCAGGGTAAGGGCGGTTCATGGCGGGGTGCAGGGTGGCGACGCTGTGTGATTGCGCCCCCCTTATCATCAGAGGGAAGAATCATTTGCTGCTCCAGTGGATGAATGAGCGATCCTGGTTGTCAGGTCATGGTCACATGATCAGTACTTCCAGGATTACAGCCTTTATTCATTCAGAATTTTTGTTGCAGCAAATGGATAATGCTTGCTTCATTGCAGCATCTCTCTTTAGAGCTGGGGGGCGCTGTGTGGCTGGGCGCAGAGTGGGGGTGTTGTGTGGCGAGGTGCAGGGTGAGGGCGCTGTGTGGCTGCGTGCAGGGTGAGGGTGCTGTATGTCTGCGTGCAGGGTGAGGGCGCTGTATGTCTGCGTGCAGGGTGAGGGCGCTGTATGTCTGCGTGCAGGGTGAGGGCGCTGTATGTCTGCGTGCAGGGTGAGGGCGCTGTATAGCGGGGTGCAGGGTGGCGATGCTGTGTGATTGCGCCCCCCTTATCGTCAGAGGGAAGAATCATTTGCTGCTCCAGTGGATGAATGAGCGATCCTGGTTGTCAGGTCATGGTCACATGATCAGTACTTCCAGGATTACAGCCTTCATTCATTCAGAATTTTTGTTGCAGCAAATGGATAATGCTTGCATCATTGCAGCATCTCTCTGGAGAGCTGGGGGGCGCTGTGTGCAAGAGTGGGGATGTAGTGTGGCGAGGTGCAGGGTGAGGGCGCTGTGTGGCTGCGTGCAGGGTAAGGGCGGTTCATGGCGGGGTGCAGGGTGGCGACGCTGTGTGATTGCGCCCCCTTTATCGTCAGAGGGAAGAATCATTTGCTGCTCCAGTGGATGAATGAGCGATCCTGGTTGTCAGGTCATGGTCACATGATCAGTACTTCCAGAATTACAGCCTTCATTCATTCAGAATTTTTGTTGCAGCAAATGGATAATGCTTGCTTCATTGCAGCATCTCTCTTTAGAGCTGGGGGGCGCTGTGTGGCTGGGCGCAGAGTGGGGGTGTTGTGTGGCGAGGTGCAGGGTGAGGGCGCTGTGTGGCTGCGTGCAGGGTGAGGGTGCTGTATGTCTGCGTGCAGGGTGAGGGCGCTGTATGTCTGCGTGCAGGGTGAGGGCGCTGTATGTCTGCGTGCAGGGTGAGGGCGCTGTATGTCTGCGTGCAGGGTGAGGGCGCTGTATATCTGCGTGCAGGGTGAGGGCGCTGTATGTCTGCGTGCAGGGTGAGGGCGCTGTATAGCGGGGTGCAGGGTGGCGACGCTGTGTGATTGCGCCCCCCTTATCGTCAGAGGGAAGAATCATTTGCTGCTCCAGTGGATGAATGAGCGATCCTGGTTGTCAGGTCATGGTCACATGATCAGTACTTCCAGGATTACAGCCTTCATTCATTCAGAATTTTTGTTGCAGCAAATGGATAATGCTTGCATCATTGCAGCATCTCTCTGGAGAACTGGGGGGCTCTGTGTGGCTGTGCGCAAGAGTGGGGATGTAGTGTGGCGAGGTGCAGGGTGAGGGCGCTGTGTGGCTGCGTGCAGGGTAAGGGCGGTTCATGGCGGGGTGCTGGGTGGCGACGCTGTGTGATTGCGCCCCCCTTATCGTCAGAGGGAAGAATCATTTGCTGCTCCAGTGGATGAATGAGCGATCCTGGTTGTCAGGTCATGGTCACATGATCAGTACTTCCAGGATTACAGCCTTCATTCATTCAGAATTTTTGTTGCAGCAAATAGATAATGCTTGCTTCATTGCAGCATCTCTCTTTAGAGCTGGGGGGCGCTGTGTGGCTGGGCGCAGAGTGGGGGTGTTGTGTGGCGAGGTGCAGGGTGAGGGCGCTGTGTGGCTGCGTGCAGGGTGAGGGTGCTGTATGTCGGCGTGCAGGGTGAGGGCGCTGTATGTCTGCGTGCTGGGTGAGGGCGCTGTATGTCTGCGTGCAGGGTGAGGGCGCTGTATGTCTGTGTGCAGGGTGAGGGCGCTGTATAGCGGGGTGCAGGGTGGCGACGCTGTGTGATTGCGCCCCCCTTATCGTCAGAGGGAAGAATCATTTGCTGCTCCAGTGGATGAATGAGCGATCCTGGTTGTCAGGTCATGGTCACATGATCAGTACTTCCAGGATTACAGCCTTCATTCATTCAGAATTTTTGTTGCAGCAAATGGATAATGCTTGCATCATTGCAGCATCTCTCTGGAGAGCTGGGGGGCGCTGTGTGGCTGTGCGCAAGAGTGGGGATGTAGTGTGGCGAGGTGCAGGGTGAGGGCGCTGTGTGGCTGCGTGCAGGGTAAGGGCGGTTCATGGCGGGGTGCAGGGTGGCGACGCTGTGTGATTGCGCCCCCCTTATCGTCAGAGGGAAGAATCATTTGCTGCTCCAGTGGATGAATGAGCGATCCTGGTTGTCAGGTCATGGTCACATGATCAGTACTTCCAGGATTACAGCCTTCATTCATTCAGAATTTTTGTTGCAGCAAATGGATAATGCTTGTTTCATTGCAGCATCTCTCTTTAGAGCTGGGTGGCGCTGTGTGGCTGGGCGCATAGTGGGGGTGTTGTGTGGCGAGGTGCAGGGTGAGGGCGCTGTGTGGCTGCGTGCAAGGTGAGGGTGCTGTATGTCTGCGTGCAGGGTGAGGGCGCTGTATGTCTGCGTGCAGGGTGAGGGCGCTGTATGTCTGCGTGCAGGGTGAGGGCGCTGTATGTCTGCGTGCAGGGTGAGGGCGCTGTATGTCTGCGTGCAGGGTGAGGGCGCTGTATAGCGGGGTGCAGGGTGGCGACGCTGTGTGATTGCGCCCCCCTTATCGTCAGAGGGAAGAATCATTTGCTGCTCCAGTGGATGAATGAGCGATCCTGGTTGTCAGGTCATGGTCACATGATCAGTACTTCCAGGATTACAGCCTTCATTCATTCAGAATTTTTGTTGCAGCAAATGGATAATGCTTGCTTCATTGCAGCATCTCTCTTTAGAGCTGGGTGGCGCTGTGTGGCTGGGCGCAGAGTGGGGGTGTTGTGTGGCGAGGTGCAGGGTGAGGGCGCTGTGTGGCTGCGTGCAAGGTGAGGGTGCTGTATGTCTGCGTGCAGGGTGAGGGCGCTGTATGTCTGCGTGCAGGGTGAGGGCGCTGTATGTCTGCGTGCAGGGTGAGGGGGCTGTATGTCTGCGTGCAGGGTGAGGGCGCTGTATAGCGGGGTGCAGGGTGGCGACGCTGTGTGATTGCGCCCCCCTTATCGTCAGAGGGAAGAATCATTTGCTGCTCCAGTGGATGAATGAGCGATCCTGGTTGTCAGGTCATGGTCACATGATCAGTACTTCCAGGATTACAGCCTTCATTCATTCAGAATTTTTGTTGCAGCAAATGGATAATGCTTGCATCATTGCAGCATCTCTCTGGAGAGCTGGGGGGCGCTGTGTGGCTGTGCGCAAGAGTGGGGATGTAGTGTGGCGAGGTGCAGGGTGAGGGCGCTGTGTGGCTGCGTGCAGGGTAAGGGCGGTTCATGGCGGGGTGCAGGGTGGCGACGCTGTGTGATTGCGCCCCCCTTATCGTCAGAGGGAAGAATCATTTGCTGCTCCAGTGGATGAATGAGCGATCCTGGTTGTCAGGTCATGGTCACATGATCAGTACTTCCAGGATTACAGCCTTCATTCATTCAGAATTTTTGTTGCAGCAAATGGATAATGCTTGCTTCATTGCAGCATCTCTCTTTAGAGCTGGGGGGCGCTGTGTGGCTGGGCGCAGAGTGGGGGTGTTGTGTGGCGAGGTGCAGGGTGAGGGCGCTGTGTGGCTGCGTGCAGGGTGAGGGTGCTGTATGTCTGCGTGCAGGGTGAGGGCGCTGAATGTCTGCGTGCAGGGTGAGGGCGCTGTATGTCTGCGTGCAGGGTGAGGGCGCTGTATGTCTGCGTGCAGGGTGAGGGCGCTGTATGTCTGCGTGCAGGGTGAGGGCGCTGTATAGCGGGGTGCAGGGTGAGGGCGCTGTATAGCGGGGTGCAGGGTGGCGACGCTGTGTGATTGCGCCCCCCTTATCGTCAGAGGGAAGAATCATTTGCTGCTCCAGTGGATGAATGAGCGATCCTGGTTGTCAGGTCATGGTCACATGATCAGTACTTTCAGGATTACTGCCTTCATTCATTTAGAATTTTTGTTGCAGCAAATGGATAATGCTTGCATCATTGCAGCATCTCTCTGGAGAGCTGGGGGGCGCTGTGTGGCTGTGCGCAAGAGTGGGGATGTAGTGTGGCGAGGTGCAGGGTGAGGGCGCTGTGTGGCTGCGTGCAGGGTAAGGGCGGTTCATGGCGGGGTGCAGGGTGGCGACGCTGTGTGATTGCGCCCCCCTTATCATCAGAGGGAAGAATCATTTGCTGCTCCAGTGGATGAATGAGCGATCCTGGTTGTCAGGTCATGGTCACATGATCAGTACTTCCAGGATTACAGCCTTTATTCATTCAGAATTTTTGTTGCAGCAAATGGATAATGCTTGCTTCATTGCAGCATCTCTCTTTAGAGCTGGGGGGCGCTGTGTGGCTGGGCGCAGAGTGGGGGTGTTGTGTGGCGAGGTGCAGGGTGAGGGCGCTGTGTGGCTGCGTGCAGGGTGAGGGTGCTGTATGTCTGCGTGCAGGGTGAGGGCGCTGTATGTCTGCGTGCAGGGTGAGGGCGCTGTATGTCTGCGTGCAGGGTGAGGGCGCTGTATGTCTGCGTGCAGGGTGAGGGCGCTGTATAGCGGGGTGCAGGGTGGCGATGCTGTGTGATTGCGCCCCCCTTATCGTCAGAGGGAAGAATCATTTGCTGCTCCAGTGGATGAATGAGCGATCCTGGTTGTCAGGTCATGGTCACATGATCAGTACTTCCAGGATTACAGCCTTCATTCATTCAGAATTTTTGTTGCAGCAAATGGATAATGCTTGCATCATTGCAGCATCTCTCTGGAGAGCTGGGGGGCGCTGTGTGCAAGAGTGGGGATGTAGTGTGGCGAGGTGCAGGGTGAGGGCGCTGTGTGGCTGCGTGCAGGGTAAGGGCGGTTCATGGCGGGGTGCAGGGTGGCGACGCTGTGTGATTGCGCCCCCTTTATCGTCAGAGGGAAGAATCATTTGCTGCTCCAGTGGATGAATGAGCGATCCTGGTTGTCAGGTCATGGTCACATGATCAGTACTTCCAGAATTACAGCCTTCATTCATTCAGAATTTTTGTTGCAGCAAATGGATAATGCTTGCTTCATTGCAGCATCTCTCTTTAGAGCTGGGGGGCGCTGTGTGGCTGGGCGCAGAGTGGGGGTGTTGTGTGGCGAGGTGCAGGGTGAGGGCGCTGTGTGGCTGCGTGCAGGGTGAGGGTGCTGTATGTCTGCGTGCAGGGTGAGGGCGCTGTATGTCTGCGTGCAGGGTGAGGGCGCTGTATGTCTGCGTGCAGGGTGAGGGCGCTGTATGTCTGCGTGCAGGGTGAGGGCGCTGTATATCTGCGTGCAGGGTGAGGGCGCTGTATGTCTGCGTGCAGGGTGAGGGCGCTGTATAGCGGGGTGCAGGGTGGCGACGCTGTGTGATTGCGCCCCCCTTATCGTCAGAGGGAAGAATCATTTGCTGCTCCAGTGGATGAATGAGCGATCCTGGTTGTCAGGTCATGGTCACATGATCAGTACTTCCAGGATTACAGCCTTCATTCATTCAGAATTTTTGTTGCAGCAAATGGATAATGCTTGCATCATTGCAGCATCTCTCTGGAGAACTGGGGGGCTCTGTGTGGCTGTGCGCAAGAGTGGGGATGTAGTGTGGCGAGGTGCAGGGTGAGGGCGCTGTGTGGCTGCGTGCAGGGTAAGGGCGGTTCATGGCGGGGTGCTGGGTGGCGACGCTGTGTGATTGCGCCCCCCTTATCGTCAGAGGGAAGAATCATTTGCTGCTCCAGTGGATGAATGAGCGATCCTGGTTGTCAGGTCATGGTCACATGATCAGTACTTCCAGGATTACAGCCTTCATTCATTCAGAATTTTTGTTGCAGCAAATGGATAATGCTTGCTTCATTGCAGCATCTCTCTTTAGAGCTGGGGGGCGCTGTGTGGCTGGGCGCAGAGTGGGGATGTTGTGTGGCGAGGTGCAGGGTGAGGGCGCTGTGTGGCTGCGTGCAGGGTGAGGGTGCTGTATGTCTGCGTGCAGGGTGAGGGCGCTGTATGTCTGCGTGCAGGGTGAGGGCGCTGTATGTCTGCGTGCAGGGTGAGGGCGCTGTATGTCTGCGTGCAGGGTGAGGGCGCTGTATAGCGGGGTGCAGGGTGGCGACGCTGTGTGATTGCGCCCCCCTTATCGTCAGAGGGAAGAATCATTTGCTGCTCCAGTGGATGAATGAGCGATCCTGGTTGTCAGGTCATGGTCACATGATCAGTACTTCCAGGATTACAGCCTTCATTCATTCAGAATTTTTGTTGCAGCAAATGGATAATGCTTGCATCATTGCAGCATCTCTCTGGAGAGCTGGGGGGCGCTGTGTGCAAGAGTGGGGATGTAGTGTGGCTGCGTGCAGGGTAAGGGCGGTTCATGGCGGGGTGCAGGGTGGCGACGCTGTGTGATTGCGCCCCCTTTATCGTCAGAGGGAAGAATCATTTGCTGCTCCAGTGGATGAATGAGCGATCCTGGTTGTCAGGTCATGGTCACATGATCAGTACTTCCAGGATTACAGCCTTTATTCATTCAGAATTTTTGTTGCAGCAAATGGATAATGCTTGCTTCATTGCAGCATCTCTCTTTAGAGCTGGGGGGCGCTGTGTGGCTGGGCGCAGAGTGGGGGTGTTGTGTGGCGAGGTGCAGGGTGAGGGCGCTGTGTGGCTGCGTGCAGGGTGAGGGTGCTGTATGTCTGCGTGCAGGGTGAGGGCGCTGTATGTCTGCGTGCAGGGTGAGGGCGCTGTATGTCTGCGTGCAGGGTGAGGGCGCTGTATGTCTGCGTGCAGGGTGAGGGCGCTGTATAGCGGGGTGCAGGGTGGCGATGCTGTGTGATTGCGCCCCCCTTATCGTCAGAGGGAAGAATCATTTGCTGCTCCAGTGGATGAATGAGCGATCCTGGTTGTCAGGTCATGGTCACATGATCAGTACTTCCAGGATTACAGCCTTCATTCATTCAGAATTTTTGTTGCAGCAAATGGATAATGCTTGCATCATTGCAGCATCTCTCTGGAGAGCTGGGGGGCGCTGTGTGCAAGAGTGGGGATGTAGTGTGGCGAGGTGCAGGGTGAGGGCGCTGTGTGGCTGCGTGCAGGGTAAGGGCGGTTCATGGCGGGGTGCAGGGTGGCGACGCTGTGTGATTGCGCCCCCTTTATCATCAGAGGGAAGAATCATTTGCTGCTCCAGTGGATGAATGAGCGATCCTGGTTGTCAGGTCATGGTCACATGATCAGTACTTCCAGGATTACAGCCTTCATTCATTCAGAATTTTTGTTGCAGCAAATGGATAATGCTTGCTTCATTGCAGCATCTCTCTTTAGAGCTGGGGGGCGCTGTGTGGCTGGGCGCAGAGTGAGGGTGTTGTGTGGCGACGTGCAGGGTGAGGGTGCTGTATGTCTGCGTGCAGGGTGAGGGCGCTGTGTGGCTGCGTGCAGGGTGAGGGTGCTGTATGTCTGCGTGCAGGGTGAGGGCGCTGTATGTCTGCATGCAGGGTGAGGGCGCTGTATGTCTGCGTGCAGGGTGAGGGCGCTGTATAGCGGGGTGCAGGGTGGCGACGCTGTGTGATTGCGCCCCCCTTATCGTCAGAGGGAAGAATCATTTGCTGCTCCAGTGGATGAATGAGCGATCCTGGTTGTCAGGTCATGGTCACATGATCAGTACTTCCAGAATTACAGCCTTCATTCATTCAGAATTTTTGTTGCAGCAAATGGATAATGCTTGCTTCATTGCAGCATCTCTCTTTAGAGCTGGGGGGCGCTGTGTGGCTGGGCGCAGAGTGGGGGTGTTGTGTGGCGAGGTGCAGGGTGAGGGCGCTGTGTGGCTGCGTGCAGGGTGAGGGTGCTGTATGTCTGCGTGCAGGGTGAGGGCGCTGTATGTCTGCGTGCAGGGTGAGGGCGCTGTATGTCTGCGTGCAGGGTGAGGGCGCTGTATGTCTGCGTGCAGGGTGAGGGCGCTGTATATCTGCGTGCAGGGTGAGGGCGCTGTATGTCTGCGTGCAGGGTGAGGGCGCTGTATAGCGGGGTGCAGGGTGGCGACGCTGTGTGATTGCGCCCCCCTTATCATCAGAGGGAAGAATCATTTGCTGCTCCAGTGGATGAATGAGCGATCCTGGTTGTCAGGTCATGGTCACATGATCAGTACTTCCAGGATTACAGCCTTCATTCATTCAGAATTTTTGTTGCAGCAAATGGATAATGCTTGCTTCATTGCAGCATCTCTCTTTAGAGCTGGGGGGCGCTGTGTGGCTGGGCGCAGAGTGGGGATGTTGTGTGGCGAGGTGCAGGGTGAGGGCGCTGTGTGGCTGCGTGCAGGGTGAGGGTGCTGTATGTCTGCGTGCAGGGTGAGGGCGCTGTATGTCTGCGTGCAGGGTGAGGGCGCTGTATGTCTGCGTGCAGGGTGAGGGCGCTGTATAGCGGGGTGCAGGGTGGCGACGCTGTGTGATTGCGCCCCCCTTATCGTCAGAGGGAAGAATCATTTGCTGCTCCAGTGGATGAATGAGCGATCCTGGTTGTCAGGTCATGGTCACATGATCAGTACTTCCAGGATTACAGCCTTCATTCATTCAGAATTTTTGTTGCAGCAAATGGATAATGCTTGCATCATTGCAGCATCTCTCTGGAGAGCAGGGGGGCGCTGTGTGGCTGTGCGCAAGAGTGGGGATGTAGTGTGGCGAGGTGCAGGGTGAGGGCGCTGTGTGGCTGCGTGCAGGGTTAGGGCGGTTCATGGCGGGGTGCCGGGTGGCGACGCTGTGTGATTGCGCCTCCCTTATCGTCAGAGGGAAGAATCATTTGCTGCTCCAGTGGATGAATGAGCGATCCTGGTTGTCAGGTCATGGTCACATGATCAGTACTTCCAGGATTACAGCCTTCATTCATTCAGAATTTTTGTTGCAGCAAATGGATAATGCTTGCTTAATTGCAGCAACTCTCTTTAGAGCTGGGGGACGCTGTGTGGCTGGGCGCAGAGTGGGGGTGTTGTGTGGCGAGGTGCAGGGTGAGGGCGCTGTGTGGCTGCGTGCAGGGTGAGGGTGCTGTATGTCTGCGTGCAGGGTGAGGGCGCTGTATGTCTGCGTGCAGGGTGAGGGCGCTGTATGTCTGCGTGCAGGGTGAGGGCGCTGTATGTCTGCGTGCAGGGTGAGGGCGCTGTATAGCGGGGTGCAGGGTGGCGACGCTGTGTGATTGCGCCCCCCTTATCGTCAGAGGGAAGAATCATTTGCTGCTCCAGTGGATGAATGAGCGATCCTGGTTGTCAGGTCATGGTCACATGATCAGTACTTCCAGGATTACAGCCTTCATTCATTCAGAATTTTTGCTGCAGCAAATGGATAATGCTTGCATCATTGCAGCATCTCTCTGGAGAGCTGGGGGGCGCTGTGTGCAAGAGTGGGGATGTAGTGTGGCTGCGTGCAGGGTAAGGGCGGTTCATGGCGGGGTGCAGGGTGGCGACGCTGTGTGATTGCGCCCCCTTTATCGTCAGAGGGAAGAATCATTTGCTGCTCCAGTGGATGAATGAGCGATCCTGGTTGTCAGGTCATGGTCACATGATCAGTACTTCCAGGATTACAGCCTTCATTCATTCAGAATTTTTGTTGCAGCAAATGGATAATGCTTGCTTCATTGCAGCATCTCTCTTTAGAGCTGCGGGGCGCTGTGTGGCTGGGCGTAGAGTGAGGGTGTTGTGTGGCGAGGTGCAGGGTGAGGGCGCTGTGTGGCTGCGTGCAGGGTGAGGGTGCAGAATGTCTGCGTGCAGGGTGAGGGCGCTGTATGTCTGCGTGCAGGGTGAGGGCGCTGTATGTCTGCGTGCAGGGTGAGGGCGCTGTATAGCGGGGTGCAGGGTGGCGACGCTGTGTGATTGCGCCCCCCTTATCGTCAGAGGGAAGAATCATTTGCTGCTCCAGTGGATGAATGAGCGATCCTGGTTGTCAGGTCATGGTCACATGATCAGTACTTCCAGGATTACAGCCTTCATTCATTCAGAATTTTTGTTGCAGCAAATGGATAATGCTTGCTTCATTGCAGCATCTCTCTTTAGAGCTGGGGGGCGCTGTGTGGCTGGGCGCAGAGTGGGGGTGTTGTGTGGCGAGGTGCAGGGTGAGGGCGCTGTGTGGCTGCGTGCAGGGTGAGGGTGCTGTATGTCTGCGTGGAGGGTGAGGGCGCTGTATGTCTGCGTGCAGGGTGAGGGCGCTGTATGTCTGCGTGCAGGGTGAGGGCGCTGTATGTCTGCGTGCAGGGTGAGGGCGCTGTATAGCGGGGTGCAGGGTGGCGACGCTGTGTTATTGCGCCCCCCTTATCGTCAGAGGGAAGAATCATTTGCTGCTCCAGTGGATGAATGAGCGATCCTGGTTGTCAGGTCATGGTCACATGATCAGTACTTCCAGGATTACAGCCTTCATTCATTCAGAATTTTTGTTGCAGCAAATGGATAATGCTTGCATCATTGCAGCATCTCTCTGGAGAACTGGGGGGCTCTGTGTGGCTGTGCGCAAGAGTGGGGATGTAGTGTGGCGAGGTGCAGGGTGAGGACGTTGTGTGGCTGCGTGCAGGGTAAGGGCGGTTCATGGCGGGGTGCAGGGTGGCGACGCTGTGTGATTGCGCCCCCCTTATCGTCAGAGGGAAGAATCATTTGCTGCTCCAGTGGATGAATGAGCGATCCTGGTTGTCAGGTCATGGTCACATGATCAGTACTTCCAGGATTACAGCCTTCATTCATTCAGAATTTTTGTTGCAGCAAATGGATAATGCTTGCTTCATTGCAGCATCTCTCTTTAGAGCTGGGGGGCGCTGTGTGGCTGGGTGCAGAGTGGGGGTGTTGTGTGGCGAGGTGCAGGGTGAGGGCGCTGTGTGGCTGCGTGCAGGGTGAGGGTGCTGTATGTCTGCGTGCAGGGTGAGGGCGCTGTATGTCTGCGTGCAGGGTGAGGGCGCTGTATGTCTGCGTGCAGGGTGAGGGCGCTGTATGTCTGCGTGCAGGGTGAGGGCGCTGTATAGCGGGGTGCAGGGTGGCGACGCTGTGTGATTGCGCCCCCCTTATCGTCAGAGGGAAGAATCATTTGCTGCTCCAGTGGATGAATGAGCGATCCTGGTTGTCAGGTCATGGTCACATGATCAGTACTTCCAGGATTACAGCCTTCATTCATTCAGAATTTTTGTTGCAGCAAATGGATAATGCTTGCATCATTGCAGCATCTCTCTGGAGAGCTGGGGGGCGCTGTGTGGCTGTGCGCAAGAGTGGGGATGTAGTGTGGCGAGGTGCAGGGTGAGGGCGCTGTGTGGCTGCGTGCAGGGTAAGGGCGGTTCATGGCGGGGTGCAGGGTGGCGACGCTGTGTGATTGCGCCCCCCTTATCATCAGAGGGAAGAATCATTTGCTGCTCCAGTGGATGAATGAGCGATCCTGGTTGTCAGGTCATGGTCACATGATCAGTACTTCCAGGATTACAGCCTTTATTCATTCAGAATTTTTGTTGCAGCAAATGGATAATGCTTGCTTCATTGCAGCATCTCTCTTTAGAGCTGGGGGGCGCTGTGTGGCTGGGCGCAGAGTGGGGATGTTGTGTGGCGAGGTGCAGGGTGAGGGCGCTGTGTGGCTGCGTGCAGGGTGAGGGTGCTGTATGTCTGCGTGCAGGGTGAGGGCGCTGTATGTCTGCGTGCAGGGTGAGGGCGCTGTATGTCTGCGTGCAGGGTGAGGGCGCTGTATGTCTGTGTGCAGGGTGAGGGCGCTGTATAGCGGGGTGCAGGGTGGCGACGCTGTGTGATTGCGCCCCCCTTATCGTCAGAGGGAAGAATCATTTGCTGCTCCAGTGGATGAATGAGCGATCCTGGTTGTCAGGTCATGGTCACATGATCAGTACTTCCAGGATTACAGCCTTCATTCATTCAGAATTTTTGTTGCAGCAAATGGATAATGCTTGCTTCATTGCAGCATCTCTCTTTAGAGCTGGGGGGCGCTGTGTGGCTGGGCGCAGAGTGAGGGTGTTGTGTGGCGATGTGCAGGGTGAGGGCGCTGTGTGGCTGCGTGCAGGGTGAGGGTGCTGTATGTCTGCGTGCAGGGTGACGGCGCTGTATGTCTGCGTGCAGGGTGAGGGCGCTGTATGTCTGCGTGCAGGGTGAGGGCGCTGTATAGCGGGGTGCAGGGTGGCGACGCTGTGTGATTGCGCCCCCCTTATCGTCAGAGGGAAGAATCATTTGCTGCTCCAGTGGATGAATGAGCGATCCTGGTTGTCAGGTCATGGTCACATGATCAGTACTTCCAGGATTACAGCCTTCATTCATTCAGAATTTTTGTTGCAGCAAATGGATAATGCTTGCTTCATTGCAGCATCTCTCTTTAGAGCTGGGGGGCGCTGTGTGGCTGGGCGCAGAGTGGGGGTGTTGTGTGGCGAGGTGCAGGGTGAGGGCGCTGTGTGGCTGCGTGCAGGGTGAGGGTGCTGTATGTCTGCGTGCAGGGTGAGGGCGCTGCATGTCTGTGTGCAGGGTGAGGGCGCTGTATGTCTGCGTGCAGGGTGAGGGCGCTGTATGTCTGCGTGCAGGGTGAGGGCGCTGTATGTCTGCGTGCAGGGTGAGGGCGCTGTATGTCTGCGTGCAGGGTGAGGGCGCTGTATGTCTGCGTGCAGGGTGAGGGCGCTGTATGTCTGCGTGCAGGGTGAGGGCGCTGTATAGCGGGGTGCAGGGTGGCGACGCTGTGTGATTGCGCCCCCCTTATCGTCAGAGGGAAGAATCATTTGCTGCTCCAGTGGATGAATGAGCGATCCTGGTTGTCAGGTCATGGTCACATGATCAGTACTTCCAGGATTACAGCCTTCATTCATTCAGAATTTTTGTTGCAGCAAATGGATAATGCTTGCTTCATTGCAGCATCTCTCTTTAGAGCTGGGGGGCGCTGTGTGGCTGGGCGCAGAGTGGGGGTGTTGTGTGGCGAGGTGCAGGGTGAGGGTGCTGTGTGGCTGCGTGCAGGGTGAGGGTGCTGTATGTCTGCGTGCAGGGTGAGGGCGCTGTATGTCTGCATGCAGGGTGAGGGCGCTGTATGTCTGCGTGCAGGGTGAGGGCGCTGTATAGCGGGGTGCAGGGTGGCGACGCTGTGTGATTGCGCCCCCCTTATCGTCAGAGGGAAGAATCATTTGCTGCTCCAGTGGATGAATGAGCGATCCTGGTTGTCAGGTCATTGTCACATGATCAGTACTTCCAGAATTACAGCCTTCATTCATTCAGAATTTTTGTTGCAGCAAATGGATAATGCTTGCTTCATTGCAGCATCTCTCTGTAGAGCTGGGGGGCGCTGTGTGGCTGGTTGCAAAGTGGGGGGGCTGGGCATAGGGTGGGGGCAGGGTGGAGGCGCTTTTTGGCGGGGCGCTTTGACTGGATGCCATGAAGTCGGGTCTTGCTTACCGTCCGTCCAGGTTGGCCCGTTCCTTACGTTTATTGCCTGGTAGAGCGTCGTGTGTCCCGAGTGGATGTTCTTCACGTTGTCCTGAGCGGCTCCTGACTTGTGTCCCGAGTGGATGTCCTTCATGTTGTCCTTTGCGGCTCCTGACTTCATATCCTGTGACAAGTTAAGAAAATAGCAGTAGGTTATGTGTTACTAGTGTTCTAATATCACCATGGTTACCAATCCACGTGTTCTGTTGATGGATCCTCCTGTGTGCGGCTCTTGTTCTTCCTGGACTGATAAGTGACTACACTACAGCACATCCCATAATGATGCCCACAGTATTGTGATGTCACCGTGTGTCCGGGACACTAGATTACGTCACTACTTGATACAATGTATATATATTACTGCTAGATAATTGTGAACATCGCACGTCCAAATGTAGCTTAATATGTTCCTTCACAATATAGGGGGCGCGGGTCATTGTACAGCAGACTTAGCGAATACCTTGATGTATAACAGTATATCCCAGCAGAATGTACAATGCAGAGCGATAGCGGATATACAGACCAGACCCGATATACGGAAGGGATGTAGGAGAGTAGAAAAAACGTTTGCTTTTCTTTCCAGAAGCAGCGACACTTTGGCCCGGTTGCTGTGCCTGATATTGACTCATTTGGTGCTGAGCTGCAATACCACACACAACCTACAGACAAAAGTAGCGCTATTTCAGGGGGAAAAAAGCAGATCCGTTTTTCTCTCTGGTTTAAACCAAAGCAATTAAAATGGTTACATTAATACATTACAGAAAACGGGTATTTCAGGAACAATGGTACAACATCCAAGCATTTTAAGCACATTGCAGGATCCGCTGTATGTCAGCAGCTCTGCAACTCCCGGAAAGTGGCGGTGTTACCTGTGCTGCATCCTCTCTCTTCGTTCTCGCCTCGTGATCTGAGCTCCAGGCTTTGCGTGCTGCAGGGTTATGTTGGAATGCGGTGATGTCACAATGCGGTGATGTCACAATGCGGTGATGTCACAATGTTAGAATTCTCTCATCCGATGATGTCACAATAAGTGCTCCACAGGCCGCCATCTTGTTATATCGCAAATGATGATCATGAAAGGGGTCGCATCACCACATGGAAAGTGGATGGGACCATAAAGGTTGCGTATAAATCACACACAGCATTAACCCCTTAATGCTCCATGACGTACTGGTAAGTCATGGAGGTTTGGGGTTTGTATGGAATAGGTTCGGGGGCCGATCCTACTCCATACAATGCTGTCTGGTATAGCTGACACCCGCCTGCAACATGTTAACCCTTTAAATGCTCCGATCGAAGTTTGCAGATCCCTAAGTACTCTTTTGCACGAGCGTATATCGACCCGCCGTTTTCACGGTCGGCAGATATACGCTGTCATCTGATGTGTTGGATTCCAATGCATCAGATAACATGGCCGTATTTCCGCAATGTAAACGCGTTTGGCCAGCCAATATAGCGCCGGATGCTTTTATGTTGGGCCCAAAAGACAGTCCTGGAACTATCTTTTGGGCAAGAATATGTCGGCCGCTGCATGGGCTCATAGGGGAGCCAATAACAGCGGCTGGGGAAGGGAGGTGGGAGGGAGTGTAGCAGCGTGACTGCTAAACACCCTCCCTTTTTTCTCCTCCCCTCTGGTTGATTGTAATGGGAAGGGGCGGGGCAGAGCTAAGCGCCGCCCCTGTTGGCTTTCTCCCATTGCTGGCTGTGGACAAGGGGCGGGATGGGGCAGAGCTAAGCTACCACCCTCTCCCGCCCCCTTCCGTTGCAATCAGAGGTGATCCAGTGAGGGGGAGGGAAGAGGAAGGGGCGACGGCATGGCCGCCTCGGCGTATATGCGTCAGGGCCCATGCCGTCTGATCGGTCGCACAAATATTAAATTTGTGCGCCTATTCACGAGCTTTTACGCCCCAGATGGCAGCGTATATTGGCTGGCCGTGAAAACTGCGTCCGATATACGCTCGTGTGAATGAAGCCTCACGGTTACAATGGCAGCTGTAGGCCTTCTGCAGACTCTATTGCAGATTGCCTATGAAGCCATGCCTGTGATTTGTTCTCTGCCTGATCTTAAAAGGGGTTGTCCTTTCAAGTTTGCATTCATTATAATGTGTCCCCGTACCTACAGCATTGGTTTCCAATGTATTCATTACGTAAAAACGTTGCACTGGGATTAATAGGTCATCAGTGACTGAAAACGGTGACGATTTTATACACAGCTGGAAAAGATAGGTCTTGCTGCTATGGGAGCTGCAAAAAAGGGAGGGGGAGGGAGTTTAGCAGCGTCCAGCACTGGGAAAAGCTTACAGCTGCCACTATTTAACTATTACAAGTCATTCCGAAGATTTATGCCGACCGAGGGATTTCCAGGCTGCAGCATATTTTTCCACTAATACATCGCACCCGGCCGTGTGAATGGATGAGAAAACAGTAATTTTGGCCGTGACTCGATCACAGTTTATCTTTATTCACGCGATTTTACGGCGAATGTGGGCTACCTTGAAAAGTATACGCCCAAGGCGTCATTTTCACGGGCGTTTTCACGCCCGTCCGAAAAACACGACCATCTGAGGCATTGTAATAGTGACCCCGTCAGTAGTAATAATGACCCCCACAGTAGTTTGAGTAGTAATAGTGACCCCCACAGTGGTTTGAATAGTAATAGTGATATCCACAGTGATCTCAATACTAATAGTGACCCCAATAGTACTCCAGCAGTTACAGTAACACACGCAGCAGCCCCAGTAGTAATAGTGACCCCCACAGCGGCCTCAGTAGTAATAGTGACCCCCACAGCAGCCCCAGCAGTAATAATGACCCCCACAGCAGCCACAGCAGTAATAGTGACTCTCACAGCAGCCCCAGCAGTAAAAGTGTCACTCATAGCAGACTCAGCACTAATTGTGTGCCTCACAGCAGACCCACCAGTAATAGTGACCCCCACAGTGGTTTGAGTAGTAATAGTGACACTCACAGTGGTCTCAGTACTAATAGTGACCCCCATAGTACTTCATCATTTATAGCGACCCCCCACCACGTCTCCAGTAGTAATAGTGACTCCCACAGCAGCCCCAGCAGTAATAATGACCCCCACAGCAGCCACAACAGTAATAGTGACCCTCACAGCGGCCCCAGCAGTAATAGTTTCCCTGACAGCAGACCCAGCACTACCCTACAGTGGTTTGAGTAGTAATTGTGACACCCACAGTGATCTCAGTACTAATAGTGACCCCCATAGTACTCCAGCAGTTATAGTAACCCACACAGCAGCCTCAGTAGTAATAGTGACCCCCACAGCAGCCCCAGTAGTAATAGTGACCCCCCACAGCGGCCCCAGCAGTAATAGGGACCCCCACAGCGGCCCCAGCAGTAATAGGGACCCCCACAGGAGCCCCAGCAGTAATAGGGACCCCCACAGGAGCCCCAGCAGTAATAGGGACCCCCACAGGAGCCCCAGTAATAATAGTGACCCCCACAGCAGCCACAGCAGTAATGGTGACCCTCACAGCGGTCCCAGCAGTAATAGTGTCCCTCACAGCAGAGCCTGCACTACCCCACAGTGGTTTGAGTAGTAATAGTGACACCCACAGTGGTCTCAGTGTTAATAGTGACCCCCATAGTACTTCATCAGTTATAGTGACCCCCACAGCAGCCACAACAGTAATAGTGACCCTCACAGTGGCCCCAGCAGTAATAGTGTCCCTCACAGCAGACCCAGCACTACCCTACAGTGGTTTGAGTAATAATTGTGACACCCACAGTGATTCCAGTACTAATAGTGACCCCCATAGTACTCCAGCAGTTATAGTAACCCACACAGCAGCCTCAGTAGTAATAGTGACCCCCACAGTGGCCCCAGTAGTAATAGTGACCCCCACAGCGGCACCAGTACTAATAGTGGCCCCCACAGTGGCCCCATTAGTAATAGTGACCCCCCACAGCGGCCCCAGTAGTAATAGTGACCCCCCACAGCAGCCCCAGCAGTAATATTGTCCCTCACAGCAGACCCAGCACTAATTGTGTGCCTCACCGCAGACCCACCAGTAATAGTGTCCCTTACAGCGACCCCAGTAATAATAGTGAACCCCACAGCGGTCCTAGCAGTAATCATATCCCTCAAAGCAGACCCAGCAGTAATAGTGTCCCTCACAGCGACCCCAGTAATAATAGTGAACCCAATAGCGCCCCCAGTAGTAATAGTGACCCACACAGCAGCCCAAGTAGTAATAGTAACCCCACTGTGGTCCCAGTAGTAATAATGCCCCCCACAGCAGCCCCAGCAGTAATCGTATCCCTCAAAGCAGACCCAGCAGTAATAGTGTCCCTCACAGCGACCCCAGTAATAATAGTGAACCCAATAGCGCCCCCAGTAGTAATAGTGACCCACACAGCAGCCCCAGTAGTAATAGTAACCCTACAGTGGTCCCAGTAGTAATAGTGTCCCCCACAGTGGCCCCAGCAGTAAAAGTGTCCCCCCCCCGTAGTACTAGTGACCTCCACAATAGCCCCAGTATAAATAGTGTCCCCCACAGCAGCCCTAGTAGTAATAGTCACATCCACAGTGCCAAGCAGTAATACTGTTACTACTGGGGCCGATATAGGGGACACTATTACTAATAGTATCCCCTATTTTAGCCCCCAATAATAATAGCACCCCCTGAGACCTATATACATACTTTCTTCTCCTCATAGAAGCGCTGCTGCTCCTACTCCTGGTGCTGTTGTGGACGTCAGGGTGTGCGTCTCGACATCAACTCCCTCTGCTCTTGCAGAACCAAGGAGGAGATGTCAGGGGAGAAGGATCCCGGGAGCACACTGACGTCACAGTGTGCGCCAGGATCAGTGCCACTGAGTGAATACCGGCCGAGAAGTTGCGGCACCCCGGGTAGTATTCGCTACCGAGGTGAGCAGCAGCTGACAGCGTGCATGCCAGCAGGGAGGGCTCTGTGTGCCGCCTCTGGCACACGTGTCATAGGTTCGCCACCACTGCTATAGGACACTTTATTATGTTTGCACATAAGGATCGCAAATTTTTAAAAAATTACTCAGACGACACCTTTTAATGGACGCCCGGAATTTCCTCTTCACTCTTGGTAATGAGGTTTTGCAGAATATTATAAAGAATATTCACCCCCTCCAGTAACAATATGAAGAATATTAGAAGTCCCCCCCCCCCCCCTGAGTTGTGTGACTTGTATAAGGATACAGTGTACAAGCCTCATGATTTTATAGACCACTGTCACAGAAGCCTTGGTGACGTCTGATGTCCCCATACAGTGTTTGTGGGGGTGGGGTGGGGGGGGGGGGCACTATCCATATATTATGTACTCTTCACCTAAAACTATTCTGTCTCCTCTCTAACTTGTAGGCTTCTGGACTCGGTTCCATGAAACCCAATGTTCTGTTTTTAGGATATAAGAAGAACTGACAATCATCTCACCCAAGAAATATTGAAAGTTATGTGGCCATCCTGCAGTACGTATGAAGATCTGCCTTCTTCTATCGCGATTTGTTTTATTTTTCTGATGAAGATTGAAGCAAACAGATCTGGGGTTGTAATGGCTGCATTAAAAGGATTCATCAAAAATAGATAACTTAGGTTCTATTTGCATCAGTTTCTTATCTGTTTTTTAGGGCTCGTTCACATCGCTATTTTTTAGTTCAGGTTTGCATTTTTGTCAGAGGAGCTACAAAACAGAAAAACAGCGATTCCTTTTTAAGTCCCGTTGATTTCAGTGGGAGCTCTTGGACTTCAGTTATGCTCATTTCAATTCCAATTAGAGATGAGCGAACGTGTTCTTCCGAGCTTGATATTCGTGCGAATATTAGGGTGTTCGGGATGTTCGTTATTCGTAACGAACACCATGCGGTGTTCTGGTTACTTTCACTTCCTTCCCTGAGACGTTAGCGCGCTTTTTTTGGCCAATTGAAAGACAGGGAAGGCATTACAACTTCCCCCTGTGACGTTCAAGCCCTATACCACCCCCCTGCTGTGAGTGGCTGGGAAGATCAGGTGTCACCCGAACATAAAAGTCGGCCCCTCCCGCGGTTCGGCTCAGATGCCTGGTGAGTTAGCTGAGGGACAGTGCTGTTTGTACCGGAGCTGCTGTAGGGAAATAATTGGTAGTTAGTGTAGGCTTCAAGACCCCCCAAAGGTCCTTATTAGGGCCACTGATAGCTGTGTGTTGGCTGCTGTTAGCAGTGCCATTTTTTTTCTTCTCAAAATCGGCTCTGCAGAGCGTTGCACCTGGCATTAGGGACAGAAGTGCTGCATAGGCAGGGAGAGTGTTAGGAGTGAGTGTAGCCTTCAAGAACCTCAACGGTCCTTTCTAGGGCCATATTTATCCGTGTGCAGTACTGTCCAGGCTGCTGTTAGCTGTGCTGCATTTTTTTTTGCTTCCCAAAATCGCCTCTGCAGAGCATTCCATCCTCCATTGATACTGCAGGGAAAGAATTGTATAGGCAGGGCCACAACACAGTTATTATTCATAGAATATACGCAGTGCTGCCTTTTGCTTGTAAAACAAGTGAAAATAATTCTATTTGTCCTGCCTCTGTCCGTCCTAACGCCGGTGGTCACGTGTCGGCTGCGTGTGCAACCTGTAAAAATCATACGCACCCAGCTACGTTTTACTCCTGGCTTCGCCATTTGCTTTCCTTAATTGGGAAAAAAAATACCTGCTCTGCCACAGTTAATAACTCTGCTACCCTCACGTTCTGTGACACATTAGCAGGAAAACAGCACAGTTATTAAACTTCTCATGTTCATAGAATATACGCAGTGCTGCCTTTTGGTGCAAAAAAACGGAAAATAATTCTATTTGTCCTGCCTCTGTCCGTCCTAACGCCGGTGGACACGTGTCGGCTGCGTCTGCAACCTGTAAAAATCAGACGCACCCAGCTACGTTTTACTCCTGGCTTCGCCATTTGCTTTCCTTAATTGGGAAAAAAAATACCTGCTCTGCCACAGTTAATAACTCTGCTACCCTCACGTTCTGTGACACATTAGCAGGAAAACAGCACAGTTATTAAACTTCTCATGTTCATAGAATATACGCAGTGCTGCCTTTTGGTGCAAAAAAACGGAAAATAATTCTATTTGTCCTGCCTCTGTCCGTCCTAACGCCGGTGGACACGTGTCGGCTGCGTCTGCAACCTGTAAAAATCATACGCACCCAGCTACGTTTTACTCCTGGCTTCGCCATTTGCTTTCCTTAATTGGGAAAAAAAATACCTGCTCTGCCACAGTTAATAACTCTGCTACCCTCACGTTCTGTGACACATTAGCAGGAAAACAGCACAGTTATTAAACTTCTCATGTTCATAGAATATACGCAGTGCTGCCTTTTGGTGCAAAAAAACGGAAAATAATTCTATTTGTCCTGCCTCTGTCCGTCCTAACGCCGGTGGACACGTGTCGGCTGCGTCTGCAACCTGTAAAAATCATACGCACCCAGCTACGTTTTACTCCTGGCTTCGCCATTTGCTTTCCTTAATTGGGAAAAAAAATACCTGCTCTGCCACAGTTAATAACTCTGCTACCCTCACGTTCTGTGACACATTAGCAGGAAAACAGCACAGTTATTAAACTTCTCATGTTCATAGAATATACGCAGTGCTGCCTTTTGGTGCTAAAAAACGGAAAATAATTCTATTTGTCCTGCCTCTGTCCGTCCTAACGCCGGTGGACACGTGTCGGCTGCGTCTGCAACCTGTAAAAATCATACGCACCCAGCTACGTTTTACTCCTGGCTTCGCCATTTGCTTTCCTTAATTGGGAAAAAAAATACCTGCTCTGCCACAGTTAATAACTCTGCTACCCTCACGTTCTGTGACACATTAGCAGGAAAACAGCACAGTTATTAAACTTAGATTATTCATTCACTAGAGGCAGTAGGGCCTTTCGTTTTCAAAAAAGGGAAAAAATTATATTTGGCCTGCAGTCTTGCGCCAATTTATTTCCTGCCTGTGAAATCAAATCACTGGTAATACAGCATGCTGAGGGGTAGGGGTAGGCCTAGAGGACGTGGACGCGGCCGAGGACGCGGAGGGCCAAGTCAGGGTGTGGGCACAGGCCAAGCTCCTGATCCAGGTGTGTCGCAGCTGACTGCTGCGCGATTAGGAGAGAGGCACGTTTCTGGCGTCCCCACATTCATCGCCCAATTAATGGGTCCACGCGGGAGACGGTTATTAGAAAATGAGCAGTGTGAGCAGGTCCTGTCCTGGATGGCAGAAAGTGCTTCGAGCAACCTATCGTCTACCCGCAGTTCTGCGCCGTCCACTGCTGCCAATCCGAATCCTCTGTCTGCTGCTCCTCCTTCCTCCCAGCCTCCTCACTCCACTACAATAACACCTGCTCAGGAGCGGGAACACTCCCAGGAACTGTTCTCGGGCCCCTGCTTAGATTGGGCAGCAGCGGTTCCTCTCCCACCAGAGGAGTTTATCGTCACTGATGCCCAACCATTCGAAAGTTCCCGGGGTCCGGGGGAAGAGGCTGGGGACTTCCGCCAACTGTCTCAACAACTTTCTGTGGGTGAGGAGGACGATGACGATCAGACACAGTTGTCTTGCAGTGAGGTAGTAGTAAGGGCAGTAAGTCCGAGGGAGCAGCGCACAGAGGATTCGGAGGAAGAGCAGCAGGACGATGAGGTGACTGACCCCACCTGGTGTGCAACGCTTACTCAGGAGGACAGGTCTTCAGAGGGGGAGTCAAGGGCATCAGCAGGGCAGGTTGCAAGAGGCAGTGCGGTGGCCAGGGGTAGAGGCAGGGCCAGACCGAATAATCCACCAAGTGTTTCCCAAAGCGCCCCCTCGCACCATGCCACCCTGCAGAGGCCGAGGTGCTCTAAGGTCTGGCAGTTTTTCACAGAGACGCCTGACGACCGACGAACAGTGGTGTGCAACCTTTGTCGCGCAAAGCTCACCCGGGGAGCCAACACCAACAGCCTCACCACCACCACCATGCGCAGACATATGATGGCCAAGCACCCCGCAAGGTGGGACGAAGGCCGTTCAGCGCCTCCGGTTTGCACCCCTGCCTCTCCCCCTGTGCCCCAACCTGCCACTGAGATGCAACCCCCCTCTCAGGACACAGGCACTACCGTCTCCTGGCCTGCACCCACACCCTCACCTCCGCTGTCCTCGGCCCCATCCAGCAGTGTAGTTCAGCGCACCGTCCAGCCGTCGCTTGCGCAACTGTTGGAGCGCAAGCGCAAGTACGCCGCCACGCACCCGCACGCTCAAACGTTAACCGTCCGCATAGCAAAATTCATCAGCCTTGAGATGCTGCCGTATAGGGTTGTGGAAACGGAGTCCTTCAAAAGTATCATGGAGGCGGCGGCCCCGCGCTACTCAGTTCCCAGTCGCCACTACTTTTCCCGATGTGCCGTCCCAGCCCTGCACGACCACGTCTCCCGCAACATTGTACGAGCTCCTCACCAACGCGGTTACTGCCACGGTCCACTTAACAACGGACACGTGGACAAGCACAGGCGGGCAGGGCCACTACATCTCCCTGACGGCACATTGGGTGAATTTAGTGGAGGCTGGGACAGAGTCAGAGCCTGGGACCGCTCACGTCCTACCCACCCCCAGAATTGCGGGCCCCAGCTCGGTGGTGGTATCTGCGGAGGTGTATGCTTCCTCCACTAAAGCACCCTCCTCCTCCTCCTCCTCCTCCTCCTCCTCTGTCTCGCAATCAAGATGTGTTAGCAGCAGCATGTCGCCAGCAGTCGGTGTCGCGCGGTGTGGCAGCACAGCGGTGGGCAAGCGTCAGCAGGCCGTGCTGAAACTACTCAGCTTAGGCGATAAGAGGCACACGGCCCACGAACTGCTGCAGGGTCTGACACAGCAGACCGACCGCTGGCTTGCGCCGCTGAGCCTCCAACCGGGCATGGTCGTGTGTGACAACGGCCGTAACCTGGTGGCGGCTCTGCAGCTCGGCAGCCTCACGCACGTGCCATGCCTGGCCCACGTCTTTAATTTGGTGGTTCAGCGCTTTCTGAAAAGCTACCCACGCTTGTCAGACCTGCTCGTAAAGGCGCGCCGGCTCTGCGCACATTTCCGCAAGTCCCACACGGACGCTGCCACCCTGCGCACCCTGCAACATCACTTTAAGCTGCCAGTGCACCGACTGCTGTGCGACGTGCCCACACGGTGGAACTCTACGCTCCACATGTTGGCCAGGCTCTATGAACAGCGTAGAGCTATAGTCGAATACCAACTCCAACATGGGCGGCGCAGTGGGAGTCAGCCTCCTCAATTCCTTTCAGAAGAGTGGGCCTGGTTGGCAGACATCTGCCATGTCCTTGGTAATTTTGAGGAGTCTACCCAGGTGGTGAGCGGCGATGCTACAATCATTAGCGTCACCATTCCTCTGCTATGCATCTTGAGAAATTCCCTGCAAACCATAAAGGCAGCTGCTTTGCGCTCGGAAACGGGGGCGGGGGAAGACAGTATGCCGCTGGATAGTCAGGGCACCCTCCTGTCTATTTCTCAGCGCGTACAGGAGGAGGAGGAGGAGCATGAGGAGGATGAGGAGGAGGGGGAAGAGACAGCTTGGGCCGCTGCTGACGGTACACCGGCTGATTGCCTGTCATCCTTTCAGCGTGTATGGCCTGAGGAGGAGGAGGAGGAGGAGGAGGATCCTGAAAGTGATCTTCCTAGTGAAGACAGCCATGTGTTGCGTACAGGTACCCTGGCACACATGGCTGACTTCATGTTAGGATGCCTTTCTCGTGACCCTCGCGTTGCACGCATTCTGGCCACGACGGATTACTGGGTGTACACACTGCTCGATCCACGGTATAAGGAGAACCTGCCCACTCTGATTCCCGAAGAGGAAAGGGGTTCGAGAGTGTTGCTATACCACAGGACCCTTGCGGACAAGCTGATGGTAAAATTCCCAGCCGACAGCGCTAGTGGCAGAAGGCGCAGTACCGAGGGCAAGGTAGCAGGGGATGTGCGTAGATCGAGCAGCATGTACATCCCAGGCAGTGCAACAGTCTTTAAGGGCCTGGCCAGCTTTATGGCTCCCCACCAAGACTGTGTTACCGCTCCCCAGTCACGGCTGAGTCGGCGGGAGCACTGTAAAAGGATGGTGAGGGAGTACGTAGCGGATCGCACGACCATCCTTGGTGACGCCTCTGCCCCCTACAACTACTGGGTGTCGAAGCTGGACACGTGGCCTGAACTAGCGCTGTATGCCCTGGAGGTGCTTGCTTGTCCTGCGGCTAGCGTCTTGTCGGAGAGGGTGTTTAGTGCGGCTGGGGGAATCATCACAGATAAGCGTAGCCGCTTGTCAACCGACAGTGCCGACAGGCTAACACTCATCAAGATGAACAAAGGCTGGATTTCCCCAGACTTCTGTTCTCCACCAGCGGACAGCAGCGATACGTAAGCAATACGTAGGCTGCACCCGCGGATGGAAGCTACGTTCTCTCTCACCATCCAAAACGGGGACATTTCTGCTTCATCAATCTGTGTCTAATATTCCTCCTCCTCCTCCTCCTGCTCCTCCTCCTGAAACCTCACGTAATCACGCTGAACGGGCAATTTTTCTTAGGGCCACAAGGCTCACTCAAATAATTTTTCTGAACAATTTTTATAAGTTTCAATGCGCTTAAAAGCATTGGAACTTTAACTTGAACCAATTTTTCGTTACACTGGGCTGCCTCCAGGCCTAGTTACCACTTAAGCCACATTAACCAAAGCGATTAATGGGTTTCACCTGCCCTCTTGGCTGGCCATGGCCAATTTTTGGGATGTACATTAGTACTGTTGATACAGCAATTTTTGTGGGCCCTCGCCTACAGTGTAATCAAATTAATTTTTAGCCCACCTGCATTACAGCTGACGTTACCTCAGCTGTGTTGGGCAATGCAATGGGATATTTTTATGTACCGCCGGTGGGTTCCAGGGAGCCACCCATGCTGTAGGTGCACACGGAGTTTTTAATTCATCTGTACACTTCTAAAGAACCCCAGTCTGACTGGGGCATGCAGTGTGGGCCGAAGCCCACCTGTATTACGCACGACATTACTACCTCAGCTGTGTTGGGCAATGCAATGGGATATTTCTATGTACCGCCGGTGGCTTCCTGGCACCCACCCAGGCAGTGGGTCCACAGGGAGTTTAACCTACATGTGTCCACTTGTAAAGAACCCCAGTCTGACTGGGGCATGCAGTGTGGGCCGAAGCCCACCTGCATTAAGCACGACATTACTACCTCAGCTGTGTTGGGCAATGCAATGGGATATTTTTATGTACCGCCGGTGGGTTCCAGGGAGCCACCCATGCTGTAGGTGCACACGGAGTTTTTAATACATCTGTACACTTCTAAAGAACCCCAGTCTGACTGGGGCATGCAGTGTGGGCCGAAGCCCACCTGTATTACGCACGACATTACTACCTCAGCTGTGTTGGGCAATGCAATGGGATATTTCTATGTACCGCCGGTGGCTTCCTGGCACCCACCCAGGCAGTGGGTCCACAGGGAGTTTAACCTACATGTGTCCACTTGTAAAGAACCCCAGTCTGACTGGGGCATGCAGTGTGGGCCGAAGCCCACCTGCATTAAGCACGACATTACTACCTCAGCTGTGTTGGGCAATGCAATGGGATATTTTTATGTACCGCCGGTGGGTTCCAGGGAGCCACCCATGCTGTAGGTGCACACGGAGTTTTTAATACATCTGTACACTTCTAAAGAACCCCAGTCTGACTGGGGCATGCAGTGTGGGCCGAAGCCCACCTGTATTACGCACGACATTACTACCTCAGCTGTGTTGGGCAATGCAATGGGATATTTCTATGTACCGCCGGTGGCTTCCTGGCACCCACACATGCTGTAGGTGCACACGGAGTTTTTACTACATCTGTACACTTATAAAGAACCCCAGTCAGACTGGGGCATGCAGTGTGGGCCGAAGCCCACCTGCATTAAGCACGACATTACTACCTCAGCTGTGTTGGGCAATGCAATGGGATATTTCTGTGTACCGCCGGTGGGTTCCAGGGAGCCACCCATGCTGTGGGTCGACAGGGACTTCACAATAGGGAGTTGTACCTGCCTGTGTCTATGAATTAAAAAGCCCGGTCTGACTGGGGCATGCAGACACCTTGACAGAATGAATAGTGTGTGGCACATAGGTTCCCCATTGCTATGCCCACGTGTGCAGCTCCTGATGGCGGTGGCACAGGATTCTATTTCTCATTGCTTCTGTACAGCATTGTGGGCTATCGCTCCGCCACTTTTAAAGAGGGTCGCTGCCTAGCCGTGCCAACCTCTGCAGTGTGTGCCTGCGGTCCCTCGTCAGGGCAGACGCAATTCTAAATAGACATGAGCGTGGTGTGGCATGAGGGCAGCTGAAGGCTGCCCAGGGACACTTTGGTGTGCGCTGTGGGGGGGAGGGGGGGCGGTTGGTCAGCATGTAACCCAGGAGAAGTGGCAGTGGAGTGTCATGCAGGCAGTGATTGTGCTTTGTTGGAGGTAGTGTGGTGCTTAACAAAGGTATGCCATGCTAATGAGGGCTTTTCAGAAGTAAAAGTTGTTGGGAGGGGGGGGGGCCCACTCTTGCCGGTATTGTGGCTTAATAGTGGGACCTGTGAACTTGAGATGCAGCCCAACATGTAGCCCCTCGCCTGCCCTATCCGTTGCTGTGTCGTTCCCATCACTTTGTTGAATTGCCCAGATTTTCACACATGAAAACCTTAGCGAGCATCGGCGAAATACAAAAATGCTCTGGTCGCCCATTGACTTCAATGGGGTTCGTTGTTCGAAACGAACCCTCGAGCATCGCGGGAAGTTCGTTCCGAATAACGAGCACCCGAACATTTTGGTGTTCGCTCATCTCTAATTCCAATCCATTTAATTTTCCTTCTTTTTTTTGCGCGGAAGCAATAGCGCAAAAACGAAAATCAGACAGACCCATTTTTTAATGTTATAGGCAATGGGTGATAGAACTGAATGGAAAGGCTTCAGTTTGATTCCGTTTTCTGTCCATTTCATTGTCCTATTTAATTGATTTGTCTACTGGATGCATTTAAGTTTTGTTTAAATTCTGTTTTGCTATCTGTTCCATTAAAAAATAATAATAATAATTTGCGCACCCGCCATTCGGGACGGCGGCAGCATTACAAGCTCTCCCATTGAAAGCAATGGGAGAAACTCTGTGATTTTCCTGCCGCGGCTGATAGCCGCAGCAGAGGATTGCTTCTTCTCTGAAGTGATGTGAGGCTGTTTTGCCATGAAAACGCTTCGCATTCTCTGGGAATTCCCATGGTTCAGAGGGTGACATGGAGGCGGGATTCAGGGCGCTGTATCGCACTTGCCCGTGTGAAGTTTGCCTTAGGTCGGCATCACGCGGGCTTATTTGCATACTCCATACGCAAAGAACAGAGCCCATTGATTTCAATGGGTCCGTTCACATGTGCGTATTTTCCTGCGCTTTTTGGTTGCGCAAAAAAAAGCCCAGCATGCTCTATTTTCCAAAAATCTTCATTGAGGTCAATGAAGGTGCGCAAATGTTTGCAAAGTACGCCAGGAGATGCGTGAAACACTACGTAATTGTGAAAAAGAACACATCTGGAGCTTATTAGGCTAATAAACTATTTTGATCACTGAACACAAATGCACATCACCTGCGCATTGAAGAAGTACAGTACAATAAGCCGATGAATGTAAAAAAGTTCCACAAAAACGCTGCGCCCATGCACGCACAAATGCACATAAACCCGTGTGACGCCCGCCTTAGTTTAAGTCATGATTGAAAAAAAAATAATAAAATAAACGTAGTTTAGCATAACTCTAGTTGCAGGTATATGTGTCAATTTTTTCTAATCTGTTTAGAATATACTTGCAGCATTTCTTAATTACTATTTTATGCTAATGTTATGGTTTTCAATCCTTACAATAATATATTTATCCTATTGGACTCTTTGTTTTATAAACCTTATTTGCAATGTTTTTATACTCAAGCATAAACTTTAACAATAAAATGTACAGTACCAGCTCTGACCATTAGGTGGCGGATACTTCTCACTACAATGTACTCGACTTGCACTGAATGGCCACTCTAGTAGACATCCCCATCTAGTACTATGTTGAACTTCCTTTGGCCTTGAGATGTGCAGTCATTCTAGGTGTTCTGCAGTGATATTGGGCAGGAAGCTTCTTGTAGCTGCTGCAAATTAGATGGAGATGCAGAAATGCTCCCAACACTTGACAGGAAGGGTTTATCGATTCATGCTGCTTCCTGACCCTCCATCAGCTCGGTGCAACAGAAATCTGGATCTAGTTGCCCAGGTGATATTTTTCCATTGCTCAATTATCCAGGTTTTGCGCTCTTTTGCCCCCCTGGAGTCTCGCTTTTCTGTCACTCTTAGACAGCAATGGCGCTGGAACCCTTCTGTTAATAGCGCATCTGTGCTAAGGAACACTGGGGCACATGTTCGTCTTAATAGGCACTCACGGCAGCTCTGGGCGCTTTCAGAAGGCTGCCATGACATCCGGACAACGCATTGTGATCTCAGGGTTAACAGCCACATTCGGAGTTATCTCCACCTGCGGCCGTTGTGGGCAGGTTTTAGCCCACTCCATATACAGTCATCCAATGTACATGTATGGTGCACGCCAGGAAGGGGTTAAGCAGCACTACATAAGAAAACTATATCAATGTGGTATTCCCATAATTGTATTGACCCGCAAAAAGATAACCTGTCAATTTTACTGCATTGTAAATGCTATAAAAGCAAAATATCCCTAAAAATTGCGCAGTTGTATTTTTTTTTGTTTCACCCCACAAAAATTCTTCAAAGCTTTGTAATGTATTAAATGGTACAATAAAAAAGCATCCCCCCCCCCCACACACACACACACAAAAAGCAAACTCACATGTAGATATAAAAAAGTTATGACTTTTTTTTTTAGGAGTAGGAAGGAAAAAATGAAGATGAAAAAAAATCAAAAAGAAGTGTAGTGGGAAGGGGTTAATAGTAATGATGATCATTAATAATGCCATTCATACTAAGTAGTTATATGTATTATGGGGACAGTTATCAATGTCTCCAGCATCTGCAGTCGATGAAGAACACCATAATAGCCCTTTCCAGTTGTCTCAACTACTCCTTAGTGATCTTGGTTCTGAAAGGGAACTGGTCACCAACTACATTATGGGGCTCAAAGATGAGGTAATGGGGGGAGCGGGGAGCTGTGTCTGATACTTATGGGTGCTCCGTTCCTGCACAGTGTCCCCGTGAAGTTGGCACACGGCAGTCTGAAGAGTCATGCTTTTCTATAGAGATGAATGGGAGAGCACCTGCACAGAGACGGCTGAAAAGAGCCCTCCTGCATACGCATGCCAACTTCATGGGGACACAGCGCAGTAATGGAGCACCTGTAAGTATTAAACACAGCTCCCCGGAGTCTCCATTCCCTTCCCCTTGGGGGGCTCAAAGGTGATGACTCGTTCCCTTTAAAACAATCTCTGAATAAGCAATCCACTGTGGATTGTGCCTGCTGAGGATGAAGGATGGTCTGAACATGTCCCGTGTCATGCAAGCCCATAGTAAGTGCAATCTCATATGTCTGCCTCTCTATAACATTAACCCGGTGTAATAACAAGCTCATATTGCTCCATGTAGTAAATCCCGTGTACCAACAAATGGAGGAACCACATCTGAAAACCAGCGCTGAAAACAGTGCAGACTGCTTGCCTCAAGGAATATGTAAGTGCCCAGTGTGCTTTAGAAGTACTGTTGTAGCAATGGGATGCCCATCATATAACATTCACAGTCTGTTACAACTGAAGGTTACAGTAAATACTATATGGACCATAGGCAAAGACAATAGAGTGTCAATAAACCACTCCTTCACAGTTACATATTAAACTAGTTATGACTGATCACATGATGGTGACATCCATCACAGGTCCTGTCAGCACACGAGGTGTCATTTATTGGAGTCTCCACACAGGTGTGCAGCTCTCTCACAACCAGCTACAAACTTCTAGACTGACTACTGCTGTATCCATAGCAACTGAGGCAGCAGGGGTTTGTGGGGGATGTAGGCCACCCATAATCCCTCATTCAGTGCAGAAGGATAAAGGACCTGTGATGACATCATGCGATCACAGGTGCTGTCAGCACACAGCTGCTGTCAGGCTCTGCATGTAACTCACACAGCATGCATGGACTCACAAACAAGTGGTCGTTAGCACTTTGATTAAAAGGGTTGTTCAGTTGTAAACTGTTGATTGCCTATCTTCAGAATAGGTCATCACCCAGGACCCTCACCAATCAGCAGTTCTTTGGACGAGTGTGTTTGTACACAGGGCGGATTTGTACAGGAAGTAGATAGCTCTGTTCCTAATACAGTGGCCAGCCTTGGTATTACAGGCAAAGTTTTCATTGAAGTGAATAGGAACTTGGCCTGCAATACCAATCACGGCCACTACAGTGGGAACTGAGCTGTCTAGTTCCTGAACAAATAAGCTCCATGCATGAGTGCAGTAGCCCAAAGAGCAACTGATTGGTGGGGGTCCTAGATGACGCATCCCTGCTTATCTACTATTGATAACCTATCCTGAGGAAAGTCAATCAAGAGTTTACAACTGAACCGCTTTAAGACCAGAGTGTTTCGTTCCTAAAGGACCAGACACTTTTTAAGCAATTTTTTATGCATGTGGTGGTTTCATGGCCCCACTTTTTTTTTCTTGGGCTGCCAAAATTCTCCGTACTTTGTTTTTTGGGACATACGAGGTTTTTTTAACATCTTTTTTTTACTGATTTTTCTTTTGTTTTATTAGGGGTAATGTATACAAGAAGTAAAAAAAAGAGGTTCTTTAAAATGCATAGTTTTTACTTATGCATATTTATGACAAAGTGAAAACACAACGTTAGAAATCTTTATATTTTTTTCTGAAAAAATTACATATTGCATTGACATAAGTATTCAGACCCTTTAAATTTAGTTCTGGGGGCTTCCCATTTCTCTTGATCATCTTTAAGAGGTTTCTACACCATGATTTGAGTCACCTGTGGTAAATTTAGTTGTTTGGACATCATTTTAAAAGACACACCCGTTTCTATATAAGGTCTCACCGCTCACAATGCATATCAGAGCCAAAATCAAGCCATGAGGAGGAAAGAACTGCCTGTAGAGCTCAGAAGCAGGATTGTGTGGAGGTAAAGATTTGGAGAAGCTACAACAAATTTCTGCTGCACTGAAAGTTCCCAAGAGCTCAGCGGTCTCCATAATTGGAAGAAGTTTGGAACAACCAGGACTCTTCCTACAGCTGCCGACCCACCAAACTAAGTAATTAGGGAAGAAGAGCCTTAGTAAGAGAGGAGATCCAAGAACCCAATGGTCACTCTGTCTGACCGTCAAAGATCCTGTGTGCAGATTGGAGAAACTTCCAGAAAGCCAACCATTACCGCAGCCTCCGCCAATCTGGGTATAATGGCAGAGTGACCAGAAAGAAGCCTCTCCTCAGTAAAAGAGACATGAAAGCCTGTCTGCAGTTTACCAGAAAGCACCTAAAGGACTCTCAGACTGTGAGAAACAAGATTCTCTGGTCTGATGAAACCAAGATTAAACTTTTTGGTCTCAATTTTAAGCATTATGTCTGGAGGAAACCAGGCGCCGCTCATAACCTGCCCAATACCATCCCTACAGTTAGGCCTGGTGGTGGAGCATCATGCTGGAGGAAAGGGAGACCGGTCAGGGTGGATGGAAAGCTGAATGGAGCAAAGTGCAGAGATATTCTTTATGAAAACCTGATGCAGGGTGCAGATGGAGCAGAAGGTTCACCTTCCAACAAAAAAAAACACAGGAGCGGGGACAACTCTGTGAATGTCCTTGAGTGGCCCAGCCAGGGTTCTGACTTGTACCCAATCCACCATCTCTAGAGAAACCTGAAAATGGCTCAACAGATGACAACCTGACAGAGCTTGAGAGGATCTGTAGGGAAGATTGGCATGGTAGCATCATACCCAAGAAGATTGGAGGCTGTAATCACTGCCAAAGGTGCTTCAACTAAATACCGAGCGCATGATCTAAATACTTAAGTCAATGCAAAATATTAGTATTTCGTTTTTAAAAAGCGCATAAAAAAATAAGCAGCAGCGGACCCATAAAAAAGCAGCTGCGGGGGACGGTCATCTCCCCTGCTTGCTTGGCAGAAGACCCCACACCGGCAAGGAACCCGGAAAACCCTCTGTGAACACCCGAACGCGGAACGCGGGAAAAGAGAACCGGGGCACGGAGGCGAGGAAACGGAACGCCTAACCCACAACAAACCGGGACCTTACCTTCACCGAAGACCTCCGGTGAGGTCTGCATACCCATCGGACCCCGCACAAGTCACTCTGGGAGAGCCGGGGACACTGCGGCCTGGACGCGCCTAAAGCCGCGGACTAGATTTCCGGCCGCGAGAACCGCGACTAGACCCGGTAAGAGCCGCGGGAGGGGGGAAGGCCTCGGGAAGCCACAGAAGACTCTGGGGACCCCCCGGGAATAGCCGCCCCACCGAAAGACTGCCGGAACACCAGAACGGGCAGTAGCGGGTGTCGCGCCATAACCCCTAGGCCGTGACAGGCACAACCCAACACCGCAAGAGGGGAGCAGCCTGGGGGAGCACCCGGATAACCGGAGAGACTCCCCCCCTCGGACCGGTGACCCCCCCGAAAATCGATCGGGACGCAGCGGCCTAGCGATAACAGAAGCCGCGGCCTAAATTTCAGCCGCGGCACCAATAATAAGCCCCGCCCACTACACCAGACAGGGGAAGGAGCCGAGAGGCAGTAAAGAAGTGTGGAGATACCACACAGCCACACCAACGCCGCAGAGAAAGCCCCAGAGAGCAGCAGAGACACAGGAGGCCCAGAGGTCCCCAGCAAAAAGAGAAGGGGAGGGGAAAAGCAAAAAACAAAAACAAAACCACCCAAAAACAGTGGGCAACCATAACCACCACACGAGCCCCATCCCAACCAGAGGAAAAGCACAAAACCTAACACATAAAAACAGAAAAGATCCTAAGAGACTTTTATCCGGGCCTGACCCCTGACAAACCCCCAAAAGAATAAAACAGCAACAGAGGGGGGAAAAAATAAGTAAGAGAGGGGGGAGAGGATACAGACAGCACAAAACAGAATAATTAAAAGATACCAAAAACAGGAGAGGGGAAGACAAAGGTGACAAAGAAAAAGAAACCAACAGAAACACTAGTCGCGGGGCGAACTAAGGACCCCAGACAAACAGAGATGGAGCAATAGATAAGGAAAGACAAGCCACATCCGCAACAAAATTAAACTGCAATAAAACCAGAAAAACATCAAGAACAGGGAAAGATACCTCAGCAAATCAACCCGCATAAACAGTCAACCTAAAAAACATGGATAAATATCTAAACGAAAAAAATGCGGGCACCTCAACAAGGGCAACACGCCAGCCAAACACAGACAAAACGTCAATGGGAGGACAACAAAAGAACAAATCGGCTAAAAACATCAAAGAAAGAGAAAGCAAAAACACACACCAACCTACATCCCCCTCGAAGAACTCCCCACCACGTACCGCGGTCTTATCAGACACAGACCACGAGACAATGGACACTTCCTCCATACAAACCAATGACCAACCAACGAATAATAACATGGACATAACCCAGGCGACACTGGTGGCACAAGAAGTCTCAAAAATGCTTCTCCCCCTATTCGATAACAGACTAGAGGCATTGCATAAATCCATAAATTCAGCATTATCCCAAATCACAGACAACACCCAAAGGCTGACGGAACTAGAAACAAAAGCCCAGAATACAGAACAAATCATAGCAAACTTGGAAGCCTCGCTGCAAAGAAATCAGTCAGAAACCGAAACGCTTCGGGAGAAAATCGACGACTTAGAAAATAGACATCGCCGTAATAATCTTCGCTTTGTGGGAATACCAGAGACAGTAACCAATAACCAGCTAACAACCTACCTAACAACTGAGCTACCACGAGTACTCCAACTCGACATACCTAACGACCCCTTAACAATAGAAAGAGTTCATAGAATCGGCCCCCAGGGAGAGGGGCGCAACAACAGAAGCAGACCTCGCCCAGTGATAGCAAAATTCATGCATTGGGCAACAAAAGAAACAATCCTACAAGCTTACCGACGACAAGGAGAACTAATAATACAAGGATCAAAGATCTTACTGTTCCAGGACTTTTCAGTGGCAGTATCGCAAAAACGCAAACTATTTACCCCAATCTGCAAGACCTTACATGAACAAAACACACGCTTCCAATTGCTATATCCAGCAAAGCTCCGAATCCAAGATGGCAATAAATCTCTAATATTTAACACCCCGGAAGAAGCCAGAAGACACCTGCGCATGGAAGAAGAAGGAGAACAGGGATGAGAAAGAGAGGGAGGGGGGGGGGGGGGGAGAAAAAAAAAAGAAAAGAAAGGAAAAGGAATTGCTCAATTGCTATTCACCATGACCCTGTTCGAAATATCGTGGATGTGGCATTCGTTATACAAAAGAATTTAATACTGAAAGTTTATACGTTTATAACTATGTTTTTCATGTTTTTTGTGTTTTCTGTTTTTTTTCTGACCCACTTGACCTTTAGAAAACGGACTGAAAGGAGGACCGGAGGGCCCCGCGGGCATGGCACAACCAACACCCAGTCGCATCCACGGCTCGCTGGGACCGAAGGATGTGACGACAATATAGAGGCAAAAACCACGGTAATTATAGCCGACACACACCAACATGCCCACAGACTTAGAGACTACTGAATACCAAACACCCTCCACAATACAAATACTGTCCTGGAACGTAGACGGACTAAATACACCCATTAAAAGAAAAAAAGTACTCACACATTTAAAAAGATATAAACCAGACATAGTGTTTCTACAGGAAACACACTGGAAAAAAGAGGGAAAAGGGGAACTAAAAGCACCATGGATAGACGCATGCTATACAGCCTCACACACATCAGCATCACGAGGAGTAGCCATTTTGATTAGGAAAAACACACCACATGTAATATTACAAAACATAGCTGACCCGTATGGCAGATATCTAATAATGAGAATCAAAATGGAAGAACAAATATACACCCTGGTGAACGTATATGCCCCCAACACAAACCAACCGGCATTCTGTACCACGCTAATAGAAAAACTACAACCGTACCTAAACGACAGAATAATTATGGGAGGAGACTTTAACAGCGTACAAGACGAAACACTAGACAGAACAGGGCCATCCACCCAAACAACCTCAATCACACATGCACTACTAACACTGAAAGAACAACTCAATCTGTGTGACCCGTGGAGACTCCTGAACCCCACCAACAAAGAATACACGTGCTGCTCTAATGCACACCACTCATTTTCGCGCATAGACTTTTTTCTGATATCAAACAGCATTTTTGAACACCACCACCAATCAGTAATCCACCCAATATCCCTCAGTGACCATGCACCGATAACAATGAAACTGCAACTGACAGCCCCGCGAAGGCTAACAAAAATATGGAGATTCCCCTCATTCCTGTGGGAATCAGAGGATCTCAGGGCATACCTGAAAATAAACTGGAATAATTACGCAGATGACAATAGGGCTCACATAGAGGACATAAACCTATTTTGGCAGGCTTCAAAGGCAGTGATGAGGGGCCACATCATAAGCTACCTGTCACATAGGAGAAAAAAATTCCACACAGAATTCGAGGCATTACATCACTCCCTCCTGGAGGCACAAAAAGAACATATGAACTCCCAGGACGACAATTCATATCAAACCTTCCTCACAGCAAAACATTTATTAAACACATTTGTACATACCCACGCACACTGGCAAACACAACTAACAAAAAACAAGTTCTATAGATGGGGCAACAAAACAGGTCGCTTGCTGGCCAACCTGGCCAAACAAAAACAACCACACAAACCAATATTGACATTGAGACAAGCTAATGGAGACAATCTCACAACAAAACAGGAAGAAGTGACTCAAATACTACACGAATACTTTGAAAACCTATATAGGGCAGAGCCGACAAACATGCAAGACATAAACAGCTTTTTAGAATCTGTGAACCTACCAAAACTAACAGAAGAACAAACATCTCTACTAGACGCCGACATACGGGAGGAAGAAGTAAGAGAGGTGATCTCGAGGGCACTAGGGGGAAAAACGCCAGGCCCCGACGGATTCTCGACGGAATATTATAAAATACTAATAACAGATATGGTGCCAATACTGACCCAACTCTATAATACAATATATAAAAACGACACACAAACAGAAGACTTCGGAATATCAAGAACGATACTACTCCCCAAACCGGGTAAAGACCAGACAGATCCAAGATCCTACAGACCAATAGCACTGTTAAACTGTGATTATAAATTCCTGTCCAAAATATTAGCCGATAGACTCCAGCTAATCCTCCCGTCCATACTAGACCCAGCACAGAAAGGCTTTACACAAGGGAGAAGTGCTTTAAAAAACATCAGAGCCGCCATAGCGGCGACGGTCATAGCACAAAACCCTGAGAGCCAAATTACAATGCTGCTGAGCCTGGACGCAGAAAAGGCCTTCGATAAAATGGCCTGGCCATATTTAAACAGACTGCTGGAAAAAAGGGGTTTTGGACAGATTTTTATGAACTACATAGACACAACACACACAAGGGCCACCACGACTCTCACAGTCAATGGCCTTAACACCCCCAACATAGACTTATTTAGAGGGGCCAGACAAGGTTGCCCCCTTTCACCACTGTTATTTAATCTATCAATAGACCCACTGCTTAGGTACCTGACGCAAACAACGCTATTTACAGGAGTCACCTGCGGAGGAACAAAGATAAAAGTAGAAGCCTTTGCAGACGATCTTTTACTGGTGATAGACAACCCTAGGGAAACACTAACACCCTTACTACAGGACGTGGAAAAAATTGGCAAACTCTCGGGTTACACTTTAACCCCTTGAGTGGCACGCCCGGAAAAGTTCCGTGACGAGCTCCACTGCTCATAGCAACATAGCCCGGAAGATTTCCGGGCTATGTATCACTATGGGAACTGCAGAGCACAATGCCACAAGCTGTGACAGTGTGCTCTGCCTGCACAGACCCACAGAGAACAAAGCAAGGGCTTTGAAAAACCAGCAGAAGATATTGCCGACATGTCGGCAATGTCCTGCTTTGTTTACAGGTTGCCATAGAGACCATCGGCTTGTCAGAAGCAAGCCGATGGTCTCTGTGGCAGGGAGAGCTTGCTGCTTAGCTGTCAGAGGACAGCTAGGTACTAGCTCTTACAGCAGAGATCAGAGAAAACCTCCGATCTCTGCTGTGTTAACCCTTTACATGCTGCAGTCTATGTGACTGCAGCATGTAAAGGGCTGTCACTGCAGCATGTAAAGGGCTGTCACCATCAGACCCCCGGAATGTGATCAGGGGTCCTGATGGGTCCCTGTGGAAGTCCCCTAAAGGGACAAAAAAAAATAAAAAAAATTTTAAAAATTAAAAAAAAAAAAAAGTTAAAAAATTATTAAAAAAATAAAAAAAACACTTGTCTCCCTTTACTTTGTAAAAAATCAAAAATACAATCACACATGTGGTATCCATGCGCGTCGTAATGACCCAGAGAAGGAAGTTAATACATTATTTAACCCCTTAATGACATGGCCCCTTTTTTCTTTTTTCCCCATTTCTTTTTTTCCTCCCCCCTGTTTAAAAAATCACAACTTGTCCCGCAAAAAACAAGCCCTCATATGGCCATGTCAATGGAAAAATGAAAAAGTTATGGCTCTTGAGACGCAACTGCAAAACTAGTTGAAATTCAATGGTTAGACCATTTTAAAAAAACTGCCCTGGTGGGCACGACAGGGTGGTAGGAAACCTGCCACTCAAGGGGTTAAACCTAGACAAAACAGAAGCCTTACTTCTAAGGGGGCAGGCCAAACCTCCATGGGCAACGCAGTACCCATTCAAGTGGGAAAAACATGCAATACAATATTTGGGAGTACAAATCACGAGAAATCCCTCCAAATTATACAGCACAAACATAGACCCCCACATCAAAAAACTAGAAACGACCCTAAACACGTGGAAAAACTTCACGATCTCTTTTCTGGGAAGAGTAAGCCTATTAAAAATGATAGAATTTCCACGTCTATTATACATACTACACTCACTACCTATCTTCTTAAAACTAAAAGACATAAAGAAAATAAACTATCTATACAGGAAATTCATATGGGGAGGGAAAAGACCGCGCATCGCGCTCAAAATATTACATAAACACAGAGAGAACGGAGGAACCAACTTACCCAATATACGAGACTACAATCTAGCGGCACAGGCACGAATTATTCATGACTGGATTCATTCCAAGTCACACTTCACAAACAAACCACTCGAACAAGAAATGGCCGGCCCAACACGACTCCAGAATATCCTCCACTGCTCATACGCAGAACTCCCAGGAAAAATCAAAAAGAACCCCCTGATATTAACGGCTTGGAAAACATGGAACAAACTGCGTAAAGATAACCAAACATCACCACAAGTATCGCCATACCTGTCGATAATGAACAACCCCAACTTTCAAGACGGTAATCCCCATAATATATTCGCGGAATGGGAGACCAAAGGAATACACACAATAGACAGACTACTGCACACAGGGGAAAAACGAATCCTAACATACGACGAAACGAAACAAAAATACCCTGAGATCCAAATTCCACTATTTTCATATCTACAAGTAAGACACTACATCACAGAACTCATACCACGACTTCAAGAACCCGACTGGGCACAAGTAAACGACATATGGACGGCTAGGAAAACAGGCCCACAGGGAATGATCTCCAAGCTGTACAGGACAATAAGAAACATGAGGGAGCAAGATGACATTGACTCGGGGGTTGGTAAGTGGGCCAGGGACAATCCTGATTTCACACCTACATTGATAATGAAATCTCTGACCTCAGCACACAGATACCTACCATCAGCCAGATTTCTGGAGATGAGACTGCAAATTGCCCACAGATCATACATAACCCCAAGTAGGGGATTCCAAATAGGAACTTACGACACCCCAAAATGCCTTAAATGCCAGGCCCCATATGCGAACTTATATCACAACCTATGGACCTGCCCCCCAATACAGGACTTTTGGACACGAATAGGAGAATACACAAAAACACACCTGACGAATTTCTGCCCACAAGAACCAATATGGGCAATATTTGGCTATTTAGACCCTGAAGTCTACCATTGCTCGAGAGGCGTTAGAAAACTGCTGCACTTTATAGCAGCAGCAGGACTAAAAGCCATTTTACAAACATGGATACAACCAACAGGGCCCCCGTTCAGACTGTTCCTGGACAAGCTAGCGTTCCTGTTCCAGATGGATTGGGCGGAAACCTCACTTTTCAGAGAAAAGAAAGTACAAACTTTCTTTGAGACCTGGGGGAGCTTCATTCAATTATTACCACAAAGGGTAAAAGACAAATTGAGAAACTGTTTCTACTACACCTGCTGGTTCCAGGAACAGATAGCAATGGGAGACACACCGATTTAGGGTGATACACAGGTCGTGCCATAGCCCGCGGGACCTCCGAAAACTTTGAAAATCCTCAACATACAGGTCAGTAGACCAAAAATATCCGTGGTCAAATTGGGTCAAAGGTTAGATTTCATGCATATAACCTGTTTGATTTAAAGTTTTATTTTAATTTGTTTAGTTTAATATAAATAACACAAAAAATGCAGGCTGGGACAATACGGCGAAAAAAGAACCTGCAAGAATATTGTAATGTCATATGTTTGTCCAGACCTGTTTAATAAAGACAAAGTTAAAAAAAAAAAAAAAGCGCATAAAATTTTTTAACATTCTGTTGTCACTTTGTCATTATGGGGTACCGACTGCAGAATGAGGGGGAAAACTGGATTTCTTTTTACATTTGCACAAGGCCACAACATAACATATAAAAAAATGAAAGGGTCGGAAGACGTTCCGAATGCATTGTAAGGTATTGTTGGGTCATAAGAGGGTTTCGGTTGGGTAATTTGTGGCATCACAACTTTACTGTAATGAAAACAAAGATCTGGTACCGTGTTAACAATCCGCAACTAGAGGTACTAAGGAAAACCGCAAGAAAACTCCACCATACCCTGCACAAGGATGACCGTCTGAAAACCATATTCCCGGACCCTCCGCTTCTGTGTTACAGGCAACCTCCTAACTTGAGGAACTTTATAATCAGGAGTGCATTACCCTCTGACACACAAAAAGGAACTTATCCCTGTAATGTAAGGAGCTGTAAGACCTGCTCACATGTACTGACTGCGGACAGGATACGGATCCCCAACACACAGCAGGACTATAAGATCCAGGGGACATTCACATGTTCCTCGTCCAATGTTGTGTACCTGATCATGTGCAGTAAATGTCCTGTTGGGGGTCTTTATGTTGGAGAAACAGGACAAAAACTGAAAGCCAGGATGAGATCCCATCGCCACACGATTGAACACAGAAGAAGAGAATTACCTGTGGCCGAACACTTCTCTAGCCATGGACATGACATAGGAGATATGAGAGTTTTGATATTGAAGGGTGGTTTCAAGTCACAAAACCACAGAAGAATTTGGGAGTATAAATTGATAACAACCTTTGACACGCTGAATACTGGGTTAAATTATTCCCCAGGATTTATGCGTGAATGGGAAGTGTGAGACTTGATTGCACAGATAAGACCCCCATCAACAGTAATTCAGGGACCATAAACTTTCACTCCCTTATCAGTATTTAGCTAAAAATGTTTGTGTATCTCTTATAACAATTCAAGCCTGTTGACCTTTTCCCCCCCTCCAACAGTAATTTAGGGACCATAAAACTTTCACTCCGCTATCAGTGCCTAGACAAAAAAAGTTTGTTTTCTGGTTTGCAGAATTCCTTTTAAGTGCGAACCAATCCCATCCATATCTGTGCCTTGTCATAAGTATGTATGTTATAAGTGTGTATAAATATGCATGCCTCTTCAGATCCAATCCATTTAAGCCGGAAGAAGTACCCTGCGTTGGTACGAAAGCTCGCTATTATTACATCATGTATTTTTGTTAGCCATTAAAAGGTATCATATCTACAAGATTACGTAGTTTCTCTTGCTGAGAACTTTACTGTGACATGACAACTAGTGTCAGGTGAGCTAAGGGGCAGACATACCATTGTTACCGTATGCCGTACTTACACAGGGGGCGCTGTTGTCGGCGCCCACCTCTGCAGTCAGCCAAGCCCGCAATGTTTATAGGGTGGTCCGGACGATAGTTACTACTTGGGAACATCCCCATACTCCCTCAGTACACATCTCTGCAGCACTTTCTAGGCTGCCAGCCATCATAAGTGACACTAATCTTGGCAGATGACATCATTATCTTGTGACAATAAGTAAGCACTATTATAATAACTTGTACGCTTTGTGACTTGCAGTGGATCCAGAAGCTGTTACCGTCGAGCAGCAGGCCAGCACTGTTTTCCAGATTAACCAAGGAAAGAAAACAATAGATATTTACTGGCTCTTTGATGATGGAGGTATATAGAGTATATAGGGCCAGTAAAAAGGCCTGCAATTATTACCTTATTAACCCCTTCCAGTACAAGAAAGTATACATATGTCCTGGGTTGGAAGGGATCCTCAGAAAATGAATGACATACCATCCGCAGCAGGAGCCTGCATCTCACTGCATCAATGAGAGCCCTGATCCCCACCATTAACCCCTTACATGCCATGATCAATATTGATTGCAGCATGTATGGCCTTAATATAGCAAGGCAGCTCCCTTTGTGATGTCATTGGCTCTCTGCCATAAAATAGCGGAGGGTCAATGGGTTGCATGCGAAGGTCTAACAAAGGTCTCCAGGTTTGCCATTTCTTTTAATGTAGAAGAATAGCGATAATACACAGCAGTGCAGAAGTGCTGCAGTGTATTATCTGAGTGATCATAAGATCACAAGTTCAAGTTGAGTAAAGGGTCATAAAAAAGTGAAACAACATAAAAAGATTTACTCATACAATAAATTGAAAACACTTTTTATCCCACACAGCAAACACTTAAAAAAAAAAAGTTGGAAAAATCGAGACAAAAAACTGAAAATTGATCAAAAGATAATATGTACCCCAAAATGGTACCAATAAAAACAGCTTGTCATACAAAAAACAAACAAGCCCTCACACCTCTTCATCCATAGAAAAATTATGGGTCTTTGAATGCAGCAATGTAAAAATAAAATTTTTCAAAAATAAGGGTTCTATTGTAAAACAAAAGTGAAAAAAAAAATCTCTATATATAATTTTGGTATCGTTGTAAGGGCTCAAACACACAATCATATGCGTAAAATGCTGCGTGAGTCTCTTCCTTTGGGTGCATTCAGACGACCGTATATCGGACCCCCTCTCCGCCCCTCTGCGCTACTTGCAATGAGAGCAGGTGGGAAGGGGGCGGGGCTAAGTTTAATGAATTTGCCCCGCCCCGCCTCTCCTCATTGAAAATAGTGCGGGGGGGGGGATGGAGAGGAGGCAGAGAGGGGGCGGGAGCTCAGAGCACTGCTCCTGGCTCTTCCAGCCTCCTCCCCCTGCAGAGAGAGACGCCGTATATCGGCCGGCGTGAATACCCGGCCGATATACGGTCGTCTGAATGCACCCTTTATCTGAGAATAAAGCAGTGCTTTAGCAGTTTGTGCTAGGGCCCATAAGCCAGCAGAGAGCCGGCTACCGCCGCGCCTGGCAGTGAGTATCTCACATTCGTGGTCATGCGCAGCGTATCTTGTTTCTTTCTTTTTTACCAAAAAACCCCAGCTGTGTTTCATAGCGGGGTTGCGTATGTATCGTCACCCATAAGCGATGTATTGCGTATGGACAGCATTGCATACGCTGCCCATTCAAAAGTATCAGGCTCTCACTTCATAATGCGCAGTGAAATAGTGCACGCTGCTATCTTTTTCACATGGGTATCTCCATGCAGTGTTTATACGCTAATGTGAATGGATCAATGAAAATCCACTTACTTTCATTGACTCCATTCACCGTGTATCACACGACCATGCATCGTGCGCGTAATACGCAATGAAAACACGGTCATGTAAATGAGCCCTTATTGTACTGACCCACAGAAAATGTTATCCTGTCAGTTATACCGTATAGTGAATGTTATTTTACAAATTGGCAGAATTGATGTTTTTTCACGCTACCCTCCAAAATATCAATAAAAGTTGTACAATGCATTATATATACCCCAAACTGGTACCAATAAAAACTACAGCTCGCTACACAGTGAGCTGTATGGTTATGTTGATGGGAAATGTGGCGATGAAAATCCTAAAATATTGTCACACCCTGAGGTCCACAGTAGGCCGCACCATTATGGGGTTAAAGGAAAAATTAAATATTCAAAATTAGTATAAGTCCCGTTACTCTCCGTTATGGCTCTCCTCACCAACCCCTTTCCTATGGCTGGTGTGAACCCAGGGGGTCGCACAAGGCTGAGAGGACTGGCCTAAAGGTTAGGCTGCCGCCCCTCCTACAAGGTATCGAGAAGGGATAAGTGTAATACGTGGTTTAATAGCCTTCTCTTCCTGGCAGGACTGACTCTACTGATCCCTTACCTGCTGACTCGTAAAAAGAGATGGGAGAAAGTTAAAATCCGAGTTTTTGTGGGAGGACAGATCAACAGGATGGACGAAGAGCGCAAAGCGTGAGAATGTCATATACTGTTTGAGATACATAGCCTTCATATAATAAACTGGAATGGATCACATTCTGAGAAAATCTGCTTTTCAAGAAACTATATGCCTGTTGATAAATTGATATTGGAGTTGGAGACGCTGTCATCTGTCCTGACATCTCTGCTTTAGTCAAAGTAGCACCTTTATACTGCACTCTCTGAGGGCAGCATTATGTAGTCGGCGGCTCGCTGACTGCAGTGATCCGTTGTCTTTTGTATGGGTTAATTAGTTTGTCAGAAACTTGTATTTTATCAGTAGCAGCCACACATAGGGGAATACAGGAAGTAGTCCTCTATATTCATGAGCTGCAGGCTAGTCCCACCAACCTCACCCTCCAACCACAGGTTGACAGCTATCTGCATATTACTGTGCACAGGAAAGACAAATAGGAAAAACGAGGCGCTCAGACTGTAGAAATGGCATCAGGTGTATAATAAAGACATAGTGACAAGTCAGACTTACTTACACCAAAAGGGTGAAGACGCTACTTGCGCTAATCACCCTATAAAAATCCTAGCAGGCTCTCACCAAGACCACCAGAAGCTCCAAGGATCAATAAAAACTATTTATTATGCTAGCGCATTTAGGGGGTACATTAAAACATCCCCCTTTTTCAGAAGCAATAATTACATATAATTGAATAAAGATAATAAACAGTATGACGCACCTATAGATAAATCACTAATAGAAACCCACTCTTCCTTCCTTCTCATATCCGAATCAGCATCGGAAGTGATGTAGTCAAGACCTCCTGGCCAAGTCCAATCAGCATGTCTTCCAACCTGGAATGCAATGCAATCAAACTCACAGGCGGGGCATGTGCCCTGCAACAACCATGAAAGCTGCTGGGAAGGAAGAGAATGCGGCTTGTGTTTCAGCTTCAGATGCATCGCCGCAATGTACAAATGCGGGAGCATGAGGCCTATGGCTCATAAATAGGCCCAGTGGAGAAGGGGCACAGTCTGTGTTGCCGAATTACATTACTGTGTATAGAGACAGCTATCAATCAGTGGCTGGAGTAGGGGTGGGCGGGGCTAGCCTGCAGCTCATGAATATTGAGGACTACTTCCTATAATCCTCTGTGTGTGTGCTTCTAATGATAAAATGTGAGCCTCACATATATGTAAGTCAGACAGTTTATTCAAATGAGTCAGTATGTGAGCTTATTAGTAAGTTTGGAATCATCATATCTGTTACAGGCAATATGTGAAATGAGGCATTGTATAGAATGCCTAAAATGGGACAACAAGTTATGAATTTTTCACATTTTCTAGACATTCTATACAATGCCAAAAGGCGACGTATAAAATACTCCCACCAGCAGTGGACTGGGGGCCCACCTACTCCCAGGCACCCTATTTTTTCCCCTACACCAAAACATATGATTACACTTATTCACATTATCAACCCTCATCATCTTCGTCCAGTGTCCTCTACAATCCAACCCCCATCATCTTCCATTGTCCCCCACAGCGTGACCACCATCATCTTCTGCCAATCTCCCACAATCCAACCCTCATCATCTTCTTCCAGTGTCCTCCACAATCCAACCCCCATCATCTTCCAGTGTCCGCCACAGTGCAACCACCATCATCTTCTTCCAATCTCCCACAATCCAACCCCCATCATCTTCTTCTAGTGTCCTCCACAATCCAACCCCCATCATCTTCCAGTGTCCCCCACAGTGCGACCACCATCATCTTCTGCCAATCTCCCACAATCCAACCCCCATCATCTTCTTCTAGTGTCCTCCACAATCCAACCCCAATCTTCTTCCAGTGTCCCCCACAATCTAACCCCCATCATCCTCATCCAGTATCTCCCACAGTGCAACCACCATCATCTTCCTCCAATCTCCCACAATCCAACCCCCATCATCATTTTCTAATGTTTCGCAATTCAACCCCCATCATCTACTTCCAGTGTCTCCCACAGTCCAACCCCCATCACTTTTATAATCTCCCACAATCCAACCTCCATCATAGTCTTCCGATGTCCCACAATCCAACCTCCATCATCTTGTTCTAGTGTCCAGCAATCCAACCCTGGGACTTATGTCTCCAGAGGTGCTGTATCTGCTCCCAAGGCGCGTTATGACTAGAGTCATAACCCATCCAGCTCCTCAGCTGCCCCTGATGCCACCACTTCAAAAATCTGACTTAGTAAAAAAAAGAGAGATACGGAGAAGGACTCCCTGACCAACGTCGTGGGGCACCAAGGGACTTGTAGACGCAGGCGCTGCGTGCTGCCACTGGGTCAAAACTGGGGGGGGGGAGAAGTATTTTGCTGTTTTTCAGTAAGAAGTCCGGTACTTTAGTTTTGTATTTCTTGTTACATTTTGTATACATCTGTTTTTCAGTAAAGGCCTTTTCATGACTCTTTAGTGCTTGTCATGCTATATAATGCCCAGCGAAAGCATAGATAGCTTCTGTAAATAAAACACACATTTCATTCATTCTATTGATTATCTAGGCATCCTAGACATTGCTTGCTTATTGCCTGTAACACATTTCATGCTTAACTGGCATTCACAGTACAGTGTATATGCATTAATGCCATTAACTACGCTTTACTGACAGTTTTTAGCCAAGTGCTACTTTGTTATTTCTGTTGTTTCAGCCTGTTTCTCTTTAATGTCTTACAGGATGATCTCTTTGTTAAGTAAATTCAGAATTGGTTTCCATGCGGTGCATGTTCTACCAGACATCAACCAGAAACCAAGACCTGAACAGTAAGGACACTGCCAACCTGCACAATATTTGTGCCCAAAATGTACAAATAAGTCCATCATGACAGGTTCCACTAGGTGTTGGAATCTTTCTGCAGTGACATTGGCTCATCCAGACAGGAAGCGTCTTGAAGCTAGCGTAAATTAGATGGTGATACTCCACCTCTGAAATCCATATCAAAATCGACATCTTTTTGACACGGTTTTTCGCGTGGCCCCGCATGCAGAATCTGCCCAAGGCAATATCCATAGGTGGAATTCAAAGTGGAAAATCGCATTTCCACATCAAGAAGTGAGATGTCAGATGCGCGCAAAAACGTGCCAAAAACATGCAGATTTGATATGGATTTCAAAGGCGGAATTCATGTGGAAATGTTCCATGGTGAATTCTGCTGTGTGATCATACCCTAACTCTAACCTGCGGGTCAACTGCAGAAATTCCGCAGCAAATCCGCAGCATTTCTGCAACGTGTGAACACTAACTAAGGCCGGCAGCACACGGCCGGATTTAAATTGCGGAATCCGCGATCGTCAGCCATGCGGACGATCTATGGCATTCCACATCCATTAACAAAAATAGAAAATTTGCATGTCTGCTTACACAAGCGGACAGTGATTGCCATTTGCGGTCACGGAAAAAAATTAGCAGTATGTTCTATTTTTGCCTAGATTCTGCGAGGACGGCTTCCATTGAAGTCAGTGGAAGCCGTCCGACCCGCAGCCTTTCCAGAATGTCAATTTCAGAATTGCTGCGGGTACCCGCGTCATTGCCTAGCGACTGCATGGGAAAAGCAGTGATTCGAAAAAAATCTGTATTGCACATGTTCGATGGCGAGCTGTCTTGATCATCCGCAATACAGATAATTACAGGTACACGCGGATAATGGCCGAGCACAAGGTCGGACTCCGCTGCGAGCTCCTGCATGGGGAATCCGACCCGTTCCTGTGCAGCCGGCCTCAGTCAGGCACTATGGAATGGTAGTGGTAATAGTGTGACAGTATTATTTTGGCCTCATATAGTAGTATTGGCAACCGCAGATGTTTAGTGCCTTTTGTTCAGTTAAGGTCCTTTTACACGCAAATATATTCTTTCAAACGAATGAAAGATTGAAAGATTTAGGCTCAATGTCCACGGGCGTATTTGATTTGCAGAATCGGCAAGGGTGCAGATCTGCAGTTCCAGCCTCCATAGGGAAGTATGGGGCGTCCGCAGCTCAATTAACACATGCAGATTGGATTTGTGGATGCCATGTGTGGAATAGAAATCGCAGCATGCTCCATTTTACCACGGATTCCGTGTGGATGGGCTCCAATAATCTTTATGGAAGTGAGCGATTCACAATGCATCTGCAATTCAATTGTTGATGCATTGTGGATTTGTAGGCAAATACCTCTCTGGTTACTTGGAGACCAAGGAGGGGGGTGAAGAAAACAGGGTAGACAATCACTTTGGGCTTGTGATTTTTTTTTTTTTCTGCACGGATGATCCGCACTACATCTGCGTACATCCGCACGGAAAAAAAACACATATGCCTTGGTGCTCGTCCCTGTGCTCACTTAAGACTCCAGCAACACCTTCTAAAACTTCTAAGCCCCATTTACACTTAACGATTATTGCTCAAAATTCCCTCAAACAATGTCTTTTTAGCAATAATCGTTGCGTGTAAATGCTACCTTCGTTTGCTTTTTGGCTGAACGATGACTTTTAGTTGAGTTTAAAATCCATCTTTGGATGGAAAGCTGATAGCAGGGACCACATGCTGTGGAGTGATTCTCCACGGAAGCGCTGATAACATTGTATTCAGCTGCAGTCCAGCACCAGAACAAAGGGCTGTATAGCGATAACAGACCACCTGCTGTTATCTGCATACAGTGAAGGGAGCCTCATTTACATGCAAATGAAGCTAATAAGCTACTAATAGGCATTAGGCCCATTAGCAGCTTATGCAAAATGATCGCTCAAACTGTCATTCTCCCTATCTTTTGAATGAATTTTGAGCAACCATCTTTGCATGTAAATGGGATTTAGTTTACAGTATTTTCTCCACACCTGTCTAAAACTTTTTCGCAGTCCTGTACGTAACACACAAGTGAACTATGAATGTTTGCTGACAGTGTGAAGCGGTTTGAAGATCTCATTGCTCCGTATATGTTGAACGATGGCTTCAAGGATGAGCTCCTGGTAAATGAGATGAGACGCGACTGTCCGTGGAAGATATCGGATGAGGAACTCAAGAGAAACAGGGCCAAGGTATGAATCCACAGTGTGTGCGGGCAGCGCCATGCAAAATGCCTCCTGCAGGATGTTCTTGTGGACATTTTAGGGAAAGGATTAAAGGTCATGTCTCACAAAGTATAAACACTGCTGGGGGCCGCAGCGGACCTGTGTGCAGAATACAGTAGTAGCAATATGAATAAGTCTTTGTCCACAAGCTGCAGAAAAAAATTTGTGCAAAATCTGCAAAAGTCGCCTGGTACAAAGTCACAGTTGCATTTAAATGACTTGCAAACTAATTTGTACGGCGATCCCCTCTGTGAATGAGATCTCAGCAAACAACTAATGAACAATCATCGTAAAAGCAAACAAACGCCTGTCATTCGGGAGTTTCAGTATCTTTTGCTGAGCAGTGATAGTTTCTCTGTGTTTAGGCTCCTTTTTTTTTGGAGGGGGGGAGATTGGGGGGCAGGGGTTTTACCACATAGTATAAAACTGCTATCTGACAAACGTTTTTCTGCTCTTATTAGAACAATGCCCGTTGCCAGAAAAGGTAAATGTCCCAGCGCTCTACACATGGCCTGGCTGGACACCCTGTCACAGGACCTGAGACCACCAGTTCTACTAGTCAGAGGAAACCAGAAGAATGTCCTAACAATGTACTGCCAGTAAGAAGTGCTCCATTACCAAACACTATCAAAGGCAGATCAAGGCTGCTGGAAGATGCGAGCTAACAGCAAACGTCTCACTGGCTACATCATCTAACGGCTTGTATAGGATTTGTCCCTGTGCCGGCACACTACATAATTGGCATTCCCACAAGTTAATATTGTCTTTAGAAGGTTACATTGTGCATCCATGATGAGAAAATAAAAAGATATAAAATATATACAGAATATAAAAAAGTATAAAGGAAACTAAATGATATATAGTAATATGTATATTACAAAATAAGTAATATATAACATAGTAATGATATGTATATTAAAAGAACACTAACCATAAAAAACTAATAAAACATGCCATAATAAATCCTCTTTTATCAAATCAATCTTCTTATACTAATGTTTATTAGTATTTACTAGTACATTCAGTATATTTTACATGTATAGCATACTATTCTTAAAATGTTTCTCATTTTGCTGAACAAGCTGTCATGTGTGTACATGAGCAGTAACACTCTTTCTGGACAATTACATGACTTGAATATGACAATTGTGACCAGTTTTCACCTCTGCAGGCTTTATATTTAATGGTCAGATTTTCCTGAGGGTTCAGACTTAGCTGCTATGGAGTTTTGCCATACACCGCACACACAGAAATGATTAGATCCTGCTCACCTATCCGCTTTTCTGACACACACAGAAGCAGCAGAACATAGAGGACATTATACAGCAGTACCGAGCAGTGTAGATGTGAATTCAGTACTGGGGTAAGATAAAACACTGAAGGAATGTTCACATAGATTTTTTTTACATTAATTCCACCACTAAAACCAAGGCGTAAATCCACACACAGATTTAGAACTGTCAATGGGCAGAACTGGATCTGTGTAAAATTGAAGATTTTGTCTATTGATGGAACGAAATGGAACAGATGCAATTGCTGCATTTTTTTAACATCATTCACAGTGCAGCAAAAATTATGTTATCGTTATTCTGGGGCCAGTATGATTACGCTGATACCAAATTTATTTCTTTTTTCTATGTCATACTACTTAAAAAAAAAAACTTTTTTTATAATTTTTCTGTTGATGCAGTTGTGTAAGGGGTTGTTTTTTCAAGGTGACCTGTAGTCTTTATTGGTACTATTTTGGGGTACATATGACTTTTTGATCGCTTTTCATTCAATTTTTTCCTGGAGATGGTGTGACCAAGCCAATCTGGTGTGCAAAACCACCTCCACAGGAATCGGCACATGCGCTGTGCACGGATGAAGCCAGTTCACTTAGCTTCACTGCATATGCGCCAAAACCACTTAAGGATTCTATGATACTGTGAGTTCAGGTCAACATATTCTCACTTGGGCCAGGACACTTGTCTGTAACACAGGTGTAGGAATATATAATACACTCGTGTGAAAGCGGCCTTTCTCCAGACAATTCACTCAGTCCAAAAGCATTTTCAAAAAAGTTCAATGTCAGTGAGTTTAAATCAAACCTCATATCAGTGACTCGTCCTCCCAAAATCTGGATGATTATTATCAGGTGTGCTTTAAAGTGTGGTCTAATACTGAGCAGTGATGATCCCTGTTGTCTGTGGATATACCAAAAATAGTGTGCAAAAAGACTTGAGACACCTGGCCTTTAAAGATTCCCAGATCTTGCACAATTTGACCATCCAACTACCTACTGTACACGTTAGTCATTATTCCTTTTATATGCCTTTCAGGACTGCACTATGTACAAGCCACATCTAAGGCCAGGCTCACACAAGCGGGTCGGATTCCGCGTGCTGATATCTGCAGCGGGAGACCTGCAAATGATCACAGAAGCGAACTGCGTATGGTGACATAAGCGTGCAGTTTTCCGCGTGGGTATACTGCGTATGACAGCAGATTGTCTACTCAGAAGAATGAATGCACGCAGGGAATAAAATCAGAAAATTGCCTACCTCCTGGAAACGCCCTTTAATCGCTCAGGCGACCACTTATACAACATTCTCTTGTGCTGTCATGGTAAGAGCTGCTCTGAGAGCCTTCAGAATGGGATACTGCCCTCTTGGCTTGGCTGGTTTATACTACTTTTTTTGGAAGTAGTATAAACCACTTTAAGAAAACAAAACACTTATTCTTGTGGAGGAAGAGCCCAGAAGAATAAGCGGAGGTTGCAGACAGTCTGGATGCTGTGTTGCTCTCCAGATTCTGTCCTGCATTGTCTGCCCACAAATTCCTGCTTTCTTTATACGATTTGTTATCTGGTCGCCTATAAATATGCGTACGAATCCTCATACATATGCAATGTTAATTGCTTGTGTACTGCCAATCGACTGCATCCATAGAGATCTATGGAGCCTATAAGCGCAGAATCCGCGGTAAACTACAGTTTGCTGGGATTTTTCTAATCCTCGTGGAATCCGCAATTCCTACCCGCAATTGTGAGAAAAACTTCGAAAGTCAATGCCTTTAAACGCCCATGTGTTACCACATATCATACGCATGAATGGCGATCGCGGAATCCGCAATTTAAATCCGCTTGTGTAAGACCGGCCTTACCTAGAGCGACCCTTCCCAATTTGTAATTTTTCCCCATCTAACATATATTATTTCATATAAGTTTGTTTTTCTGACATGTTCTCGACATGAGATTTATAACCTGCTACAATAAATATCCAGATTCGTATGTATGTTCAACTCTGATCAAATGTAATAGATATATGGGTTAATAAAAAATATTAATGACACATTATTTGGCGTTTTTCTACTATGCAATACCCTGCATACAACTCAAAGGTATCTGGTAGTGTTTAACGGGAGCCTGTCATCTGCCTAGAACACCATAAACTAACTTATGGTGCTGGTAGGACAGGTGACAGGAAGCTAGGGGATGTATTTTTCATACACACCCACTTCCTGGTTCCTGTGGTGTCTGCCTGTAAAGTCTGCTCACTGGATGAAAATCTGACTCTTCAGAGTCCAGTGCGCTCTACCATAGACTTGTATAGGAGAGCTTGCACATGGGACTCTGAAAAGAGTCAGATCCAAGGCTTGTGGTATGATAACCAATGGTCCTAGGTTATGCCAGGAAAACACTACAATTCCACGACACTGCCATCACTGGCCTGTTGATGCCCAATGGTGTACCAATGGGACTCAGCTTTGTGCTGTTTACTCCTGATGTGGACTCCGCCATCCATGGGAAAACTGGATTCGTCACTACTTGCAACCTTCTGCCAAGGTCCATTGATGTATTTAATGGACCCATGTGAGACGTTGTTTAGGGTCATCAGAGGTGCCCCCTGTCAATCTACCTCAATTAAACCCTAGTTGATGCAAGGTATGCCCCATGGTCATTGTGAAAATTTGTCTATCTTCCCTACTGTTGTACTGCTGGGTCAGTTGGTCCACCAGATGTACGCCCAACGCTCAACTCTAGGACCAACCACATGTGGCCTGCCACTAGGTGACCATCGGTCGGATGTCTGTCCATGGTTCAACTAGTCTTGGACTATTCTTTATACCGTGGTTTGGAAATGGCCAACAAGTGAAACTGTTTCAGAAATACTGAACCCACACCTCCGGGCACTAGCAATCTGGCCATAGGCAAAGCCACTCAGATTACCACGTTTACCTATGACTGCCCAACGTTGCCTTCAGCTACGCAGAGAGGTCAGCACATTATCTGTGATGCGGCCATCACGTAGTACTGCATTACTGATCACAAGATGTCACACGCCAGCTGTTCCTTTGGCTGCCTGTCCACTGGCGCTTGCTTATTGTGTTACCCGCCATGATAACCTGGTGGCGGCTAACGCAGTGAACTCTTTCCATAATATTGCTATGGAATGCGCAGCCGTGGCGTCCACGAGCGGACAATCATAGCGATTCTCCGCTCGCGGGATCTAAATCGCGTCATGCCGAGATTCACTGCGATTCTCCGCGGTGAGCCTATCTGTCAGATAGGCTCACTGCAGGGAACTAACAGCGGCTCCCCCGTAGCGGAATATCGCTGGCAATATTCCGCAACGGCCGTAGACAGGGGGGCTAACGCACTTTATTCCAGCTCTGGTGGATTTTGTAGGAACATTTACAAAAAAGCAAAGCCTGATGATCTGTGGGAACATAATCATTGTAAGTATAAAGGATGCCCCTGCATATACTTATAAGGAGGAGCTGCAATAAGTACGTGCATGCTTTAACCTGCGTCCATGTGGACTGCAGTAAGGATGTAGTGTGTGCATAGTTTTATAATTCTGCTACATCTCTGTTCCCTGTCCCTGTGAAGAGGAGAAGCCGTCCTTTGGTGCACTCAGCTTCTCCTTTTCACATCACATCCGCTCTGATCTCCCCCAGACTTGATGTACTGTGTCAGTGTCTCAGTGCATCTGATTGTGAGCATTACATCTGATGTGCTAATAAGGAAGACGGAACAATATCTCTGCAGCGCCACCTTTTTTTTTCTTCTATCGATATTCCATTATTATTAATGAGATAAGTAGGTTAAATGTTTAACTAAAACCATATATGGTGAAGAGTATTATCAGTATTGTAATAGTTTGAAAAGTTATGCATATATGTGGTAGCTTCTATAGGAGTGGGGAGCCCATAATTTATGCTAACGTTCATATACGATTAAGGGTTAACTAACAGGTGTAAATCTAATGAGATCTCTTCTTATGGAAGGAAGTAGTATGATGTAAATGAGGTGATCAAGATCTGGAAAGATCAAAACGCGTCCTCGGGACGTATTTAGTTTCTTTGTTACTATGAGAACAAATTGAACAAAAGCAGAAGAAATTTTATCTCTAATCTATTGAAAAACAGCAGCATTAGTGCAAGCCAATGTTAGACTCTTTATACAAGCCTTATAACAATGACTGGGAATTGCGTTGTTATAAGCCTTGTATAAAGAGTCTAATATTGGCTTTCAGGAATGTTGTCTTCCAATAGGGGGCGCTGCAGATGTATTGTTCCATCATCCTTATTTGCATATTTCCCAGAGGAGCATGCATGGCCTTCTGAGTCTCCTCACTCCCCTTATAGGAAACTATACCTCCTGATCCGATGTGCTGAGACACTGTCACAGTGACATGGTTAGAGTACCAAAGGCTACAGAAAGGTGTGCAGTGTTTGAACATGGTGGGGATGTACTGAAATGTTCTCTACACCCAGAGAAAGGTATTTTAAAGTATCCTCACATATGACTCACCTAAGGGATCCTTCACAGGAACCTAATGACAGAGTATTCGATGCGGAATACGCTGTGCCAATCTCCCATGGACTCCCATGTTGCCGTAATTGCACGAAATACGTGTGCAATAAAGCTCGCAGCATATTTTATCTTGGCGCATTTTATGCACACATACATGCCAAAGCAGTGCATGGCGAACGGCGTCCAGCAGCAAGTACACAATGTCGTTGTGTGTGACTGTAACATGCGGGCGGCATGCAGCAAATTGCGCTAGTGTAAAGCCGCCCTCACCCTGAGATAACTGGAAGGCACATGACCATAACCATGGATAGCTAGACCTGCAGTTTTGGATATACCCCATTCATAGGGGTTAACTTTCAGATTTTAGTTTAGCCCCTTAACATTTAGGTATAAGGGTGGACACCCACTGGTGTTATATTCTCTCTTGCGCTGCGAGAGCAAGTAAAAACACTCGCCTCGCAGCGCTAGAAAAACACCAGTGTTTTCCATGGGGCCAGCGGCAGCACCGCTAGCTACATTGAAAACATAGAAAGAAAAAAAAAATACTCACCTCTCCGCCACTCAGACGCGTCCTCTGGCTGGCTCAGCCAATCAGCACAGCCCTTTCAGGAGGCAGGGATTTTAAATCCCCCCTGCTGAAAGTGCTGGACAGTAGTGGCGGGCAGCCAGCCGGAGGACGCGTCTGAGAGGTGAGTAATGTTTTTTTTCTTTTTTTAACCAGTTAATGATGATTTTTCAGGGAAGGGCTTATATTTCAAGCCCTTCCCCGAAAATCATGCTGCGGGGGTTGCCACAAACCACTGCTTTCAATGGGACCAGCAGCAGCGCCGATCCCATTGAAAGCAATGGGATAGCATGGTAGACTTCTGCCACAGCTGTCATAGCTGTGACAGCTGTAGCAGAGGATTCCTTCATCCCAGTGGTCCCTGCGGAGATGAAGGGAACTCCTGCCACAGCTGTTACAGCTGTGACAGCTGCGGCAGAAGTCTGTGATATTCTCCCTATGTTTTCAATGGGGCTAGCGCTGCTGACGCTGGCCCCCTTGAAAACACTGGCGATATCCGGGCGTCATCCCGGCCTCTTTCTTGTGCTGCGAGGCGAGTGCTTGCACTGGCTCTCGCAAGAGAGAATAAAACACCAGTGGGTGTCAGCCCCAAGAGTTTACCTATATTGGAAAAGTTGTGTGTATGTTTTTGGGATGGGGGGTCTGCAGTCATGCCACATGTAGATTAGTAGGTACTAGCTACAGGGGAGAAGTAGTGTTGTACCAAGCTGCTCCTTAGGAAATAGAAGATTGGAGAATACGGAGTAGAGGCTGTGTGAACCAAGTACAGACATAAAAGGCAAATTATTGTACATGAAGCTTCAATAATATGTTAAAAGGCAAAATCAACTAAAAAAAGGAAAAAGAACTGTGTAATTACTCATGGATTTGATTCCATGACCAGAACGCCTTAGTAGCAAACTCTTGATGGGCTTATTTTTAGGAAAGTCCATCAATAGTGCGACGCCCAGAATCCCTTCTGATCAGCTGTTTTTAAGACCAGTGTGCTCCTACACTGAGCTGATTTCTACAGGAAGCAGACAGCTCCATTCTCACTGCAGTGGCCAGGTTTGATATTACAAGCCAAGTTGACATTGACATGAATAGGAACTTTGCTTGTAATACCAAGCCTGGCCACTGCAGTGGGAACAGAGCTATCTGCTTCCTGCAGAAATCAGCTCAGTGCACAAGCACACTGGTCCAGAAAACAGCTGATTGGCCGTGGACTTCCACTAATCTGCTATGGATGGCCTATTTTCCAGATTTGCTCATCAATAGTTTGCAACTGGACAACCTCTTTAAATGGAATGTGGGGGAGAGAAATCTGAACCACACTCAGAAAGTGTAAAGTGTGTGTATGAGTTCTTTTTGGGGGGAAGTTCAAAGGGTTAGGACCAGGTTGTGGGTGTGTGGTAACACCTTATTTTTCTTGCACAGGGCCCACGTAAACAAAAACTCCAAGAACTGAACTCAAGCGGCCACATTAAGTGGTTAAATAAGAGAAAAATCCGAGCCTTTTACACGGGACTAATTGCTGACGACCTCCGCAGCGGCGCTAATATGCTCATTCAGGTACTGGGTACCTCCTTCATCTGCAGCTTGGGTAGAAGTGTTGTATTTGTCCACAGCAGCCAATCACAATTTGTCTACTATTTCTCCAGTGCAATTTAAAAAATGAAAACTGACCTTACCGTAGATAAGGGAGCCTTCACACCTGCGCTGGGGATTCCTGCTCCGCTCGGGAAGCAGGAAAGGGGAATCCCCACAGCCGGACAGTTCCGTTCCTGGATGGAACCGCACAGCTCCAGTCAGACCCCATTGACTATAATGGGGTCTGCCCGCTTTACGCCCAGCTGCCTGGTTTTGGGATGGAAGAAAAAATGCTGCATGCAGCTTTCGACACAGTTGTGAATCCACCCTTAGGGCTCATGCTCACAGACGGGGTTTTGCTGCAAATCCATAACAGCTTTCTGCCCGCGGGTTCCGTAGCAATGTCCATCCATAGCATGCAATGCAAAAGTGATTGTTCCACGCACACGAGCGGAAATCAACTGCGATTTTGGAGCGTTTCCGTACGGATGGCTTCCATTGAAGTCAGTGCAAGCCGTCTGATCCGCAGCCTATCAGGAATGCTGCAGACTGTCTTTTGTGAGAGGGACGGGGACAATAAATCACTTAGGCCTCCTGTCCATGGGTGATTTTTTTCACTGCGTTTCCCGCGGCCATAATCCAGCCGCGGGGAACACTTTCCATACACTTAGTATGGAAAGCGCAGCCCCGCTGTCCACAAGCGGAGAATCATAGCCATTCTCCGCTCGCGAGATTTAAATCTCAGCATGCTGCGATTTGCCGCAATTTTCCGCGCTGAGCTTATCTGTCAGATAGGCTCAGCGCGGAGAGCCGTCAGCTCTTCGCTGCTCTCTGGCGGCGGCTCCCGCGGCAGACATCTGCCGCGGGATATCGCTATGCCCATGGACAGGTGGCCTTAAAGTGGTTATCTGAGTAATTTTTTAAGTGAGTGCCCTCATACGTAAAAATAAGAGTTCCTATATTCGCCTCACCCAGCTCCCCGCAGCTCCGATCCCCGCTGTGACACTTTCTCTACAGGCAGCGTGTGCCCAGGAAGTCACACACTGCAACCAATCATAGACCTTGGGTGCTTGAAGGCTGAGGTCTGTATCTACCTGCAGCATGCTGTGGCATCCCGTAAGAAGGTGACTGGAGCCTGTCAGCACAGACTTGGCATAGAGAATAAAGCTACAGGGGGTCGGGGGAGATTAGTATAGGGCAGTGATGGTGAACCTTTTAGAGACTGAGTGCCCAAGCTGCATCCCAAAATCCACTTATTGATCGCAAAGTGCCAACACATCTGGGGCGGGGCTTATCACAACATCTGATTTTACCTCAATCATTATAAAAAGGACAGGGCTGTTTCAAAATATACAAGGTGCAGATTTTGACTGCTTTTTGGATGCAGAAATGCAGCTTTCTTACAGCATCTTCTTCTGGTTCCTCCAGTCCCCCGGGTCACGTCACCTCCAGCCGGACAGATTCTCTTCTTCATCCACTACTGTTCTTTCTCTTTTTCGTCCATTTGCTACAGTTCACTTTCTGCAGGTCAGTGTACCCAGTCACTAGTGACGTAGGGTTCACTGCGTAGCAGGAAATGCGGAATCCTCGGCAGCCTGCTTTAGCACGCAGGTGCGGGGTCCCTGCCATTAGTGCTCATATGCACATGTGCAGCCGTGGCAATAGCCTTGGCGAAAAAGCAGGCTGCCAAGGATTTGGCATTCCCTGCTAGGCAGTGTACACTACGTCACTAGTGACCTGGTGAACTGACCTGCAGGAAGCAGAATGCTGAGAATGGACACTACATGACAGGACATAGAAGAATCCACTGGCTGGAGGTGAGGTGACCCGAGGGCCTGGAGGAGCCAGGAAAAGATCAGTGGGCTGAAGATGCGGTAAGATGACTGACGGGGGAGGAATACGGAAGTCTAGAATATTTTTTTTCTAATGACAGAACCCCTTTAAGAAAGAATCTATCTAAAACAAAGGGTCATAATGTTTGCTTGACTGGCTTGTGACTTCTTCAGGTATCTGGCCAATATTTGAAGATGAGCCAACACAGACTGACAAATATTAAGATGAGTCAGCACGATGAACAATAGAATGTCTATGTGTACACGAGCGTGTAGACCATTTTTGTAAATAGTATATAAGATGGGCTGAGAGTATATGGGCAGGAGGCTCGCCTATGGATCTGATGAGATGCCTGGGACCTTTACCCTGATTTGATGTGACTCCTGCCTCGATAGAAATCAAGGGCTTTATTTACAATGGGCTCTGGGTCTCTAGAGCGATGGCAGTATTTTAGGGCCGCTATAGACCAGACATGGAAGGGACCATTTTATTTGTAATACTTCTGTCTGCTTTATTGTCCTGTGTCTTGTGTCATTGGGTCCCAAAATCAATACTTCCACTATAAGGGGGTATTCCAGGCTAATGCTATGGATGAGATGTCCTCAGGATGGGTTATCATTGGTTGACCAGCTGAGGTCCACCTCTTCAATTTGCCGCTGATCAGCTGATTGCATTTCTAGCCTTGACTACCAATGACTATATCCAGCCCCGCTGTACTGACAGTGAGCCAGAGGATAAACTAATGTAGCGGGGATTCTGAGCGGTGGATCCCCGCTGGTCGACTGTTGATGGCCTATCCTGAGAAAAGGTCATCAATTATAAAAGCAAGGAATAACCCTTTAATTGCCAACATATTCCTTACATATACTTTTGATGTATATCTATATATATAAAATTGAATGTATGTCTGTCTGCGTGCGTGCGTGCGTGCGTGTGTGCGTGCGTGCGTGTTTGTCCTTTATGCGCTACTACACCATTCATCCGATCGCCATGAAACTTTGGGAAGTTGTTGAGTACACTCCTGGGAAGATTATAGGCATAGTACAAATATCCTACGATAAATGGCGCGCGAGCTTCGTCGAAAGTTACGCCCCCCCCCCCACGTAGATCGAATAAGTAAGCCACCTGCTATTGTGATGTCATCACTGATGTCATCAACATCGGACGCCCTTGAACATGCCCCAACATGTTCTATAAAGCTGCATTGTGATGTCATTAAGGCTCTATTATGACACGTACAGCTTGGAACCACTAGAGCACGCCAGCCAATTACCATTGGAGTTGGAAGTGGGTAAACAAGTACTAGGATATCTTCCTAAGAAGCCACAGCAGCCGGATAAATTGTATGTTCCACCCAACGGCTATTTTATTCAGCCCGCAAGGGGGAAGCAGCGGCCTACAAAATCTAATTCTCTCATTTCCTGATGTCATAGATAGATAGATAGATAGATAGATAGATAAATAGACTGTATGCAATAACCCTGATAGATAGATAGATAGATAGATAGATAGATAGATAGACTGTATGCAATGACACGTACAGCTTGAAACCATAAATACTAGAGCACTCCAGCCATTTACAGTCAGTCTCCATTGAAGTTGGAAGTGGGCAAACATGTACTAGGCCAGTGATGGCGAACCTTTTAGGGACCGAGTGCCCAAACTACAACCCAAAACCCACTTATGTATCGCAAAGTGCCAACACGTCAGGGGGCGGGGCTTATCACAACGTATGATTTTACCCCCGTCGTTTTAAAAAGGACAAGGCTGTTTCAGAATAGACCGGGTGCAGATTCTGACTGCTTTTTGGACGCGGAAATACTGCAGAATGTCCTCAGCGGAGATTTCTGTGGAAAATTCTGCAGCATTTCCGCATCTAAAAAGCAGTCAAAATCTGCACCCGGTCTATTCTGAAAGAGCCCTGCCCATTTCTGCCACATGTACACATACCCCAGCGGTAATAGTGACACCTTCACCCCAGCGATAATAGTGACATCCCACAGCAGTAATAATAGTGACACTCCCCCCATTAGTAATAAGAGTGACATACCCCAGCGGTAAACCTCAGTGGTCGCTGCTGCCGTCATCTAGATATATAAAAACGTAGTATGTATGTATGTCTGTCTTCGCAGCAACGCGCGAACATGCCCCAACATGTTCTCATAAGCTGCATTGTGATGTCATTAAGGCTCTATTATGACACGCACAGCTTGGAACCACTAGAGCACACCAGCCAATTACCATTGGAGTTGGAAGTGGGTAAACAAGTACTAGGATATCTTCCTAAGAAGCCACAGCAGCCGGATAAATTGTATGTTCCACCCAACGGCTATTTTATTCAGCCCGCAAGGGGGAAGCAGCGGCCTACAAAATCTCATTCAGGTAGGTAGGTTCAGTTCTTGGAGGTTGGGGAATGCTTATGGGCAAGGCCTTATGTCTCATCCCAACTCGATTATTCAATTCTAAGCGCAAAAGAATTAGCGTCCAAATTTTATGTACGGAATTTAATTCTCTCATTTCCCAATGTCATAGAAACTTGAAATTTGGCACGAGCATTGATTATGTCATAAATAGGAAAAGTTAATGGGTCCCAACTCGATTATTCAATTCAAAGCGCCAAAGAATTAGCGTTCAAATTTTACGTACGGAATCTAATTCTCTCATTTCCTGATGTCATAGATAGATAGATAGATAGATAGACTGTATGCAATGACACGTACAGCTTGGAACCATAAATACTAGAGCACGCCAGCCATTTACAGTCAGTCTCCATTGGAGTTGGAAGTGGGCAAACATGTACTAGGCTATCTTCCCAAGAAGCCACAGCAGCCGGATAAATTGGATGTTCCACACAACGGCTATTTTATTCAGCCTGCAAGGGGGAAGCAGCGGCCTACAAAACCTCAGTGGTCGCTGCTGCCGTCATCTAGATATATAAAAATGAATGTATGTATGTCTGTCTGTCTTCGCAGCAACGCGCGACGGGTACGCTAGTATTCTATATATATTGATATTTTATCAATGGCAGCTTGAACAAGGTAGTAAATGGTTGGCTATCAGTTCCATGGAAATAGAGCCGTGCTCACACATTAGCAGTATAACTCAATTCACAAGGGAGCTAGGGGACTGCCATTCTCGTGATCACTGGAGGTCGCGGTGGTCGGTCTCCCAGCCTCGTACATTTATCTCCTAGTTTTCCTGGTGGTTTAAAGTAGAAGAAAGGGTTCAAATGTATTTCCCTTCACACTGTGAGGTGCCCCTAAGTGGTTTAGGGAGTTTTGACCAAAGGGATTATATGTTGCACAGGGCTTCTGTGGGTTCAGCTATTTCCAGTTCAGCAACAGAACTACCCTGCACTTCTTTTAATGTTTTTATGGGATCAGTTGAGAAATGTTAAGATAAAGTAACTTTTAAAAAGATTGAAATGCTTTAGTATGGAAAACTAATTTGAACTAAACGTCTTATATATAATGTTTATGGCCATCGCTACCACCCCAGCTGAGGCCATGCGGACACACAACTGGGTACATAGAAGTGTCGGACAAAGCCTTAGAGCTCTCCTTACTGCTACATATCAAGTTCAGTTCTGGTTCCAGGGCCCTTAAAGGGGTTCTACCAAGATTATAACTTATCCCCTATACACAGGATGAGGGAATAAGTGTTTAATCAGTGAAGATCCAGTTGCTAGTACACCTACCAATGAGGAGAATTGGGGTCCTTTGTTTCTCATGGATGAATGGAGTGGCGGTCAAGCATACACATTGCTTCTTCTATCATCCCTATGGAACTGCCAGAGATAGCGAGCATGCGTGCTGGGGAAGAGCTGTATCATGGGATTGATTGCCTAGTGGTGGCCTAATTTAGGGGTGTGGCCACTATTGGGGATTGTAGGACAATCAGGCACCTATAAAACAACATAGTCTACAGGGGCTCCTGTGAAGTAAGCAGGAACAGAGTAGAGGAGAACAAACAGTCTTTCCTGTATTATAAGCTTGCAACGTGTGGCAAATATTCAGTTTGTTGCACTTACCCTGCATTTACATACTTTACAAAGGCCCTACCTGGCACCTGGAGCACATTTCCCCTCTTATCCCTCATTTACATAACTCACCAAGGCTTCCCCTGGCACCTCGGGTACATGCCCTCTCTCATCCCTCCTTTACATACCTCACCAAGGCCCCCTGGCACCTGGGGTACATGCCCTCTCTCATTCCTTATTTACATACCTCACCAAGCCCCCGTGGCACCTGGGGCACATGCCCTTTCTCATCCCTCATTTACATATCTCACCAAGGCCCCCCCTGGCACCTGGGGCACATGCCCCCTCTGATCCCTCCCTGACCTCCGTCTAGCTACAACTTTGCTGCAAACAACCATTTTCTCACCCATATGTATTTGGATTCAATTCCATAAATTTAAGAAATGGTTTATTTAGAAAGTATTGTCTAAAATCAGCCTTCACCAGAAATTAAACACCAGAAAATAAATTCTCGCATGCTTCAAATTAAACTTAAGAGAAGTGTCAATTATAAAAGACTTTATTTATTTAAGGTTTTCAACATTTTAGTGTTATGGCTTCCCTAAGGCTGCAGATCCAGAAGAAGGCGAAAAATCCCTCGACACTTTTAGCCAATTTATGTCACAGGGAAAAAATTCCTTCATGACCCCGGGAAAAGGCGATCAGTCCTAGAACCCTGGATCAGAGCCGCTGATGATAGTGTGATGGTGGTGCGCATTGTACTTGTAGAGCTGGGGGGGCGCGCTGTGTGGGTGTCCGAATGAAGTTGCTGGGTGGGTGTGCAGCTAGTAGACGCTGTGTGGCTGCGTGCAGGGTGAGTGCGCTGTGTGGCGGGGTGCAGGGTGAGTGCGCTGTGTGGCGGGGTGCAGGGTGAGTGCGCTGCGTGGCGGGGTGCAGGGTGAGTGCGCTGTGTGGCGGGGTGCAGGTGAGTGCGCTGTGTGGCGGGGTGCAGGGTGAGTGCAGAAATTGAAGTTGCACGGCTGGGTGCAGGGTGGGGACGTTCTGTGGCGGGGTGCAGGGTGGGGGCACTGTATGGCGGGGTGCTGAGTGGGGGCGCTGTGTAACTGGGAACAGGGTAATAGTGCTGTGTGACGGGGTGCAGGGTGGGGATGCTTCACAGCGGGGCGCAGGGTGACGGTGCTGTGTGACTGCGCCCCTTATCGTCAGAGGAAATAATCATTTGCTGTTCCAGTGGATGAATGAGCGATCCTGGTTGTCAGGTCATGGTCACATGATCAGTACTTCCAGAATTACAGCCTTCATTCATTCAGAATTTTTGTTGCAGCAAATGGATAATGCTTGCATCATTGCAGCATCTCTCTGGAGAGCTGGGGGGCGCTGTGTGGCTGGGCGCAGAGTGGGGGTGTTGTGTGGCTGCGTGCAGGGTGAGGGCGCTGTATGTCTGCGTGCAGGGTGAGGGCGCTGTATGTCTGCGTGCAGGGTGAGGGCGCTGTATGTCTGCGTGCAGGGTGAGGGCGCTGTATGTCTGCGTGCAGGGTGAGGGCGCTGTATAGCGGGGTGCAGGGTGGCGACGCTGTGTGATTGCGCCCCCCTTATCGTCAGAGGGAAGAATCATTTGCTGCTCCAGTGGATGAATGAGCGATCCTGGTTGTCAGGTCATGGTCACATGATCAGTACTTCCAGGATTACAGCCTTCATTCATTCAGAATTTTTGTTGCAGCAAATGGATAATGCTTGCTTCATTGCAGCATCTCTCTTTAGAGCTGGGGGGCGCTGTGTGGCTGGGCGCAGAGTGGGGGTGTTGTGTGGCGAGGTGCAGGGTGAGGGCGCTGTGTGGCTGCGTGCAGGGTGAGGGTGCTGTATGTCTGCGTGCAGGGTGAGGGCCCTGTATGTCTGCGTGCAGGGTGAGGGCGCTGTATGTCTGCGTGCAGGGTGAGGGCGCTGTATAGCGGGGTGCAGGGTGGCGACGCTGTGTGATTGCGCCCCCCTTATCGTCAGAAGGAAGAATCATTTGCTGCTCCAGTGGATGAATGAGCGATCCTGGTTGTCAGGTCATGGTCACATGATCAGTACTTCCAGGATTACAGCCTTCATTCATTCAGAATTTTTGTTGCAGCAAATGGATAATGCTTGCATCATTGCAGCATCTCTCTGGAGAGCTGGGGGGCGCTGTGTGGCTGTGCGCAAGAGTGGGGATGTAGTGTGGCGAGGTGCAGGGTGAGGGCGCTGTGTGGCTGCGTGCAGGGTAAGGGCGGTTCATGGCGGGGTGCAGGGTAGCGACGCTGTGTGATTGCGCCCCCCTTATCGTCAGAGGGAAGAATCATTTGCTGCTCCAGTGGATGAATGAGCGATCCTGGTTGTCAGGTCATGGTCACATGATCAGTACTTCCAGGATTACAGCCTTCATTCATTCAGAATTTTTGTTGCAGCAAATGGATAATGCTTGCTTCATTGCAGCAACTCTCTTTAGAGCTGGGGGGCGCTGTGTGGCTGGGCGCAGAGTGGGGGTGTTGTGTGGCGAGGTGCAGGGTGAGGGCGCTGTGTGGCGAGGTGCAGGGTGAGGGTGCTGCATGTCTGCGTGCAGGGTGAGGGCGCTGTATGTCTGCGTGCAGGGTGAGGGCGCTGTATGTCTGCGTGCAGGGTGAGGGCGCTGTATAGCGGGGTGCAGGGTGGCGACGCTGTGTGATTGCGCCCCCCTTATCGTCAGAGGGAAGAATCATTTGCTGCTCCAGTGGATGAATGAGCGATCCTGGTTGTCAGGTCATGGTCACATGATCAGTACTTCCAGGATTACAGCCTTCATTCATTCAGAATTTTTGTTGCAGCAAATGGATAATGCTTGCATCATTGCAGCATCTCTCTGGAGAGCTGGGGGGCGCTGTGTGGCTGTGCGCAAGAGTGGGGATGTAGTGTGGCGAGGTGCAGGGTGAGGGCGCTGTGTGGCTGCGTGCAGGGTAAGGGCGGTTCATGGCGGGGTGCAGGGTGGCGACGCTGTGTGATTGCGCCCCCCTTATCGTCAGAGGGAAGAATCATTTGCTGCTCCAGTGGATGAATGAGCGATCCTGGTTGTCAGGTCATGGTCACATGATCAGTACTTCCAGGATTACAGCCTTCATTCACTCAGAATTTTTGTTGCAGCAAATGGATAATGCTTGCTTCATTGCAGCATCTCTCTTTAGAGCTGGGGGGCGCTGTGTGGCTGGGCGCAGAGTGGGGGTGTTGTGTGGCGAGGTGCAGGGTGAGGGTGCTGTATGTCTGCGTGCAGGGTGAGGGCGCTGTATGTCTGCATGCAGGGTGAGGGCGCTGTATGTCTGCATGCAGGGTGAGGGCCCTGTATGTCTGCATGCAGGGTGAGGGCGCTGTATGTCTGCATGCAGGGTGAGGGCGCTGTAAAGCGGGGTGCAGGGTGGCGACGCTGTGTGATTGCGCCCCCCTTATCGTCAGAGGGAAGAATCATTTGCTGCTCCAGTGGATGAATGAGCGATCCTGGTTGCCAGGTCATGGTCACATGATCAGTACTTCCAGAATTACAGCCTTCATTCATTCAGAATTTTTGTTGCAGCAAATGGATAATGCTTGCTTCATTGCAGCATCTCTCTGTAGAGCTGGGGGGCGCTGTGTGGCTGGGCGTAGAGTGGGGATTTTGTGTGGCGAGGTACAGCGGGAGGGCGCTGTGTGGCGAGGTGCAGGGTAAGGGCGCTGTGTGGCTGCGTGCAGGGTGAGGGCGCTGTGTGGCTGCGTGCAGGGTGAGGGCGCTGTGTGGCTGCGTGCAGGGTGAGGGCGCTGTATAGCGGGGTGCAGGGTGGCGACGCTGTGTGATTGCGCCCCCCTTATCGTCAGAGGGAAGAATCATTTGCTGCTCCAGTGGATGAATGAGCGATCCTGGTTGTCAGGTCATGGTCACATGATCAGTACTTCCAGGATTACAGCCTTCATTCATTCAGAATTTTTGTTGCAGCAAATGGATAATGCTTGCATCATTGCAGCATCTCTCTGGAGAGCTGGGGGGCGCTGTGTGGCTGTGCGCAAGAGTGGGGATGTAGTGTGGCGAGGTGCAGGGTGAGGGCGCTGTGTGGCTGCGTGCAGGGTAAGGGCGGTTCATGGCGGGGTGCAGGGTGGCGACGCTGTGTGATTGAGCCCCCCTTATCGTCAGAGGGAAGAATCATTTGCTGCTCCAGTGGATGAATGAGCGATCCTGGTTGTCAGGTCATGGTCACACGATCAGTACTTCCAGGATTACAGCCTTCATTCATTCAGAATTTTTGTTGCAGCAAATGGATAATGCTTGCTTCATTGCAGCATCTCTCTTTAGAGCTGGGGGGCGCTGTGTGGCTGGGCGCAGAGTGGGGGTGTTGTGTGGCGAGGTGCAGGGTGAGGGCGCTGTGTGGCTGCGTGCAGGGTGAGGGTGCTGTATGTCTGCGTGCAGGGTGAGGGCGCTGTATGTCTGCGTGCAGGGTGAGGGCGCTGTATGTCTGCGTGCAGGGTGAGGGCGCTGTATGTCTGCGTGCAGGGTGAGGGCGCTGTATAGCGGGGTGCAGGGTGGCGACGCTGTGCGATTGCGCCCCCCTTATCGTCAGAGGGAAGAATCATTTGCTGCTCCAGTGGATGAATGAGCGATCCTGGTTGTCAGGTCATGGTCACATGATCAGTACTTCCAGAATTACAGCCTTCATTCATTCAGAATTTTTGTTGCAGCAAATGGATAATGCTTGCTTCATTGCAGCATCTCTCTGTAGAGCTGGGGGGTGCTGTGTGGCTGGGCGTAGAGTGGGGATTTTGTGTGGCGAGGTACAGCGTGAGGGCGGTGTGTGGCGAGGTGCAGGGTAAGGGCGCTGTGTGGCTGCGTGCAGGGTGAGGGCGCTGTGTGGCTGCGTGCAGGGTGAGGGCGCTGTATAGCGGGGTGCAGGGTGGCGACGCTGTGCGATTGCGCCCCCCTTATCGTCAGAGGGAAGAATCATTTGCTGCTCCAGTGGATGAATGAGCGATCCTGGTTGTCAGGTCATGGTCACATGATCAGTACTTCCAGGATTACAGCCTTCATTCATTCAGAATTTTTGTTGCAGCAAATGAATAATGCTTGCTTCATTGCAGCATCTATCTTTAGAGCTGGGGGGCGCTGTGTGGCTGGGCGCAGAGTGGGGGTGTTGTGTGGCGAGGTGCAGGGTGAGGGCGCTGTGTGGCGAGGTGCAGGGTGATGGTGCTGTATGTCTGCGTGCAGGGTGAGGGCGCTGTATGTCTGCGTGCAGGGTGAGGGCGCTGTATGTCTGCGTGCAGGGTGAGGGCGCTGTATAGCGGGGTGCAGGGTGGCGACGCTGTGTGATTGCGCCCCCCTTATCGTCAGAGGGAAGAATCATTTGCTGCTCCAGTGGATGAATGAGCGATCCTGGTTGTCAGGTCATGGTCACATGATCAGTACTTCCAGAATTACAGCCTTCATTCATTCGCTGTGTGGCTGCGTGCAGGGTGAGGGCGCTGTGTGGCTGCGTGCAGGGTGAGGGCGCTGTGTGGCTGCGTGCAGGGTGAGGGCGCTGTATAGCGGGGTGCAGGGTGGCGACGCTGTGTGATTGCGCCCCCCTTATCGTCAGAGGGAAGAATCATTTGCTGCTCCAGTGGATGATTGAGCGATCCTGGTTGTCAGGTCATGGTCACATGATCAGTACTTCCAGGATTACAGCCTTCATTCATTCAGAATTTTTGTTGCAGCAAATGGATAATGCTTGCTTCATTGCAGCATCTCTCTGTAGAGCTGGGGGGTGCTGTGTGGCTGGGCGTAGAGTGGGGATTTTGTGTGGCGAGGTACAGCATGAGGGCGCTGTGTGGCGAGGTGCAGGGTAAGGGCGCTGTGTGGCTGCGTGCAGGGTGAGGGCGCTGTGTGGCTGCGTGCAGGGTGAGGGCTCTGTGTGGCAGCGTGCAGGATGAGGGCGCTGTGTGGCTGCGTGCAGGGTGAGGGCGCTGTATAGCGGGGTGCAGGGTGGCGACGCTGTGTGATTGCGCCCCCCTTATCGTCAGAGGGAAGAATCATTTGTTGCTCCAGTGGATGAATGAGCGATCCTGGTTGTCAGGTCATGGTCACATGATCAGTACTTCCAGGATTACAGCCTTCATTCATTCAGAATTTTTGTTGCAGCAAATGGATAATGCTTGCTTCATTGCAGCATCTCTCTTTAGAGCTGGGGGGCGCTGTGTGGCTGGGCGCAGAGTGGGGGTGTTGTGTGGCGAGGTGCAGGGTGAGGGCGCTGTGTGGCTGCGTGCAGGGTGAGGGCGCTGTATGTCTGCGTGCAGGGTGAGGGCGCTGTATGTCTGCGTGCAGGGTGAGGGCGCTGTATGTCTGCGTGCAGGGTGAGGGCGCTGTATGTCTGCGTGCAGGGTGAGGGCGCTGTATGTCTGCGTGCAGGGTGAGGGCGCTGTATAGCGGGGTGCAGGGTGGCGACGCTGTGTGATTGCGCCCCCCTTATCGTCAGAGGGAAGAATCATTTGCTGCCCCAGTGGATGAATGAGCGATCCTGGTTGTCAGGTCATGGTCACATGATCAGTACTTCCAGGATTACAGCCTTCATTCATTCAGAATTTTTGTTGCAGCAAATGGATAATGCTTGCTTCATTGCAGCATCTCTCTGTAGAGCTGGGGGGCGCTGTGTGGCTGGTTGCAAAGTGGGGGTGCTGGGCATAGGGTGGGGGCAGGGTGGAGGCGCTTTTTGGCGGGGCGCTTTGACTGGATGCCATGAAGTCGGGTCTTGCTTACCGTCCGTCCAGGTTGGCCCGTTCCTTACGTGTATTGCCTGGTAGAGCGTCGTGTGTCCCGAGTGGATGTTCTTCACGTTGTCCTGAGCGGCTCCTGACTTGTGTCCCGAGTGGATGTCCTTCATGTTGTCCTTTGCGGCTCCTGACTTCATATCCTGTGACAAGTTAAGAAAATAGCAGTAGGTTATGTGTTACTAGTGTTCTAATATCACCATGGTTACCAATCCACGTGTTCTGTTGATGGATCCTCCTGTGTGCGGCTCTTGTTCTTCCTGGACTGATAAGTGACTACACTACAGCACATCCCATAATGATGCCCACAGTATTGTGATGTCACCGTGTGTCCGGGACACTAGATTACGTCACTACTTGATACAATGTATATATATTACTGCTAGATAATTGTGAACATCGCACGTCCAAATGTAGCTTAATATGTTCCTTCACAATATAGGGGGCGCGGGTCATTGTACAGCAGACTTAGCGAATACCTTGATGTATAACAGTATATCCCAGCAGAATGTACAATGCAGAGCGATAGCGGATATACAGACCAGACCCGATATACGGAAGGGATGTAGGAGAGTAGAAAAAACGTTTGCTTTTCTTTCCAGAAGCAGCGACACTTTGGCCCGGTTGCTGTGCCTGATATTGACTCATTTGGTGCTGAGCTGCAATACCACACACAACCTACAGACAAAAGTAGCGCTATTTCAGGGGGAAAAAAGCAGATCCGTTTTTCTCTCTGGTTTAAACCAAAGCAATTAAAATGGTTACATTAATACATTACAGAAAACGGGTATTTCAGGAACAATGGTACAACATCCAAGCATTTTAAGCACATTGCAGGATCCGCTGTATGTCAGCAGCTCTGCAACTCCCGGAAAGTGGCGGTGTTACCTGTGCTGCATCCTCTCTCTTCGTTCTCGCCTCGTGATCTGAGCTCCAGGCTTTGCGTGCTGCAGGGTTATGTTGGAATGCGGTGATGTCACAATGCGGTGATGTCACAATGCGGTGATGTCACAATGTTAGAATTCTCTCATCCGATGATGTCACAATAAGTGCTCCACAGGCCGCCATCTTGTTATATCGCAAATGATGATCATGAAAGGGGTCGCATCACCACATGGAAAGTGGATGGGACCATAAAGGTTGCGTATAAATCACACACAGCATTAACCCCTTAATGCTCCATGACGTACTGGTAAGTCATGGAGGTTTGGGGTTTGTATGGAATAGGTTCGGGGGCCGATCCTACTCCATACAATGCTGTCTGGTATAGCTGACACCCGCCTGCAAGATGTTAACCCTTTAAATGCTCCGATCGAAGTTTGCAGATCCCTAAGTACTCTTTCGCACGAGCGTATATCGGCCTGGCGTTTTCACGGTCGGCAGATATACGCGGTCATCTGATGTGTTGGATTCCAATGCATCAGATAACATGGCCGTATTTCCGCAATGTAAACGCGTTTGGCCAGCCAATATAGCGCCGGATGCTTTTATGTTGGGCCCAAAAGACAGTCCTGGAACTATCTTTTGGGCAAGAATATGTCGGCCGCTGCATGGGCTCATAGGGGAGCCAATAACAGCGGCTGGGGAAGGGAGGTGGGAGGGAGTGTAGCAGCGTGACTGCTAAACACCCTCCCTTTTTTCTCCTCCCCTCTGGTTGATTGCAATGGGAGGGGGCGGGGCAGAGCTAAACGCCGCCCCTGTTGGCTTTCTCCCATTGCTGGCTGTGGACAAGGGGCGGGATGGGGCAGAGCTAAGCTACCACCCTCTCCCGCCCCCTTCTGTTGCAATCAGAGGTGATCCAGTGAGGGGGAGGGAAGAGGAAGGGGTGACGGCATGGCCGCCTCGGCGTATATGCGTCAGGGCCCATGCCGTCTGATCGGTCGCACAAACATTAAATTTGTGCACCTATTCACGAGCTTTTACGCCCCCAGATGGCAGCGTATATTGGCTGGCCGTGAAAACTGCGTCCGATATACGCTCGTGTGAATGAAGCCTCACGGTTACAATGGCAGCTGTAGGCCTTCTGCAGACTCCATTGCAGATTGCCTATGAAGCCATGCCTGTGATTTGTTCTCTGCCTGATCTTAAAAGGGGTTGTCCTTTCAAGTTTGCATTCATTATAATGTGTCCCCGTACCTACAGCATTGCTTTCCAATGTATTCATTACGTAAAAACGTTGCACTGGGATTAATAGGTCATCGGTGACTGAAAACGGTGACGATTTTATACACAGCTGGAAAAGATAGGTCTTGCTGCTATGGGAGCTGCAAAAAATGGAGGGGGAGGGAGTTTAGCAGCGTCCAGCACTGGAAAAAGCTTACAGCTGCCACTATTTAACTATTACAAGTCATTCCGAAGATTTATGCTGACCGAGGGATTTCCAGGCTGCAGCATATTTTTCCACTAATACATCGCACCCGGCCGTGTGAATGGATGAGAAAACAGTAATTTTGGCCGTGACTCGGTCACAGTTTTTCTTTATTCACGCGATTTTACGGCGAATGTGGGCTACCTTGAAAAGTATACGCCCAAGGCGTCATTTTCACGGGCGTTTTCACGCCCGTCCGAAAAACACGACCATCTGAGGCATTGTAATAGTGACCCCGTCAGTAGTAATAATGACCCCCACAGTAGTTTGAGTAGTAATAGTGACCCCCACAGTGGTTTGAATAGTAATAGTGATATCCACAGTGATCTCAATACTAATAGTGACCCCAATAGTACTCCAGCAGTTACAGTAACACACGCAGCAGCCCCAGTAGTAATAGTGACCCCCACAGCGGCCTCAGTAGTAATAGTGACCCCCACAGCAGCCCCAGCAGTAATAATGACCCCCACAGCAGCCACAGCAGTAATAGTGACCCTCACAGCAGCCCCAGCAGTAAAAGTGTCACTAATAGCAGACTCAGCACTAATTGTGTGCCTCACAGCAGACCCACCAGTAATAGTGACCCCCACAGTGGTTTGAGTAGTAATACTGACACTCACAGTGGTCTCAGTACTAATAGTGACCCCCATAGTACTTCATCATTTATAGCGACCCCCCACCACGTCTCCAGTAGTAATAGTGACTCCCACAGCAGCCCCAGCAGTAATAATGACCCCCACAGCAGCCACAACAGTAATAGTGACCCTCACAGTGGCCCCAGCAGTAATAGTTTCCCTGACAGCAGACCCAGCACTACCCTACAGTGGTTTGAGTAGTAATTGTGACACCCACAGTGATCTCAGTACTAATAGTGACCCCCATAGTACTCCAGCAGTTATAGTAACCGACACAGCAGCCTCAGTAGTAATAGTGACCCCCACAGCAGCCCCAGTAGTAATAGTGACCCCCCACAGCGGCCCCAGCAGTAATAGGGACCCCCACAGCGGCCCCAGCAGTAATAGGGACCCCCACAGGAGCCCCAGCAGTAATAGGGACCCCCACAGGAGCCCCAGCAGTAATAGGGACCCCCACAGGAGCCCCAGTAATAATAGTGACCCCCACAGCAGCCACAGCAGTAATGGTGACCCTCACAGCGGTCCCAGCAGTAATAGTGTCCCTCACAGCAGAGCCTGCACTACCCCACAGTGGTTTGAGTAGTAATAGTGACACCCACAGTGGTCTCAGTGTTAATAGTGACCCCCATAGTACTTCATCAGTTATAGTGACCCCCACAGCAGCCTCAGTAGTAATAGTGACCCCCACAGCGGCCCCAGTAGTAATAGTGACCCCCACAGTGGCACCAGTATTAATAGTGGCCCCCACAGTGGCCCCATTAGTAATAGTGACCCCCCACAGCGGCCCCAGTAGTAATAGTGACCCCCCACAGCAGCCCCAGCAGTAATATTGTCCCTCACAGCAGACCCAGCACTAATTGTGTGCCTCACCGCAGACCCACCAGTAATAGTGTCCCTTACAGCGACCCCAGTAATAATAGTGAACCCCACAGCGGTCCTAGCAGTAATCGTATCCCTCAAAGCAGACCCAGCAGTAATAGTGTCCCTCACAGCGACCCCAGTAATAATAGTGAACCCAATAGCGCCCCCAGTAGTAATAGTGACCCACACAGCAGCCCAAGTAGTAATAGTAACCCCACTGTGGTCCCAGTAGTAATAATGCCCCCCACAGCAGCCCCAGCAGTAATCGTATCCCTCAAAGCAGACCCAGCAGTAATAGTGTCCCTCACAGCGACCCCAGTAATAATAGTGAACCCAATAGCGCCCCCAGTAGTAATAGTGACCCACACAGCAGCCCCAGTAGTAATAGTAAGCCTACAGTGGTCCCAGTAGTAATAGTGTCCCCCACAGTGGCCCCAGCAGTAATAGTGTCCCCCCCAGTAGTACTAGTGACCTCCACAATAGCCCCAGTATAAATAGTGTCCCCCACAGCAGCCCTAGTAGTAATAGTCACATCCACAGTGCCAAGCAGTAATACTGTTACTACTGGGGCCGATATAGGGGACACTATTACTAATAGTATCCCCTATTTTAGCCCCCAATAATAATAGCACCCCCTGAGACCTATATACATACTTTCTTCTCCTCATAGAAGCGCTGCTGCTCCTCTTCCTGGTGCTGTTGTGGACGTCAGGGTGTGCGTCTCGACATCAACTCCCTCTGCTCTTGCAGAACCAAGGAGGAGATGTCAGGGGAGAAGGATCCCGGGAGCACACTGACGTCACAGTGTGCGCCAGGATCAGTGCCACTGAGTGAATACCGGCCGAGAAGTTGCGGCACCCCGGGTTGTATTCGCTACCGAGGTGAGCAGCAGCTGACAGCGTGCGTGCCAGCAGGGAGGGCTCTGTGTGCCGCCTCTGGCACACGTGTCATAGGTTCGCCACCACTGCTATAGGACACTTTATTATGTTTGCACATAAGGATCGCAAATTTTTTAAAAATTACTCAGACGACACCTTTTAATGGACGCCCGGAATTTCCTCTTCACTCTTGGTAATGAGGTTTTGCAGAATATTATAAAGAATATTCACCCCCTCCAGTAACAATATGAAGAATATTAGAAGTCCCTCCCCTGATTTGCGTGACTTCTATAAGGATACAGTGTATAAGCCTCATGATTTTATATACCACTGTCACAGAAGCCTTGGTGATGTCTGATGTCCCCATACAGTGTTTGTGGGGGTGGGGTGGGGGGGGGGGGGGCACTATCCATATATTATGTACTCTTCACCTAAAACTATTCTGTCTCCTCTCCAACTTGTAGGCTTCTGGACTCGGTTCCATGAAACCCAATGTTCTGTTTTTAGGATATAAGAAGAACTGGCAATCATCTCACCCAAGAAATATTGAAAGTTATGTGGCCATCCTGCAGTACGTATGAAGATCTGCCTTCTTTTATCGGGATTTGTTTTATTTTTCTGGTGAAGACTGAAGCAAACAGATCTGGGGTTGTAATGGCTGCATTAAAAGGATTCATCAAAAATAGATAACTTAGGTTCTATTTGCATCAGTTTCTTATCTGTTTTTTAGGGCTCGTTCACATCGCCATTTTTTAGTTCAGGTTTGCATTTCTGTCAGAGGAGCTGCAAAACAGAAAAACAGCGGTTCCCTTTTAAGCTCGTTGATTTCAGTGGGATCTCTTGGACTTCAGTTATGCTCATTTCAATTCCAATCCATTTAATTTTCCTTCTTCTTTATTTTTGCGGAAGCAATAGCGCGAAAACGAAAATCAGACAGACCCATTTTTTAATGTTATAGGCAATGGGTGATAGAACTGAACGGAAAGGCTTCAGTTTGATTCCGTTTTCTGTCCATTTCATTGTCCTATTTAATTGATTTGTCTACTGGATGCATTTAAGTTTTGTTTAAATTCTGTTTTGCCATCTGTTCCATTAAAAAATAATAATAATAATTTGCGCACCCGCCATTGGGGACGGCGGCAGCATTACAAGCTCTCCCATTGAAAGCAATGGGAGAAACTCTGTGATTTTCCTGCCGCGGCTGATAGCCGCAGCAGAGGATTGCTACTTCTCTGAAGTGATGTGAGGCTGTTTTGCCATGAAAACGCTTCGCATTCTCTGGGAATTCCCATGGTTCAGAGGGTGACATGGAGGCAGGATTCAGGCCCTGTATCGCACTTGCCCGTGTGACGTTCGCCTTAGGTTGGCATCACGCGGGCTTATTTGCATACTCAATACGCAAAGAACAGAGCCCATTGATTTCAATGGGTCCGTTCACATGTGCGTATTTTCCTGCGCTTTTTGGTTGCGCAAAAAAAAGCCCAGCATGCTCTATTTTCCAAAAATCCCCATTGAGGTCAATGAGGGTGCGCAAATGTTTGCAAAGTACGCCAGGAGATGTGTGAAACACTACGTAATTGTGAAAAAGAACACATCTGGAGCTTATTAGGCTAATTAACTATTTTGATCACTGAACACAAATGCACATCACCTGCGCATTGAAGAAGTACAGTACAATAAGCCGATGAATGTAAAAAAGTTCCACAAAAACGCTGCGCCCATGCACGCACAAATGCACATAAACCCGTGTGACGCCCGCCTTAGTTTAAGTCATGATTGAAAAAAATAATAAAATAAATGTAGTTTAGCATAACTCTAGTTGCAGGTATATGTGTCAATTCTTTCTAATCTGTTTAGAATATACTTGCAGCATTTCTTAATTACTATTTTATGCTAATGTTATGGTTTTCAATCCTTACAATAATATATTTATCCTATTGGACTCTTTGTTTTATAAACCTTATTTGCAATGTTTTTATACTCAAGCATAAACTTTAACAATAAAATGTACAGTACCAGCTCTGACCATTAGGTGGCAGATACTTTTCACTACAATGTACTCGACTTGCACTGAATGGCCACTCTAGTAGAGATCCCCATCTAGTACTGTGTTGAACTTCCTTTGGCCTTAAAGGGGTTGTCTCGAGGAAGCAGTGAAATTCTTTTTTTGCCCAGTCCCCCTTATTAAGCATACATTACTAAGCCCCCCTGTAAATGACTTTTCTAGCTGGTTTGTACTTACAGTTCCAGCAACTTATAAAAAGTTTCCCCAAGATGGCCGCCGGCTCTTTTCCCGTCGCTTGCTGTAGCCCGACGTGCGCGCTCCCGAGACGCTACCAGCCGTGTCTCCCTGACAACCGGACCCCCCGCAGCCGCCGACCGAACCCCGGGATTGAACGCGGCCAACCAGTCACCCACCGCCAGGCAGCAGGTAACCGGCGCTAGCCCCCGGCTCCCCCGCGCTAGCCCCGGCTTCCCCGCGTTAGGCCCCGGCTCCCCAGCGGTAGGCTCCGGGGCCACAGCGGCAGGCTCCGGGGCCACAGCGGCAGTCAGTCACGCGTCACCCCCGTCAGTCCGTCACCCATCACTTACCTGGGTGGCTGGGCTAGGCGGCTGGGCTGGGCTTCTCGGCTGGGCGGCTCCAGTTTCTGCACCTTCCTCTAACAGAGGATGGTAGCAGAATGGCCACTCCAGCGCGCTCCCGAGAAGATACAGCTCGTCTGCGCATGCGCAGAAGAGCTGTAGCGGCGAGCACACTGAAGCGGCTCGTGCCAGGACCAGAAGACCGGACTGCACAAGCGCGTCTAAAAGAGCAAGCCGCCAGCGAATTTAGACGGAACCATGGAGACGAGGACGCTAGCAACGGAACAGGTAAGTGAATAACTTCTGTATGGCTCATATTTAATGCACAATGTACATTACAAAGTGCATTAATATGGCCATACAGAAGTGCTGAACCCCACTTGATTTCGCGAGACAACCCCTTTAAGATGTGCAGTCATTCTAGGTGTTCTGCAGTGATATTGGGCAGGATGCTTCTTGTAGCTGCTGCAAATTAGATGAAGATGCAGAAATGCTCCCAACACTTGACAGGAAGGGTTTAGCGATTCATGCTGCTTCCTGACCCTCCATCAGCTCGGTGCAACAGAAATCTGGATCTAATTGACCAGGTGATGTTTTTCTGTTGCTCAATTATCCAGGTTTTGCGCTCTTTTGCCCCCTGGAGTCTCGCTTTTCTGTTTCTCTTAGACAGCAATGGCGCTGGAACCCTTCTGTTAATAGCGCATCTGTGCTAAGGAACACTGGGGCACATGTTCGTCTTAATAGGCACTCACGGCAGCTCTGCGCGCTTTCAGAAGGCTGCCATGACATCCGGACAACGCATTGTGCTCTCAGGGTTAACAGCCACATTCGGAGTTATCTCCACCTGCGGCCGTTGTGGGCAGGTTTTAGCCCGCTCCATATACAGTCATCCAATGTACATGTATGGTGCACACCAGGAAGGGGTTAAGCAGTACTACATAAGAAAACAATATCAATGTGGTATTCCCATAATTGTATTGACCCGCAAAAAGATAACCTGTCAATTTTACTGCATTGTAAATGCTATAAAAGCAAAATATCCCTAAAAATTGTGCAGTTGTATTTTTTTTTGTTTCACCCCACAAAAATTCTTCAAAGCTTTGTAATGTATTAAATGGTACAATAAAAAAGCATCCCCCCCCCCCCCCCCCACAAAAAGCAAACTCACATGTAGATATAAAAAAGTTATGACTTTTTTTTTTAGGAGTAGGAAGGAAAAAATGAAGATGAAAAAAAATCAAAAAGAGCTGTAGTGGGAAGGGGTTAATAGTAATGATGATCATTAATAATGGCATTCATACTAAGTAGTTATATGTATTATGGGGACAGTTATCAATGTCTCCAGCATCTGCAGTCGATGGAGAACACCATAATAGCCCTTTCCAGTTGTCTCAACTACTCCTTAGTGATCTTGGTTCTGAAAGGGAACTGGTCACCAACTACATTATGGGGCTCAAAGATGAGGTAATGGGGGGAGCGGGGAGCTGTGTCTGATACTTAGTGGGTGCTCCGTTCCTGCACGGTGTCCCCGTGAAGTTGGCACACGGCTGTCTGAAGAGTCATGCTTTCCTATAGAGATGAATGGGAGAGCACCTGCACAGAGACGGCTGAAAAGAGCCCTCCTGCATACGCATGCCAACTTCATGGGGACACAGCGCAGTAATGGAGCACCGGTAAGTATTAAACACAGCTTCCTGGAGTCTCCATTCCCTTCCCTTTGGGGGGCTCAAAGGTGATGACTGGTTCCCTTTAAAACAATCTCTGTATAAACAATCCCCTTTCTTGTAGTGATGCTTTTGACTTCAACTGTGGATTGTGCCTGCTGAGGATGAAGGATGGTCTGAACATGTCCCGTGTCATGCAAGCTCATAGTAAGTGCAATCTCATATGTCTGCCTCTCTATAACATTAACCCGGTGTAATAACAAGCTCATATTGCTCCATGTAGTAAATCCCGTGTACCAACAAATGGAGGAACCACATCTGAAAACCAGCGCTGAAAACAGAGATGATCACCAAGGAGGAGGACAACAAAGAAGAGCTTCAGCGCGAGAGACGACTACTCCTGGCGGCCAGAGATTGCCCGTTCCCGTGTCAGCTCAGTGCCACGCTACAGTCGGAGGTATATACGGGGGTCTCCCTGCTCCGGTCACCTATTCCATAATAGGTGACGGATCAGAAAATGTGTGTCTTAGGCCGCCTGCACATGGGCGGATTTGCATTGCAAAATCCGAAGCGAGATTCCGCCTCCGGATTTCGCAGCAAATCCAGTATGTTATTGCAAAACGCAATTTCCTGCTCACGAGCGGAAATCAATTTTGATTTTGCACTCTCTGGAAAGAAATCGCAGCATGTTGCGATTACCCACAGGCTACATATGGAGGGCTTCCATTGTAGTCAATGGAAGCTGTACATACTCGGCCATTCCACAATCATCAGTGCTGAATGGTCGCAGGAGCCGTGTCATCGCTAGGGCACGGGATCGTCTCAACTGCGCACGCTCTGTCCGGCACATTCGCAGCAGAGGAGGCCACATTATCGCCATAGCAATGGCGCAGCGTCCTCCGTACTGCACACGTGCCACCTAGCATATTGGCAGCACAGGAAAAGATGCCAGACAGGTAAGCAGGCCTGACACCGGGTCGAACTCTGCTGCAGGAATCCCGCATGCAGGGTCTGACCCGCCCCTGTGCATGAGGCTTTAGAGCGGATTCACACAGATGAACGTGAATCGCATTCAACATTCTTGGACGCAACTCATCACAAAGGAAACGGACACTGCATCCGTGTCCTGTGCAATATGCTGGAGACCGCACATTTGCGTGTTCTATTGTCATGCGAGACTCACGCAAAAATGGAACATGCTGCAATTTCTCAAAAAAAAATGGGTTGTATTTTCATGTGAGTTTTATGGGGTTTTTAACACACAAAACTGGTGTGATTTTCTGCCCGTGTGAATGAGCCCCGACTGCAGCATTGTGCTTTGTATTACAGCATCATGTCTACTTCGTCATGGAGAACCTGTCCGGTGGAAGCCTGCAGACACTGATTAATGTGTCCGGTAAACTGAACCGTCCCACTACACAGTGAGTAACTACTTCTGGGGTGCGGCGGGCCGATCGGTTCTGTTAGAGGTAAGATGACATTGTGCAGCAGTTATGCAGAATGATTTCCTCATTGATACTAAACACTTTCCTCTCTTCATCAGGTTCATCACAGCGGAGCTGATCTGCGGCCTCCAGTTTCTCCACCGACGTGGCATCGTGCATCGGTAAAAGGAACAGGATTGATGTTGTCATTGTTTTCATGAGCTATGTCTGGTACTGCTGCTTAGCTTTATGTACTTGAATGAGGCTGAGCAGCAATACCAGATATAGCCATGGACAGGAGAGGCGCCGTTTTTAAAAAGGAGTTTCTTTTCATTGCAGAGACATCAAGCCAGACAACATCATGCTGGATAAAGATGGGCACCTCCGAATTATCGACCTGGGTCTGGCGCAAGACGGTCTGACTGCGTCCACCAAGATCCGCGGACGGGAAGGAACAACCCGCTACATGCCCCCGAGATGATCCTGAAGAAACCCTACAACGTAGCAGTGGACTGGTGGAGTATGGGCATCGTTGTGTCCAGAATGGCAACCGGACAGTCACCATTTTTTGATGGCCAACAGCTACACATCGTCCGGCAGTCGATCACCACCGATAAGCCAAGCTTTCCACTGTGGCTGGATGCAGACCTGAGACATCTGATAAAGAAGCTGCTACAGAAGGATCCGGAGAGGCGCCTGGGACTGTCCAGAGACATCGGGAGTCACCCGTTTTTCGGAGACATGCACTGGGAGGAACTGGAGCAGAGGAGAGTAGTGCCACCATTTAAACCTTTTCCCGTAAGTAAAGGCTTACTGAATGTTATGTTTCCATGCCAAGTGTCTAGAAGAGGAGAAAATATTATAAATTCTTATATCTCTGTTTTTTCTTCCTCTTGCAGCATGTTGTAGGTACCGGCCACCTGGATTTGCCAGAAGATGCACCAGCTCTACACCCTGTGTCCAACTTTTCATTTCTGGCACCTAGTTGGACACAGTAGGATAGACCCGCGCCTCCTGCCCTGCAGCCCGTGCCTCCTGTGCCCACCACCTCTGCGAATCTTCCAACCTCTGGGACGACTTCAAGATCTCAGCGATCCTCCGACAGCGCCCGCAACATCACATGGAGATGAGGTGAGTATCTGCATGGACATTTGATCCAGGGACTAATCTCCGATTCCATATTTGGAGTCAGGAAGGAATGTTTTTCCCCTTATATCAGAACAAATTGTCAGATGTCTTAAAGGGGTTTTTTCTTTCCTTCCTCTGGATCAATACAACTGTCCATCACCCCCCACCCCACCCCACCCAATTCGGCCACTTCCCAAATATTTGGTGATTTTCCTGGGACCAATGACATTGATTCAGGGACGGTTCTGGCTGCCGTGCGCGGAGTCGGGAAGGAGTTTTTCCTCGTCTGAAGCTGAATTAGCAGACGGCTCAGGGAGGTTTTTTCGCCTTCCCCTGGATTCATTTATTACAATAAGTGATCCAGGGAACTTGTCTGGCCGCCCTCAGTGGGGTCGGGAAGGAATTTTCCCCCACTATAGGGGTTTTTTCGCCTTCCCCTGAATCAATGAAAGTCAATGGATCTAACATAGCCTTGACTTTTATGTAAAATATACATCAAACCATCCGCATTAATAAAATTGTAAATCAATAAAATTCTCTATTTTCACCCCAATATCATTGTGTGTCTGGTTTTATTTCCATCGTATCCTTCTACTGTTGCTTGTATTATTTGGGTTTTCTGGTCTCGTTGCATGTACTCAGCAATTTTAATACTGAGAATGTGATTAGGCTAGACATCCATGTAATACATAGCAGCAGACTCAGGAGGGGATCAGTGAGGGATGGGGGGACAGTGGAGTATATAAGACGCCCGGCGGGGCCTATCAGAAGGTATGATTTTACCTCCGTCGTTATAAATCTACTGGGCCATTTCAAAAAGGGTTTGCGGGGACAGAGAGAAGAGCCGGACAGCGCTTCCAGGGGAGTTACATTTTTTTTTTCTTTTTCTACAGCTAAGAATGATTTTTCAGGGAAGGGCTTATATTTAAAGCCCTTCCTCGAAAAATCATCGCTGCAGGGCTTGCCTTCATCCTATTTCTTCTAGCCCCATTGAAAGCAATGGGAGAACATCGCGATCCTCTGCCACCGCTGTGACAGCTGTGGCTGGGAAATTCTTCATCCCCATGGGGAGTCCCCTTGTCACTGAACACTGTGACAGGGTTGTCAGTGTTCAGTGAGGATGGGGACTCCCCATGGGGATGAAAAAAATCATGATCGCGATCTTCTCTGTACGTTTTTAATTGGCCAGCGCTGCTGCCGCCAGCCCCATTGACCACAAGGTGAAACCCCAGGATGTGATAGCATTCAGTGGTTTCACATCCAAGGATTCGCCTGCGGCAGCTGTCACAGCCGCAACAGGGAACAGCGATGGGACCGCACATTCTGTACAAATTTTGCCATCATGTGACCGGACAACAAGTGCAAATTTAAAAATATGTCTGCTGCTATGGTAATGCAAATTTTAAAAAAAATGCATTTTGCGTTTCGTTTCATCCACCTAAATGTGAAAAAAAACGCTCGTCTGACTGAACCCTAAAGGTGTTTTGCTGCCTTTGCACTACATACATGACTTAGATCTACACATACATTACACATATTTGGCTCATTCTCATTACTTCTTCTGTTTTCCTTCTGTTCAGGGAGCAGCATTTCCCGGCCAAATGGATCAACCAACTAGACCCCATTGACTATTATGGGGTCTGTTTGGTTTCCATCTGGCATTTACAGGATGAAGAAGCGCTGCACGCTGCACTATTATGCCCTGGGTTCCTTTAGCGAATTCAGTAATGGAGACTCCGAATTGAACCTCCAACTCTGATATGAAGTGACCTAAAGGCCTTGTTCACACAGGCGTGTGAGTACAACACTGCGAGTCTCCCACAGCGTTGTACACATTACATCTCATACGCTCTGCCAGCAGAGACCACGTACGGTGCAATTAGCACTGCACATGCCTGTGAATCACATGTCAGGGACATGCGCAGTGGATATTTAATTTTTATTTCCCCACTTTGTTCAGAGCGGGCATGCATATGGAAAAATGGACCGTACACAATGCATGTGTATGGACAGCGTATCATATATAGCCCATACAAGGGCTGCGTTTGATACGCAGAGAAATAGAGCATGCTGCGATTTATTACTCCTGTGTATGGATACGCAGTGCCCAAACGCAGGTGTGCATGGAAGGATGAAAGTCCATTGACTTTCATTGCCTCTATTCACTGCGCATTACACTCATTAATTAGTAGGGTCTTCCTGCTCCCTGCTGACACTGCATGCCGCGATCCCTGCACTTGCAAGTCTTGTGTGGTGAAAGCTACCCCTTCCCAAGCTAAGGGGCCAGGTCGCAATTGCGACCCCTAGTGGTACGCCTGGGTTCAGACTGAGGAAGAGACATCTTCCCGTTGGGTACTAACAGAGTTGAATGATATATGGGCGATGCTGATTGTGTAAATATTGCACATTATTCCTTACATTGTCTTTCCCCTTTCTCTGACATCTAACGGATCCAATGTGGAGCCCGAGGATGTAATTGGACCCACATGATAATGTTACCTTCTTCTTTTTCTTCGGTGACAAGATCAGCTGCGATGTCATCTACGTTGTCGGGGACTATACTGCATTGTTCTCCCTGTAAGACATAAGATGTAATTAATGGACTGTATAACGTGAGCTGCCGGCCCAATTAGTAATCAGATTGTTGCTAATCAGAGTTTTCGGTGGGATACGCTTCACTATTACTCCTTTTGCGTTAATCAAAACTAGTCACAGAGGCAGAGGACCGTCTACAAACTCCTAAAACCCCTCACAGAGTAGACGTGGCTATACTAAAAAACTAAACTTTATTAACAATTCATTAAAATGATATTGAGCTCAGACAAACACAGAATGTGTCACCATACAGTAAGAAGAATATTGGTAAGTGTAGGGTGATGGTGGGGAACAGTTGGGGGCCGGGAGTACTTATGGTCGCCCAATAATATGGTAGGCAATGCGCCCCTACAATTCGTGCCCCTAAAAGAATATGACGACAGGACTTTGGAACTTGCTAGAAAAGATTATCATAAACTGGGAAAAGAAAAAAGCCCAGATATACCCCAAGAGGGAGAGTTTCAATAGATAGGCCTGTAGCCTATCATCAGGGTTACAGGCTAGACCTCATCTTTATTATTTTTTGTTCATCTTTACTATTTTGGTATTATTGACTTTAGATAGGAAGCTAGGGTAACCGCTTCCGTGCTATTAGGCCTCATATCCACGGGGAAAGTCAGGCCCGCCGCGGATTCTCCGTGTAGAATCCGTAGCGGGTCCCTCCTGCCCCGCGGACATGAGGCCTGAAAATCAGAATAAACTCACCTGCTCTGGACGAAGCGGATCTTCCTTCCTTCGCGGCCGGATCTTCTTTCTTCGGCCGGGCCAAAGAAAGAAGATCCGGCCGCGAAGAAGGGAAGAACCGCATCGTCCGGAGCAGGTGAGTTTAATTCTGGTACGGGTCTCCCGCGGATCCTGACGGCTTCCATAGGCTTCAATAGAAGCGGGAGACTCGCACGAAAATGGAGCATGTCCATTTTTTTTCCCGCACACGGTTCCATGCCTGTCGGGGAAAATGACATCCACAGGTATTTAACTACCAGCGGGTGTCCAATGCATCCCTATGGGGCGCGGATCCGCGTGCGGGAGAAACGCTGCAGATTTTAAGCCTGTGGACATGAGGCCTTAGTGAGCATATCTAGCCTAGTAATTTACAGGGCTCTTTTCTACTATGAGCGAGGGTTTCAGCCCAGCAATTTAAGAGGCTCTTTTTTAACCCCTTAACGACGGCCCCATCGGGAAACTACGTCCTCAGAAAGTGGGCCTTAATCCTAGAGGACGTAGTTTTATGCATCCTCTTTGGATTGATGCCCACTGGCCTGAGGACGTGACAGCTCCATGCTCTCGGTGCCCGCAGGTAGCCGACAGCATGGAGCTGTCATCCCAGGATGCGGGCAGTCCCCCCCGGCATTGCGATCGGCGCTATAAAATGAATAGCGCCGATCGCAAAAAAGTAAATAAAACAGTGAAAAAAAGTAGTAATTCAGCTGCTGTGATGGATCGGATCCATCACGGCAGCTGAAAATACTCACACGGCTTGTCGGCGGTGTTCCCCGGAGATCTGGTCCTCCCGGACCCGCCGGCGGCCTTCTGCGCATGCGCGCCTGACGATGACGTCACGCGCACGCGCAGAAGCCCGGGTGTCCCCGGCAAATTTAAAATCTCCTGGCTCCCGGCTCCTGAAGGTAGCCGGGAACCAGGAGGTGTTACCGGGGACCACTGTGAGCGGTCCCCGGGCCCGCGATCACCGCTATCCATTGCGATAGCGGTGATCGCGAAAAAGTTTAAAAAGTAAAACAAAAGTAAAGTTTCACCTCCCCTCATGGATCGGATCCATGAGGGGAGGTGAAGATACTCACCCCCGGTCCTCTGCGATGTCCCGGGACCCGAAATCCCCGTCTGCGCATGCGCGCCCGATGATTGACATCGGGCGCGTGCACAGAGGGGCTCGAGCCCCGGGAAATTCAAAATTGCTCTGCTCCTGGCTGTCATGTGTAGCCAAGAGCAGAGGGATGTCACCAGGGACATGATCACTGTCATCCAATGGATGACAGTGATCATGTAAAGTAAAAAAAAAAGTGCAAAAAGTAAAAAAAAAATAATAAAAAAAGGGGTAAAAGGTAAAAAAAAAAGAGTGCAAAAAGTAAAAAAAAAAGTTTTAAAAAGTAAAAAAAAGCTTGCGTTTCATCTCCCCCCACGGATCATATCCGTGAGGGAGGATGAAATGACGTACCTAAGGCCTGCGGATTTATCCGCGGACCTCAACCCAGCTTCTGCGCACGCGCCCGTCACCAATGTGGCAGGCGCATGCGCAAAAGCTGTGGTTTTTTAAAATCTCCCTGCTCCTGGCTACAAAACGTAGCCGAGAGCCTGGAGATTTCACGGAGGGCCGCGGTGAGCGGTTCCTGATCACGTGTTCGCCGTTATCCAAAGAATAATGGCGATCACGTAAAAGTTAAAAAAAGGTGAAGCTTCATCTCCCCTCACTGATGCGATCGGTGAGAGGAGATAAAATTTTTTACCGGAGGCCTCCATATTTGCACCCTGACGCAATCTTCTTCCGTGAACTTTCCCGTATTCTGCGCATGCGACCGCCGGCAAAACACCGGACACATGTGCAGGAGTCGGGGAGCCCAGGAAACTTAATACCTCCTTGCTCTCGGCGACCGTTGGTCGCCAAGAGCCTGGAGCAGTGACGGGTGGCCTCGTTGAGCGGTCCCCGGTCACGTGAAAAAATGGTAGCGATCTACCTTTGGCCGGTCTCACATGACCGGATAGGAATTACGGATTCCGCATGCGTTTGATTAGCGGTAATACGCAGATCAATCGCATTGGATTACACAATTCCGCTCACATTAGCGGGTTGGAATTGCGTAATCCACTCACAGAAAAGAGAACGCAGCATGTTCTATTTTACCGCGGATATCCGCAACATAGAGCCCATTGTGCTCCATGGTCGTGGATATACCCGCAGCCCATACGCCCGTATACCTTGTATACGGGCTGTGGGTACCCGTGTCATCGCTAAGCGACGGTGCGGGAAATACAAACAACAACAAAAAAAGTGTACTGCGCATGACCGCCCGTGTAAGTACGCAGTTATGCGCAGTACATTACGCGGCCGTACACAGGGTCACAGCCGGGCTCACAGATGGGATCCGCTGCGGGCCTCCACAAGCGGATTCCACCTACGGCTGCCTGAGCCCGGCGTTATTCAGACCGCTACCTGTAATACGCAATTTACAAGAAGCCCCGGGAACGCTCGCCTTCCTGCAGTTCCAGGAGCAGCTTGTTGAGCGCCTTCTGTGTGAGACCGCCGCACCTCATCAAGCTTACGGAGACTCACGGAACGCCACTTTTTACACCCCATCCCCGCCACTGAGGTCAAAAAATGACTCCCAAAAAGCATGAGAGGAGGGGGGATACCCGGTTTTATTGCCCCATGTGCCCATCCCAACCAGCCTCCATAATTACCCGTCTTTGGAAATACTACACAGTTCACATTATTACTTTTATCTAAGATTTGGGGGAACGCCGAAAAGGGCGTGGAGGGGGGGAGGGGGATTTTAGGGAGTCAATTTTTATTCCGTACAAATGAGCAATGGGGCCTGGAATTTATTCAGTTATGCCCTGCAATCCAACTGGTGTTCCCTCCATTATGGGCCTAGCCATGTTTCCTGTAAGTAGATTAGGGCCACAATGGGTATGTTTTTGAACACGGGACAAACGGGGGTATCCATTTGGGGTGAACGTCTTCATTCCTATGTAAACTGTACAAAAAAAAAAGTTTTTAAATTGACAAAATTGCCAAAAAAATGAAAATTGTAATTTTTTTCTTCTGCTTTGCTGAAATTTATTCAAATACTGTGTGGTCAAAATACGCAGTACACCCCTAGATGAATTCGTTAAGGGGTCTAGTTTTTAAAATGGGGATATTTGTGGGGGTCTTTATAGTTTTGGACGCTCAATGACTCTATAAGTGGGCAATGGGGCCTGGAATTTATTCCGTTGTACCCTAAAATCCAACGGGTGCTCCTTCCATTATAGGCCTAGCCATGCGTCCTTTAAGTAGATTAGGGCCACAAGGGGTATGGTTCTGAACACGGGACAAACAGGGGTATCCATTTTGGGGTGAACGTCTTCATCCCTATGTGTGCTGTACAAAAAAAAACAGTTTTTAAATTGATACAACTGCCAAAAAAATGAAAATTTTAATTTTTTTCCTACTGCTTTGCTTAAATTTATTCAAAAATTGTAGGGTAAAAATACACAGTACACCCCTAGATAAATTCGTTAGGGGGTCTAGTTTTCAAAATGGGATCATTTGTGGGGGTTCTCTGTCGTTTTGGCCGCTCAAGGGCTCTACAAGAGGGCAATAGGGCCTAAATCACCTTCATGCTAAATTTCTGTTCTGAAAGCCACCGACTACTCCTTTCATTTTGGGCCCCGTTGTGCATCCAGACAAAAGATTAGGGCCACAATGGGTATGTCTCTGAACACGGGACAAACAGGGGTATCCACTTTGGGGTGCAAGTCTTCATTCATGTGTGTGCTGTACCAAAAAAGCAGTTTTTAAAACGACAGAATTGCCAAAAAAACGAAAATCACAATTTTTTCCTTTTGCTTTGCTTCAATTCTTTAAAAACTGTGGGCTCAAAATGGGCAGTACACCCCTAGATAAATTCATTAAGGGGTCTAGTTTTCAAAATGGGGTCACTTGTGGGGGTTCTCTTTGATTTTGGCCGCTCAAGAGCTCTACAAAAGTGCTATGGGCCTAAAACTCCTTCAAGGAAAATCTATGTTCTTAAAGCCACCGACTACTCCTTTTGTTTTGGGCCCCATTGTGCATCCAGACATAAGATTAGGGCCACAATGGGTATGTTTCTGAACACGGGAGAAACAGGGGTATCCATTTTGGGATGAAAGGCTTCATTCATGCGTGTGCTGTACAAAAAAAGCTGTTTTTAAAATGACAGAATTGACTGAAAAATCACAATTTTTTCCTTTTGCTTGGCTTGAATTCATTCAAAAACTGTGGGGTCAAAATTGTCAGTACACCCCTAGATAAATTCGTTAAGGGGTCTAGTTTTCAAAATGGGGTCACTTGTGGGGGTTCTCTTTGGTTTTGGCCACTCAAGAGCTCTACAAAAGTGCTATGGGGCCTAAAACGCCTTCAAGCAAAATTTATGTTCTGAAAGACACCGACTACTCCTTTCATTTTGGCTCCCGTTATGCATCCAGACATAAGATTAGGGCCACAATGGGTATGTTTCTGAACACGGGAGAAACGGGGGTATCCATTTTGGTGTGTAAATCCTCATTTTCATGGGCTCTATAGGAAAAAAATATGTCTTTAAAATGACATATTTGCAAAAATATGAAATTTTATTTTTTGTCCCCTAAATTGAACTAATTCCTGAAAAGAACTGGTGGGGTCAAAATACTCATGACACCCCTCAGTGAATACACTAAGGGGTGTAGTTTTTAAAATGGGGTCATTTGTAGGTGTATCTATTATTCTGACACTTATGAGCCTCTGCAAACTTGGCTTGGTGCAGGAAAACAAAGTGCTCCTCAAAATGCTGAAAAGTAATGTTAAATTTGTACGTCCTCTAAATGGTTAAAAAAAACACAAAAGTTTTTCAAGTGTGCATTCAGAATAAAGTAAACAGATGGAAATACATATCCTATCAAAAATTTGTACAGTATGTTTGGACATATTTGAGATATTACGGTTGAAAATGTGAAAAAATGACAATTTTTTCAAAATTTTTCCAATATTGGTACTTTTAATAAATATACACAAATTATATCGGTCTCTTTTTACAATCTAAATGAAGTACAGCATGTGGCGAAAAAACAATGTCAGAATCACTGGGATATGTAAAGCCTTTACGGAGTTATGCCACGTTGAACGACGCATGTCAGATTTCCAAAATTTGGCTCCGTCACTAAGGCGCAAACAGGCTTCATCACTAAGGGGTTAATGTATAGCAGTGCATTGTGCTCTGCGTTCAGCTTTACATCTTTATTGAGGCACCCATATAGGGCAATGCTACTGCTCCCTAGAATTTAAGGGACTAGAACCTCACGATCGATCTCAGTTCATTTAGGATCGGGTTGATAGGCTTCCCTCCTCTCCTACCATTGGAGGCTGATAGATATCTCTCTTTCACCACTACCCTCTGAAATAATGTGCAATCATTCCTAATAACAAAGCTACGGTTCCTGAGGAGCTGTATTAACCACAGCAAAACGCGTTGAACCACATACCGTCACATCGCGGCATTCTATTTCATCAAGACGCAATACTTCTGCATTGATCGGGGTGATTGCTAAACTTGTCTAATGAAACTCTCCCTCTTGGGGTATATCTGGGCTTTTTTCTTTTCCCAGTTTATGATAATCTTTCCTAGCAAGTTCTAAAGTCCTGTCATCATATTCTATTAGGGGCACGAATTGTAGGGGCGCATTGCCTACCATATTATTGGGCGACCATAAGTACTCCCGGCCCCCAACTGTTCCCCACCATCACCCTACACTTACCAATATTCTTCTTACTGTACGGTGACACATTCTGTGTTTGTCTGAGCTCAATATCATTGTAATGAATTGTTAATAAAGTTTAGTTTTTTAGTATAGCCACGTCTACTCTGTGAAGGGTTTTACGTTTATCAAGTAGCGCCGAGACGTGTCGCGCAATGGAGCGGGCGATAATTGACGCTGCTCAACCTCAATGAACATCCTATGTTTTTCAGCTCATTATCTACAAACAGTTAAATTAAAAACCCTCCATTACATGCTGTATATTAGTATATCTTGATACTGAGCCTCCAAGCTAGGCACTGTGTATAGAGTGTGTGTATATATATATATATATATATATATATATATATATATATATATATATATATATATATATATATATATCACACATATATACACACACACACACACACACGCACGGTATACCACCTAGAATATATACATATACATATATTTATATATAAATACTAGGTGATATATCCTACGTTTTGTGTCTATATATGAATATATATACTGTATCACATCTTGTATCCAAGCTAGAGATGGTACAACAGGGTACTAGAGCCTCCATTCCCGCCAAATATCACACCTTGCATCAAAACTACAGGCGGTACAACAGGATACTAGAGCCTCCATGCCCATCCGTATCACATCGTGTATCCAAGCTGGAGGCGGTACAACAGAGTACTAGAGCTTCCATGCCCACCCGCATCACATCTTGTATCCAAGCTGGAGGTGGTACAAGAGGGTAATAGGGCCTCCATGCCCATCCGTATCACATCTTGTATCCAAGCTGGAGGTGGTACAACAGGGTACTAGAGCATCCATGCCTGCCCGTATCACATCTTGTATCAAAACTACAGGCAGTACAAAAGGTACTAGAGCCTCTATGCTCACAAGTATGATATCTTGTATCCAAGCTAGATGGGGTATAACAGGGTACTATTGCCTCCATGCCCATCCGTATCACATCTTGTATCCACGCTAGAGGCGGCACAACAGGTACTAGAGCCTCCATGGCTGCCTCTATCACATTTTCCAACTTATACCAACGTTACAATCACACAGAGAAAGTCTCATCCGTATCCGACAACTTCTAGGGGAGGGACTGGGTTACAATGAGCGGTCTCGTTGTTTTTCAGAAGTAAACCCAAATTTTGATGACCTCTCTGGGTCTTGTAGTCCGCCCATTCCATTTATTAATTTAGTTGCCCATCTTTGAACCCGCCTAAGCTGAGTCACAATCCACATCTCTGGTACAGATTGTCAATGAGGTTCTGCAGCAGATTTTACCCCTTCAATTTAAGGGCTTCTTCAGGTTGGCAACAACCGCGCTCGCCGTACAGAGCGTATTTACGCATCAGCCTGTCAAAAGTCTTTAGCGTTTTTACGTTCAAACTTTGCGTAAAAAACAACCATCAGACAGAGGGGTCCGGCCGGGCTTTTCTGCCACGTATAAGAACTAAGTGCGAGAAAGAGCAAGGCCTATTGTTTTCTCGTGCGTAGTGAAAGCGAAACCGTTGCAATCAAGGGCTTCGTTTCATATCGTTGTGCGATCTTCACGCCCGCAATATGCTGCGAAAGCATAATCATCTAAAGAAGCGCTTAAGGGGGAAATCAGCCGTGGATCCGTGTCACAAATACACCAAATACTGCCGGTTTTATGCAAATTTGCCACATATATTGCTTTATGTGAACGATCCCTACTACTTAGTCTACAACCTGAGTGAGCGGAATGCGAGTGCCAGCTTCAGTGAAAATAGACTGACACCTGCTATATGGTATGGCACCAATGTGACTTTATTTATTACATAGTTTACCATTATAAGGCTGGTTTAACACGGGCAGAAGGGCATTTATGAGTACATTTGCGTAATGGGCATTGCGTTTTTGCGCCAGCCAATTTGTGTGCAAATAGTCTGCACAAAAAAAACCAAAAAGCGCCCCCGCGCTGCCATTGATTGTAATTGACAATTAGTGTAAATAGCTAAATATGTGCTATTCTGATGGTAAACCTAAATACATCTTATTCCTCAGTGCCCCTTCATATAGCAATAATGCCCCTCAGTGCCATTCTTATATAGCCTGTACACAAGTACGTGGGTGGATCCCGATCCATACAACGTCGGGTGCAGGCTGTTCTTACAGCGGACACCCGGCGGCAGCAGTTCCAACCGCGCCGCTCATCGCAACTGTTAACACTTTAAATGCCGCTGTCAGAATAGGCAGCGGTATTTAAAGCCCTAACAGTCCTGACGAGCGGCTAGTTGGAACTGGTGCCGCCGGGTGTCCGCTGTAAGAAACAGCCGGCACCCGACATTCAGGGTCCTGTACAGAGTCTCACGATAAGATCGCGGGACGCTGTGCGGTTGCTAGGCAGCCGGGGGCCTTCTGAAAGGCGCACGGCTTGATAGGCGCTTTGCATAGGCAGCCCTGGGGCCTTTCAGAAAGCCCCCGGCTGCCTAGCAACCGCACAGCGTCCCGCGATCTGACCGGACAGGCTTGATAGAAGCCTGCCCGGTCCCTGCACAGTATGATGGAAGGCCATAGCATCACATCATACAGCGCAGGAGAGATAGTTTGTATCTTGTGAAGTTCGTAACTCAAATGTTCGCAAGTAGGGGGCTATCTGTATAGTAACAGCGCCCCCTTATATAGTAATACTGCCCTCCGTGCCCCCTTATATAGTAATACTGCCCTCCGTGCCCCCTTATATAGTAATACTGCCCTCCGTGCCCCCTTATATAGTAATGATGCCTCTCTGTGCCCCCTTATATAGTAATACTGCCCTCAGTGCCCCTTATATAGTAATACTGCCCTCCGTGCCCCCTTATATAGTAATGATGCCTCTCTGTGCCCCCTTATATAGTAATACTGCCCTCAGTGCCCCTTATATAGTAATACTGCCCTCCGTGCCCCCTTATATAGTAATACTGCCCTCCGTGCCCCCTTATATAGTAATACTGCCCTCCGTGCCCCCTTATATAGTAATACTGCCCTCCGTGCCCCCTTATATAGTAATACTGCCCTCCGTGCCCCCTTATATAGTAATACTTCCCTCAGTGCCCCTTCATATAGTAATAATGCCAACCAATTCACTTTATATAGTAACAGTGTCCGCTTATATAGTAATAATGCCAACCAATTCCTCTATCACAAGGTTCTGCAGCAGCGTGTATCACGAGGTTCTGCAGCAGCAGCCTATGTGACAAGTTCCTGCAGCAGCGTGTATCATGAGGCTCTGCAGAAGCAGCAGCATGAGGAGGTTCTGCAGCAGCAACATGTATTACAAGGTTCTGTAGCAAGGTATTAGTGTACCTTGACGCCACCGTAAGCTAGGGGTTTGACAGGGAAACCGCCCCTCTCACACCCCCAGCTCCCTATTGGCAGAACAGGTACAGGTCCTGCAACCTGCAGTAATGGCTGAGGCTGACGTCCCTCAGGCTGTTAACCACTGCACTCCTCTTACCCACCTTCGTGTGACTGTGCCGCTGCTGTAGGCTTCCGTCCCCCCGGGGCCAACAAGGCTGGGTCCCTTCTCTGCACCAGGGCCACTGCGGGCGGCGGAGTCAGTCTCTGTGGTGGCAGCCCTGTCGCCTCGCTGCAGCGGGGGCCATGACAAACTTACATAGGCTGGGGGTGGGGGAGTAAAGGGGTGTCCGCTTCTGCACGGGGGTCGGCGTCAACTGCCGCACTGTGCGTCCGCCGGCTCTCAGGGTCTCCCGCCGGTCACGTGGCCTCCCTTCAGCAGCGGCGATTTAAAAGGTGCGGGACTGCAGCGGTGCCAGCTTCACACACGGGACCGGCGTGTGTCGCAGCAGTGTGCGAGCGCCGGCTCTGTGCCCTCCCTGGATCGGGCACAAACTAGCATCGGCTGGGAGAAGGAGGACGACCGCGGTGGTGGGCCATGAGCAGCTGCTTCATAGTCAGAGGGGTTGCGGCTTCAGGCTCCCTAGCAAGGAGCCCCTTTGGACGTGCCACATGGAGGGCTGCTCTGCACTTTTCTACAACTTTCCTGGCCTTCCAGGACCTACACGGCAGGCTCCTGTCCGTCGAATCGCGTACAGGGGGCGTCATTTTTATATAAGGGGGCACAGAGAGGCATCATTTTTATATAAGGGGGCACAGAGCGGCATCATTACTATATAACAGGGCACAGAGAGGCATCATTACTATATAAGAGGGCACAGAGAGGCATCATTACTATATAAGAGGGCACAGAGAGGCATCATTACTATATAAGAGGGCACAGAGAGGCATCATTACTATATAAGAGGGCACAGAGAGGCATCATTACTATATAAGAGGGCACAGAGAGGCATCATTACTATATAAGGGGGCACAGAGATGCATCATTACTATATAAGGGGGCACAGAGAGGCATCATTACTATATAAGGGGGCACAGAGAGGCATCATTACTATATAAGGGGGCACAGAGAGGCATCATTACTATATAAGGGGGCACAGAGAGGCATCATTACTATATAAGGGGGCACAGAGAGGCATCATTACTATATAAGGGGGCACAGAGAGGCATCATTACTATATAAGGGGGCACAGAGAGGCATCATTACTATATAAGGGGGCACAGAGAGGCATCATTACTATATAAGAGGGCACAGAGAGGCATCATTACTATATAAGGGGGCACAGAGAGGCATCATTACTATATAAGGGGGCACAGAGAGGCATCATTACTATATAAGGGGGCACAGAGAGGCATCATTACTATATAAGGGGGCACAGCGAGGCATCATTACTATATAAGGGGGCACAGAGAGGCATCATTACTAGAGAATGTCACTGACGGACATTATTACTATATTAGGGGGCACAGAGAGGCATTATTACTATATAAGAGGGCACAGAGAGGCATCATTACTATATAAGAGGGCACAGAGAGGCATCATTACTATATAAGGGGGCACAGAGAGGCATCATTACTATATAAGGGGGCACAGAGAGGCATCATTACTAGAGAATGTCACTGACGGACATTATTACTATATTAGGGGGCACAGAGAGGCATTATTACTATATAAGAGGGCACAGAGAGGCATCATTACTATATAAGGTGGCACAGAGAGGCATCATTACTATATAAGGTGGCACAGAGAGGCATCATTACTATATAAGAGGGCACAGAGAGGCATCATTACTATATAAGGGGGCACAGAGAGGCATCATTACTATATAAGGGGGCACAGAGAGGCATCATTACTATATAAGGGGGCACAGAGAGGCATCATTACTATATAAGGGGGCACAGAGAGGCATCATTACTATATAAGGGGGCACAGAGAGGCATCATTACTATATAAGAGGGCACAGAGAGGCATCATTACTATATAAGGGGGCACAGAGAGGCATCATTACTATATAAGGGGGCACAGAGAGGCATCATTACTATATAAGGGGGCACAGAGAGGCATCATTACTATATAAGGGGGCACAGAGAGGCATCATTACTATATAAGGGGGCACAGAGAGGCATCATTACTATATAAGGGGGCACAGAGAGGCATCATTACTATATAAGGGGGCACAGAGAGGCATCATTACTAGAGAATGTCACTGACGGACATTATTACTATATTAGGGGGCACAGAGAGGCATTATTACTATATAAGAGGGCACAGAGAGGCATCATTACTATATAAGAGGGCACAGAGAGGCATCATTACTATATAAGAGGGCACAGAGATGCATCATTACTATATAAGGGGGCACAGAGAGGCATCATTACTAGAGAATGTCACTGACGGACATTATTACTATATTAGGGGGCACAGAGAGGCATTATTACTATATAAGAGGGCACAGAGAGGCATCATTACTATATAAGGGGGCACAGAGAGGCATCATTACTATATAAGGGGGCACAGAGAGGCATCATTACTATATAAGGGGGCACAGCGAGGCATCATTACTATATAAGGGGGCACAGAGAGGCATCATTACTAGAGAATGTCACTGACGGACATTATTACTATATTAGGGGGCACAGAGAGGCATTATTACTATATAAGAGGGCACAGAGAGGCATCATTACTATATAAGAGGGCACAGAGAGGCATCATTACTATATAAGGGGGCACAGAGAGGCATCATTACTATATAAGGGGGCACAGAGAGGCATCATTACTAGAGAATGTCACTGACGGACATTATTACTATATTAGGGGGCACAGAGAGGCATTATTACTATATAAGAGGGCACAGAGAGGCATCATTACTATATAAGGTGGCACAGAGAGGCATCATTACTATATAAGGTGGCACAGAGAGGCATCATTACTATATAAGAGGGCACAGAGAGGTATCATTACTATATAAGGGGGCACAGAGAGGCATCATTACTATATAAGGTGGCACAGAGAGGCATCATTACTATATAAGAGGGCACAGAGAGGTATCATTACTATATAAGGGGGCACAGAGAGGCATCATTACTATATAAGGGGGCACAGAGAGGCATCATTACTATATAAGGGGGCACAGAGAGGCATCATTACTATATAAGGGGGCACAGAGAGGCATCATTACTATATAAGGGGGCACAGAGAGGCATCATTACTATATAAGGGGGCACAGAGAGGCATCATTACTATATAAGAGGGCACAGAGAGGCATCATTACTAGAGAATGTCACTGACGGACATTATTACTATATTAGGGGGCACAGAGAGGCATTATTACTATATAAGAGGGCACAGAGAGGCATCATTACTATATAAGGGGGCACAGAGAGGCATCATTACTATATAAGGGGGCACAGAGAGGCATCATTACTATATAAGGGGGCACAGCGAGGCATCATTACTATATAAGGGGGCACAGAGAGGCATCATTACTAGAGAATGTCACTGACGGACATTATTACTATATTAGGGGGCACAGAGAGGCATTATTACTATATAAGAGGGCACAGAGAGGCATCATTACTATATAAGAGGGCACAGAGAGGCATCATTACTATATAAGGGGGCACAGAGAGGCATCATTACTATATAAGGGGGCACAGAGAGGCATCATTACTAGAGAATGTCACTGACGGACATTATTACTATATTAGGGGGCACAGAGAGGCATTATTACTATATAAGAGGGCACAGAGAGGCATCATTACTATATAAGGTGGCACAGAGAGGCATCATTACTATATAAGGTGGCACAGAGAGGCATCATTACTATATAAGAGGGCACAGAGAGGTATCATTACTATATAAGGGGGCACAGAGAGGCATCATTACTATATAAGGTGGCACAGAGAGGCATCATTACTATATAAGAGGGCACAGAGAGGTATCATTACTATATAAGGGGGCACAGAGAGGCATCATTACTATATAAGGGGGCACAGAGAGGCATCATTACTATATAAGGGGGCACAGAGAGGCATCATTACTATATAAGGGGGCACAGAGAGGCATCATTACTAGAGAATGTCACTGACGGACATTATTATTATATAGTGGCCACTGATGAGTATTATTACTATATAAGAATGGCACTGCGGCATATTATGGTTCTGCTGGCAGATAGCCCAGCCCGCTTAGGCCCAATGTCCACAGGTGTGTTTGATTTGCGGCATCTGCACGGGGGGACCCATGCGGGAGATCCGCAAATCAGTCCGAGACACCTGCAGTGCTGAAACAAGCTAAACTGTATGCCCTGACTAAAGCCTCATGTCCACGGCATGCACGGATTTCGTACAGGGAATCTCGCACAGAATCCAGCCCGTACCGCGGCGGTGAGCCCCGCTTACCTGATTTCCCTGGATCCCTGCACTTCGGGGTTTGCTGTACTTTGCATGGTCCTCGCAGCTCACCGTCGGACATGCGCAGTACATTTTATCTTTTTTTTTCCCAAATCTCCTGCTTTCCCGCGGATCTGCGGCACTTCTGCAGTGTCAGCTGTGGGAGTGCCGTGGATCGGACGGCTTCTATTGACCTTAATGGAAGCCGTCTGAGCTGGAATCTGCAGAAGATGGAGCATGCTGCGATTTTTTTTTTAAATTTATTTTTTTTTTTCAAACCAAAGGATCCGCAAAACAAATTTGCATGTTTTAAATCCATTTGCGGATGCCCTTGCATCTCTATGGGCGGCTTGATTTGCGGATCTCCCGCACGGATTCCACAAATCAGATCCGCCCATGGATATTGGGCCTAAAGCAGGATCATCACCAAAAAGACCTTTTTTTGCTGTGAAGGAAACAGCTCTCTTATCAGTAGAAAAGACAAATATTGATCGGACTGACAAACGGCAGAGACTTAAGGCCCATTTACACACAATTATCGCTCAAAGCAGTCTTTTGACCGATAATCGTTGTGTGTACCTGCACTGACATCGTGCAGTTTTAGTTATCCCGTCGCTCATCGTTGTCTTGCAGCGCGCTGGAAGACAGCGATGCGCCATATCAGGGATTCACAGCGGGATACAGCTGATACTACTGTTTCAGCTGTATCCCGCTCCCTGATGACAGGCGGGGTATGAAGAACAGAGCGGTCCAACTGTATTCTTCATACCCTGCTCGGGGCACCCGGCTGTATAACAGCCAGGCGCTCTGTGAAGAAGAAAATCCGTAAAGCTGCGTCATGGGAGCGAGGTACTTCCCCGCAAAATGACGTACCCTTACGTCATAGGGATAGCGCGAGATCATAGCAGCCGGCTGTCACCCGTTGTTAACCCCTTCCCTGCCACGATCTAAGTAGATCGCGGCAGGGAAAGGGTTCACAGAGGGAGTGCGCTCCCTCTGACTTCAGCCGGCTCTCGCAATAACATCGCGGGAGCCCGGCTGGTGGCTATGACAGATACCGGCGTCCTGTATTGCCATTGCCTAAGATCGCTATAGTAAGCGATAAGGCATGGCAGGAGAGAAGTTCTGCCACGCCTTATTGTAGCGATCTTCAGTCCTGCTGTGTAAGTCCCTCAGAGGGACACAGATGGTGTAAAAAGAAGAGAAAAATAAAGTACAAAAAATAAAAATGGGAAAAAAAAAGTAAAAAAAAAAAAACAAAAAAACTTTATGCTTTCTCATATTAGCATAAAAAAAAATCCACATATTTGGTATTGATGCATCTAACGACGCGTACAATAACTTGAACGTGTTTATTATCCTGCACGGCTAAAAGCGTTAAAAAAAAAAAAAAAAAGCTAAAAACTGAGGCAAAATGCTACTTTTTAGCAGCATTTTGCCTTCCAAAAAACGCAATAAAAAGTGATAAAAAAAAAAGGATGTACCCCAAAATGGTACCAATAAAATCTACAGCTCATCTCACAAAAAATAAGCCCTCATAGACCTCCGTCCACGGAAAAGTTAGAAAGTTATAGGACCTTGAATGCAATGATTTAGAAAAAAAAATTATTTAAAAAAAAAAGGGGTTTTATTGTGGAAAAACCTAAAAAAAAAAAAAAAGGATTTTGGTATCATTGTAACCGTACCGACCCGCAGAAAAAAAAATGTAGCGTATCATTTATGCTGCATAATTAACGCTTTAACAAATCCCACAGTAACAGAAATAACCCAACTTCTCTCTGAACATTGTATATATGAAAAGATACATGCCTACAGGAACGAGAGAGTCAGGAAGTTTGTTGAGGACTGGGGGCCATGGTTGGACCACTCGTTTGGAAAATGGTATAGTTACGAAATAATACATGAAGGTTGAATCTGAATCTCCACCCCAAGATGCACATTGGGAAGCCCCTCAGGAGTATATATCCATCACATGATCCCCGTTGGAGTACTTGTAGGACTGCAGATAATAATATATTGGTAAAGTCGGCAGAAATAAATACGCATCCGGTTGTGGACATGATCCCTAAGGTGTTAATCTACCACTGGTGGTAGACTCCGCCCATGCATAGTAGAAACCAGAGTGTGGCCCCATAAAGATTGCCGGTCAGAGTCCTCTCAACGATTGGTAGCAGACAGCCTGAGTGAGAAGTGACAACTTCTAGGTGCATATTTCTAGATCAGAAAAGTGGTTGTCAGGTTTTATGTTGTCTATTAATCTTCATATCAATTTGTCAGAGCATTACTACACCGGCTCCCTGAGCAGCTAGCACTGCAGCATCAATGGCTTCCTGACAGTCAGATCTTAACCAATCACAAAGTGGTTGGATAGGTCATTGGTCTGTTCAAAAACTCTTAAAAATCTTTTTTTCCCCACTTGGTGAGAGCCCTTCCGGCCACACAGCAACCCGCTCATCAAGCACTAGAATTCAGTCAAGGTCCATTTGGTACAGGATGCTGTTCCTGCTTACAGAAGATCCTCACTCCTCCGTCTGGCATTTGAGCTGCATACAGTACATGCAGGAAAGAAGCCACCGTGAGGATTGAGGATCTCCTGTGAACTGCAGCAGTGCTTGAGAGTTGCTGCTGGAGGTCCAGCGGTGGGAAGGCACTATTACTGCTAGGTCCATTAAAGGGGGAAACTATTCTTGCGAGGGCCACTACAGGAGGCACCATTACCACTGGGGCCATTTCTGGGGGCACTATTATTGGGGCGACAGAGTGGGCATTACTACTATTGAGGTCACTGAAATAATTGAGGTAGAAACATACATTGTGGTAAGCCACACCCCTGACCACACACTCCCAAACCACTCCCCCTTTTACCTTTACCTCGCTCAGTGAATATATAAAAAAAAAAAATTTAAAAAAATCTGTGCAGGTATAATGCTTAGCAACCAGACCCCTCGGTATAAGGAAGGTGTGTGAGCGGTTGTTCATCAGTACTTTGCACCAGTGTGAATTGCTCCTCCATTTAGCATTTCGGTGGTCTGTATGTTGAGCGATGTGGTGCTTCTACCTGCCCTTTGACATTAATGTACATTGGTAAGTATATAGCCACTGTCTAGGATTTATTTTTTTAGTACATTCCCTTTTTTCAGTGCTTTTAATTGATTTTACTGTAGGGACTAACAAGACAGTGAGGACCCTTGACAAGGGCTTGTGTATTTTGTTCAAAATATCAACCAATACTTTATATTCATCAGTACGTATTGGCGACATACAGTACGGCTTTTGATGCTGGGCAAGCACAGGGTGCCAGTGCAGTTCACCTAGGTGGTGCAGGGCAGCCCACTGGACTGAAATATGGCATTACTAATAGGTTGTAAGCCTGCATGGTGCACTACATGTACTATGTGGCCTGACATCCTTTGTATGCTTTATCTATGTGGAAGTACCGTGCTAGCAGCCACCCCGCTCGGTATAAGGAAGGTGTGTGAATGGATGTTCATTAGGGATGAGCGAGCGTACTCGGAAAAGCACTACTCGCTCGAGTAATTTGCTTTATCCGAGTATCGCTGTGCTCGTCCCTGAAGATTCGGGTGCCGGCACGGAGCGGGGAGGAACGGAGGGGAGATCTTTCTCTCCCTCTCTCCCGCCCGCTCTCCCCTGCGACTCACCTGTCAGCCGCAGCGGCACCCGAATCTTCAGGGACGAGCACAGCGATACTCGGATAAAGCAAATTACTCGAGCGAGTAGTGCTTTTCCGAGTACGCTCGCTCATCTCTAATGTTCATCAGTACTTTGCACCTGTGCAATACTCCTTCAGGGCTTAGTCACACGGGCACATCGGCGTCCGTGTTACTGCAGCAAGAAGACGGACGCACTTCAGGACGGACGTGTCTGCAGCGCCGGAAGAACATGTGCGCGGCTTCATTGCCGGTCACGTATTCTTTCTTCGGCGCTGCGGGAAGTCGTCCGTCCTGAAGTGCGGCTGTCTTCTTCCTGCAGCAAGGGCTCAGTCACATGGGTGCATCGGCGCCCGTGTGACTAAGCCCTCATTTAGAAGCATGGCTGGCTGTATGCTGAGGGATGTGGTGCTTTTACCTGCCCTTTTATGTCAGTACATTGGTAAGTATATGGCTGTTTTCTGTGATGGTTTTTTCGCTCAGTGAATGGAGGCAGAGTAGGCCGGGGATCATTCCAGCCGTCCACCTCCATTCATTTTAATGGACCCCTTATTTGGGGTCCATTAAAATCTGCCTTTCTGAAATTCAACTTTGAAGAAACCAAAAAGTCAAATCAGTTGTTTTAAAAATATGTTTACCTGTTAAATAACCAAACAGGATCATGAAAACAAAAACTAATTATATTTGAAATTTTATAACAAAAACACTGAAACTTGGTGCTGGATGTTGGAGTGAGTATTTGCATCAGTTCATTAAGACTTCCATTTGTACAAGTCGAGCGTTTGTGTCTCCAGACATTCTGAATGGGATCATCCCAGCAAAGGTGATAAGAGCTCTGGCTTGACTACGTAACACCTATAGGAGACAACATACATTGTAACACGTGTAAACAAAGGAAGTGATCAGCTACACATCATGAAAATAGACTGTCACCCACCGAATCTTTATCCTCTACTCCTAGCTGCGGTCTTCCAAGAGAAGAGGGGCCACTGCTCTTCAGCCTTTTGTATTTGGTGTATAGTATGTTCATTGTAGCAAGAAGGACTTCAGACAAATTATGCCTGATCTGAGGAGATTACAGGTGAGGAGAAAAAACACCATAAATTTACCCAATAACTAAACACAAAGTGAACAGAATCAGACACAAATCTTGTTAGCAACGACATAGCTAGACACATATCCTTAGCATTTGCTCAAAGTGCGGTATCAATAATTGGTAGGGGTCTGACAGCAAGGACCCTTACTATTCTATAGAACAGAGAGATTGCAGTGCCGCCTGAAGAACACCCAGTTCTGCCACAGTTTTAGTAGACACAGAATTGCTTCTGCAGTACAGCAACTCACTCAGTTAAAGTGGTTTATCCAATATATATATATATATATATATATATTTTTTTTTTTTTTTAAATGGCCGTTTTCTTCCACAAACAATGCCACACCCATCCATGGGTTGAGTCTGGTATAGCAGCTCCACTCCACAAACAACTCATGGACAGCAGTAGCACTGCTTTTGAAAACAAGCAACCATGTTTGTTTAATCCTAAACACCCCCTTTAAGTCAGGCTGAAGTACCCGGGCACAGCCACGGGTATATGTCATATCAGTGAGGGTTTACCATAGCATGCATTGATGGACCATCTTAATCAAATAAAACATTTGCTTGAAAAAAAACAAAAACTATAATTGTGTAATTCTTTACTTACTTCATCTCTGAAGTTTCTGAATGCAGCAACTCTCTCCTCCACGGTGTCCTGGCTTAGAGGCACAATCTTCAATTTCTCAATAATCTATGAATGAGAAAACTGTATTAACAGGGATGTCCCACACAAAATAATGTTCATAGTTAAATCCAGCCCATAATTAAACTTTTTTTTTTTGCATTTACACTTATTAAAAGAAATACTTGATGTAAAATCTCTTTCTCGTGGTGTTCATTGGGGGATACAGTAAAGACCTTTGGTACGGCCACTGCCATTAGAAGGCGGACGCTACACAAAAAAGCTTTGGTTGCTCCTACCAGCTATACTCCTCCTGCTGACACCAAGCTAATCAGTTTGTTTCAGGATTCCATTGCGACTGTTTAATGCAAGTGCAATGAGCTGCTATCCAAATGGGAGGCTCTCTGCCCGTGGAATGGTGCTTTACTTGTTGTGGATTTTCACCATGAAATTCATTCAATTCAATGGTGAAAACAATCACCAAAATCTACATGTGGATTTTTGAGCATTTGCTCCACGATGTGTGAACATACCCTTAGACAGAAGGTACAGGGAAATTTGGTCTTACAACGAGACTATGTGAAATGGGTGTCTATAGTCCTACGTGGTCTGGATGTTTTGCCCCTGGTGTCAGACAGGATGAGTACTTGCAATACACAGCTACATGCAGAAGGTATTGGTGTAAAATCTCTCACTATAAGCTAAACGATGGTTGGTAGCTGCAGGAGGAAAGGTTGGAGGAGAGAGAACCACCTGACAGTGCCCATCGGGTCAGATGCAGGCACAGGGACCTGAGAAGCAGAGCTGATGTGAAAGCTTTAACTTAAAGGCTATGGGTTGGGTTTAGTTGAGTTAAACAAGACAAACTTTTAATCCTTCATTTACTTTCAGGCCCCCGATATGCAGTTTGCAACCTGCTCCTAGTGACAGACTTGTCCCATGTGGATGTGTCCCTGCAGGACGTGAGATCTGCGTGTCCAGGATGCTGCTGTATTCATTAGCGCTGCGGAATAAGTTGGCGCTATACAAATAAAGATTATTATTATTATTATAGCCTGTCTCACAAAGAGAATGCAGCCGATAGGGGCGGCATTGAGTGTATCACTCTGCCATTTGTGTTTGGGGATTGGCCAGCTGTCCTCTCCTCCGGTCAATAGAGACTGTAACGTGATCGGCACCAGTGATGTTTGTCGCAGGTGACCAATCCCCATCCATAAACGGTGGAGTGCTACTGCATTCTTTGTTAGATAGACTATAACTATCTTGTATCAGCACATCTATAAGGATCTTTTTTTCTCTTGTGCTGCTATGGAGTGCCCGATAATACCCTCAAACATCCCCGCCGACAATCTGACGAGGGTTCTCTCTTCACTCTGTACCCGGATAGAAAGTCCATGTGATTCATGCTCGCTCCCCCTGTGCTTTCCTCCCTATCTGTGTACTGTGCCCTCCCTGAAAGGCTGAGTGCTTTCCCCCCTTTCCACTTTTTGATCTGGCATATCCCCTATCCCTGCTATCCTCAACACTGAAAGAAAAGGGGAACACAGTGCCAACACAGCCAAAAGTAGTATACTGTTGGATCTATGTCAAATGCAGCAGTACAACTAGCCATGTGAAGGAGTTACACAGACTCTACAGCAGCAAAATGGAGGAAATTTGTAAAGAAGACTTTTGAGAAAGCTGATTTCTAAAATGTTGTTGCTTATAGCCTTTAAGTCACCAGCACAGGGACACTTAGGGAAAAATATTATACCTTTAAAGCACAATCACACAAAAGTACAAAATGATTTTTCACAAGTTTCTTGTAAGTGAAAACATTCCACTACATTCTGAACTTACATCAAATGCTAGATCAACATGGCCACCATGATAGTTATCAAAGAAAGTCATCAGATCCAACAGCAAATAAAATGTAGAGTTGATTGCTTTTTCTGCGCTTACACCTTGGGATCTGTATCTGGAGAAGAAAACAATTCCCATGTGAATGTATGAACAAACATGTAGCTTTTTGGTTTTATTTTGTTCATATGCTATATAATATACATTAAACAGACGCTGTGACGCCTACCTAACAATAGCAACCATTTAAAGCATATGACCATGAGCTATTCATGACCCATCCTTTAAAAAAAAAACAAAAAACTATTACAGCCTATGAGAGACGAAGCGCACCAGAAGTCTCATGCAGCAGTAGTGCTTTATGTGTGATAGCTGTTGCCTTCATTATAGGATACTCTCTCCCCCCCCCCCCCCCCCCCGATTAACAAGTGGATAGGAGATAATATGCTTTCGTAGGACAACCCCCTTTAACGTGTCTTGATAATAACTTTCCTACCTCTAAACTGCGTCAGCACCTTTAGGGTTCCCACACACTTGCGTTTTTTTAACGCGCATGTCAATGGGACTTTCTAATGTTAAAAACGCATCGCCAGTTGGTGCTTTGCAATTTTTGCATGATGCGTTTTTAACATTAGAAAGTCCCATTGACATCCGTGTTAAAAAAAGGCAAGTGTTTGGGAGCCCTTAGATGCAGTACAAAGTGAATCTTACCTTTCAGCAATAGACAGTGCCATGTTTTTCAATCGCTCCTTGTTAGAATCTGGAGAGCTGATTTGAGAAATAATTGGCCCCAACAATTTATTGGTCAACTCCAAAACCTTGTCTGGATTCTGCAGAAAGAAATGTACAAACCTGAACGTGCGTGCGCAACAAACCATTCAGTGTGAAACATGAGTGGTGGAAAAGAAATAGAAGAAAAAAAAAAGTTTGACTTTTTTTTTTAATATATCTCTGCAACACAAGGAAAAATGTATACAGCCACGTCAATTTAAAAGAAAAAGGGAAAAAAAGGTATGGCTTCTAAAATGCAACAAGGCAAAACCAAACAAAATTGAGATGGTCATTAAAATTCAGAGGCCTGGTCATTAGAGGAGTTGCACTAGAATCACAATTTATCCCCTTACACATAGCTGATCAGTGCAGGTCTCACTGCAGAGGTCCTCACTGATTCTGAGAATGAGAGAAGGGGTTCTGTGTCCCCTTCTTTCTCACACTCAATGGAGTGCTGGCAGAGCATCAGCGGTCAGCCGTGCATTTATTTCAGCGGGACTGATAGAAAAAGTCAAGCAGCAAGAGCTTGGGTATCACTGAAGTCCCATTAAAAAGTAATGGAACAGCAGCGCACTTGCTCGACCGTTGCTGCAATCCTCTTCCTACTCACTGCAAGAGGTGCAATAAACCCACAGTGAGGTGGACGGGGGACACGGGACTTCCACGGATCACCAACTTTCGCCCTGTGGATAGGAGGTAGCTTGTAATTCTGGTACAACCCCTCTAGGGGGTTAAAAAAATAGATCTATGATCAGTTCATTTTTCGACTGGAGTGGTTTCTCTGACATTTACCATATGATATAGGAATTGTTGGAGGTAAATACATATTCTACAGTGAAAACAGATTCCCAAAAACGTTTTTTTTTTTGCAGTATTGCAAGCTACCGCTCATACTGGTATGTTTATCATGAGATGCTATCAAACCGCGTGAAATGTTTACCTTTGCCAAGTCGTAGAGCTTGGCGGCTTCTTCAAACAGTCCTTTTTGTTCTGCTACAGATGCCACCTCGCTTATGATAGGATTTGTGTCTCTTGTAAATTTATCAATGGCTCCAGGCTGCCAACATAATAAAACTATTAAATGATGTAATGACGATGGGTGATTTATGATGGGAGAACCTTGTGGTAATGTTCTGCTTCCAACTCCCCCCCCCCCCCCCCCCCAATGGGAAGACCACAAGGAAGACTGAATGTGTTATACACTGAACGATCACTGCGTTAGGAACAGCTGGTGCGTTAAATCTTGAGATCAGTGACACGGTACCACGTGATGGCGGCACAATCTGCTCTCAGATATTAAGCGGACCTGTCTTCTGCACAGCAGATGCAACATTTGGTAGTCATGGGTAAATATGGTGACTTGAGTGACTGACTGCGGGCAGATTGCTGGTGCCCAGATTTCTGAAATAGCTGCAATTGTTGTCTGTTCATTAACCACGGTATCAAGAGCGCACCAAGACTTGTTGAACCATGGACAGACATCCAACAGATCACATAGCGGCAGGCCATGTGTGGTTGATCCTAGAAGCAAATGTCGGGTGGCACATCTGGTATCTTAGCAATGATGTGCCACCAAGTAACCCTGCATTACAACAGTGGGGAAGTTAGAGAAACTTCCACAATGACCATAGGGTGTACCTTGCATCAATTGGGGCTCAATAGCCGAAGACCGGCAAGGGCTCCTTAGATAACTCGGCACCATCACAACAACGCTTCACAGGAATCCAGGAAAGAGGTCAATAGACCTTGGACAAATGGCAGAAGGTCGTTTGGAATTACAAGTCCTATTTCTGGTTATCCATTTGGATGGCTGGGTGAACATCTGGCGTAAACTGCATGAATTTGTATTCCAACAGGCCGGTGGTGGTGTGATGGTGTGTGGAGTGTTTCCTTGGCATAGCCTAGGACTCTTGGTCTTGATACCATCATCCTTGAATGGTGAACATTACAGGACCTGTTAGTTGACCATCTGCACCCATATCTTCAGGAAGTCCTCCCCGACTACAGTGCCATCCTTCAACCAGGCAGCACTATGTCATTGAGCTTGGATCACTAGGTAGTAAGTCCAAAGAACTAGTTTGCGATATACTGGAAAGGGCTGTGAGATCCGCTCCGACTTCCCCACAAAATGTGCACCAAATGACAGAGCTGCAGCAGTGGGCATGAGTAAAGTTGAGTATGAAGGATGTTCACTACCTTGTGGAATCTGTTCCCAGATGTCTGAAAGCCGTGATCCCCCAAATAGGTGGACCGACCTGTTATTTAATAGATGTTCCTAATGCAGTGATCGTTCAGTGTATGTTTCAAAATGCATATATCATCACAGTTTTACACATTTTTGTAAATGCTGAAAGGTGACAAATTCTATTACCTTCCTTGTACCATCTTTCTCCAACTTCCCAAGAAGCATATCAAACTATAAATGATAGGAAAGGAAATAATTAGAAAACATGAAACAAGGAACCAGAAGTGCTAAGAATGGAAGCGTCCGTACCTCTTGACTTTCAATCACTAGTTCACTGACACACCGCAGGAACATATTCTTATCCTGGCTGTCTTTCTCATTTCTGAAAGAAATGAAAAAAAAAAAAAAAAAAACGACAAAAGGTCTACTTTCTGATCATAGTACATGTTTAAAGGGGTATTCCCATCTCAGGAGCTAGGCTGCAATTCCCATTCCCTTCTATGAGAGTTATGGAAACAGACTAGCGCAGCCAGCTCAACTGTTTCCGTAATGCTGGCCACCTATAGCTGTCACACACAAGGGGATATATTACCATGTCAGTCATAATGGTCCAAGAATAACCCTTAATTAAAATAATTCTGTAACATCTTTTTATTTTTTTAACCCTACATTGTACTGTTCCCTCTTGCTGCCCCCAGAGATTTACAACTAAATTGACAAGTGGGTGTGTCCCTGCACAGTCACACTGTCCAATTTGTGCTGTCAGTGTCATACCGAGTAGGGATGCACCCTTACAACAAAAGGAATGGTAACTTCTAGTTGTCAATGACAAGAAACTTCCAGGACGAATAGCAGAGGAACATTACAACGCAGGGCTCTGATAATGTAGCAATCAGGCAGCATCTTTTATGAAGAATTCAAGTAATTTCTAAAATAGGCATGTCATGACAGCTGACAGATCCTCTATAAATCAATGCAAACACAGTCACCAGAAGTAGAAAACATTCTAAAACTTTGACAAGAGCATTTAAATTTTTTAAAAGAAATCTGTCATCTGAAATTAACTGGCAGAGCCATCACGGAGAAATCTTTATTCTTCTACCCTATGCGCTGTATGCAAGTGGGCGGGCGGCTCTGCTCAGACTCGTCCAGTGCTTTTGCTATCTCTCTTTCCTAGCCCCGCCCATTATTGATCTCAGAAAGGAGCTGTCAATCACTAAGAAAAGGGAGGGGCTGATGATTAAGCGTTAATTTCACATCACAAACTTTCTTTAAGAAACCAACCTGAGAAAGTAAAAATATTGCAAAGCTTCTCGTGGGTCTGTTGGTTCAAACTTCCTTGTGTAAAGCATAAGAAGACGAACAAAGTTGAGACGTCGGACACCAATAGGATCTCCTCCTTCTTGGCTCACTGCAAGGGCAGATGCAAAAATTGTATATGACATATCTACATAAACCAATCCGCACAGTGAATGGGCTACAGCTATACAGGCACAGCAGCTCGTCTGTACAGGCCGTTGTACTGTATTCAAGCGAGTGAGGCTGAAATGCAGTACCGGGCACAGCCACATGTGTGTGTATAGCGTTGTTGCCAAGTGTATAACAAAATTAAAAAAAAAAAAAAAGACTGCAGTCCCGTAGGGCTCTTTTAAAAAGAATGACAATTCAAGATGAGTGAGCATACTCACTAAGGGCAATTGCTCGATCGAGCATTGCCCTTAGCGACTACCTGTCCGCTCGGGAGCAAAGATTCGGGTGCTGGCGGTGGGCGGGGAGCGGTGGGGGAGGAATGGAGGGGAGATCTCTCTCTCCTACCCCCACTTTCCCCTGCTCATGGCCGCAACTCACCTGTCACCCGCGCCGGCAGCCGAACCTTTTCTTCCGAGCGAAGAGATACTCGCTAAGGACAATGCTCGATCAAGCAATTGTCCTTAGCGAGTATGCTCGCTCATCTCTAATGATAATCATTCAGATTCACTGGATTGCAGGAATCTGAACAGTAATTGTTCAGTGTAAAGGCTGCCTGTGACTGAATGACGAATGATAATTTGTTTGCTTATCGTTCACTTTTCAGTTTCTGCAGGCATAAAAACTGAACGACAATCGTGTAAACAGATAGTTGTTCATCTATAAATTACTGCCTGTTTACTGTGAATGAAGGAGGGGCGGCAGAAGTAATCTCCAGCCCGCTTCGCCTTTATTCACTGAGTAATCATCGCTCCTGTGTGAAAGCGCAGAAGCAATTATCGCTGGAGCAACTGTCAGACGCTTTAGCACCCAGCAATCGTCCTGTATATATATATATATATATATATATATATATATATATATATATAAAACTCTGATTAGCAGGCAGTGGTCACTTGATTCTGCTGTCAACAGAGACTGGTCCCAAGGTAGGACTCCCACAAATCAAACACTGATGGTCAAACTCAGAGATTAGCCATCTATATTTAAATGGGTTGTCTGGTTACAAAGTCATATTTTAAAATTAGTGACTAAAAACAATAAAACAAAAAGGTACTTACCATCTTCAACTCCAGCGATCCAGCACTGCAACTATGGGATTCCTCTAGTCTCTGTTGATGAAGACATTGGGCAACTGTTGCTTGCTAATCAGAGGCGGCAGGGTCACCCCTCCGTTCTGGCATCAGCATTCACATCCTGGGCACCATGACGGCAGGAGTGCCGAAAGGTGATGCTACGACCTCTGATTAGCAAGCAGTGGTCACTTGACTTCTAATATCAACAGAGACTGGAGAAATCATGGGGCTGCAGCGCTGGATTGCCGGGGCTGAGGATGGGTAAGTATCTTTTGTCTTATTGTTTTTAGTCAGTCATTTTTCACTAATTTTAAAGTAGGACTTTGTAAGCGAACAACCCCTTTAAATCCCGGAAAACATATTTAAGGTACAGCTATATAGTGGGAGATTGACAACTGCCCTAATAAGACTAAAATTAGTTTAAGTGCATGTCCGTCTACAATACATTTAAATAAAGTTTACTGAATAAAAACAAGAATGACAATCCGTACTCAACAACGACAGCAATAAAGAGGAGTATCAATGAAAACAAGCTATAGACCCATCTATGGTAACTTTCACATATGCAGTCAGTTTAGGCTTGTAGTAGTATTCCCTCTTTGTATTGCCGTGTCAAGAAAAATAAAATAAATGTAGCTTAACTGCGCAGCACTTCTATACTTACACAGTTGTGCACTCTGTGTGGAGGACTTCAGAAGCAATTTCAATTCAAAAAGAGCAAGTGCCACATGTACGGCATGACAGCGGGTGCGTTCTGTGCGGAACAAGTGGGCGATAGCGGCTTCAAACTGAGCAGTAAGGAAGAGGACTTGAAAATACAGGAAGGGATGTTGGTTTGCAGCAAAGTGCGATTCCCCTGAAACACAAAAAGGATCATGTAAAATATGGTGGGCAAATTTGGAACGTGTTTATTACATACATGCATGTGTTACTATGTACCATAGTCTTCAAGCAGCTGCTTCTGGAACTGGGGCAGGGTAAGTCTGTCTTGTGGAGAACTGTTCGTGTCATCATCAAAGCAAATCTGACTCAACTGTACAGAAAAAAAACAGGTCGCTATTTAATACACATTCAATAACTGTACCATAAATGGATCGGATGAGAAAACTCCTTTAAAGGGGTATTCTGGCAATATCAAGTTATTCCCCACCCACAGGATAGGTGACAACTACCTGATGATCAGTAGGGGTCTGATTGCTGGGACCCCCACTGATTGCTAGAATGGATGTCCATTGTCCCCCACGGAGCGACAGTGCGCATGCTCAACTACTGTTCCATTTATTTTAATAGGACTTCCAGAAATAGCTAAGCAACTAAACATGGCTATCTCCAGCAGTCCCATGGAGTGTTGGCCAAGTAGGTGTGCGGTCACTCAATTCATTGCCAGTCACGCAGGCGGACATGTGGCTCTGTTCTGGCAACTGGTGGGGGTCCAGGAAGTTCGAACACTGATCAGGTAGTTATTGCCTATCCCGTAGAAAGGGGATAACTTGATAATATGGCAATATCCCTTTAAGCTGAGCAAAGTTTTTTTTCTGTATGTAGAGAGCCCCATAAAAATTCTGAACAAAGACAATAAAACAAATCAGTTAATGTACAAAAACAAGATGCTCTAGAGGAAAAAATAAATAAATAAAACAATGAAAAAATATATACATAACAGTCTGTACTGTTGACAAAGGCTTTTGCCGAAACGCGTTCAGCGTGCACTTGTGAGCTGTATGCTTTATTTTATTCAATAAAGAAGGAAATTTTTAACGGTAGCAGCTCCCCTCCATCTCTATTTTCTGCTCATATGTACTGATCATAGCGTTCAGTGTTCAACAGGCAAAATGACAAGCATCAGAGAAAGCTGCACATAATAAAAGGGAGTTCAGCATCTGAGGAGACACATACATACATGGCAACACACACGGCAATAAACTAAAGATATTTAGGATTCTGTGCCTATCACAGCCAACGGAATTGGCCTCCAAATTTGAAGATCCCCACTGAAGAACAATGTAAGCAATCATACATAGCCACTCACCTTCAACCACAGATAGTCCTCGGTTTTATCCGCTACCTCATTATGATTGTCTGCAACATCACAGCGCCCAATAATACAGTAGACCGCTCTCTTGTAGGGATCAGTGCTTGACCTTACTGCTCTTCTGTAGTGTAGACGGAGTTTGTTTTCTGTTGATGGACACAGTCTGGAGTCGGAGAAAAAAAATCAAGTTACAGGCATATATCGAAGCAGTAACTAAAAAAACTTGACAGCAATGACCGAGTCAGGAATTACGGCAGTTACCTGCGGTCATTGCTGTGAACGTATTCTTGGAACCAGTTCTTGAACTCCCCCAACTGATGCTGAACTCTGTTCACCACTTGCTGTGCTGCCAAGATATCCCCACAGCGCAAGCAGTAGTAGATCAGCGCCCAAACCGGGTATCCTTCCAGTTCACCATCCTGTAAATTTACAGTTACATAAGCATAATTCATAAACACCAACATTTTATAGCGTATGCAGTGGCTTCATATTTACCTGCAGTCCAGGAATAGGAGCAGGAAGCCTGATATTAAGGAAGCTCCGCACCATAGGGTAGGTCCCAGGAATACCTCCCAACTGTGCTTGCTGCAGGTTGGAGTATACACTCGTCAGTGTATAGTCTTTATAACTATAAACAAAGCACAACAATGGGAGGACTAAAAGTAATATAGTAACAGTGTGTAAGGCTAAAAAGCACAAGCCCATCCAATTCAGCTTATTCTCCTGCAATGTTGATCCAGAGGAAGGCAAAATAAAAAACAATCAAACAATGAGGTGGAAGCCAATTTTCCTTATTTTAGGGGGGGGGGGGGGGGGGGATTCCTTCCCCAACTCCAAATCTGGCAATCAGAAAAATCCCTAAATCACCGACCCTTCTGAGTAATCAGTGATAGAACACGCAATATTACACTCAAGAAAGGCGTCCAGGCCCCTCTTGCACTCATTTAGCGAGTTCGTCATTAGCACATCCTCAGGCAGAGAGTTCTATAGTCTCACTGCTCTTACAATAAAGAACCCCTTTTTATACTGATATAGAAACCTTCTTTCCTCTAGACGTAGAGGATTTACTGTAGTAGATATATTGAAGAGTCAAAGCAACATTGCCCTGTCAAATTGTTACTAAGCGGTTTCAAATCCCATTCGATACCAGCTACACGGCGGCTCCTACAATTACCTTTTTTCCAGGAACACTAAAGCTTGTCTAACAAAAGCCATCTGCATTTGAACTGAGCAGCGACTTTTCATTGTATCAGAAGCTGGAACTAGCAGAACATCAGTCATCTGTTTGACCATCGCCCAAACATCAGATACATTCTGCAAAGAGAAAACCAGAGAGCTGTAAAACACATTCACATACCAAAACAGAGTGTGATGCTTTATTACAACCGTTTACATACACAGTACGTTATGTATCTCACTACTGGTAAACACACATTATTATGATATATACCCCCAACTATGGCTCAATGGCATAACATGCTCAACTAGCAACCTTATAGTATTGTCAGATAAGACCTATATACTAACTTATGTTTATTATTGTCAAATTAAATGTAGACTGCGATATACCATCTCCCTTCTGCTAAACAGGTTTTCCAGACTTCATTTTCTCCTTTTCCTTCCTGCTTAGGATTTATCGGTTTGCACAGCAGAATGTTCTATACTTGGGATTGTAGTATTTGTAATATTATACTTCAGGATTTTGAATCAGTTTCACCCATTATGCTCATTGTAAATCTAATACATTGCAACTGCATTTGTATGTATTAGAGGAATAAGTTATTCTTCACTAGAACAAGTTAAACAATGACACTGGATGCTTGCTTTTTTTAGATTTCCTACCTTGTCCTCCAATCTCTCAGCAACCGCAATGCACAGGTCTACCAGGTTTGGCTTCAGATTTCCACTCACAACCTTCTCATTGTACACATATATCTGCAATAAACCACAATTTCATTAACAATAAAGGAATGTATTATTTACGCCTTGTTTATTTCACTTTCTGCCATTATACAATGGCGCCATCTGCTGGCTAGAGCCAGTACTGCGGTATGTGACATGCTGGAGAGGCCCCCCGACAACAGAATGGCCAGTAATCTACAGTAAGAATACCCTGCTGGATGTCTTCCGACATCGGAGCTGTACAGACTTCAATTAGAATATCTTAAGACGTCAGACGGTGGATTGGAAAGGGTTTAGTAGGCATTGCATTTTAAGGAAACGTGTTTTGGTGACTAGCAAAAGCCCAAATCACTTTCTTTACCTAAAATCATGTTTTTGTGCTGAAACACACTAAACTACTGTCCATTAGAGGTCTACCTTCCTTATAATTTGCTGTTCACGATCTGTTGTCCTGTGAAGTGTGTTTCTAGTAACAAAGACACCAAGGCAGTTTACAGGAAACAGGAAGGGGGGGGGGGGGGGGAGGCTTTGCTTGCTGCTGTCTCATGCTGCTCATAGAAACCTATGAAGGAGTAGGGAGCTAGAGGAGGGGAATCAGAAGATTTGATTCTGCAGCCAATAGTAATTGTTTACTATGTCACAGCTACTGAAATCCCATCTACATTGCTCAGTACTGCTGTATAATGATATCCATGAGGCGGGGCTCAGGCAGCCATAATTCACTGCATGCTGTGGTTTTGGAAAGCACACAAAGCCCGAAAGGTGGTAATCTGGTATTACAAAAAGAAAAGCAGAGCGTCTGAAAGACGACATCTGGGAGAGGTATATCTGCAAGGCTCAAACCAAGACCAAATTGTGGAGCACAGATTCGCTTGGATGTGTAACAGAAGGGCAGAACAAAGGCAAGACGATGTCTTCATTGATATGGTAGGCCAACACAACCTTTGGTAAGAAGGCGGGCATGGGACGTAGAACCACCTTGTCCTGTTGGAAGACGGCGAAAAGAGGTTTGGCCGACAAGGCTGCAAGCTCAGAAACCCAGCGGATGGAAGTTATCACCATCAAAAAGGCTACCTTCCAGGACAAGATGTTGCACAATGGCTCTAAAGGGCGAGGCTGCAGCACTTCCAGTACCAGATTGCAGTCCCAGGTTGGGAAAAAAGAGCAGTATGGAGGGACAGCGTGAAAGACGCCCTGTAGAAAGGTATGGGCAGCAGATTTTTAAGCCAGGAGCGATTGGAAAAGAATGGACAAGATCGATACCTGACCCTTCAAGGAACTAAGGCCCAAGGACATGCCCAATCCCTATTGGAGAAGGATAAAAGGCAAGATAGCAAAAAAAAAAAAAATAGCATAGGATGGAAGTTGCATTGTTAACAGCAGAGGAAGAAAATCTTCCAGACCTCAATGTGAAACCCAGGAAGAGGACTTTCTAGTCTTCATCATAGTTGGAATGACAGGTTCTGCAAATCCACGAGCTCTCAGGACCATAGGTTCAACCACCACACCATTAAACGACGTGTGGAGAAACTCGTATAGAAGAGGGGTCCCTGTAAGAGAAGATCTTCTGAGGAGAGAGCAGTCATGGAATGTTGACCTGCAGGTTGTACCATGCAGGTAAACACCAGCACTGTGAGTTTCTGTAGTGTCGGCTGGTGTCCATTGTGAGTACGTGCCAGTGCAAGGTTTAAAAGGGAGCATCTTAGGTGGACCTGAGAAGAGTTCAGCGATCAGAGAAGACAAAGCTGTACAGAAAGGTGGATCTCTTGATTGAGAGAGTCCACGGATTTGTGCCACAGAGAAAATGGCGCTGGAGAGATCAGGCATGAAACTGGCCGGATGGAATCACTACAAAAAGGATAAGAACATCAGCCCCAAACCCAGTACTCATGCAGTGATGACTAGTCCCAGGATTCTGAGATTACAGGGAACACCCCTACACGTGAAGGAGATGTAATTTCTGTGGCGGGAGAAGGACCCGGGCATGTGCCGATGAGAGACCCAAAAAGTCCAGACGTTGTGATGGTGAGAGGGAGGACTTGATGGTCGATGACCCACCCGAACCGGGACAGAGTGTCCTGAGTGAAGTGGAGACTCTTCAGATTGTCTGACCGAGTCGGGAACCTTCACCAAAATGTCAACGAGATAGGGGATGGCCACTATCCCCTCAGAGTGAAGGAGAGCCATCACTGATGCCAGAACCTTTGTGGAGACTTAGGAGCCGTGGCCAACCCAAATAAAAAGACTGTGAATTAGTTGTGTTCCAAGCAGATGGTAAAGTAGAGGAATATGAAGATACACATCCTTCATGTCAATGGATGACAGAAACTCCCACGGTTCCATGGACACTGACAAATTGTTTGAACTTCTTTAAATCCAGAACGAGTCTGACAATGCCATCCTTCTTGGGTACCACAAAGAGATTGGAATAGAACCCTTTGAAGCGTTCTAAGGGAGAAACAGGGACTATTATACCCTGAGCCAAAGCATGGGCCTTTGAAGGAGACACTGGATGCCTGCAGCTGAAGAAGCGATCTGGGGAAGAAGGTGACCCGAAGAGATGACCTCTCGAACCCAAGCTTCATACAAGAGTGATCCAGGTCTCTCGGAATAGGGAACATTGCCCTCCACCCTGGAAAGTTTAGGGTGGGGGCCTCCCTTCATGCTGAGGATTTGGTGGAGATGGACTTGGAGGACTGTAGCTAGGGATGCCATTAAAGATGTAATTTAAAGGAGGAACTTCGGTTTTGGTCTTGCAAGGATTTCTTGTTATCTGAGGTCCGGGGAGCTGGAGCTGCAAAAGGAACGAAACTAACACTTTTTCTTCTGTGCAGATCTTGCACGACTCGATTTCTTCTGTGGAAGGTCACAGCTCTTACCACCTTTGGCCTCAGAAATAATCTTGTCCAGTCTGGTGCCAAGGGAGGCCAAAAGGAAGAGGTGTTAATGACCTCTTAGAGGAGACTTCTGCAGCCCGGGATTTGAGCCATAGTTAGACAAGAGGTTGCCAAAGCTGCCGAAGCGTGAGCCAAAAGTCAAGCCATATCTAGGGAAAGTGTAGGGGAGTGGGGTTGTAATACTTACCTTTCTGCCATATAAAATGTAGCTCCAGTGCTCGCCTGCCGTAGGAAGGGAGTGTTCCAATGTAGGAGCCACTATGGCTGGTGGGTGAGGATGAAACTAATGTTGACTATGCCTCCTTGTCTTCTGAAGGTTGTGTAATGGACGAGAAAAAGAAGATATCCAGCTCTCCTATGTGTGCACTCTATGGGAGCCAGCATAGCCACTACACTAAGCTACCAAAAGTAATTGGACACCTGAACAAGAATCAAAAGTAGTATTTGTTTACATGTTACTACATAGTGACGCCTCCCTTGGCCCTATTGACATTCTACTAATGTCTGATACACTTCAGCTGGTATTTCCCTCAATTCATCCTGCAAACATCTGGTGAGTTTTCTCAAAGATGATGCACACTGTTCATATTTCCTGATGTTCCAATTCATCCCAAAGATGTTTAATGCGGTTCAGTTCAGGACTCTGAGCAGGTCAGTCCAATGGTGGAACGTCCATATCTTTAAACCAGCGTTGGATTTGTGACAAGGCATGTTGTCTTGTTAGAAGTCTGGCTGACCATTCCCAGAGTATTACTAGATTGTCAGCAGCACATTATTGTATAAAATGTCAAAATGGTACACCTCCGTGTTAATGTCATGTAAAGCACCCCCAGATCATAAGAGAACCTCCACTGTACTTAACTGTTGGCACAACACGCTCAGGCAAAGGGTGTTCCCCATGATCCTTCATACCCATGTTTGACCATCTAAAGTGTAGATGGAGTAGCCCGACAACACAGCATAGAACTTTCTTCCATTGCTCAAATGTCTAACAACAATGCTCCTTGAACCACTGTAGACAGGCCGATGCATTGTACTTTGTGATGGGCAGCTTGTGTGTAGTAGCATAACCTATATATTCAATAGCATGCTGTTCCTTTTACAAACTGTAGCTGACACCTCCAAGCGTCTGCATCGTATGTAGCATGGTTTAGGAGACGTGACATGATAATAAGACATGATCCATTATACTAATAGGGGTGTCCAAATACTTTTAGTAGGATATTGTAGTCTCCACCCAAATAGTCAGGGAAAACTGAAAATTAGAGAGCTTGCAGACTGGAAAATGGTGAAAAATGAAGGCTACAAGTCAGGATATAATGGCCAGGACTAGTGGAACTCTTCATGTACACACATACCAACTTATTATGAAAAGTGACCTGAAAATACGAGTACACTTTAAAGAAAACAAATTGCTTTCCTTTGACTCACCTGTCGTGCATATGCCATTTCCACATCATCAAGAGAACTGCGACCTGGAGCTCCAAGATCACTGATGTAACTCGTCTGCCACAAAAGCAAATCACTAATGTTAAAAACAGAAATCACTATCAAAACAGAAGGAAATGAACCAAATGCAAGTAACGTCTTTCATACCTCAGCCTCCTGTGAGAAGCCCAAATCATCTTCCCCAGAGGCAAGTAGTGTGTGGAGGATTCGCTGTTTCACTTGTTCCCACTCAACAAGCATCGACTCCCTATGGTACTCCTCTGCCATAGCAAATGTCTGCACAACATATACATTAATTCCTAAGATTGCTGCTGTGTAGCTGTAGTATTTAAAGTCACAGGCGCAGTTTGGAAAAACTTCCATATATAACATTTTAATAAAGTGAAAAATTGGTAAAAAAATAATGATCTTTATTTGTATGGCGCCAACTTAAAAAGTTATTATTCTACTTCAGTGATGCACTGCGAATAGCAGGGTAGGATTTTTATCGGTACTTCGGAGGTTGTTATACGACACAGATTTGATAATAAATTAGTATCAACCTCAATGAACGCATCATCACTGCTGCCATCTCTTCAAGGCTGTTACACTGCATACTGTCCTGGTCTACTTTTGATGTAATATAAAAAGGTACTAATACAAAGGAGTAAATAGTCAGTACTTCGTACTATATCTTTACTAGTATGTATATCTAGTACTCTGCATATTCTAACTAAATTATGAAAACATGAACAAATTAAAATGCGATTAAGGTTTACTCCTTTCATTGCTATATTGCTTGTGCCTTAATATACAAGTTCTACATTGATTAAACTGGTTAAAGTCTCGTGTGATTTACATCATGGTAATTGGTGACACACAACTTATAAAAAGGGGTTTGTGTATTTGTAGCCACTCACCTTTCTCCTTGATTCATCAATAGCCGACAGCAGAGCATTATCCTTCTCATTTTTCAAAAATCCCTACAAGCAAAATGGACAGTCCTGGTAATTGGCTTCTTTTTTCCCCCCTTTTGTCCCATTTAGACGATACGACAGTTGTCTAAACGGCTGCATGAGCTCTGACATCACCGCTAGATGTTAGCGCACGTGCACATGTTTATACAGGCAGATCACTGCTGACGTCTCGCTGAGCGGGGAGCATTTACACGCAGCAAGAAGTTGGCGATGATTCTTGTTGAAAGCGAGCGACCAACAAACTGTAAATGAATAGTGCACGATGGCTGTGGATTTAGACAGCAATTATTGTGCAAATTCGCTCATTTTACCATATTTTGTGTGATAATCATCCTGTATAAATAGCCCTTTAGGGACTACAGCACTTAGTGTAGCTGTAGACATGAGACATAAGTTAGCAGTTGGTACTAGTTGCCCTACAAGCAACCTCTGTATGTGTTTTTCTCTACCTGTTCCTTTATTACTTTTCTATTAAATTCGGTGTCTTTGGTGCTCCTTCAATGGTGTTCTGGCTACTCTTACATCATGCAATAATGGCTCCATTAACCTTATGTATCCATAACACTAGAGGCCTTAACCAACTTGAAAAACAGTCAGATTTTATATAGGCTTCATAGGAAAAGAATAATGGTAGCCATGTTTCAGGAGACACATTTTGTAGCCTCTAGCACCTTCACATGCACTAATAAATACTATCCCACTTGGTTTCATAGTCCTCATCCAAATCACAAAGCTTGCAGGGTTTCACTAGTGTTCCATAAATCTTTTCAACCCACCCCAATAGCTTTGGAGACTGACGCTACTGGGAGACACATCTACTTAAAAATCCATGCTACGGGTTGTGTATACACAATTGTTAACATTTACTTTCACAATCAGGACCAGGTCCCCTTTGGGATTTGTACTCCACGAATCAGCACATTTTGCAGATGGATCCAGGATTGTTCTCAGCAGAGATTTCAACCTAGGGCTCGATCCTTTTGTGGATACGCTAAAAGTGTACTAAATATGAATAGACCCTTAAAGAAAGTTATGTCATCATGGAACTGGATAGGTAAAAGATATTAATTCCAAATATCTAATTTTTATCTCAATCCTCACTAGAACTCCTGCTCAGTAAGCCTGCGAACAGTCTGTGTGCTGTATGCCAATGTATACCTGGGGCTCCCAAGCTCTACAATATAACAGACAGGATCCCAAAGCGCTGCAGCGCAAGGACCGCTTGCAGGATTAGAGCGGAGGAATGAACTCACCTGTATATCTGTGTCCTTTACAGGCTCCAGGGGTTCGAATGTTGTGGCAGCACTCAGACTCTCGAGTCTCTGAGATATGTGAGATATGTCCAGTCCTTTGGAACCCAACAACACAGACCTGCAAGAAGACCACAAGAAGCTTTCGTTACAGTGAGATCTTGCTAGAATTAAATTGTGATAAGTGTCATCATTATAAAATGTACGTAATCTGGCAGGAAAACATTGGCATGTCTGTTTGACTTCAGAAGGTGTAGCAGGGTCCCTCAGAAGTCTATCAGTGCCGTACCAAAGCGCTGTGCAACCTGGTGGTTGTATGAAGCCATAATATGGCTACCTCGAAAGCAGATCTCTACACTGGAAGGCATGTACTCAATAAATGAAGTACAGTTTAAGCCAAATGTCTCCAAAAGGTGTGTTTTGTAGGTCTACAAAAGTGATGCTGGTAACAAAGGAAGAAAGGATCAATGCGATACCCCTGGCAGGGTTGGTGTCAACACGTCACGTGGCCCAAACATTCAGTCTGCTCCTTCATCTGTAGCCGTTTTAGGGAACCGTGATCATGCCACATCATCCACACGTCACGTTGTCTTGAACTTTTGAGTGAGTTTCACAACACAGTCATGTGTAACTTGTATGGTATGCGTCACATTGAATACATGAGGTATTGATCCCAACCCGCTGCCAGCAGCATCACATCAATGCAGTTCTCCTCTGTCAATGGCACTGCTTATATGAAAATACAAGACACTCCGGTTTTGAGACTTTTGAATTTACCCTGTGGAACGGCTTATTACAGTATATACACTTTTCATCTAAGCCCAATCCTTACGCTTTAACATTGGCCGACTCTTGAGAGGTGCGGGTCATGGTCCTGGAGCGCAGCCTCTCTCCAGCCTGCTGGATCTCTTGAAGATTTCTTTCCACATGAGGCAGCTCTGTTACTCCTTCCGTCTCCGCAGCCAACTGTTCTGCTTGCTGCAGGAGTTCTCCAAACCCCTCGACATCCATCTTGGACGCTAATTAAGTCATAAGACAAGGTAAGACATCAGATAAGTGCACTTAGGGGTAAATACCTTACTAGAACTATTCAGAGGGAAAAAAGATGAAGACCGTGGTAAAAGCAGTTGGATTACAATGTAAAGAGGAACGAGTTCGAGGATATGTTCAAACGGAACACGTTTGTCATGGATTTTCTGGTCAGACTCTCCGCAAAGACAAATGCCAAGCAGCAGCAATGTACATAAGACTTTCAGAATCTCTGGCCCACATCTTTATTCCTTGGTATCTCTGTCATTAGCTGGTAATTCCACTTGCTTTGACCGCTATGTTTATTGCTGAGAGCCGATCATTACACCCCGGTCATTTCATTAGGGGTGAACTGATAGAGTGCCGGCCCAGCCTCTTTACTGTAAGAGCGCTATACAATAAGATGTGCCAGTAAGGTGGAGGACTTACATGTACGTCCGAGTTGTACGGGGCATCAAGAATTAGGACTCACTGAAATCAATGCAAGCTGTGCCCGCAGTAACAAGCGCCGGCCACTGCACAGAGGTTGGACTTCCGCTTGGACCCCTGTGTAATTGCGGTGCTGTCAGCAAGCGCACAATCAGCTGATCGGTTCGGGTCCTGAGCAACAGACCCCATGCCGATCAACTATTGATGGCCTATGGCGTCATACACGAGCGATGCTGGAAACAAGTTGTGGCACTCCCATTCTTGTGCATGCTCGCGCATTGCAGTGCCCGTTGCTCTCAATGGGTCCAGCGGCAGCATCGCACCCCGTGGTAGGTGCATGCCACGCGGTATTTCCCCATTAAAAATAATGACAGCCATGTCTGTGCGAGATCCCCCACCCCCCTCATAGTCCGAGTACCAAAACTATAATCCCAGCCTTATGGTCTGCCTTTTGGGTGAGAACAGGACATACAGTGACAGACGGATGGCCGCTGCGCCACAAGGATCTCCAGCACAACTCCTACATCCCCCGTGGGCTCCTAAAGTGTAACCAGGGGTCAGTCCCACGAGCGGGATGTCGCCACGTATAACACACATGACAGTACATGGATTTTCATTGATCCGCTCAGGTTAGCATATATACATGGTGTGTAACACGCGTGAAATAGATGGCAGTATGCTGTATTTCACGGTGTATCACGCACCTACAGCCCCAGGTCCTCTGCGGTTCGTGGGGTCATCGCCCTCCATACATAGTCCTGTATATTACTGGTATCCTCAGGCTCAGCCGCCAGTGTACAAGCTACAGGGAGCAGCAGGGCAACCAATCAGGAGGCTGCTTGCTCTTTCCAAAGCACCCAAGAGCTCTATTTTAATTGGTTGCTATGGGCAACACCCGGGGGAGAGAGAGCACGTGACCACTACACATCCGTCACACTCGCGGCACACTACTCGTCTCTTTATTCCCCCTGCACGCCGCGTGTAGCTTCCGCTTCTCATGGGGTTTCCTTAGCCGTGAGACTCAGTCTGCCGGCATACTGTCCCATGAATTGCTGGGACTTGCAGTCACACCGTTACCGACAGTGGCCTACACTCCCCGGTGTCCCCATACCTCCTCTCCGGCGCTCTCCTCCCGCTCTCACGCTTCTAGTCTCTGATTGGTCCATGGTTCCCTTCCCAGAATGCATTGCGATTCCGATAACTTTATTGACAGTCAGAAATTTGTAGACGGAGGACGGGGCTTCAGGCGTTGCCTAGCAACCATTCTGTACCAATACTGCCGGATTTCACTTTGTATGAAGTCTGGTTTTATGGATATCGTTTTACTTCAAGTCTGTGGGGGCAGAGAGTGCGGGTGTATAAATGTGTATTCAGGGCGGTCCGTCCATCCGTGGGGGCAGAGAGTGCGGGTGTATAAATGTGTATTCAGGGCGGTCCGTCCGTGTGTGGGGGCAGAGAGTGCGGGTGTATAAATGTGTATTCAGGGCGGTCCCGTCCGTCTGTGGGGGCAGAGAGTGCGGGTGTATAAATGTGTATTCAGGGCGGTCCCGTCCGTCTGTGGGGGCAGAGAGTGCGGGTGTATAAATGTGTATTCGGGGCGGTCCGTCCGTCTGTGGGGGCAGAGAGTGCGGGTGTATAAATGTGTATTCAGGGCGGTCCGTCCGTGTGTGGGGGCAGAGAGTGCGGGTGTATAAATGTGTATTCAGGGCGGTCCCGTCCGTCTGTGGGGGCAGAGAGTGCGGGTGTATAAATGTGTATTCAGGGCGGTCCCGTCCGTCTGTGGGGGCAGAGAGTGCGGGTGTATAAATGTGTATTCGGGGCGGTCCGTCCGTCTGTGGGGGCAGAGAGTGCGGGTGTATAAATGTGTATTCAGGGCGGTCCGTCCGTCTGTGGGGGCAGAGAGTGCGGGTGTATAAATGTGTATTCAGGGCGTCCGTCCGTCTGTAGGAGCAGAGAGTGCGGGTGTATAAATGTGTATTCAGGGCGGTCCGTCTGTCTGTGGGGGCAAAGAGTGCGGGTGTATAAATGTGTATTCAGGGCGTCCGTCCGTGTGTGGGGGCAGAGAGTGCGGGTGTATAAATGTGTATTCAGGGAGGTCCGTCCGTCTGTGGGGGCAGAGAGGGCGGGTGTATAAATGTGTATTCAGGGCGGTCTGTCCGTCTGTGGGGGCAGAGAGTGCGGGTGTATAAATGTGTATTCAGGGCGGTCTGTCCGTCTGTGGGGGCAGAGAGTGCGGGTGTATAAATGTGTATTCAGGGCGGTCCGTCCGTGTGTGGGGGCAGAGAGTGCGGGTGTATAAATGTGTATTCAGGGCGTCCGTCCGTGTGTGGGGGCAGAGAGTGCGGGTGTATAAATGTGGATTCAGGGCGGTCCATCCGTGTGTGGGGGCAGAGAGTGCCGGTTTATAAATGTGTATTCAGGGCGGTCCGTTCGTCTGTGGGGGCAGAGAGTGCGGGTGTATAAATGTGTATTCAGGGCGTCCGTCCGTCTGTGGGGGCAGAGAGTGCAGGTGTATAAATGTGTATTCAGGGCGGTCCGTCCATCTGTGGGGTCAGAGAGTGCGGGTGTATAAATGTGTATTCAGGGCGGTCCGTCCATCCGTGGGGGCAGAGAGTGCGGGTGTATAAATGTGTATTCAGGGCCGTCCGTCCGTGTGTGGGGGCAGAGAGTGCGGGTGTATAAATGTGTATTCAAGGTGGTCCGTCCGTCTGTGGGGGCAGAGAGTGTGGGTGTATAAATGTGTATTCAGGGCGGTCCATCCGTCTGTGGGGGCAGAGAGTGTGGGTGTATAAATGTGTATTCAGGGCGGTCCGTCCATCTGTGGGGGCAGAGAGTGCGGGTGTATGAATGTGTATTCAGGGCGGTCCGTCCGTCTGTGGGGGCAGAGAGTGCGGGTGTATAAATGTGTATTCAGGGCGGTCCGTCCGTGTGTGGGGGCAGAGAGTGCGGGTGTATAAATGTGTATTCAGGGCGGTCCGTCCATCCGTGGGGGCAGAGAGTGCGGGTGTATAAATGTGTATTCAGGGCGGTCCGTCCGTGTGTGGGAGCAGAGAGTGCGGGTGTATAAATGTGTATTCAGGGCGGTCCGTCCGTCTGTGGGGTCAGAGAGTGCGGGTGTATGAATGTGTATTCAGGGCGGTCCGTCCGTCTGTGGGGGCAGAGAGTGCGGGTGTATAAATGTGTATTCAGGGCGGTCCGTCCGTGTGTGGGGGCAGAGAGTGCGGGTGTATAAATGTGTATTCAGGGCGGTCCGTCCGTCTGTGGGGGCAGAGAGTGCGGGTGTATAAATGTGTATTCAGGGCGGTCCGTCTGTCTGTGGGAGCAGAGAGTGCGGGTGTATAAATGTGTATTCAGGGCGTCCGTCCGTGTGTGGGGGCAGAGAGTGCGGGTGTATAAATGTGTATTCAGGGCGGTCCGTCCATGTGTGGGGGCAGAGAGTGTGGGTGTATAAATGCGTATTCAGGGCGGTCCGTCCATGTGTGGGGGCAGAGAGTGCGCGTGTATAAATGTGTATTCAGGTATTCAGGGCGGTCCGTCCGTCTGTGGGGGCAGAGAGTGCGGGTGTATAAATGTGTATTCAGGGTGGTCCGTCCATGTGTGGGGGCAAAGAGCGCGGGTGTATAAATGTGTATTCAGGGCGGTCCGCCCCTCTGTGGGAGCAGAGAGTGCGGGTGTATGAATGTGTATTCAGGGAGGTCCTTCCCTCTGTGGGGGCAGAGAGTGCGGGTGTATAAATGTGTATTCAGGGTGGTCCGTCAGTGTGTGGGGGCAAAGAGTGCAGGTGTATAAATGTTTATTCAGGGCAGTCCGTCCGTCTGTGGGGGCAAAGAGTGCGGGTGTATAAATGTGTATTCAGGGCGTCCGTCCGTCTGTAGGAGCAGAGAGTGCGGGTGTATAAATGTGTATTCAGGGCGGTCCGTCTGTCTGTGGGGGCAAAGAGTGCGGGTGTATAAATGTGTATTCAGGGCGGTCCGTCTGTCTGTGGGGGCAAAGAGTGCGGGTGTATAAATGTGTATTCAGAGCGGTCCGTCTGTCTGTGGGAGCAGAGAGTGCGGGTGTATAAATGTGTATTCAGGGAGGTCCGTCCGTCTGTGGGGGCAGAGAGTGCGGGTGTATAAATGTGTATTCAGGGCGGTCCGTCTGTGTGTGGGGGCAGAGAGTGCGGGTGTATAAATGTGTATTCAGGGCGGTCTGTCCGTCTGTGGGGGCAGAGAGTGGGGGTCTATAAATGTGTATTCAGGGCGGTCCGTCCGGGTGTGGGGGCAGAGATTTGGGTGTATAAATGTGTATTCAGGGCGGTCCGTCCGTGTGTGGGGGCAGAGAGTGCGGGTGTATAAATTTGTATTCAGGGCGGTCTGTCTGTCTGTGGGGGCAGAGAGTGCGGGTGTATATATGTGTATTCAGAGCGGTCCGTCCGTTTGTGGGAGCAGAGAGTGCGGGTGTATAAATGTGTATTCAGGGCGTCCGTCCGTCTGTGGGGGCAGAGAGTGCGGGTGTATAAATGTGTATTCAGGGCGTCCGTCCGTGTGTGGGGGCAGAGAGTGCGGGTGTATAAATGTGTATTCAGGGCGATCCGTCCGTCTGTGGGGGCAGAGAGTGCGGGTGTATAAATGTGTATTCAGGGCGGTCTGTCCGTCTGTGGGGGCAGAGAGTGCGGGTGTATAAATGTGTATTCAGGGCGGTCCGTCCGTCTGTAGGGGCAGAGAGTGTGGGTGTATAAATGTGTATTCAGGGCGGTCCGTCCGTGTGTGGGGGCAGAGAGTGTGGGTGTATAAATGTGTATTCAGGGCGTCCGTCCGTGTGTGGGGGCAGAGGGTGCGGGTGTATAAATGTGTATTCAGGGCGTCCGTCCGTGTGTGGGGGCAGAGAGTGCGGGTGTATAAATGTGGATTCAGGGCGGTCCATCCGTCTGTGGGGGCAAAGAGTGCCGGTTTATAAATGTGGATTCAGGGCGTCCGTCCATCTGTGGTGTCAGAGAGTGCGGGTGTA